>NW_024543210.1:787500-1387500 GCF_018167655.1 Microtus oregoni | reverse complement strand
CTCTACCAGTGAAGTGAGGGCACATGTAACTATCTGTTTGGTTTATCTTCTGATGGCCAGGCTATTCCTAAAGTAGGTTCTGTACTTCACTGCTCTAGCTATGTAGAGCAGTTCTGTTCTGGTTGTGTGTGTGTGTACGTGTACATATGTACACACGTGTATGCATGTGGTTTCTCTTAAGGTTGGAAGGAGAATGCCGTGGATATATTAAGGCTTAGCAGCTTCCAGACTGCTGGAAAACAGGACTATGTAAAAGCTCGGTGAAATGGTACCATTAGTTTATCCTGGCCCTGGGGATCACAAGTCTTTTATATTCCTTTCCCATTTCTGTGCACATGGGGTCTTTGCAGAAGCAGGACCTAGTATCATTTACCACTGCATGTTTCCAACAAGGCTGCTTCTTGAGCACACAGGGCCCTAAGGTCTTACTGATCCTCATCTCCCTCCTCCAGCAGGCAGCACTCGAGCCACAGGCATGTTCCTGCAGTACACAGTGCCAGGGGCAGAGGCTGCAACACAGCTGAGGCTGATGGCTGGAGAGGATGCAAATGGCAGCAAGAGGCAGGCAGCAGCATGGCTGGTGGCCATGCACAAGGTACCAAGGGTAGGGTTGGGGAGGCTGAGCCCATGGAATTAGAGACAAAGTTTTTCCCAAAAGGTTGTCACACAGCTGGGACGTCCCTAGTTATCCCCTAAAAAGCACATAGGCTCATCTGTGATCAGGCTCAGAACCAATAATGCTTTATGCTGTTCTACAGGCTACCAAGCTCCTCTATGAATCACGAGACCAGTAACTGCAAGGGAACTGAGCTCAGCACATCAGGTTACAAAGTCCAAGCTGCTTGCCCTGCTTGAGCACTCAGGGCTCTGCTGTGTGTGTGCTTGGAAATGCAATTCAAGTATCTGGAAGCAGAGTGTTCACTTACCTAGTGCAATATGTACACAGTTGATTAACACTTTAAAGAAAGAGCTTATGTTGTAGTGTTGCTGGTACTTATCAGGGTTGGGAGAAACTGCACTACAGTACTAAATCAGTTTTAATATAACCTGTACCATGTTTATAAATTCCCAGGTTTATAAGAGATTTTTGGCCCTGTTCCCACAGAAACAAACTAGGTGGTGGTCATTCAGGCCCCTAGTTTAGCATTGGACCCTGCCTATCTCCAGTAGCCCATTTACAATGCCTTAGCCTGTTTATGACTCTCCACTTACTTTGTCACTTAAAGGGAAGGCATCACAACCGTCTGTGTTTTCTACTTTGCACTTACTATTTCACTTTAGTAAAATGACTGTACAGTAATTTGTATATAAAATGTATGATTAAAACTTATTTTGAAAGTACACAGCAGGCTCTGGCCTCACTTTGTGCAGCTGTCCTGCGTCCAGAACACAAGACTCACAGCCAGATGTGAGACAGCAGTTTATTGTGCACGTCACACAGCATCAGTGGGGTTGGGATGGAAGAGGCTGCACTCAGCGCCACCCTGTACAGTAATACTTGGCCGCTGACTACAGCACTGCTCCCAGACCTACACAGGGATCACACGTAGTTATGTACAAGACTCACATGAAAAATAAAGCCTAAGGGCTTGTGTTTCAATGAGGAAGAAACATTTCCAACACAATTCTGATAGTTTTCAATGGTCTAGTTGAAAAATAATCTTGGTGTATAAAAAGCCTGTCTACAGAGTTCAAACTTCAGAATATAGAGCTTGCCTCACTTGGAATGTGGCCACACTGACTGTATCCCAGTTTGCCTGGTGGCTTTACTGAACTGGGCACTGCCCAGCCGGCCAGTACTTACTTAGACTCGTCTTTTCCCAGACTCCTCTGTGTCTAACTAAGAACAGAATGAACTCATGCCACAAGGAGGCTAAAGATGACACTAAAAGTTATAGGAATCAGATGACCCTGTGCTGAGGTGTGCAAGTCCAGCCACAGCATGAGGTCATCAGGTTAGTTAAACACAACAGTTTCCAAATGGTCTCCTTTGGTAGTGAAAGGAAAGAAAATTTTGTGAGCGGGAATGTGAGAAAGAATGATGGGGTTTGAGACTTTCCAAGGAGGGCGGGGCTGTAGCCAAAGCTACCTGGTAGCAGCTTGCTTTTGCTGAAGGTCAGAGACATCAAACAGGAGAAGAGGCCTTTAGGCCAAGTCAATCAAACTCTGTCTTCATTGGCAACCGTCAGGATTCATAGTTTGAGGACTTCTTACTGGCAACAGGGGAGGAGGGTGTCTTAGAATCTGGGTATTTATTTGGATTTACAGTAATTGGCAAAAATGCAGTCCTCTGAAGGCCAAAGCACTACCTCTCCCAGTTACTGCAGACTGGAGAAGGGCCTCACTTGGGGAGCTGGGATTCACATTGTGGATACTGTCTGCTAAAGTGAGCACCATGAGACCGTCCTAGCTTCAGTTTTTCCAGGGCAGCTGAAATCTTCTCCAGCAGCTCCTGGGAGCCAATGAGACTGTGGTACTCCGGGGGACGTTCAGGCAAGTGTTCGCTGCCGGGGCTTGATCCGTGGATACAACTGGGAAACAACGGACAAGGGTTAGGGTCAAAAGATGACTGAGAGGAATTGGCCTACAGGTTTCTCTCCTGTCACCTCAGCATTCTCCCCAAAATGTGCTTGTTCAGACCTAACCTCAGCTGTCGTCGTCCCCCACCCACCCTTTTTTCCCCTGAAATGGGATTTCTCTCTAGCTTTGGAGCCTGTCCTGGAACTAGCTCTTACAGACTAGGCTGGCCTTGAACTCACAGAGATCGCCTGCCTCCTGAATGCTGGGATTAAAAGTGTGCGCCACCATTGCCTGGCTCTGTCCCTTTTTATTACCCCTAAAAACCTGCTACTTTCTGTTAGGCTCCTGACAATGTGAGCTCCTCGGGTACAAGCACCTGTACTTGGTTCATGCCTTGGCATCTCGGAAGGTTTGCCAAGTGAACAAGAAGCATCTGCCAGGCTTACCACAGCACTTGAGAGAGCACAGGCAACCTTTCTGTTAAAGAACAGACTGACACTGTTAGGAGTGCAGTCTAGCTGACAACCCACACTGCTCCACTTTACAGGCTTTTGAGCAATCAGGTCTCTATCCCAGGCTGGCACCTAACTCAGCCTTCCAAGTGCTAGGATTACAGACATTGTGGATTTAGCTCAGTGCTTGCTCAGGCCCTGGGTTCAGTTGTCAGGAGAGAGAAGGAGTTACAAAACCAAAACAACAAAAATTTCAAAAACACCAAACGCTAGGATTACATTATAGTGTGACACTATACCCAGCTCTGATACTCCAGATCATGGAGGACGATGTGGGGTGGGGTGACTTAGTACTTGCAAAAGTTTACCATGAGCAAAGCAGAGTGAGGTGACCTTGATGGTCTCTAACATCCACATGCTCTCCCACGGGGAAAGCCAGACTCTAGGGACTAAGGGGCTTGCCCGTATAGAGAGCAGGCTGCTAGGGCTTACTGAATAGTGTTTTGTTCTATCCTGATGTCAGCACAACTGAAGCCATCTGAATGTCTCTGTGACTTGTACAGGTACGAGGCCAGCTGACTTCCAGTGTCTAAGCTGTGAGTGCCGAGTGCTTACCCCCAGCAAGTTTTTGGGCACGTAGCCTTCCCGGTCCCCGAGACGAGCCCACCACCATTCAGTCTCATTTTCATCTTTGCGCCTCAGGATGGTGATGGCATCCCCTTCATGGAAGGACAGCTCATCGCTGTTCTGGGCCTCGTAGTCCCACAGAGCATACACAGTGCCTTTGTTCATCACTCCCAGCTTCTCCTGTACCCCTGAGCCAAAAAGAGATAGATTTTAGCAGAGAGGCCAGCAGAAGTAGGTAAAGGTGAAACAAAACTTATGTCAAGTCATCAGGTAGGGAGCTGTGACTGCATTGAGTACCAACAAACCAGCTGCACATGGTGGTTTGCACCTTGGTTGTTGTAAGCATAACATCACCCAGGGTCTACTTCAGGCCTATGCCATCATTGCTGAGAAACCTTCTCTTAGCAGGAGCCTGTGTGACAGCAGCCTCTTCCTCACATGGGCTGGGTTTCCCAGGGCCCTTGTTCCTGCCCAGCTTCATTAATGCCCAGCACTTTGTTGCCTGCCTTTGTTGTGGGAGTTCAGTACCCACCGTAGTTTGGCTGTTATTGCTTGTATCACCAAGTCAAACACAGTAACTTCCCAGGGCTATATGGAACCAGTGACTTGTAACTGCTTAGCAGAGGACATGGTTGAGCTCCTAGATTCCTGACACTGGGTACAGCAACTTAGTTGGGACATGCCCTTCACTTGCCAGACACTTGAGGTGTGTAGATGCCCCCCCACCCCAAAAAAAGAATTTCTCTGCGTAGCCCTGGTTGTCCTGGAACTCACTCTGTAGTCCAGGCTGGCCTCGAACTCAGAGATCATCCTGCCTCTGCCTCCTGAGTGCTGGAATTAAAGGCGTGCACTACCACCATACCCACTCCCTCTGAATCCAGGGCATGCTTACTCAAATCCTTCTAATATGATTTTTGTTTAAGGCAGAGTCTCACTATGTAGGCCAGGCTGTCCTGCAACTTGTGGTCTTCCTAAAGCTTTCAAGTGGAAGATTTAGGTTTGTACCACCCAGATACAAATGGGATTTTCAGATGTTTAGGGCGAGTGTAAAGGTGACCACTTAAGCATGATCTGCTCCCTGAGCCAGATTTTAGGCCAGATATGGGATGCAGTGCCGATTAGCAGGGGAAGCAGCTGAGGCACACGAGCTTCCCTACGTACCGTACAGAAACTGAGAACACTGGATGTATCCCTCTTCCATCTCTTCACACTTATCTGCAGCAGTCTCAATGTCACTGATGGTGGAAGCAAAGATAGCGGCTCCACTTTCCACCAGTTGCTTGCAGAGGTGGACACTGTTGCAAGAGGCAGCACAATGCAGCGGTGTCCTAGAACCAGAGTGGGACATGTAGAGTCTGCACCACCCAGGGCTATTTGGCCCCTGTGTGACACAAACCTCCAAGAATTTTGATGAAAGTACCACACCTTTGTGTGAAGCAGGTTTATAGGTGTTTTGTTAATTTTATGTGTATGGGTGTTCTGCCTGCATGGATGTGTGTGCATCATGTGCATGCAGAGGCCAGATGAGGTTGTCAGCTGATCTGGGACTGGAGCTACTATTGTCCTGTAGGTGCTGAGAAGCAAACCTGGGTCTTTTGGAAGAGGATCCAAAGCTCTTTAACCACTGAAGCATCTCTGGAGTCCCAAGTTTCTACTTTTTTTTTTTTTTTTTGTTTGCTTCTTGAGACAGGGTTTCTCTATGTAGAACCTCTTGAAACTTGCTTTGTAGACCAGGTTGGCCTTCAACTCAGATCTACCTGCCTCCGCCTCCCAAGTGCTGGGATTAAACTGCGCCACCACCTCCTGACTCACGTTTTAAAAACGTGTATCATTTCTTTTTGTAAGCTAGGGGAAATGAGTCTCTGAGCCCTTCCACTCCCCACCTCCCAGGGTTCTCACCATCCATCACTGTCAGCAGCATTCACGTTGACACCAAAGTCCAGCAGAAACTTCACAATGTGATGGTGGCCGGCACAGACAGCATTGTGCAGGGGCGTGATCCCTTCGTCATTGGGTTTGCTAGGGTCTTCCACCTAGGACACAGAGCAAGTGAAAGCCAGTCCTTCAAACTTCCAGCAGCATATATGGGAGTATGGCTCACCTCGTAGATGATCCTCTGCACTAGATCAAACTCTCCTTCCAGGGAAGCATCTAGAAGCAGCGCTAGGGGGTTGAAGCGCACTCTCAGCCCATGCCCAGTTCGTTCAGAGTTAGGCTTCTTCAGGTTGGTCCGTTTGCTCTGTGTAGGCAAACAAGTGTTTCAGTGTCAGGTGACCTACCTAAGGTAAGGACCAATCCAAGACTTTGCTGTGGGAAGAGGTGCCAGGAACTAAGGCAGCAGCTCTCCAGGAGCAACCCTGGCGCCTGCCCTACAAGGGCCTAGCCATCTGTAGAATAGATGGCCAGGGAGGCTGCCAGCTACTCCTAGGAAGGTTAGAGGGAAGGAGCGAGAGCTATACTGCTGAGCCACAAGTCTGCCCCTAGGGAGTCAGCTCATCCCACTGACCCCATATCAGAGATTCCATTAAGAAAGCCTTTTGTGGGCTGGGCAGTGGTGGTGCATGCCTTTAATCCTAGCACTCAGGAGTTAGAGGCAGGTGGATCTCCGAGTTCATGGCCAGTCTGGTCTACAGAGGGAGTTCCAGGACAGTCAGGGCTGTTACACAGAGAAACCCTGTCTTGAAAAACCAAAAACGCAAACCTTGTGTGGATTCCTTGACATGATCCCAAACCCTTTCTGCTATGTCAATACTGACCTCCACAGGGAGGCTCATTGCTTCTCTCCCTGTCTGTCATTCAGATGTCAGTGCCAACAAGCTTACCAGGGCACCATGTGCTGTGCTTTGAACTGTCTGGTCTGTGATCATCTGACTATCCCGTCCCCACATCTAATTATGCATGCAAGGGCATGCATGGCTTTGGTTTAGCAGGGATACCCACCGCAGGTGTTGCTGAGGGATGGATGACAGGGGAAAGAGGTGCTGGAGGGACTTGTTCCTCCTCCAAAGGAGCCTCAGGCACAGGACTTGGGATCTGTTCTGTGGAGGGCACTGTAGCCACGTTGTTGTTATTGTCTTCAGCAGGCTCAGCAGTTTGATGAGTTGTTTGGGGGCTAATGAGCTCCTCTGGCTCAGGGGAAGGTAACTCATTATCGTTGGCATCTGAGGATGGGGCAAGCTCTTCGGGAAGTGGGGCTGTGGGCCGGGGAGGGAGAGACTCATCCAGGTTGCCATTGGCATTAGTATTTCCATTGTCCACATCAGCTAAGGTGCCCACAAAGTCCTGTGAAGGGCTGGGCTGGTAGAAAGGGGTACCCTCCATGCCACCAGCCAGGGTATTGAAACGTTGATACAGCAATTTCTGGATGTTGGGCCCTCCAGGGCCCTCCGGCTCTGTGATAGAGCTACGCTTCTTCAGGGGTCGGGGTGCATTGGCCAGCTTCCTGCGGAGAGCCTCCAAGTCCGCATCACTCTGATAACGAAGTGGTGAGTGCACAATGGGTGTCAGTTTGGTGGGACTGAGTGGCCGTGGCAGGCTTTCCACCGTGCTGCCTTCTCCAGGTACAGGGGGCCCCTCCTGTTCTGGCTCTTTCTCAGCACATTCTGAAGGAGGTTGAGGCTGTGTTGTGCCTGGGCCCAGTGACCCATGAAGAAACGGCAAGGGTGATGGAGATGCTGACCCTGACGATAGGACAGGCTTACCATATACTGGAGGAGAAACAAAGGACAGAACAATTTCATGCTGGCTACTATGGCAGCATCTTTTCCCTGGCCCTCCCATGATGACATAAGCTGCTATTGCTGGTGGGTTCTGATTTTTGAATCCTCAGCAAACATTTTCCAAGACCATCCAGTCACTCCCTTTAAACTGAGTTTTATATATGGTTCCAAGACTGGGCTTTTTCCAAACAAAAAATTGTTGACCTGAGTTTCCACACTCCAACAAAAGTCTGCTTAATTTTCTGACCAAGGAAAAATGCCAAATCCACTAAATCTGCATCTGAGCCTGGGGCTGACTCAGGCAACATGAAGATACTTACCTCTTTGTAGCAGGACGCATCTGACCTGTGGTTCAAATACTTCTCCCATGACCAGAACTGTGTCCATAGATCACACTACTTGGGAGGTCCTTAGCAGGTGATGGCTAAAGACACCCAGGGATCGAACTACAAGTTTGGATGCTGCAGCACTGGCCTGGCCAATAGAACCTTCCAGCTAGGATGGGAAACTCTTCGACCTCCATGAGGTATGTAGAGCTGTGCTGTCTCTTCTCATCTGCCTTTCTAGGTGATTGGTCCCTGTTCAATCACCACTCCAGACTGTCCCTCATGGAAGCTCCTCACACTGCCCATACCCAGGATGCTGACTTAGCAATGGCCAGCAGGTTCACCCCGTAACCACTGGATAACTAATGGCATAAGTTATCCTGAAGCAGGAGAAAAATGAAATTCCGCAAGTCTTACCTTCTGGATTTACTACTGAGTGATATGCGGATACCCAGGCAGGAAGTCAGAGTGTGATTGTCTGCAAAATTACTCTGCATTTTGTCTCTTATTTTCATCCCAAACTGACACCTATACTTTATGTAAGAATTGTTTTATCGCAAGTAGCATGCAAGAACACAGATCTTAATTAAGGGATAACTACCATTTCAGAGAAAGTATACAGCCAGCATACCTGCTTTAACTGACTTATTTAAGGTGCCATGCACTGGTGGCTGGTAATTCTTAGGTGGTGTGGCTTGCTGGAGGTACATGGAGTATATGGAACTTGAATTTACTGTCTGAGGTCCCTTCCTGGGAGACTGTGGCCTTGACCCTTTATCAGCCAGAAAAGGCCTAATGGCCACTGTCAGTGGAAGCTCAGGTTTTCCGTCTCCAGTTGGAAAGGCAGGTGGCCCTGCTGGAGGGTATGTGGGACTTGGTGGCACTGAGATCCTCTGCTGAATCTGCTGCGAGGAGCCAGGCTGGGGAGCGTTGCCTGCAGGGGGCAGTGGGGCAGGTTTCTGTCGACTTGGTGGACCTGCACCAGGTCTGGGCAAGCTGCCTTCTTTCCTCCTCTCCAGGGAGCTTGTTGATCCTGGGCCCAAGGGCGCAGGACTTGGATATGTCCCATAACTTGGGGGCAGTGGCTTGCCTACACCAGGGATGGGAGGTGGCCCTTTGCCAATCTCGATGCCCTAAATTTATAAGAAGAAAACACC
This sequence comes from Microtus oregoni, assembly GCF_018167655.1. Classification (NCBI taxonomy): domain Eukaryota; kingdom Metazoa; phylum Chordata; class Mammalia; order Rodentia; family Cricetidae; genus Microtus; species Microtus oregoni. Next base: position 1,378,699 of record NW_024543210.1, on the reverse strand, counting down.
AAGTTACTCTTTGGAAGGTTAAACGTATTTCTATCCATTTACAACAGCACAGAGTAGGGTTTATAAGCCTTCAGGACGTAAGACACACCACTAGGCTCGCTACTCTGCACTTGAGTATGCTCAGGCCCCTGAGGGCCAGGAGCTGTTTGTGTAAGGTGGACAGTAACAGAGCTGCCTTGTCTTCATGCTACCTCACACCCTTGAGGTGAAAATCAGCACAGCAGGGAAACTTGCTGAGACCTACCAGCTTTTCTGTAGCTCCCAGTGCTGACAAAGGCAAAGGCTGGCTGGAGATGGCGCCTTGCTTTAGGGCCCCCTCCATGCCTGAGTCCTTCCAGTCTCCACCAGCCATCTGAGTTGGCTTCACGGAAGCAGAATTCTGCTTTAATGTCGGCCAGTTTCCATCATTAGCTGAGAAGAGCATAGGATAAGGAAAAAGACAGTGCTGGAATTAGTTGAGCCAGAAACAAATACACCACCGGGACTCCATTACCTACATCGTCAACCAACATCACAGACCTCTGCATAAGCCCAAGGAGGGACCTGGGCTATCATCTGGCCACTGTGACCAGGACTCACCAACACTGCAGCAAGGGCTGCATCACACTGGAACAGGTTAAGTCCCACATCCCAGCACAGAACACAGCAGCACTTAGCCATCAGGCATTACTTATACACACAATCACATACAGCGGTAGGAAAAGATTTATCATTTAACTTCATAATAGATTTGATTTGTATGATTTCCATTATTAGAATAAAATTTCTCCTTTTATGTGAGCAATTCTTTCCTTCTAAAACAATCTGTGGCCACAAGAGGCCAGTCCAAGTTCTTTCTGATTGAGTAGCAGCAGGAGCAGCAGCTAACATTTGTTGTAATGATTAGGAAGCCAGTCATCAACCCCAAGTTTCCAGGAAATTCAGAAAAGATGTTTATTACAACATTTTTCCAAACCGAAAAGAGGTGCACATAAGGGGACTGAAACTGCGGGTCAACCGTGTACCTTTACTTAGGCCTCTGCTGCTCTTTGACAGGCACAGGTGTGGGCCGCCTTGGCTGCCTGCTTCCAATCCCATAGCAGCTAGGCATGCGTAGGAATTAGCCAGGGATGAGGGATAACAGAGCAGCAAGAAGGCATCTGTCACAACTGCTTCAAGTCCTAAGTGTGAGTGGCTCCAGAATGTTCTGCAGGACCTGCATGCTCTGGCTGGTTCGCGCCCTTCGGTGACTACAGTGCTAAGTCGCAGGGCTCCAAGACAGTGTTGCCCAGCACGGGAGAGGGTGAGACATTTCAGAGCCTTTGCTTAAGTCTGTCGGCCTCTTCCTGACAAGTGTGTGAGCTTTCACTCCCTTTTGGTTGGATGACTGGGAGTAGGGCTGTACAAAACTCACTAGAAGCACCTGGGTGAAAACTCAGCTTACTGGAAAAGCAAGGCCAACTGGAGGCCCATGGTGTGAGTAGGTGGGCTGAGATGGGATTTTCTGTTCTCGGGGTCATGGGAATATACATGGCTGCCCAGTAGCCTCAGAAATCCCACAGCAATGGGGAGTTTTATTGGAAGCAGTCATGAGAGAGGACCGAGAAACAATTTTTCTTCAGGTATCACAGGTAGCCACTTAACATTTTATATTGAAAAAAAAAAAAAAAGAGAAACAAGTCTCAGAAGTAACTCAGAAAATCCCCTTCACTCTTTCTTTCTCTGAGACAGCCTAGAACTTTCAGTCCTTCTGCTTCCGCCTCCTAGTGTGTGCCACTATGCCCAGCAGTCCACACACATCCAAAACATAACCCTTCCTGTGCGAGCATCCGTTACTTGGTGTCTAACCCTGTCTGCAGATGACTCTGTGTGGGCCCTTCCCCCAAATCCACAACTGGATTAGAAGGGGCAGGTGTTAGCACAGTATTGCTTTCAAGAGCAAGGGTGATTAGCAGTCCTTTGTCAGTTTGGAAAAACAAATTATGGTTGATTCAATCTGTGTTGTAGATCAAACGTGCCCCAATAAGGCTATCAGATGACATACAGTTTACAAGTAGGCTTGCTGAGTGCTGCGACGAGCTGCCATCAGGCCCGACGTCCAGGTCTGACACTGTCCACGTGCTGATTACTCTGCCTCTACTGTGGCCATCTGTGTAATAGAACCAGGATAGCCAACCAGGGGTCAGAGCCCCCTAGGGAGAATTCCTCATCCTAGCTCCAGCTTGGGTTCACACTGGAAACCTGAAAAGCTGTTTTCAGCTACAGTGGGAGGAATGAGGTTAAAGGCATCTTCTGGCAACCGTATGAGGCTACACAGCATTTAAGTAGGGAGTGGGAAACAGGTGACATTCTCAGCTTGGAACTTTTAACTACCAAGTCAGCGAAGGAGGACACAGCTCATCTGTCAGTGAAACATTTCACACACACCATGGATAGGGGACTCACACAACTGCCTACCAATGAATACCAGTGAGGACTGCTAAGACCTGGTCATAAAAAGCTCTGAGTGGGGTTCTGGCCCATGAGGGTCAGGGAAGCTCCACTGGCTATAGTCAGAAGGAGCCAGAATGGCAGATGTAGCCAAGCAATAGAGAGCAAAAATACCTGGTGTGGTGGTACATGACTTTATCCCAGCAAAGGAGAGGCAGGAGGACCTCTGTGAGTTCCAGGCCAGTCAAGGCCACACAGACCCGGTCTCAAACATAATCACCCCTCCCCACCAAAGGCAAGCAAACAGCACAAAAGACTACCACAAACTGGTTACTAATACCGGAGGTGGGGGAAGACTCAAAATATGGGCTTTATACCAGGAGAACAATATTTTCACAAATTTAATATGCCACAACACAAGTTCTCGAGTCTGTGTATACAGGCCAACCCTAGTCATAAAGTCTTACTGTATGGAAACTGATTTTTTTTTTTTTAAGACAGGGTCTCCTTGTGTAGCCGAGGCTGGCCTTGAACTTGCAGCCGTCTTCTTACCTCTGCCTCCTAAGTACTGGGATCACAGGTACATGTCACCATACATGTTTTTAAACCAGTAGGTTTAAAAACAATCACACTCTCTGCATAAAAGTCCTATGCCTGGCTGGAACACCATGCAATGAGTACTCAGAGCATAGTGCTGGATGCCTGAATCATCACACTGTATAACTGCAGAGACCAAAGAAAGGGTTATGGTTTTTTTTCTTTTCCTCTCCTGGACCTGACCTCTGGTGCTGGATATCCAACCCATGGCTTTGCAGCCACACCCATAACCCAACCCAAGTTTGTGGGTTTTCTGACTGATGAAGATAGAACAGCTATAGCACTGTCTGAAGGAAGGCAGCTCCTACCTAGCCGCAGACTCCTGCGTCAAAGCTTTTAGGGATAAAGAAGCCTGTGCTATATGCATCTTGTAAATTTTCATTTGTGGTTTGAAAAGCACAGTCAAGACCTTCAGATCAGTAAAGACAATTAGTTCTGGTTTTAGGGTTACACTGTTACTGTAGAGACCAGGAACTTGAGATGGGGCAGAGTCTGTGTTAAATACAGAGGTAGGGGCTGGTACCACTTCCACACCACTCTCTCCGTGTACTCCCCAGAGGAGAGGACTGGGGCGACCTACCAGATTTGGATCTTCCATGGGCGGCACTTGAGGCAATGGTGAGAGACTGGGGCTTTACGGGGTCCCCTGGGAGAGGAAATCCCCCAACACTGGGAACCTGGATGTAAGGACCCACAGCAGCGACCCGGCCAGATGTACTCAGGGGTGACTGTGGTGATGATGTGCCATTCACACGGCTCAGCTGCAATGAGGATGAAGTCAGAGTCAAGATTCTCTTAAATACCAAGTTCAGTGAGACTGTCAGGCTGGGAAAGGGAAAAGTCACTCAGCTTATAACCTGGGAGTCCCTTGCACTGAAAGACAAGCATGTAGAAGGGGAGAACCTGATTCATACTAAACACCTACCTACTGGTGAGCTACAAAAACAAAGAGTTGGCATGGTGACAGCGCAAGCTCCAATAGGGAGGGCTACACCCTGTTGTGTGGAGAGGTACTGGTCAAAGCCTGCTTGCTCTCTGAGTATAGCTTCAGACCTTCTCTGTTACTTACTCACTATACTCTCAAGCCAGTAGCTTGGGTTTCGTTGAGGGTCTGTGTCTGTATGTGTAGTTGGGATGAGAGTTATCATAAGAATGCAAGGCGAGGTGCTCCATTGACCTCCAGTCCTGACAGGGACCCTGCATTTCTGAGAGCAGCTCTGCTTTTATAAGAAAGAACAACCAGGTAGAAGACACTGGCCAATATCAAAAGGGTGTACAACAGGATTCTAACTAGAGAATCATGGGCTCCTTATGGCTCCTTGCTAAGAAAGTTTTAAATGGGGAAACCAAGGATTCTGCATGCTGGGAAAGGCTCAAGACCTTCCCAAATGCTCGGAAGTACCTAGATCTTCAGGAGAACCACAACTCTGCAAAAGCATAAGTTCTTTAAGATCCCTGAAACAGCAAAACACATCTAGCTATTTGTGTGTGCACATGTGCAGAGATCAGGGACAACTCGTTATAGGAGTTGGTTCTTCCATTCTACTGTACCATGTGGGTAACAAGTGTGTTTGTTGTCTAACCACCTCATCAGGCCTGTAATGGGTGGCTCTTGGCTAAGCCATGGCACCCAGATAGGTGCTCAACCAGTAGTCTAGGTGTTGCCAAGAAGACCTTTTTTTTTAAAAGATGAGATTAAAATTTAGTGGACTCTAAGTAAAACAGATGGGTAGGTCTCACGTAACCAGTGCATGGCCTTGATAAAAACTAGGTCACCCAGAAAGAGGGGACTAGAGCAGCCGGCCTTTACTTAAGCTCCTGGGTCTCCGTGCTGCAGCTTTCAGACTTGCTTGCCTTTATTAACACATAAGCCATACTGGAGAGCTGCTTTAGCAGCTAAGAACACTGGCTGCTCTTCTAGTGGACCCTCGTGGCAGCTAATAACTCTAGCTCCAGTTCCAGAGGCTCCAACACTCTCCTCTAGCCTTTGTGGGCACTGTGTGCATGTGGTGCACAGACACACATGCAGGGGTGCACACTAAAATCTAAAATAGAGAAAACCATATAGACCAATTCCTGAAGATCTTTCTTTTCCTCTCTCCCTCCCTCTTCCTCCTCTCTGCAGAACTTTCTTCACTACTCTATATAAATAAGCCCACATAATCTTGTCTCTCATGGCCTCTGTGTTGTTAATCTTGATGAGAAAAACATCTGAAACTACTCAAATTACTGACCTTTAAACTCAGGTTTAAGAAACAGGGTAGCTCTCTGAGAAACAGATTGCTGAAGTCCAGTTGCCATCCTCTATCATCCTTCAGATCCACCTCAGCTGGGCAAAGCCTATGACACGCATCCCTGCCTCCTCAGAGCATCATTCAGAGTGACTGAGGTTGACAAGAGGACACCTCTGTCACCAAACCGTCTAAGCATGTGCTGGAAACCCAGGGCAGAGAGGACATCAGCCTAAGGTGCTGATGGTGTAAGGGTTGGATGTGGTGTCCAGTCAGACACAGGGTGTAGTGCTGATCCCACTCCCGTACTGAGAGGCAGCAGAGTGGTGAAGGGCAGGCAGACTCTGGACCACGGTACAGCATTAGATGTTAAAGGAATGACAGTGATCTCAGGCAAGGTACAGACCGATGAACAAAATCGCCACAATCCCATTTCCATTGGAAATCCTACACTTTTCTATATCTAGAGCCATTAGCAATCATAGGCTCTGGTGAATACTCCTATACTATTGCAGTTTTTGTTCAGAGTATTTTCTATCTGTGAAATTTAGAATAGCAAATACTTTTGAAACTATAAGTTTGTAGCATTTTGTTCACGATTTTAGTTGTTGACACACATGCTCCCTATGCAGGCCGGGCTAGCCCCTGATTTACAAATCTCCTGCCTCCACCTCCTAAGTATTGGGATTCAGTATATACTAGCAGACCCACAACAACTGGCAGCTTTAGATGAAATGCTACTAGTAGTTTGGTTCACAGCCATCCACTCTTTCACATGCCTGGATTTTCTTGCCATAAAGGCGCTCACGCAGCTCGCTGATCCGCTTATCCATCATGGCCACTTCCATGTTGCGCTTGTTCAAGAGCTCCTTCTGCTGCTGGAGCTTGGAATTCTGTTCCTGGTTAAGTTGGTTACGAATCTGCCAAGTAGAGAATACAACTTACCAGTTGCATGAATTACATCTTATCATGTTTCTAGTAGGCAGGGTCCCACATCGGTTCCACACATGAATTGAGAAGCATATCTTTTCAGGGCCAGTCTGCTCTGGCCACAGCATGATGATTATCTATTTAGTTTAGACTCCATAAATCCAAATGACAAACACGTAAAGAGTAATCTCCACAAAGTGGACTAAAGCATTCTAAAAAGCAGTTAGTTAAGAGCTCACAGTAGCTGTGTGTGGTGGCACACATCTTTAACCCCAGCACTCAGGAGGCAAAGGCAGGCACATCTCTGAGTTCCAGGTGAGTAAGAGCTACACAGTGAGATAGTCTCCAAATTACAAAAAAAAAAAAAAAAAAAAAAAAGTCTCTGTCAATTCTAGAGTTTTGGAAGTTGTTTATAAATGCACTTCCTATTTATTTAGGTAATATTATATCCTTTTGGAGTCTTTGATGGATATATATATATATATATATATATTTTGAGAGAGAGAGAGAGAGATACACACCACACATATCTATATTTCAGTAAAGTAGACTCTTTAATAGGGTCATAGAATGTTATGAAATGTTATTTTAAGATGTGTTCCATTTGTTTATGCCATGGAATATATGTTTAATGATGCAAAGATGTGTTGCATTCTTTTCTATTGCATTTGTTTAACTCTATTAAGCTGTGTTACTTTGCCTTCCTAAAACACTTGATTGGTCTAATAAAGAGCTGAATGGCCAACAGCAAGGAAGGAGAAAGGATAGATGGGGCTGGCAGGCAGAGAGAATAAATAGAAGAGGAGGAGCGAGAAAAGGAGAAGGAGAGGAGGACACCAGGGGCAAGCCACCCAGCAATGCAGCCAGCCACAGAGAAAGAAGGAAAGAGAGATATAGAATAAAGAGGAAAATGATAGATGAGATAATTTAAGTTAGCAAGGCTGGCTACAAACAAGCCAAGCTAAGACCAGTCATGAAAAAGTAAGAATAAGTCTCAGTGTAGAAGCTGGGTGGTGGGCCCCGCAAAGAGTAAAAAAACCAACTACATTAGAATAAGAAGAGCAGCAAGGAACTAACAGTTTATATGACAACCTCAGACCTCTTGACTTGTATTTTCTGTTTCTTGTTGGTCTGTTCTGACTTAGTTTAGTTGTTCTGATCACAAGTTGTGGATGTTATAGAAGAGAGTTGCTTGAAACGACAATTTGTTATTTCTGCTTTAGAGAATACTCAATTCTAAGTTCTGATTTCTGGCAGAGCAAGCTCACAACCTAGCAGTGATCTAGAAGCAGAAGACTCTATGCCTTTTAATATTAGTGTGTTTTCTCAATAACAAGACCCCACCCTACTTGTTTTCCTACAAGGTGTTTTGGAAAACAGAATTTATGGGCAGGATGTTTGTCCTTTATTTTAATAAAGTGGAACTATTTCTAAAGTAAAAAATATATTTATGTTAAAAGGTAAATTTTTAGCCAGTTGTGGTGGTGCAGGCCTTTAGTTCTAGCACTAGAGGAAGAAGCAAGAGGATCTGTGAGTTCGAGGCCAGCCTGTCTATAGAGGGAGTTTCAGGACAGCCAGGGCTACACAGAAAAACCCATCTCAAAAAACAAAAACCCTCAAAACAAAACAAATAAAGAAAAAAAAAATCAAACTCTCATTTCCAGAGAGACGAAAGAAAGAAAAGGGAATGGAAGGGAGAAAAGAAAATGCTGCTCTGAGTCTGGATATGTTTGCATAGATGGCCCGCCACCTGCGGACAGGAATAGAACAGGGAAACCAGTACACAAGTAGCTTGTGAGTTTTAGTGCAGGAGACTAAACCCAGGGCCTTTAAATAATTTCAGGCAAGAACTCTACCACTGACCATCAGCTCCAGTTCTTTTTTTTTCTTTTTTTGAGATAGGATCTTGCTATGGACACAGGTTGGTCCTGAGTGCTTATGGAACAAAGACAGGATATACATCTTCAACTGTTCATCTCTTCACAGCACATGCAGGACCAGGGCCAACAGCACGCTATGAGGCCAAGCCTGGAGTCCTAGGGAGGCAGTCCTTGCAGCAGCTCTCAGAATCCAGGAGGCAAACCCCAGATCACTGAATGAGGAACTTTAACTATGGAAGTGAAAGCAAGGTTACAAAGATAGCCCTAAATTCAAAGTACAGCACTCACTTCACTGTGCTATAACTGATATATATTTTATTATTATTTGTTTATTTATATGTGTGTCCGTGCAAGTTTATGCCATGTTTGTATGGGTTCTTGCTGAAGCCAAAAGAGGGAGTGTTGGATCCCTGGACCTGGAAGTATAGGCTGTTGTGAGTCACCTGACCTGGGTACTGGGAATCAAACTCTGCTCTTCTGGAAGAGCAGCAAGTGCTCTTAACTACTGAGCCATTTCACCATCCTCTATAACTAATATTTTTTAAAAAACTAAATAGGTAAGACTAGACACCATTAGGATGTATCCCTTGTAGAAGACTAGGCAGTTATCTTGGTAATACACTCTTCATGAGGCTGTAACACTAGCACACATATCTGCACACTCACACATTCCTACTTGTGTATGTAAACAAGACAGGAGAAAACATACTAAAAAACTAACTGCAGACCAAAAAGCTACCTCACCAAAATAGTTTTACAACATATCTTTCCAAAAACATCCTTTCAAAACCGACACACTTAGTGGTTGCTTAAAAATGTAAAAGAATGGTAAGGTGGGCTGGAGACATGGTGCAGAGGTTAAGAGCACTGACTGCTCTTCCAGAGGTCCTGAGTTCAAGTCCCAGCAACCACATGGTGGCTCACAACCATCTATGAGATCTGGTGCCCTCTTCTGGCCCGCAGGTGCACATGCAGGCAGAACACTGTATACATAATAAAATCTTAAAAAAAAAAGAATGATAAGGTAAAGAGGGTAATATCAACAGTGGCTCAGTGATCCTGTCTGTAGTGGAATGTACTCATAAAATGATCCAGCACCTGTTTTAGCAAGAGCTAATTTAAAATAAGAAAATCACAAAACCTGTTGAATGGCAGGCAGATTTTGAGAGTGGGAATCTTTTTTTTAGGTTTATGTATTTTATGTATGAGTGTTTTTGCTTTCATGTATGTATGTGAATCATGTGTTTGCAATGCCTGTGAAACAGAAGAGGCCATCAGATTCCCTGGAAGTGGAGTTACAGAAGTTTGTGAGCCACCATGTGGTCTGAACTTGGGTCTTCTGCAAAAACTAAGCGTTTAAGAGCTCCGAGCCATCTCTCTAAGCCAGAGAAACGGACCCACTGAGTAAGGCCAAAGCCCCAGACCCAGGCAATTACCTGTAGTTCTTGGTATAGTCGTTTTAACTCCACCGCTGCTGGTCCTGTTAACTTGCCATTGTATGACTGGAACCCATTTAGTTTTCCTTTCTTTAAATCTTCTAGTTGCTGACTTAGCTGATCAACCCGTAAGATTGCAGTCTGAACTTCCTGCTTCTTTTCCTGAAACATGGCACTGAACCTTTCTATCTCAGCAGCTGTAATCACCAAAAAAGGAAAATGGTCATTTCATTTCTATACAGTACACTCAATTCTGGTTTTATTTAGTGCTAGATTTGGATTGAAGTGTATGCGTAAAAATAAAAGATAGTTTATGCATAACCCAAAATATGTTTTTTTTTCTCCCAAGAGCTATGGCTGGAGAAACCCTGCATCTCACATTTGCCAGGTGAGTGTCCAGCTCCAGAACACACCAACAGATTTTGAAATCCATGATGTGACTATTCACAAATAATTATGCTTGCATTAGTTAATAAATATTCTTTAGGGGCATAATACAAAAGCTAGTTTGGTCAAGGTACTTAATAATCTCAGAGAGCAAGATAAAAAGCTTTGTTATTAAGGCCTTATCCATCCTTGTAACATTAAACAGGCATTCGTTAAACTGACAAACAACAGTGGGCGGTGGCAGTGCACACTTTAATCCCAGCACTCAGGAGGCAGAGGCAGGCGGATCTCTGTGAGTTCGAGGCCAGCCTGGTCTACAAAGTAAGTTCTAGGACAATTACGACTGTTACACAGAGGAAACCCTGTCTTGAAAACAAAAAACAAAACAAAACAAAAACCCCAAAACACAAAACTGACAAACAACAAACCAAACCAAACCAAACCAAACAAAACAAAACAAAAAAAAACCAGAATTCACAGAGAATTAAAAGAAACACCTGCATGATGTAACTGATCATTTGTGGACACAAGGCCTTACTCCAGTCTTGTCCTCCGGCCTCTGACTCTCAAGGGCTGGGATTACAGGCTATATGGCCATCTTAATGCATGAATAAAATTTGAGTAATTCAACAAAACAGACTAACTCATTATAGCCCCTGGAGCTGCCTGACACCAATCCAAAGGGCTGATGTCATTACCATAACAGAAGGGGCCAGAGTTATTCCGAAACAAACTGTATGTCATAAATATGCAAAAATCACCATAGACTTATCAAAAACTTTTTAAGTTCAAGGAGACAGAAATGTTAACCTCCCGATTAACCAATACATATTATATACATTATTCAAATTATTATATTGTACCCTATAAAATACACAATTAAATTTATATTAAAAAAATAGAAAATTAATTTCAAACAATACCATATGAGAGCACAACCTTATTCAGATTTCATTAGGTTTTTTTTTGCAGAGAATTTACATAATTTGAAAAAAGTCAATTAACCCAATGAACTCTATCCTCTTTACTGCAGGGAACAGTAGTGTTAGAACATGCAAACCTCTATGGGTTTGTGACTGGGACTGCCAGGCACTGGCCTGTCTGACTAGACTTAGCCTGGGTGTGTGGGCACGTGGGCTGCAGGCACATACACAGATTGCCGTTCATAATTTTGCTGTAGTCAACTTGTCCTCTCATGGCACGAATCTTCTTCAACTTGTTTTCCTGGGCTTCAACTCGTTCTTTCAATTTCTGAAGTTTTTCGTTTTCAGAAATAGACTGCTGCTGGCGGCGCTCCTGTTGCTTTAGAAAATGTAAACGCTGTTCCTAACAAAGAATGAAAAAAAATTTAAACTTTGCAAATAGAAACTTTTGACCACCTTTATATATTACAGTATGAGTCAGTAGATTCTTAGGGCAGACCAGACTGCACGCACTGGTCTGTATATTCAGCTCATGCTAGTGCTTCTGAAGGAGGTCACAGTAAGGACTGTGTCTGTCCTATATTTTCCTGTGTGCCATCATATCTGTCAAGTCCCACCAGCCTTGCTTCCTGCTGGCTGTGCAGGGCTCCTGATGCTGCCCAGTACTTCCAAGGATTCCTCACTCCTCACTCCACTTCCTGGACAGCAGTGTTCTACATGGGGATCACTAGACGAATCTCCAATCTGTAACTCATACTAGGTCAACAAGGGACTCTTTGCTTTCCTCATGATTAGTGTCTTTAAATGGTGAAACATTTCATAATAGGACAATTCTAAAATAAAACGCTCAACAGTTTTCCTCCTACTCATGTGAGAACATACTTTAAAGGACAAGACTGGTGATTGAGTAACTCTCTCTACAGATTGGTCAATCAGGCCAGCCAGATGGGTAAAGACATGTTGAAATACCCAGGCTAGCTAAGGATAAAACAATTACATTTTTATTTATCAAGGAAGACCCCCTGAGAAATTTCTGATGGCCCATATGTCTGAGTTCTACATCCAGAACAGATTGATGCCAGTTAAGACATGATCATAATTCTAAATTTTCTTTAGGTACCCATAAGATTATCAGCATACCCAATCAGATGGAAGTAGCATGGGAAACTACACCCACATTCCCCAAAATATAGACTATAGATATTTTCCTTTGTTTAGAATGTTGGTTACAAGTTGGATAATGGCCAGGAGAAAAGCTAAACAAAGGATATTAGATTCAGAGTTCTTGTTTTAAAAAAAAGGGGGGGGGGAGTGCTGTCGAACAATGGTCATTTATCCAGTCATTTGTATTATTTTTAATAAAATGCTGATTGGCCAGTAGCCAGGCAGGAAGAATAGGCGGGGTGATGGCAACCAGGCAGGAAGTAGAGGCATGGCAATGAGAATGCTCAGTCCGCAGTTGTGACCCAGCCTCAGAGGAAGCAAGATGTGACTGCCTTGCCGAAAAAGGTACTAAGCCACGTGGCTAACATAGACAAGAATTATGGGCTAATATAAGTTATAAGAGTTAATAAGAAGCCTGAGCTATTAGGCCAATCAGTTTACAATTAATGTAGATCTCTGTGTATTTCTTTGGGACTTAATGACTGCAGGAACCGGGGAGGACAGAAACCTCGGTCAACAAAGGCATTTGTCACCAAGCCTGAACCTGAGCTCATCTCCTGGGACCCACATGGTGGAACAAGAGAACCAACTCCAAGAACTTGTTCTCTTCTTCACACCTGTGCCATGGCATACATGTCACCCACACATATACACCCAAACACACACAAGTAAAAGAAAAATCACAAAAAGAGAATAAGCCAAGCTAGAATGTTCAGAGGCTCTCTTTAAAGTAGATTCAGAATACTTTAAGACATTTCACATCATGAATAACCCCCATAAGCGGTGGGTGGTGGCTCTGATCTTTTCTAGTTGATTATCAAGTATAACTAAACCATGGTTTAGAAAACTTCCCTAGCCTACTTTATGGGGTTTTACATACAAAAGCAGGACTTGGGATGTATAAGGAGTCCTAACCATGTCCCAAACTATAATAACCCTAACACACTCAACGTGGAGTAGCATTTTTGAAGTCTGTTTGTTAACTCCCAGGGCTCTGCCTGAGCCTTCATCAGACTGCCAGTCTTCTCTAGGACAGAAAAACCAACTTTAGGCAGAGATCTCACCTAGGAACCTGGAAGTAACCATGGGAAGTATCTTTTCTTTCCACATCTGTCTGTCATTTGGTTAGAACCAACCATTTCCTACTCTGTGAATCAAAGGTTCTTGCTTTGATGCAACTCCAACACTATAAAGATTCAGGCACCTGTGCCACTACACAGCATGCAACACATAAACACTGCTCAGCACTTTCCTGGCACAGCCCCATGTCACCACCCACAAAGGCAACCTCAATCTGAAAGGCCAGTTGAAAAATACACATTCTGAATGCTGATTCTTTTTTAATGTACCTTGGCAACCAACATTTGCTGCTGATTTTCAATTTGCTGCTGTTGCCTGGCTGCCATATCTTGAAGTTCTGAGAGGGTAAGTTCAACGCGTGGATTCCCAGCCTATAGAGGACAAAAGTGATCATCAGTCTGTACTCACCTCTGCAATTACCTTTCTTAGTGTCAGAATTCACAGGAAGCTCGATTCTAGGTGGGTTCCCTAGGAGAATAAAACTTAGTTTTTCTTCACAAGAACTTCTATCTGGTGACCACTGGCATAGGAGGTCCTTCTGTCTATGTATTGCTTTCATTGGTTAAGAAAGGAACTGCTATGGGCCTATAGCAGAGCTGTAAGGAACAGAGCTAGAAAGGGAAACCTAAATGGATTGCTGAGAGGAAGAAGGCAGAGTCAGAGACACCATGGAGTCAACAGAGTTAGACATGCTGAAACTTTGCCAGTAAGCCACTACCACATGGTGATATACAGATGAATAGAAATGGGTTAAATTAATATAAGAGTTAGCCAATAAGAAGCTAGAGCTAATGGGTCAAACAGTGATTTAAGTAATACAGTTTCTGTGTGGTTATTTTGGTTCTGGGTGGCCAGGATGAACAAGAGGCTCTCCTTACAACAGACCACTTTTATTAAAGGTAAACAACAGGTCTAATTTTCTCTAAATACCATTTTTCTAATGCATAAACAGTATATTTAATGAACATATGTGACCATTTGTGGATGTGCATAACTTAAATTCTTCTGTTTTCAATAGGGGTTTAACAGGTGTATTTGACCAAATGGGGCTGCCAAATGTTTAAGGACAAACAACCAAAAAAAAAGGAGGAGGAGGAAGAGGAAAAGGAAGGAGGAAGAGGAAGAGGAGGAGAAGGAGGAGGAGGAGGAGAAGGAGAGAGGAGGAGGAGGAGGAGGAGGAGGAGGAGGAGGGAGAAAAGAAAAGTAAATAAGTAGGTAGAAGCAAGAAAAACCATTTCACTGTCATCTGCTCTAGAGGAGAAATATAAATAGAATCTAAAATGCAAATGTTCATTAAAAACCCTCTGCATGGCCCATCTATTACCCAACAGAGAATGGTGCATATGACTTGAACATAAAAAGGAAGAACTAGAGCATAATGTCTGGTCATGTGCCCTTTCCACACAAGTCTCAGAATCAGGCAGGTGCCAGGGCACTCCAACTGGCAGATGAGAAAGTGAGCAGAAGCAGACAGCCTGTGCTCTTCACCATGAACACAGAACAGGACTCACTAAGCCCCACCATGTGCACGCTGTACTCTGTCAGATGTGCTCCATGCACTCTGCAGTCTTCAAGTCTATACGCGGGTATGTGAGGACACTGGGAGAAGAGTCATAGGAACGATAAGGAACAAGCTGAAGGAGGTAGCTCATAACAGTTTCAGAGCTCCATTCTAATGGACTTGTCTTCCTCTGATCCCTTCAGTTGTAACTGGGCACCCTCTCAGATCCCCACTACCTACTTCCTACTTCTACTTTTACATATACACTTAGGATCCCTTTAAGTTCTGGCACCCTTTAACTTCTTACAATTATTTTTCTAACTTTTGAATTTAATTTTATGTATATGGGTGTTTTGCCTGCATGCATGTCTACATCCCAGGCATACCTGGTGCCCACTGAGGCAAGAAGAGTTACAGACAGTTATGAGCCACCATATGGGTGCTGGAATTGGATCTGGGTCCTCTGGAAGAGCAAGCTCTTAACTGCCATGCCATCTCTCTAGCTGCAGCCCATGCTCTACCAGCCCTGCCTCTTCCTTAACTCTTATGATTATTAAGCACACTCTACATTACAGCAAAACAGATGAACCAAGATTTGTTCAATAGTCTTAGCTCAACATTTTTTTCTTTTACCTAAAGATCCTGAAGGAGCAATGCAGAGCTGGGCCTCGTTTTAAAGTTAGATATTTTGCAATAATTAGTTAATTATTTAATTAGTACACATGCCATGGTGGCAGTCAGAGGGTGACTTAAAGAGGCAGCTCCCTCCTTCCACCATATCGATTTCAGGTCCTCAGGTTTGGCAGTAAGCACCTTTGCCCTCTAAGCCACATAAGCAGGGTCACCAATGGCTTTCTGACAGAAGTTGAGGGAGTTCATGCATGGTATTTTAAGCTTGGTCATAGGCCCTAAGGGGTAAGCTAATACAGTTGTCTTGCTAACTGGACGTGCTGTGACGATTACACTGTCCAGAGATCAGTTACAGAAGCTTAGTTTTGCAGTGGTAAATGGTGATTGTGGAGACTTATGACTGGCCCAATGCTGAGAATAAGTGACAGTTGAATGCCTGGCTATAAGTGGGATATCTGTTTCACCCCTTTCAAGGCTCAGGGAACATCCTGGAAGAAGAATGAGGAATAAAGACTGTAAGGGCTGGAGGATAGGGAGGATCTGTATGGAACACTGACCTGGGACATAACACGCTGCTGTGCTGGTGGCCTCACAGCAGCTGTGATTCCTTGTACACATACTGCATATAATTGGGCCTGTCAGCATTCTGTCACGGATGGGAAGGGTTCACCAGACTACATGACTTCCCGAAGAGTTACTGACAGTTAATGGCGAGGCAGCAGCCACTGGTAAATTGCCCATGCTCCTGAAATAACTCATTAGTGCTCTTATAACCAAACTTAATTAAATTCACTAGGTCATCAAAACAAACACAAAAGTAAAAGGGAGACTGGTTGGAAAAAGGAAGACTGGGGATGACAAGAATGAGCAAAGTCAGACAGGGTGGATCACACCTTTAACTTCAGCACTTGGGAGGGGTGTGTGTGTGTGTGTGTGTGTGTGTGTGTGTATACACCACATGCAGGTGGACCTCTGTGACTATGAGGCTAGCTGGGTCTACATAGTGATTTTCAGGCTAGTCAGGGCTACACTGTGTGATCTTTTCTCAAACAAAACAAGGAAGAAAAAAACGTGTTGCTCTGTCAAGCATGGTGGTGCATATGCTTGGGAAGCCAAGACAAGATCAGGATAGGTTCAGGCCTACCTCGGGCTGTTAAAATCCTGTTTCTAGCCAAGTGGTGATGATGGTGCATGACTTGAATCCCAGCACTTGGGAGCCAGAGGCAGGCAGATCTCTGTGAGTTGTGCCAGAGCAAGTTATAGGACAGCCAGGACTACAAAGAAAAAGAAAAACAAACAAACAAAAAAAGACAAGAGACAGAGGAAGGAGAGAGGAGAGTTTTAGAACAAGATCCTGTGCCAGGCAGTGGTGACACACGCCTTTAATTCTAGCACTTCAGAGGCAGAGACAGGTGGATCTCTGTGAATTTGAGGTCAGCCTGGTCTATAGAGGGAGTTCCAAGTCAGGCTCCAAAGCTACAGAGAAACCCTGTCTTGAAAAACAAACCAAACCTAAAGAAGATCCTGTTTCTGGGGCTGAGGAATAGTTCAATTGGTAGAATGCTTGCTTTATATGCACCAAGTCATGAATGCACCACAGAGAGAGGAAGTGTGGGAAGAACACCTTGTCTAAAAATATTCCGGCTTTATTGTCTATCATGTGTTTAGCTGTTCTCCGTAGGTATTAATGTACTAAAAGTAGACCAGTAGCACACTTCTGCTGACCTTAGCTCCTCTCCAGTCTCCACACACCCCCACTGTCAGGTGAAACATCCCCAAGCTCCCCTGTAGTGACTCAAATGAGACATGTCCCCATAAGTTCCTGTGTTTGAACTTGGTTTCCAGACTGTGGTGCTGCTTGAAGTGTTATGGGACATCACTTGAAGAAGTACAATACAAGCTTTAAGGTTTTATAGTTTGTACCCACTTTCTGCTTTTCTCTCTACTTCCTGTGCGTGATGAAATACGATCAGCCGGCCTCCTGCTTCTGCCACCATAACTTCCCTGCCTGTTGTCATGTCTCCCCCATAATGATAAACTCTATCCAAAAGAAAACCTTTTCTCCTCTTGAGTTGCTTTTGCAAGGGCATTCTTCATAGCAACAGAAGTAACTAATACAGGTCCCCAAAGCATCACCTCATTACACTAACAAGTTCCACTAAAAAGAAAGGTGATATTCTGGTATTAGAACTTCAGGCAGGAAAAACACATCAGTTTACTCAACTCAATCGTTCCTTCAACCTGGGACAATTCAGAGTGGCCTTTGGCAGAGTGTGGGTCTTCAGAACTTCTGCTTTACTGCACACATCTTCTAACCTCTTGGTTAGACTACTCTAGTACTGGCATCTGCAATCCTAAAGATCCTTTCTTGTCCTTTAAGCCACACATCTACCCACAAGATGAAATTGCCCGGGTAGAGTAGAATGTCATTCCAAAGCTATTCTGAAGAATGAGTCCCCTGCATCTTACATCCACCAGCCACCCCCTCTGAGGTGCTGCTTCCTCTCTGGCAAGTACAGCAGCTTGCACTACATGATATTCGGTGTGACAACTGTATGTATACACTGCTCCTTACAGAAACATGTTTTCCATGGCATCTTATATGTATGAAAACTGTACTGACGGACTAGGAGTTAAAACAGATTCCCTGACAGGCAGACAGATAGGAAGAGTGGTCAAGTCTAGATAATAGAGATAGTGAACTTCCGTAGACTCTGCCTATGGATTGGCCCTACAAGTTTGGGGCCAGACCAGGACGTTTTTACCACAAAGTTGTGGAACTACCAGCTTCCCTCAGAGACCCTGAAAATCCCCAGGCCTCAAGGAGAGACTGGGCTTCAGCTTCCCAAGTCCCCCTCTGCTTTCCTCTGTGCTCCTTACTTTCTTTAGCAGCTCCTGCTGTCTGCTGTGTCTGCGATCTGTTGCTATCCCTGCTACTACCTGTTGCATTTAGGATTTTCCCTGTCTTTTAATCTTTACCTGGCAGAGAAGACAAACCCAATCAAGATCTCTAGAATAACAGAAACCTGTCTCAAAACAGGATTTAATCTAAGCTTTCAGTGCAGTGAGCTCTAGTTGTCCCCACACTTGATGTACCTGCACTTTAGTTTCTAATTCTGCCACTACCAAGTCTACTGCTTCTTAGCCCACATCTCTGCAGCAGCCTCTGGTTGCTCTCTCTGGTGATCTCTGACAATGCCTTTGATGCAGTTAACTGAACAACAGCTTACTTTGGTTCCTTGTTCTATGTTTGATTGTAATTTTTACACAACTATGATTTGTTTATATTTCTGTCTCTAAAAACAACTTGTGAAATCCAATCAGAAGTTTAGGAATGACCTTCACCAAACATCTTGATTTAGTGTCTGTAAAGATAAAACAACATATGATTGGTCATGCCTTTAATCCCAGTACTCGGGAGGCAGAGATGGGTGGATCTCTGAGTTCAAGACCAGCATGGTCTTAAAGAGTGAGTTCCAGAAAAGGTTACAAACCTACAGAGAAACTCTGTCTCAAAAACAAAAAAAAAAAAAACCAACCAAACAAACAAACAAAACCCCCAAAAAGAATAAAGCAAGAAATTCTAACCTTGACAGGCAATCTCAAAAGACTCTGGAGTAATTCTTTAAACTGCACATTTTATACATTTTTCTGTATGGATAGCTCACAATAAAAAAAAGAAATAAAAGAGGGGCTGAAGAGATGGCTCAGAAGTTGGGAGCACTTCTTCTTGCAGAAAACCTGGATTCAATTCCCAACACTCACATAGTAGCTCACAACTGTCTGTAACTCTGGTTCTAGATGCCCTCTTCTGGAATCCACGGGCACCAGGCACACATGAGTTGTACAGACATACATGCATGCAAAGCACTCATTTGCATAAAATAAGCAGCATGCGTGCAAGAGAGAGAGAGGGGGAGGAAAGGAGGGAGGGAGGAGGAAGGGAGGGAGGAGGGAGGGAGGGAGGGAGGGAGTCAAGCATGGTGACATACACCTTTAATCCCAGCAGGCAGATCTCTATGAGTCTTAAGCCTGTCAGGCCTACAAAGAAAATTCTAGGTCTAGGCAGACCCTGCCTTAAAAAACTAGTTTGTGGCCGGGCGGTGGTGGCGCACGCCTTTAATCCCAGCACTCGGGAGGCAGAGGCAGGCGGATCTCTGTGAGTTCGAGACCAGCCTGGTCTACAAGAGCTAGTTCCAGGACAGTCTCCAAAACCACTGAGAAACCCTGTCTCGAAAAACCAAAAAAAAAGAAAAACCAAAAAAAAAAAAAAACTAGTTTGTGGGGCTGGAGAGATGGCTCAGTGGTTAAGAGCACTGACTGCTCTTCCAGAGGTCCTGAGTTCAATTCCCAGTAACCACATGGTGGCTCACAAACACCTGTAATGCCCTCTTCTGGCCTTCAGGCATACATGGAGGCAGAATGTTATATACATAATAAATAAATAAATCTTAAAAAAAAACTAGTTTGTGTTGATTCTAAGGAGAACCATATGCAGAGTACCAGGGTGAGTGACTGTTTCCAAGAGCATGACTGACAGGACTCATGGTAACCATCTAAATGCAAGATAAAACGTTTATTTTAAAATGTTGTTAATTTACTTTATGTATATGGATGCTTTGCCATTCTTAAAAGCTCCACTGAGCAAAGAGAGCAATCAACAGAAGACAGAAACCTTGGCAATGAAAGAACACCAAAGCTACCATCTGCCCTCAGGCGTTGCCCATTTTGGATGTGGCTCTCTAGCAGCTGCTGTGTCATTCACATACAAGTCTACACAGAGATCTGCTTCTTTCTCTGGTGGTGTTTATATGGCAGATTGACATTTAAGTTCCAAGCTGCCAAACTCCTTTGCAGATTACAGAGTTTACACCCACCAATGCATCAGAGTTCCTGCCTCTCTTCTCCCCGACAGAAGTTGCTATATCAATCTTTTAGCTTCAGGTTTTTCAATGATTTTAGTTTGTATTCTCCTGAACATTAATGATGCTGAACACAATTCCATGTACTTAATAGGACATTCACGTATCTCCTTTGGTGGAGTATGTCCAATTTTTAAAAACAGGGGTTATTTTCCCCCTAACTTAGAAGCTATTTGTAATTTATACCCACTAGTAGCAAAGAGAAAATCAGTCTTCTCCAATGAAGTCTCACTTGGTATATCAACAACACTCCAGGGCAGGTCATGCCCAGGAGCAGTTGGAAAACACAAAATAATGCCATGGGTTTTCTTGTGGAATTTTTGTATTACTGTTTTTTGTTTGTTTTGTTGGTGTTTTGAGAGAGAAAGAGAAAGAGAGAGAGGGAGAAAGAACAAAGCTGGTGGGTATGATCTAGAAGGAAAACATGATCAAAATATTGCATGAGAATTTTAAATAAAAAAAGAAAATGGGTTATTTTTTATTCACTTTTCAGAGTTCTTTATATATTCTGTAGACAAATTATTCATCAAGCGTATGATTCTCAAGTATTTCCTTCCAGACTTTGTCTCTTTTTTCTTAATGAATATTAAGACAACTTGATATATACTAAGAAATCAAACACATAGGGCTGAAGCCAAATTCATTGGCTGAAAGATGTCTCTCATTAAAGGATGCAGAACACAACACACAGCAAAGGAGAACAAAACACAACCGGTATCCCATCGAGGTCCAAAAGAAAAAGAGGAGAATAATAAAATATGTAGAGAACTTTCTAGTATTATATATAGATGCTAATTCTCAGAATCAGTGAGTCTGACAAAGTCAAAATAAATTTATACAGTCTCACTCATAAATTGAGGATTATTTATTCCTAGATTCTTTAAATCTCAAATACCACTAAATGAAAGAGATTTCTGATTTCCTATAACACAAAACACAAAGCAGGTCTAAGAGGAGCATACAGCACCTGTGCAGAAACAGCAAGGGACAATATGGCATCTGAGACAGAACTGACCTTGGATGGGCATCCCAGTCACATCACAGAGTTGTCACAGGGACTTGTGACATGAACTGCTGGCAAGGGGATGAAGTAACAGCCTTCTACACAGGCAGACTAAACAAAAGCTTTTTAGAAGCAGGTAAATCCTGGGCTTCCCCTGCCCTCCACATCCCTGCTACAGTAGCTAAAGTCTAGAATTTTTTTCTAGGTAACTGTTTATCTGACAAGCATAGCTGAGTCCGTTGTACCACATGAAAAGTGAAGATTGAGAGACCACATTAGTAGTTACGTCCAAAAGTCAGTCTTAACATTTGTATTCAAGTGATCAAAAGCATCAGGACAAGTTAGCTGGTGAAAGGCTAGTGTTTTTATCAAATGGTGCTGGAAGAACTGGAGGTAGGTGTGTAGGTGTGTGTGTGTCTGTGTGTGTCTATGTCTCTGTGTGCAAAAAAAATGAATTTGGATTTCTACTTTATAACACACACAAAATCAACTCAAAGTAGACCATAGACCTAAATATGAGCTAAACCTGTAACATTTAGAAGAAATGAGGTGGAATCTACTGGTCTTGGCAGCATGCTGGACATATAGCAATAAAGTAGGAGCTGGTGTTCTTGACAAGGCTGGCTGAGTAGACAAGACAAAGGCTTCCAGGACTCTATCAAAGAACATTTTTTGATGGACTGTGTCCTTTCAAAGCAGTAAACATCTCAGTGAGCACTTCTACTGAATCAAAGAACCTAAGATCTTTGGAATTCCACACAGAGTCAGCCAAGTGTCTTTACAGAAGTCAAGCGACCGCCTAAACCAGACTGTCTGGTTGACCCATAGTTTGTAGAGAGCAGAACCTCCCAAGCCCTTGCTTGAGCAGTTGCTAATGGGCATGACTCACATCAGTTCAGCATCCTGTTGTATCCCTCATACTGCTGCTTGATATGCTTTTCTGGTTCCAGCTCACAAGGCAGAACATTTACTATGCAATTGTTCTATCCAGGACAGACACAGAAGTAATAGGGAAAATATTTTTAACATCTTGTTAATTTTAAAATGCATGTAAAAGTGCTTTGGAGACAATAAAGTGCTTTACAAGGCAATGCATTAGAGGATTAAATGCCAGGTGTGTATGCTATAAAAGATACTAAAACATCTTTGATGTGATGCTGTTGGCAGCTGGTCCTCAAGACTGGATCTCAGGCTCCCTCTAATTACAAGCTCTTATAGAAGGTAAAAACATACTTTAAAAAAAGGTTTATTTGATGTGTCTGAGTGTTTTGTCTGCCTCTACGTCTGTGTACCCACATGAATGCAGTTATCTCAGAGGTCATAAGGGGGTGTCAGATCCCCTGGAACTGGAGTTACAGCTGGTTGTAACCCTCCACGTGGGTGCTGGGAACTGAATCCAGGTCATCTGAAGGAAAAGACTGTGCTTTCCTCTACTGAGTCATCTCTCCAGCCCCATAAACACACTTTAAATTTTAGTCTCAGGTCTAAATTTTGTTGCTCTTAACATTAACAATTTTATCAAGGAAGAAAAAAGATCACAGACCTATCAAAACTAGCCTTCTTCCTTTACAATATGTAAGAATATTGCTGAGCATCCATCTATCGTTCATCCTCCTCAGCTTTACTATACCTCTATTCAACATATTTATGTCACCATGCCTGCAGTTCAGGTAATGGGAAATCTTAGAACTCAAAAGGATTTCTGGGGCTATTCAGATATCTCAACAGATTAGAATGCTTGCCACCAAGCCTGACAACCTGAGTTCAATCCCTGAGACCCACATGGTGGAAGCAGAGAAACTGACTCCCCAAGTTATCCCCTGGCATCCACATGTTCATTGTAGCACATACAAGAACACATACAAAAATATAAAATAAAGTGTAAGGACCTGAGTTTGAATCCTCAGAAGTCACATAAACTGACCTATGCAGAGCTAGCTGTAATCCCATGGTTCCTACAAAGGGAAAGGCCCAGTCTTGATTTCTCTGCCTCCAATTTTGGATCAGGATGCAAGCTCTTAGCTAATGCTCTAGTGCCATACCTGTCTGCCTGCTGCCATGCTCCCTACCATGGTGGTGATGGATTTAACCTCTAAAACTATAAGCAAGCCTTAATTTAAATACTTTCTTTATAAATTGCTTTCATTATGGTGTCTCTTCACAGCAACAGAAAAGCAACTAAGACAGGCTCTATGGTTACTATCTATAAAACTTATGAATACTATTATTAACTATTATTAACTCTGTCTCCATCCCTTCTTTCTCCTTCCTTCCCTCCCTTCCCTGTGTCTCAGGCAGGTTCTCTATATGCAGACCATACTAACCTCAAACTCACAGAGATACATCTTTTCTGCCTCTCAATGCCTTGTGTACCACCATGCCTGGCTTCTTTCTTCCTGTCTGTCTGTCTGTCTGTCTGTCTGTCTGTCTACCTACCTACCTACCTACCTACCTACCTATCTGTCTCTTTAGTTTTTCAAGACAGGGTTTCTCTATGTAACAGTCCTGGCTGTCCTGTAACTCACTCTGTAGATCAGGGTGACCTTAAACTAACAGAGATCCATCTGCCTCTGCCTCACAAGTGCTGGGATTAAAGGCATGTGCCACCACCACCTGGCAATCTCTCTCTCTCTCTCTCTCTCTCTCTCTCTCTCTCTCTCTCCCCCCCCCCCCCCAGAGTATCGTCTATCCTAGATGGCCTTGAACTCTTTATATATAGTCAAGGATGACCCTGAACTAATGACCCTCCTGTCTTCACCTCCCCAGTGCTGAAGTTACAGGCATATACCACTATTCTTGGTTCGTGAGGCAGTGGACATGGAATCCAGAACCTCATACATGCTGGGAAATCCCTGTAACAACTGAATTACAATACTGATCACTCTGTAGACAAAGTATAAAACAGTAATTAGAACTAGACAAAAGTATATGAATTTCATCAACCTTGACAAAATAAGGTATATGCTGCTTAATATTTAAAAAGAGGGGAGATAAAAGAAGGGGTAGGTTAGTATCTTTCTTTTACAAAGATGGAGGTCATGTGATTCAAAGAAGGTCAAAGAAGCATAGATTTGGGACTGGAGAAATGACTCATCAATTAAAAGCACTTGTTGCTCTTTCACAGGACCTGGGTTTAGATCCCAGCACAACAGCTATCAATTGTCTAAATCTTTAGTTTTAGGGGATCCAAAGCCCTCTTCTGGCCTCCATGGGCATTAGTCATGGTGTACATACATGCCTACATGCAGACAAATCACTTGCATACATAAGATAAAAATAAGTCTTCAGAAGAGGAAGAGGTGCAATGGCAATTCATATTAGGTCTCCCTTATCCAAAAGTTCAAAATCCAACATTTTTGAGTTCTAATCTTACTTTTGAATTAGAGATAGTCAACCAATGACATTTGTGTAGTATTTCCAATCTGAAAAACTTGAATAAGTGATCCTTAACCTGTACATTCACAGAGGTAAAACAAAAGCAGTAGATCATTAATAAGCTGGGAAGTTGAGAGGCAGATGTAGCCAGTGTGAAGTCATGCAGCCAGTATACAGCCTCTCCCTCCAGACCCCACACTCTTACCAGCATCTAACTAGACCAAACACTTGCCCAAGGTGAAATTAGTCTAATTAGTTGCAGAGTAGGGAAGAACTAAACTAATCTGCTAGTCTTATAATTATTTGGAAAGTCATGACTAAAATTTCAAAAGGAAAAAAGACCAGGTTAAAAATTTTCATATCTACTTGTCCTTTCCAGTATGCCAGCATTCCTAAAAAGGAAGCCTTCCATGTTTCCTTGACCATAGCATGTAACCTAACTCCAATGCTACACAGAGTGCTGAAGGAATTTCTCTTACGGCAACTGCTCAGACATGCACACCTTCCAACAACTTTGTTATTCAATCCTGACAAAGTGGTCAGAACATTAACACTGAAGAAATAAAACCAGCCTGTCTGGTCAATTCTTTGTTTCAGTGCTGGGAAGGTGGACTTCTGTACTTACTGACCAGATAGCCCAGCATACCTGGAAAGTTACAGGCCAGTTAGATCCCAGGTTAAAACAAGGTGTACAGGTCCTGAGAGACAATACTGCAGTTGTCCTCTGGCTCCTACAACAGGGGTTCTCAACCTTCTTAATGCTGCGACCTTTAATACAGTTCCTTATTTTATGGTGACCCTCAACATAACTATAATTTTGCTACTGTTATGAATCATAATGTAAGAATCTATATGAGACCCACGGGTTGAGAACCACTGCTCTGCAGACTCACAGACTCAGGTACACATGCTTACACATGCTCACTAATACAAGTACACCTGTATGGACAAGTACTCTATCATACCAAAAAAATATCAATTTATGCTGTGGGACAATGATCTCATACCCTGTAAAGATTTATTAGCTGTATTTTAATAAAACACTGATTGGCCAGTAGCCAGGCAGGAAGTTGAGGAGGGGCAATGAGAACAGGAGAATTCTGGGAAGAGGAAAGGCACTGTCTGCATTTGTGACTCAGAAGCAGAAGAAGCAAGATGAGAATGCATTGCTGATAAAAGGTATCAAGCCACGTGGCTAAAATAGACAATAATAATGGGCTAATTTAAGATGTAAGAATTAGTTAATAATAAGCCTAAGCTAATAGGGCAACCAGTTTATAATTAATGTAGACCTCTGTGTTTCTTTGGGACTGAACTGTGGAATTGGGCAGGACAGAAATCTCAGGCAACAAATTTAGTTCACATGACTTACCCCATTTTCTGTGCGTTTTTCTCCAGGTACATTTATTACATTTCTTTGAGTTCTCTGTTCTTGAGTCTGACGGCCACCTAAAGAGATGAGAAGATCAAGCTTACTGATATAGTTCATCCAAACTCTTAACTGGATTTAGGAACACCTTGAAAATACCCATGTGTGCCTATGAAGGGGGCTTCCAAAAAGGTGGGAAGGCCCACCCTAAATGTGTGTACCACTGGGCCATGGCTTGGGTTCTGGACTGAATAAAAAGAGGTAGAGAGTTCATGTTCTGTGTCCTGCCATCACAGCCAGGCAGAGCAGTCTCCCAACCACGTCTATTTAAACTGTAAACCAAAGGAAACTTTGCCAGCTATTTTTTTCCTAGATTTTTTTATATTTTTCATACATGAGTACTGAACTTAATTATTTCCAGTTTTTAAAAAACTTTATTATTATCATCATTATTATTGTTTTTGAGACAAGGTCTTGCTATTGAGCCAGGAACTTGCTTGCAGACTCACAGAGATCCTCCTGTATGTGTCATCACACCCAACTCTTTATTTTTAGTTGTATATATATGTGTCTGTGTGTGGGTTTATGCACATAAGGGCAGTACTCAGAGAGGCCCTAAGAGGGCACTGGATGCCCTGGAACTGGAGTTACACAATGTTGTTAGCTGGGTGCTAGGAACTGAACTCAAGGCTTCTGTAAAGGCAGTATGTGCTGTTAACCACTAAGATGTCTTTCTAGCTCTCAAAAGATCTTTGTCTTTTAATTTTTTAAAATTATTTATTTGTGTGTGTGTGCGCACGCGCGCGTGCACACTCACAGAGGCCAGAAGAGGGTATTTGATCCCCTGGAGCTGGAGTTTCTAGTAGTTGTGAGCCACCTGATATTCACGCTAGGAACTGAACTCAGGTCCTCTGGAAGAGGAACAAGCACTGCTGAGCCATCTCTTTGGCTCTTATCTGTTTTTTTTCCCCCACAGAAATGAAAAAAAAATTAACAAATATAATTACCAACCCTTCAACTTTTTCACTTATTTGCATATTTATTGAGCATAAATGTAAAATATCAAAGACTTAGTACAGTTAAGAATGTTTTGTAATCAGTTTTTTGTTTGATTTTATTTTTTGAGACAGGCTTTCTTTCTCTGTGTAACTCTAGCTGTCCTGGAACTTGCTCTGTAGACCAAGCTGGCCTCAAACTCACAGAGATCTGCCTGCCTCTGCCTCCTGAGTTCTGGGATTAAAGGCGTGCACCACCACTGCCCAGAGCAGTGCGCAATCAGTCTTTTCATGTGTTGCTGCTCGCTCTCTCTCACTCACACTCTCTCTCTCTCTCACACACACACACCATAATCTATCTCAAACATGAAATTTAGAATCAAGCATGAAATTGACTAGCTTTCAAAGTGTTTTAACTGGGGGCTGGAGAGATGGCTCTGTGGTTATGAGCACTGGCTGCTCTTCTAGAAGGCCAGGGTTCAATTCCCCAGTACCCCCACAACCTTCTGTAACTACAGGTACTAAGGGATCTGACACCTTTCTGGTTCTGAGAGCACCAGGCATGTATGTGGTGCACACTCACACATGAAGGCACCAGGCACATAAGTGGTGCACAGACAGACATGCTGGCAAAACACTTCCCTTATACACAAAATAAAATAAATTTTATTTACTGCCAGGTATGGTGGTGCACACCTTTAATTCAACACTCAGAGGCAGAGGCAGGTAGATCTCTGTAAATTTAAGGCCAGTCTAGTCTACAAAGTGAGGCCAAGAACAGCTAGAGTTACACAGAGAAACTCTGCCTTGAAAAATACACAAAAAAGAAAGCTAAGAAGTCCCTAGGCAAAAGGCATATAAAGAGAAACAGGTTAAATTAATTAAGTTATAAGAGCTAGTGGGAAAAGCATAAGATAAGGGTAAGCATTCATGATTAATAATAAGTGTCTGTGTCAGGATCTGGGAGCTGGTTGGTGGCCCAAAAGAAGGCCTGCTACAGGTCTACAATTAACAACACCCCCTGCCTGTTCCCTTCTGCCCAGGCTAACATGCCCAGCTTTTCACAAGTCCTTCCAAAGCTGTTTCACACACAGAAACCATTAGTATAATACAGTCACTCTTGTCTGAGTCACACCAAAGGCAGTTCCAGTATGGTATGGACACTGCTAGGCAACCAGCTTCCTCTACTGGACACATTTCTAGGCCAGGGCACAGAATTTCTTCTGTATTAGAGCTGCAGAGCCCTCCACCACACAGATATCCTGTATTTCACGGTCCCACTTCTTTATGGGCACTTATAGTGCTCCCACCAGCAGGAGCTGATGAGCCACACTGTTGGCCCCTTATTTTGTACAGGTTCAGTAACAGACTGAATGTAGACCTTCTACAAGAACTGATGGGTTAAAAGGCTTTGTGCTTTTGTATTTAAGATTTATTCATTTAATGTGTGTTTTGCCTGCATGGATGTGCTATATGTGTTTCATGCCTAAGGAGGTCAGAAGGTGTCATCAGATCCCCTTGAACTGGAGTTAAGAGATAGTTATAAACCAAAACCACTATCTGGGTGCTCAGAATCAAACTCAGGTTCCCTGCAAGAACAGCCAGTGCTCTTAACTGGTAAAAACCATTTCTTTCTGGCCCAGTTTTATGCTTTTATTTATGTATATATGTTTGTATGCATTTATGTATATATGTTTGTATGTATGTACATATTTATTTATATTGAGACAGGGTCTCTTGCTTTTCTATCAAACACTTTTTTTCTTATAAAATTCTAAGACTTCTTACATGGAAATAAAAATATACCCACCCTGTGAGTTATTCATGTAGTCAGGATGCTTACAGGCCATCAGTTCTTCTTTTTCTTTCTTTTTTCTTGTTTATTTTTAAAACTGGAACTCACTATGTAGCATTGACTGGCTTGGAGCTCAGAGATCTATCTGTCTCCGCCTCCTGAATGCTGAGATTAAAGGTGTGTACCATCATGCCTGGCTTTGTTTTTGTTTTAAATAGCATACTAACTGGTCTTGTCTTTGGTAGCATGATGTTACACTGAGAAAGGCTTGTTCCACTCTAAAATCAGAATTTTTCTTATAGCCTTTTCCCTTATTATTTTAAGGTTTTATTTTAAATTCCTGATGTTTGACCTATGTGGTGTTTACTAGAATTAATCTCTTCACACGTTGCATGTTTACACATTATCGTATCTGGGAATGCATTATCTTACCAACTTGGTGTCCTGAAAGAAAGCAAGAGCCTGTGCCTATGGGTTGTAACATACTCATATCTGCAACTGCAGAGGTCAAAGGCACAAGAAATATACATTCTCTCTCCCGGCAATTTTGAGTGAAGGAAGAAAATGTGTGAATAATTTTTATAAAATTAACTAGTATGATAAAAGTTAATATGTGAATGAAGAAAACATTTATCTACCTTGTTCACTGTTCTCAGCTGGAGAATCCTCATGTCGAAGAAAAAATTTCACTTCTTCTCTGCGAGGTCCCCACTTCTGCAGGTGCTCATACATCATATGGTCATAGGGGATGGGGCGTTCTAGGAGAAAGACTACAGTTTACTCCAGAAACAATACAAGGACACTAGTCAAAGCAGGAATGCACAAACACACATACTGGAATCCAAGAACATTACAAGCGCCATATTTTGTTAATGAACACAAGTAAAATGAATGAGAAATCAAAAACAATAAGGCAACATACAAACACAGTACTACATGTCAAAGTAAATTTCCAGTGTCCAATAGGGAACAATGAAAACATGTCTTTAAATTTAGTTACTTATTAAAAAGCAGTATACTTTGCATCCTTCAAAGAAATGAAACAAACTAGCTATATTATTTTATTTATTAAAATACTACACATGGCAATAGATGTCCAAAGGTTCACTACAGTTCCTGCAGAGGCATCCAAATTATTATTAAGTGTTGATCTCTGCAAGTGCTGGCAGTTTAAATTCTATTTCAAATATTTTTTTAGAATATTAGATTGATTTATTTTATTGTAAGTGTTTTGCCTGCATGTATGTCTTTGTACCACATATGTGCATGCCCTCAGAGGCCAGAAGAGGGCATCAGATCTGGAACTGAATTTACTGGCAGTTGTGTTACACCATGTGAGTGCTGGGAATTGAACTGACTCCTCTTGAAGAGCAGCCAGTAAGTACTCTTAACTGCTAAGCCATCTTTCCAGCCACTCAAATACTTTTTAAAGAAGCAAATCTTATTAACAGAATGTTCTTTTATTAATCCTTTAACTGGTAAAGAACACTAACATTGCTGTTACATTTTCCTGTTTATAATGTGTTCTACTTCCCTTCTCTATAACAGTATTAGAATTCTATAATAGTAATAGAAGTGCTATTTCAGGTACTTCTGAGACAACTAAAAAGCAAACAATAATAGAAGCAATGAACACTTACTTCCTAAAACATAAAGAACAAATATACATTTTTGGATCTTTGGATTTTAAATTTTATTTATTTATTTACTTACTTAGAGACAAATCTCACCATGTAGCTTTGGCTGGCCTAAAAATTCACTATGTAAATCAGCCTCCCTCAACTTGAGTGGTGGTGGTGGTGGTGGTGGTGTTGGCAGTGCACACCTTTAATGACAGCACTCAGGAGGTAGGAGACAGGTTGATCTCTATAAGTTCAAGACCAGCCTGGTCTATAGATCAAGTTCCAGGACAGACAAGGCTATACAGTGAAACCCTGTCTCAAAATACCAACCCCTGCCCCTCCCCCCCCCAATCCACCTGCCTCGGCCTTCTAAGTGCTTAGATTATTATTTCTGCTCTGCTGGAAACTGAACCTAGAGACTCACATATTCTAGACTACTACTGTGCCTGTGTGCATACATGTGTGTAGCCCAGAGCACAGCCTTGAGTGTCATTCTCTGTGCACTGGCTATATTATTTTTGTTGTTGTTTTTATGAGATAGGGTCTCTATGATGATGATGATGATGAGATAAGGTTTCTCCCTGGTCTAGAGCTTGCCCAATAGGCTAGGTTAATAAGCCAGTGAGCCAGGGACCTGTGACCACACCATGATCACAAACACAAACTATTATACCAGGAGCTGTCCATTTTTCTTTGTTTTGTTTTGTTTTTGTCTGTTTGAAACAGGGTCTCATTGTTTTCTTTCTATTGGAACAAACAGCCCTGGATGGCCCACCACTGTGTAGATAAGGATGGTCTTAAACCTACATCAATCTTCCTATATCTGCCTTCCTGCCATCTCTGCACTTCTAGGGCTGGGATTATAGGTATGCACCACCATGACTGGCTCTGAAGTTCTTGATATTCAGGTCACTAGTTCTAGGATGATTATGTGTACTGACAACTGACTCTCAATTTTGTTGGTATCTTTTTAAACTAGAGTTTGGTTCCCATTTGGGTTGCTCACAACTGCCTCTAATTCCAGTTCCAGAGAGTCATGAGCCATCTTCTGGCCTCACTGGGTACTGCGCTTATGTATACAAACACATATACAGACATACAAGTACATAGAATTAAGAATTAAAAAAATAGCTGGGTGTAGTGGTGCATGATCTATCCCAAAATTTGGGAAGCAGAGACAGGTGGATCTCTAAGTTTGAGGCCAGCCTGATCTACAGAGTGAGTTCCAGAATAAGGTTACACAGAAAAACCTTGCCTTGAAAAACGAAAACAAATTTTTTTTTTAAAAAACATATAAGTACCTATAAGTCTTTTCCAATTTTATGTCATACTTTTTGTTTTGTTTTCTTTTTTGAGATAGAATATCCCCATGTTGTCCAAACTAGTCTTGAATTTACAGGCTCAAGAGAGGTCCCCATCCCTCATCCCCTGCCTTGGCCTGAGTA
Organism: Microtus oregoni; assembly: GCF_018167655.1. NCBI lineage: Eukaryota > Metazoa > Chordata > Mammalia > Rodentia > Cricetidae > Microtus > Microtus oregoni. The sequence goes on along the minus strand of NW_024543210.1, from coordinate 1,347,005 downwards.
AGCTAGGGCTATAAGTATGCACCACTGTGTCTGGCTAGTTTTGAGGTTTGTATACAATAATTCATTCTCTTTTACAAGATAAAAAACAGATTCTCTTATGTTTTTTCTAAAATTCTTAAAGCATTTTAAAGTATTGATCTTTATTTTAATTTTTTACTTTTTTTTTAAGATGGGGCTTCATGTAGCCTAGCCTGGCTGCAAACTCACTATGTAGAAGAGCATAACCTTCAACGCCTGATCCTTTACCTTGAGTGCTAGAATTATAGGATACAGGTATGCACCAACACGCCCAGCTTTGAAGAATTCCCTGCATTCTGCAATCATTATATTTGAGAATTTTCTCTGCTTGCTAGCAAGTCTTTCACCATAAGAGACAGGGTCTTCCTAGTCTCAGTTTAATACTATTCGCAGAGGACTTACCATTTACACTACATGCTGTCTTCCTGACATTATTAGAAGGGAAAAGAGTTGTTGGACAGAGTTGAGGTATATAGCTCAGTGGCAGGGTGTATACTGAGCATTTGTAAGGTCCTGGGTTCCATCCCCAGAACCATAAAATACAACATAATGCACATAAAAATAAAAATATTATATTTAATAATAAATAAATATATATTTATATAATAAATAATAAATAAAATAAAAATATTTTATTTAGTGCTTGCTACCAAGCCTCATTTGAGTTTAGTCCATAGAACCCACATTATACAATATAAAACTCACCCCTGAAAGTTGTCCTCTGACCTCACAAGCATGTTGTGGCACACAAGCCCACACATGCCACTAGTCACAGGTTACAGAACCTTAACCCCTATTCTACAGTTGTTTTTCTTTTCATTACTCAGCTCCTTCCTACTACAGATAACTGGGAGCCACGGCAATGTTTTCATTTGAGCATACTGAGTTGTACGTAGCCACCATTGGATAGTTTAACATACCACTTCCCCTCCACACTTCGGCCAGGTGGCAACTGCCCTCTCCAGGTTCCTTGCAGAATTCTACAACATCTCGACAGGTGGTTTCTGGTGTTATAGGAACTTCTGTTAAAATCTGTTCATTGTTGCTCAAGAACACGGTTAATATCATCTGTGAGAGAGAAGATTAGAATCACAGTTTAGATTCCTCATATAAAGAGCTCATTATTTTTAACTGTTTATGTCAGCAAACACAGTTGCAGGACTGAGGGATGGCTTAGCAGTTAAGTACACTTGATTTTCTTGCAGAGGATCTAGATTTGATTTTCAGCACACACATGTCAGCTTACATCTGTTCACAACTCCAGACCCGGGGATTCAATGCCTTCTTCTGACCTCTGTGGGCACCAGGCATGTGTGCAGTACACAGGCATGCATATAAGCAGAACACTCATATACTCACTCTCACACATAAATTAAATTAAAACTCTTAAAAAAATCACATTCCAGACTGTTGAGATGGCTCAGTGATAAAGGCACTTTCTGCCAAGTTCAATGACCTGAGTTCAATCCCGTGTTTAACATGGAGGACTACATGGTGGAAGAACAGATTCCCCAAAATTGTTCTCCAACCTCCTTATGTACGCATGGCACATGCACGCACGCGCACGCGCACACACACACACACACCCTCCAAAAAGTAGGAACTGGTCTGGGAAGATAGATTAGTCAATAAAATGCTTGCCTTGTAAACACAAGGACCTGAATTAGATACTCAGAACCCACATAAATAATCGGGCATGGTAGCATATTTGTAATCCAGCACTAAGGAGGTGATGACTCCTGGAATACTGGGACTTGCAGCCAAACAACAGACAGTGCTTCAAAAACCAAGGTGGGCCAGGTGTGTTGGCACATGCCTTTATTACCAGTACTCTGGAGGCAGAGGCAAAAGTATTTCTAAGAATTCCAGGACAGTTAGGGCTGCATAGGGAAATCTTGTCTCAAAACAAACTAAAAAATTGGATGGGGTTGGAGAGATGGCTCAGAGGGGGCAATCAATTCTTTATTTTTTTTATCTTTATTTTTATTTAATTTTTTTTGGTTTTTCGAGACAGGGTTTCTTTGTGGCTTTGGAGCCTGTCCTGGAACTAGCTCTTGTAGACCAGGCTGGTCTCGAACTCACAGAGATCCGCCAAGGCAATCAATTCTTATGTAGCACAAACCCTCAAATGAGACACTCAAGCTCTCTCATTTGCTGTGTGCTGATTTTGCTGCCACTGCTGGAAAAGGTTTTATTTCTCATTCTCAATTCTCAGCAGTAATTCTGGGAATATTCTTTTAAGGCAAGGGCTCTAACTCTGTTCAGGCAAAGCTTTAGACTCCTCCTACTTCCACTTCCTAGAGGAAAAGGAATTGTGGAATAGCACAGATAACTGATATGAAGAAGACAAAAGAAAAGAAAAGTTAGTAGCTTACTAGGTAGTAAAGAGCTTATAGAAGTCATGGAAAGGATCTACCAAGTTGGGGATGGACAGCCTGTTGTAAAAATAAATCTGCTGGCCTGACCTGTCACCTGGGTACCCTGTCCCTTTAAGAGACAAGCCCCGCCTACTCCCAATCCCCCCCACTTCTCTCCCCACCTCCAGCCCACATTCATACTCCCTCCCTCCCTCCCTCCCTCCCTCTCTCCCTCTCTCCCCCTCTCTATCTCTCCCTCTACTGAAGAGGTTAACTACTGCCTCACTCCCTTCTCCTTTTCCCCACTTCTTTCTTCTCTCCCTTTTCGTTCTTCTTTTTCTATCTCCTTTTCTCTCTCTCCCCCTCCCCTCCATAATTCCTCATTCTTATGCCATTCTCAGTACCCACTAAATAAACTCTATGTTCAAGCTCTCTCCACATGGCATATCTGTCTCTCATCTGCCAGGGTCTCATGGCTATCAATGATAACACAGCCATCATAAAGACCCTTAGCTTTTCCATGCGCCAGAGAACTGACTCTAAGCTCCTTCTGGGTATGACATGCTATGACTCTATGTACTGATTTAAAACCTCAGAAATGTAGACTGGAGAGATGATTCAGCAGTTAAGGGAACTTGCTTCTCTCACAGAAGATCTAGATTGAATTCCTAGCATCCACATGGCATTTAACAAGTGTTTAAACTCCAGTTCCAGGATATCTGATACCCTCTTCTGGTCTCTGAAGTTTCCTGCATATACTGTGCACACACACACACACACACACACACACACACACGCGCGAAGGCAAACACTCATCATACACATAAATAATATTTTTTTTTAAAAAAGAAAAAGACAAACAAAAACCACACTCGCTCTCTAGACGTATCACCACTGTTACTACTGAAGCCTAAGGCAGCACCTCTGCTCAGGCTTAGATCTTTGTGCACTCTTCCTTGTCCACACATAATTTTGTCTACACACACACTGCTCTGATACCAAATCGTGCTCTTCATTCCCTTATTCCAGCCACACTGGCCTTTTCACTCTTTCACCCGGTAGGTCATCTGCTGTTTGGTTAGGGCACTCCACTCAGCTACTCAGAGCTGGAACAGCCTCTTCTTTCAGCACTTAACAGAGAAGCTTTCCCTAACCGACCTATCTAAAGGAGCTCCACTCTCTTGACACAGGGAGCAGTTCAATTGCTTATTTCCTGCTTCCTAAAAACAGGGATCCTGGTCAGTCTTCAGCTGTATCATTAGTACCAGAATCAGGACCAGGCACAAAGTACGAACTACACAAGTCTCAATTGTATGATTTTTTTTATAGGACTGCCAAGTCTGAAGGATACGTGCCTGTCTGCCTTTTCATCTTCAAGGCTTCTTCACAAAGGACAAGAGAATCTTTAGCCCTTTACCTACTGAGTTACTCCACGTAACAGAAGAAAAGTATCAAGGTGAAAGCCGGAAGACATGATTAACACAAGAACATAGTTTTTGGCAGATTCCTTCATACCTAAACATCTGGAGGCCTCTAGTCAAATTCCATATTCCCACAAGGCGGCGCTGCATGGCAAGAGGGAGCAATTCCACATTTGGAATAACTCTGAACAAGAGGTAAGTCAGGTGTGGTGATGTATTCAAGCAAGTTAAAGCAGGAAGATCAGGAGTTCAGGGCTGGCCCCAGCTACATAGAGAATTTGAGTACGGTCTAGCCTACATGAGACCCATTTTAACTTTAAAAAAAGATGTAATTATGACTGGAAATTGATCACATTTCAAAGGAAGAATGGGCCTTCATAAAATGTTGAGCAACTTCAAAATAAGTAAGCTTAAAGTCTGAAAGGTGCACTTCACCTCTTTAGAAACAGATATGTTTAAACACTTACATAGCATCTAATCCATTAAAGAGTTCTAATATTAGGTTCTCACTAGCCCTATCACTAAGGTAATAGCACTGTTTTTATTTAAGTATTGAACACTAAAAATATGTTCTATACCAGATATGGTGGTGCACACTTGTGATCCCAGCACTTGGGTGTTGGTGTAGGAAGGCAAAGCTCATCCCCGGCTACTTAGTGAATCTGAAGGCAGGCCAGGTTACTTTTTTTTTTTTTAAATACACATCATTTATGTGTACACACATTCTATCCTATAAAAATTTCACTTTACCAATCTGAACTGGCAAAACCTGGTATACATTATTCCCAAGAATACCACATTAACAGTGCCCCCTTCACCTCATTCACTCAGTTCCTTTTGTATTTAAAATCACACCATTTGAGACTCACCTGAAACCTACTAGGAATGCCAAACTTGAGTATACAACTTTCCATAAAGCTTAGATAGTCCACAACAAGAGTTCAAAACTTAGTGATAGTTTAGACTATAAAGGAGTATGTATACATATTTTGGCACTCTTTCTCACCAGTGTTGAGAAATGACAATCACTTTATAGGCATCATCCTTCTCTATGTCTATTACAGAAGCCAAACTTGGGCTAAGCATTACACTGTAGGGTAGACTGTCAATGAGCTGGAAAATCAGCCAATCAGGAGCAATTTACTTATTTGTACTTAATGTACAAATAATGGGTTTCACTGTAACATTTACATTCATGTATATTGTGGTTTACTCATATTCACCCCATTATCCTCTTCTGTCCTTCTGACCTTCTGCTGACCCCCCAAAACTGCCCTGTTTCCATCTCTCTTCCTCCCTCTTCCCCTCCCTCCCTCCCCCTCCCTCCCTCCCTCCCTCTCACACACAGTGTACAAATAAATTTAGATTCTCCATGAAAAAATTTACCTTTATCTTCCCTATTCTCCTCTTTTATTCCCTTCTGACTGAAATTTCCTTTTAACAAAACAATATAAAGCAGCATTGAAAAAATGAAGAGAGGGACTGGAGAGATGGCTCAGCAGTTAAGAGTACTGTCTGCTCTTCCAGAGGACCCGGGTTCAATTCCAAGCACCTACATGGCAGTTCACAGTTGCCTGTAGCTCCAGTTCCAGGGAATCTGACACCCTCACACAGACACACATACAAGGCAAAACATCGATACACATAAAATAAGAATAAATAAATCATTTAAAAAAAAAAGAAAATGGAGCTGGGTAGTGGTGGTGGACGCCTTTAATCCCAGCACTTGGGAGGCAGAAGCAGGTGGATCTCTGTGAGTTCGAGACCAGCCTGGTCTACAAGAGCTAGTTCCAGGACAGGCTCCACAGCTACAGAGAAACCCTGTCTCAAAAAAACAAAAACAAACAAACAAAAAAGAAAATGAAGAGGTCTCAAGAGATGGCTCAGTGGTTAAGGGCACTTGTCACTCTTATAGAAGACCCAGGTTCAATTCCCAGAACCCACATAAGGTTGTTTGCAGCCCCCTGTAACTCTAGTTTCAAGGGACCCAAAGACCCCTTTTCTGGTTGTTTACGGACACCTGCACTCATGTGGCACATATCACATGAACATATATATAAATAAAAAAATAAATCTTTCCAGGCAGTGGTGGTGTACTCCGGAGTCAAAGGAAGGCAGATTTCTGATTTTAAGGCCAGCCTGATCTACAAAGTCAGTTCCAAGACAGTCAAGGCTGTTACACAGAGTAACCTGTCTCAAAAAACCAGCAAGCAAGCAAACAAACAAAAATCTTAAAAAGAAAATGAAGAGACAGGTCTCAGACTGAGAAAATATCTACAAAGTGTACAGGTGATAAAGGACTTACATCATAAACATAGAAATTTCTTAAAATTCAATATAGAAACCACATACTTTTCAAAAGGGACAAATGATGTAAACAGACATCTGAGCAAAAACAACATAGAAATGCCATATATCATATATAAAGATGTTCATCATCACAGGTCATAAGGAAACTGTTATCAAAACAATGAGATACACTGCTCACCTATCAAAATGGCCAAAGGCAAAACACTGGCATACAAATACCAGTCTGTTCAAAGACCCTAACATTAAATCTCAATAGTCCTTGTGGTAGTTTGAAAGTAACTGGCCCCCATAATTTCACAGGGAGTGGCTTTGTTGGAGTGGGTATGGTCTTGTTGGAGGAAGTGTGTCACTATGGGGGTGGGCTTTGAGGTTTCCTATACTGCCCACTGTGTCAGTTGACTTCCTGTTCCCTGCGAGATGTAGGATTTTCAGTTCTTTCTCCAGTACCACATCTGCCTGCATACACCATGTTCCCTGCCATGATGATAATGGACTGACTGAACCTCTGAAACTGTAAGCACACCCCCTAAATTAAATGTTTTCTTATAAAAGTTGTTGTGGTCATGGTGTCTCTTCACAGCAGTAAAACACAAACTAAGACAGTCCTATCAAATCTTCTCACGTCACCAATTAAGGCAATGGGCAAAAGAAACTCAGTAGTAGATTATGCTATAGCCACTTTGGAAAAAGACTGTAATAATTTTTTATAAAACAAGACAGAGATCAACAGAGATCACACCTGCAACTCTAGCACTTGGGAGGCTGATGATGCAGGAAGATTGTGCTATAAGTTCAAGACCAGCCTGGACTACAAAGTTAAGTTCCAGGCCTGTCTAGATACAGTGTCTCAAAACTTCTCCTCAAAAACACTTTTCCCACATGATTTAGCAAGCATGAACATTCGTGGCATTCACTCAAACAAACTGAAAATTGATTTCCACACAAATACCTGTAACAGTTCTCAAAATTGCCAAAATTTGGAAATAACCAAGATGAAAATAATCATTCATCCTTAAGTAGATGACTGGATTAACAAATTGTGATATATTCAGATAATGGAGTATTATTGGTATGTGCCATCAAACCACAAAATGACAAGGAAGATCCCTAACTATAAGCTGCTGGGTGTAACTGGTCATAAAGGCTATTTATATTCTGTGGGATTCTCATGTAGTTACATGAGATTCTAGGAAAGCAAAACAATAGAGCCAGGACTGGCTATGGCTGGGAAAGCAAGACCTGAGCAAGACTGCAGGGGCTTTAGGGCAACAAAGTTGTTCTGAATGACACTAGAAGTGTGGGCTCATCACAGACAACTGTACACCAACCACCACGAGTAAAGCCTGGCATCACCTAAGAACCTCAGGCCACCAAAACTGGTCAGCACTAGTCCATCATTATAACAGATGGATCATAGTAATACACTTTATTGGTAATAAGTACAAGAGGAGGTCTGCGGGGGAGGACCAGGACGCAGGGGAGGAAAAATTAGTTTCTGTTTCATTTTTTGCATTCCTAAAATTGATGTAAAACAGTCTTTAACTTAAAATAAAAACAACAGTATATAAATCTGGCTAGAATACATGCAGACATTTTGACCACATGTAGAAGTGTATGGGGGGGGGTACATGTGTAAGAACTAAGTCACCTTGTAAAGTGTTTTTTAGTGTATACCATGGTCCAATAGTTTGAAAAAAGTGCTAGGATAGTCTTTAAAAACACAACAGAACATGCATAAAACTAAAGGAAGAGTCGCTGCACTAGGAAAATCACTGCTACCACTAGTTTTCAGTCTTCTTAGTATGGTTCTGTGGGTTTTTCATATCCTCAATTTCTGTGTTTCCTCTGCCTTACAGCTACTACTCTTCACTTTACACATTAGGAAAAGGGACTTGGAGAGGTTAAATAATATGACCAAGTCATGGAGCTAACAAATACTAGAGAGAGAACTTAACTCACTGCCTGACTCCAAAGTTAAGACACTCTGAACCAGTTCTTCAAATCACTTCTCCAGTGCTACAAAATCAAAAACAGAAAGGGCTAGAGAGATGGCTTGGTGGTTAAGAGCACTGGCTGCTCTTCCTGAGTTCAATTCCCCAGCACCCACATGGTGACTCACAACCAGAGGGCATAGGATCTGATGCCCTCTTCTGGCCTACAGGCATACATGCAGAGCACTCATACATAAAATAAAAATAACAGGTTCAGTAGTCGCGGTTGGTGGGCAGCAGCTGAGCCAAGATGTTGCGGAATCTGTGGCCCTCCGTCAGATTGCCCAGAGGACCATTAGCACTACTTCACGGAGGAATTTTGAAAATAAAGTTCCAGAGAAATAAAAGCTGTTTCAAGAGGATAATGGAATCCCAGTGCATCTGAAGGGCGGGACCTCTGATGCCCTCCTCTACAGACTCACAATGGCTCTGACAGTTGGTGGAACAGCATACACCATCTATCAGTTAGCCATGGCTGCATTTCCCAAGAAGCAGAACTGACTTCGTCATCCCAGGCTTCACATGGTTCGATTGCATTCAGCGCTTGATAGACCAGGAATCTGATGAGTAACTGAGCTCTTTGGGGATCACTATTTATTGACGTGTACTAACTGTCAGCAATAAAGCAGTCTTTACCATGAAAAAAAATAAATAAATAAAAATAACTTTTAAAATTTTAAAAAAAGAAAGAAAATCACTGAATGTTTTAATAATTATTCTGAATGTATAATCTTCCATTATTTGTTTACGTTTCAATTAGCCAGGTTTTTACCTAGTATTTTTATTTAAAATTATCAAGTGCATACCGTGAGCTTTTCCCCATGTAATACAGTGTGAGAATAAGAACAAAGAATCATGGCATTTTCCCCAATTAAGCACAACAATGAAACAGAAAAATTATTTGACCTAAACCATACAAATGTTCTAACTAATGTTCTTGATTTTTTCAAGAATTTACATGAGGGGGGCTGGAGAGATTGCTCAGAGGTTAAGAGCATTGCCTGCTCTTCCAAAGGTCCTGAGTTCAATTCCCAACAACCACATGGTGACTCACAACCATCTGTAATGAGGTCTGGTGCCCTCTTCTGGCCTGCATCACAGACAGAATATTGTATACATAATAAATAAATATTTAAAAAAAAAGAAGAATTTACATTAGGTATACCAACAAATCTCAGACTAAGACTTCCTCTTTTTACACACTGTTAGATAAAACTCAAAAAAATACACCCCTGAGTGGTTTTTGTTGGTGCTTAGACTGGGTCTCTCTGTTGTCCAGGCTGGTCTCCTTCTTGCTGATACAAGTAGTCCTCTTACCTTGGCATTCCAAGAGGAGGGAACCACAGGCAAGTACCCCCATGTCCAGCCCTGTGATTATTCTGGTGGTGCAGGGGATGAAACCAAAAGCTCAAGCTGGCAAGTATGCCATCATTTTACTATATTCCTGCCTCATATGTAATTTTATCTATATACACAAATACCCAAGCGAATTACATATGTACATTACATATAAACCCAAACTCACAATATCATTTGTAACAGCCAAAAATAGAAATAGCCCAAACTTACAAAAATACTTTTAAAAAATTTTACTTCTATTGTTGTGTCTGCTACCTGTGTGTTCATGCCTATAGAAGCCAGAAGAGAAGGACTGACAGATCCCCGGAGCTGGAGTTAGAGGCCGCTGTGAACACGAGATGTGGGTGCAGTCTTCAAAAAGCACAGCAAATGCTCTTAGCTGCTGAGTTATTTCTCTAGTCCCAAGAGCTCAAACTTATAAATGGTTGAATAACTGAAATGCTCAGAACTCAGAACATTATTTGACCAGAAAAAGAAATGTACTGAAGGTTACAACACAGACAATCCTTGGAAAGAGAGCAAATAAAGTCAGATGAAAAAAAGTCACTAAGTGAATGATTCTATTCATATGAAATGCCTGGAACAAACCAACTCACAAAGACAGGAAACAGAATATTGCTTGCCAGGAGCTGCAGGGAATGAGAAATAGTAAATGATACTGAATAAAAAAACATGGTTTCTTTGGGAGATGAAGACACTAAACAATTATAAATAGTGGTAATAATTGTACAGCTTCGAATATACTGAAAGGATGAATTGTATGGTGTTATCAATATATATGTAGTGATAGCAATCCAACCTATCAGTATTTTTTCTCTCACAGAAGCAGCTTAAACTATTCTAGTAGGGCATGGCACAACAGGCCCATGCTCCCAATGATCAGGGGACTAAGACAGGAGAATCCTGAACTTGAAGCCAGTCTTTGCTACATAGCAAGACCTTTTCTCTAACAATAACAAATTATATTATTTCTTTGAATATATATTTCTTCCTTTCTGTAACATGCATTTACAGTTAACACAAATCCTGTTTTATCATGTCTGCAAACATAAAAATTCACTATTAATCCTTTCCCTAGTTGAAAAACAGGGCTTAAAATAAAGACAATTAAGCTAAGGATATACAGCTCAGGGGTAGAATGCATGCTTGGGAGGCATGAAGGCCTAGCATAAGAAAAAAATTTACCAAAACAGTACTCTTAAAGAGTACTTTTTACAGAATCAGGTGTATATTCACAACACAACCAAGGCATAATTTCCAAAGGAAATAGTAAATCCCAAATCCTTTCTTCTTATTTTTACAACAGACTGTTAACTGTCTTTTAGGTGTACACTGGCTCTTGAAAGTCGTAACACTTTGAATCTGCTTATAAGTGTGTGAGCTATTGTTTTTAAATGTTTCTCATCATAAGAAACTAATCAAGAGTGCAGTGTGGAGCGCACGCCAGTGCCTGTAGCTGTCTGTTTGCACAGGGAAAATGCCTAAGCAGATGACCTGGAGGCCTTGATAAACTCCACTGGGCACTGATGACAGAACTGTGATAAGACACCTCATGAAACAAGACAGATGCTACGGTTGCCACCGAGTGACAGGGTGAAGCTTTACCTAATTAGGTGTGTTCCCTAAGGGGCAGTCAGCGTTAGCAACTTTCAATAGCAACTGTCAATAGGATTAAGAATATACTGTGAAAATAAAGACTAAATACTAATTTAACAGGTTCATTTATAAAGTTTGTTATATTAAAGTAAGAGGGGACTGGAGAGATGGCTCAGTGGTTTAAGAACACTCGCTGCTCTTCTAGAGGATTGTGGTTGGATTCCCAACACCTAATGGTGGCTCACAAACAGCAACCTCAGGAGATGGATGCCCTCTACTGGCTTCCTCAAGCATGCCAAGGTACACCAACTTATTCACAAGCAAAGCAACCCATATAAACAAGAGTAAAAAAATAAAATTAAAAAAAAAATGACATGCCTTTAGTCCTAGCACTTAGGAGGCAGTGACAGGTAGATCTCTGTGGGTTTGAGGTCAGTCTGGTCTACAGAGTGAGTTCCAGGACAGCTAAGGCTACCAGAGAGGCCCTATCTGGAGGGAGTTAAAAAGAGGAAAAAGAGGAGTAACAGGAGGAGGGGCACCCTTACTTAAGCCTGGTTATCAACTTTACAAAGTAAGACCCAGAAGCTTCAAAATAAAATTTCAAATAAATATTTTATACTTAAGAAAATTATTTTTATGTTTAGAGTAGGGTATAACAGAATTGTAATTTTTCCCAAATATTGATAATACTGACAAGACATTCTATAAAGTATTTACAATAAGAATGAAATTTGTAACAGGATATCTAACATCAAAGGTCTTTTGCTACCGGATATGGCAGCACACTCCTTTAATCCCAGCAGAGGCAGAGGGAGGCAGATCTCTGAGTTAGAGGCCAATCTGGTCTATAGAGCTTGTTCCAAGACAGCAAGGACTACACAGGGAAACCCAGCCTTGAAAAACCAAAATAAATAAATAAATAAATAAACAGAACAAAACAAACAACAGGGAAGACCAAAGGAATTCTGCCATTTATTAGTATTACAAAGCTATTGTTATCATTTTAGTGCTTACTGAAGGGGGCAGGCCCTCATTTTCTAATTGTGCTACATCATTTAACCCTCCAGACAATCTGTGGGCCATTTCTGGGGAAATCCACCCAATGGCAGGCCAAACTGTCCAAAGTCACCAGAGACTAGGAGCTAACCCAGAGTTGGCTTCAGAGCACATGCTTGAGTAGTTCTCAAACAACTCACGGTCACTTCAAAGCCAAACTAGACAAGCTCAACGTTTCCATGAGACCGTACAGTAAGTTTCATACAAAAGTTATCAGCTCGGAACATAAAGCCAAACTTCTTTAAATGAAAGAACTAACTTCATAGGCATCATGTGCATATTGCTTTGAATGAAAAGCATTTTAAATATGACTATAAACAGCCAACAGCCCTCACTGCTTCAGAGAAACTTCCCACTGAAAAACAGAAATGAGAGAAAGCCACTGATGCCTTCCTACTCTGGGAATGCACTCTGCTTTAGTTCTGAGAACTAAACCTAGGACCTTACATAGGCAAGCCCTCTACCTGTTTGCTCTTTTAAAATTTTAAGTCAATGTCTCACTAAGTGGCCCAGCCTGGCCTTGAACATGCTCACAGCCCAGTAGGCCCTGAGCTTGAACTCCTGCCTCAGGCTCCCAAGTTACTGGGAATACAGGCCTTTGACCACCAAAGCTGATGCATGGACCTGACCCGAGTCCTGAGGTCTGGGTCTGCTAAGGTAACAGAGGTCCTCATAAATCCCATGCACTACTGGGCATGGTGATAGATGCTTTTAATCCCACACTAAAGGAAGCAGGGGTAAACAGATCGCTACGAGTTCAAGAAAAATCCATGGACAATTTGCAGAAATTTATTCCCATTTCTTTTAAAGAGAAAATTCTATATTCCAACTTATATGAAAAAAACATATAGCCACATGAGTTTTCATATTATTACATAGCTATAATTACTGTTCTTCCAAAAAAGCTGTATCATGAATGGTTAACTGCTGAATGTTGGTAGACAAGCAGCCCTACTTTTTCACCAAGGAGAAAGCTAAGCATTTTTCTCAGTGTCTATAAAACACACATGCTTTTGGGCCTCACAGAAATCCTGGTGGCATCAATTGAGATGCCTTCACAGTCAATTCATCCCCTCTGTTCAGGACTCAGCTGCCAGAGATCACACTTATTTTATGTGGCACATCCCTCTTGCCATTGCTAACTCAAAACAACAACAAACCAAAAAAAAAAAACCAAAAACAAAAACAAAAAAAAAACCCAACCTGCTTCTGTACCACAAATATTCTGAGTACCTACAATGTGCTGTGGACTGCACTGATGAATTAAACAAAAATCTGGCCCTGTGAGTTGCTTTATGATGAGGGAAAGACACAGTAAAACATACAGTATAGCAGATGATGCCATGCAGTATGGGGAAACATAGAGCAAGTGAAACAGGCAGCCAGGCAGTGGTAGCACACGCCTTTAATCCCAGCACTTGGGAGACAGAGGCAAGCAGATCTCTGTAAGTTCAAGACCAGCCTGGTCTACAACAGCTAGTTCCAGGACAGCCAAACCCTGTCTCAAAAAACCAGAAACAAAACCAAAACAAACAAACAAAAAAAACAGATGGGCAATGGAGTAGTTTTAGTTAAAGAAGGTGGTTAGAGAAAACCTCAGAACCCAGGCATAGGGGTGTGTGCCTATAATTCCAACATTCAGGATAGAGGCAGGAGGAAAAAGAGTTCAAAGCTACCCTGAGCTACACAAGACCCTGTCCCCCCACCAAAATGAAATGCTTCGCTAAAGGTGGGTGACAGAGTAAGCATTGACAACAGTCCGAAAGGACAGTATGCAAAAGAAAAAGTGTAAAGGCTCTGAGAAGAAATGAAGGCCAGGCAAGAGACTCCCTAACGAGTCCAGCTTTGATGAAGCAGAGAATAAAGAGATGAAAGGAGATGAAAGCCAGGCAAGTAATCCCAGCACTCAAGAGGCAGAGGCAGAGGCAGGTGGATCTCTATGAGTTTGAGGCCAGCCTGGTCTACTAAGTGAGTTCCAGGAGAGCCAGGGTTGTTATACAGAGAAACCCTGTCTAAAACAAAACAAAAAACAAACAAACAAACAAACAAACAAAAAGAGGGGCTGGAGAGATGGATCAGAGGTTAAAGACCACTGGCTGATCTTCCAGAGGTCCTGAGTTCAATTCCCAGCAACCACATGGTGGCTCACAACTATCTGTAATGGCACCTTCTTCTGGTGTGCAGGCAGAATGTTGTATACATAATTTATTTATTTATTATGTATACAACATTCTGCCTGCATATATGCCTGGAAGCCAGAGGAGGGAGTCAGATCTCATTACAGATGGTTGTGAGCCACCATGTGGTTGTTGGGAATTGAACTCGGGACCTCTGGAAGAGCAGCCAGTACTCTCTCTTAACCACTGAGCTATCTCTCCAGCCCCTAAATAAATCTTAAAAAAAAGAGAAAGACCTTAGATAATGCAGAGACCGCCAGTACCTCAAAGGTATGTACACAAATATCCAGTTTCAAACATCAACTGTATCCTTGGCAGCTCAAAGAAATAAAAGTTAATCAATTAAATAAGTAGAATTATGTCTGGCACTATAATTTTTTATAAACTTTATCAATTACATGATTTTTCTGAACTGAAAAAAAAGAAAGAAAAGAAAAGAAAAGAAAAGAAAAGAAAGAAAGAAAGGAGATGAACAGGCCAGGCTTTCCTAAGAGGTTGATGGGAAGTCCAGAAGGATTCTAAGAGCAGCACATTTTGACATACATTTCCCTGCTCATTCTGGCTGCTTTGCTAAGAACAGGTCTATTCGGAACAAGCACAGATTCCTCTTAGGAATAAAGTAGTGTAAGAATCTAAGACAGAGTGCCAGAGATGCCGTAAGAGAAAGAAGCTGGGGGAGGCTGTGATGAAGTTCTGACAATCTTGCTAACTGGTGTTTATTAAAAAAAAAAAAAAGATGTGGTTTATAGAAAAAAGAGGGACACACTATAGAAAGAAAGCCTTAATACCGCTACTGCCAAGGTCCCCAGAACTGTCCCTTTCAAGTGAACTCCATGCTGCTTGGCTTTCCATCCAATGCCCTTCCAGGAACTCTCCTATTAAAAACCATTTACTTATTATTGTTGTATATACAATGCATGAGAGGTGGCACTCAAGTGCCATGTACACAAATGTGCCCACAAGTGAGAAGAGACTGTGCGTGTATTTGTATGTGTGTACAACTCTGTGAAGTTATAACAAATGATTTATCCACAGAGCAATTTTTCTTCTCAGTAGGTGAAGGTGCTTGCCACCAAGTCTGAGGGCCTGAGCTCTATTTCCAGGACCCAGATGGTAAGAGAGAACTGATACCTTCAAGTTGTCCTTTGACCTACACATATATGCTGTAGCATGTGAAAATGCACACGTGCATGTGTGTCACACTCAAAGAGAATAACTAAAATTTTTATTTATTACTTTACAAAGAGAAATCTGAGAATGTTTTATGAAGGTTCAATGTTCACTGGAGTGCACAGGATAAGGTGAAGAGGAAGGCCCAAAAAACACCGGGAAGACAGCATAAACGAAGACTGTGGAACCTTGGGTATGACAGTAACACAAGCATCTAGGACTGCCCAGGATAGGAACAACTGGAAAACTCCCATAAACGGCTGCCCATGCATTGCTGGGGTATATATGAATGATAAATAAATGACTAAATGAATGAATGATCAATGCTCATTCCAGGCACAACTAATTGTAACAGTTCAGAAAGGCTGCACTTGCTCCATTGAAGCCACTGCTTCCAGGCTCTGAGTAGCCCTTATAACTGCCAGCAGTATAGAGTATAAAAACTAGGGAAGGGAGTGAGAAAGGGCAGAAAACCCTGCATCATTCCACTAAGGGGCAGGCCAAAGAAGCAAGCACAGAAACTGTAAAAACGCCCTTCCGTTCCCACCAGACCAAGGTCAAGTCACTCCTCAGTTCAATAAACACAGGGAAGTGCTGCTGCCCAATGTGAAATCCTCTGTTGTTTCTATAGAGGGAAACAGACTGACGGCAGACCACCTTTCTCTTTGTCTTAGCCTTTTCTATGCCACAGAATAGTTTTCTGTCTCTTCTGAGCTCAAAAATAGTCCACAAGCTATTATTGGTTCAGCACTCAGGATGCTCATGTGAGGATCCATATTCCAACACAAAAATAAAAGGTAGCCTTCATACTAGTCCATTAAAAGAAAATCACACATTTTAGGCAGCAAATTTGAGACTATACTATGCTTTAATTTCTTTTCGTCTTTTTGTTGTTGTTGTTGTTGTTTGTTTCCCCCCCACACACACCTTTTTTGGGGGGGTGGGAGAAAAGAGTTTCTCTATATAGCCCTGGTTGTCCTGGAACTCACTCTGTAGACCAGACTTATCTCAAACTTACAGAGATCTGCCTGCCTCTATCTCCCCTATGCTTCAATTTTTTTTTTAAAAAAAAAAACCTGTTTACATGTGTATGAAAGAAGAAACTTTTTTGTGTTGCTAATTTGAGTTAGTAATCATGTAAGTGATTATTTCCTTCTTAATCCTTTTAAAGGTGTTCAATTCAACAAATACTTGGAGAATACTTAAATCAGCCTTCAAATCTCACAGTCAGACTAGCAACAATCTAACTAACACCCTTTCCTCAGTTGAAGATGAGCCAACAAGACTGTAGTCTAGGTGCCTTGATTCTCAGCACAGCAAGCTGTTGCCTTTCCACATTTAGAGACTTTAATTGCTTGGTTCTTAAATACTGAAGTCCAGGAAATGGCTAGCACAAAGCCTGACAGATAGTATCCTGTCAGGAGGGGCCTGGTGGCGCACACCTGTAATCTCTGCACTAGGGTGGTTTCTGAGAGTTCCAAGCCACCCAGGGCTACAATTAAAAATTAAAAAAAGAAAAGGGGGGCAAGTGGCTCAGAAGTTAAGAACACTGCCTGCTTCTCCAGAAGACCTGGTTTGACTTCCAGCACCCATATGGCAGCTCACAACTAACTTTTTTTCCAGTTCTGAAGGATCTGGCACCCTTTTCTGGCCTCCAGTCATTACATGCCTGTAATATATATATACAGGCAAAATACTCATATGTAGTAATAGGGGCGGCGGGACTGCGTCCCCAGCACCCCGGCTGCCTGCTCGGCTAGCTTATGCCCCGAAATAATTACACGGACACTGTATTCTTTTAAACACTGCTTGGCCCATTTCTATCTAGCCTCTTCTAGGCTAATTCTCACATATTAATTTAGCCCATTTCTAACCATCTGTGTTGCGCCCCTAGGTGCGCTTACCGGGAAGATTCTAGCCTATGTCCATCCTGGGTCGGAGCTTCATAGCGTGCTGTGCTGCGTCTGCCCAGGAGCCAGGAGCATGGCGTCTCTCTGAGGCGTCTGCTCCCGAGAGGAGAGCTGTCGAGTCTGAGCTCACTTCCTCTTCCTCCCAGGGTTCTGTTCTGTTTACTCCTCCCACCTATCTTCTAACCAATAAAATGGGCCAAGGCAGTTCCTTTATTAGCCAATGACCTTCCTCCATCACTCATACACATAAAAATAATTTTTAAAAAGCTAAAGGCTGCTGGACAGTGGTGGTGCACACCTTAAAACTCAGCACTTGGGAGGCAGAGGCAGGTGGATCTCTATGAGTTTGAGGCCAGCCTGGTCAACAGAGTGAGTTCCAGGATGGCCAGGAATATACAGAGAAACCCTTCTCAGGGAAAAAAAAAAAAGGTTAAAGGCAACCCTGGGCCACAAAGCTAAGACCCTAACTCCGTGCTCCTCCCACAGCATTCTCTCAAACCATCCCCCTTTTAATTTCTATACCTAACAGTAACTCTGGGTACTAAAATAGTTGAACATTCCCCTGCCGGTCCTTTCTAGTCCCAGAAAAATCTTTTAAGATAGGCACAACTTGACACATCTCTCTAAGGTAAAACGAGCACTGTTGTTCTCCAAGGAGAACAGGGTAGGAGGGACAGAGAGACAAAGAAGGGGAGGGTTCCTGTGTGCTGGCACACTTGGCTGAGCTCAGGTCTGCATCTGACCTACTAAACATGAAGACAGCTAAGATCATAGACTCTTAGTTCACACTTGATAACCAAGATCCTACACTTGGGAAAGCAACTGACCTAAGAAATTCGTCACCAATACCCATTTCTGCTGTCAAGGACCAAATAATCAAGGAGCCTTCCACTCTAGCTGCTGTCTCCAACAATAACCTGTACTAGCACTGATCCACTGGTTTCCTGGGAGTCAGATCCAATACTGAGCACTATTCACATAGAATGTTTCAGCCCTGTCAGAAGTCCAAGGTAAAAGATTTTCTTTTCTTTTCAATTAGCCAGCTGTGGTAGTACATGCTTATAATCCCAACACTCCAGAGGTTGAGGTAAAAGATCATGGATTTGAGGCCAACCTGAGCTACATATTGAGACAATGTCTAGAAACAAAGGCTGGGGTTTAGCTCAGTGATAGAGTAGTTACCTAGCATGTACAAGATCCTGTGTTAATCTCCAGATATACAAATAAGTATGTAAATGATCAATCAATAATGAAAAGCATACTAATTTTAAATGACAACAAATAATTTTTGAAAGTGACAGAGGAAATGAAATTCCTTTTAATTTACATTTCACAGCCAGTACATATTTTTTTCATACCTTTTTTTTTTTTTACTACAGAAGGTTTTTTTGTATTTTAATAACAAGGGCACAGTAAGTAAAATGTTTAGTATTTAGCTAATGATACTCTTTGGGCATGCTACCATGGGAATACACACAACTATATTTTGTTTTAGCCTATGTATTTCTTCTCTATAGACCATGCCATAATTTATTGAGACAGGCCCTATTACTTTACTTTACGAATGAGAAATAGGTTCCAGAAGGTTATATAACTAGTAAAGGTCACATGACTAGAAGTGACATAGCCAGGTCTGGAACCAGGATTACCTGATTCTCAAGATTGCATTCTCAAACACTCCTAACCAGCCATGCATATGTTTTGCACGATTCTACTACAAGACTGAAAACACGTCAAGACAATAGTGTCTTAAGTACTAGTACCTACTTTGTGTGAGTACACAGTAAAATTGTGCACACCCTTTTTGGGGTTACTATATTCACCTTCCCTACTGGTCCATTCACACCCTTCTCCCCATGCCCTGTGAAACACTGGAAACACAAACATATGTCTGGAAAATACAGATCCAACACCTAATCCAGAACTGCCTTGCATATAACCAGGGAGAGTTGACTGGTCTTCCTAGATCTCAGGACCAATGCAACTTAGCCTGAGACTCCCACCTCAAGAGAAGCCTCATCAGCAAATGTTCTTACACAGTTTTTTTGTTTTGTTTTGATAGAGTCTCACTGTAGTACTGGATGTCCTGGAACTCACTCTGTAGACCAGGATTGCTTCAAACTCAGAGATTAGCCTGCCTCTGCCTCCCAAGTGTCGGAGTTAAAGGCATGCACCACCACCTCTCAGCAGAACAAATTCTTGAAATTAACAATTAGTTGTTACATTAAAAAAAGAGATACAGAAAATATCATTTTTCTACTCAATTTAGTCATAGAATGTAATTTCTTTTGACTTTAACATTAAAAACATGAGTAGGGGGCTGGAAAGAAGGCTCAGCAATTAAGAGTATTTGCTGCTCTTACAGAAGACCTGAGTTCAATTCTCAGCACCCCTGTTGGGTAGCTCACTATCACCTGTAATTCCAATTCCAGGGTATCCAATGCTCTCTTTTAGACTCCACGGGCACCATAACACATCATTCTCACCCTGATATACACAAATAAATATTTTAAAAAGTAATTTTAAAATAAAACATGAGCAGCTTCTATTACTACTTTTTATATTTTTAAAGACAAGGTCTCACTTGTAGCTCTGGCTGGTATGAAACTCACTACGTAGACAATAGTGGCCTTGAACTCACGAAGATCCTCCTGCGTCTGCCTCCTGAGCACTAGGATTAAAGGTGTGCAGCACCACACTTAGCTGCTACTATATATATTATAATATATATACATTAATTTTTATATAACATATATTATGAGTGTTTTGCCTGAATATATGTGTTAGCATCAATGTGCATTCCCAGTGCCCAAAGAAGCCAAAAGAGGGCGTTAGATCCCCAGGAAATGGACTTCATCATTGAACTATCCAGACCCTATTGTTATTTTTAAATTTCCTAATCTCCCCTCCAAGGTAACTCACATAGGCATAGGTATCTATTACTGGCAATTCTCCAAAAGGAGGAAACTAATTGGACCATAAGCTTTTCACTAATATCAAGGATATCTGAATTGTGTTCAATTCTACAGGCAAACACCCATATAAAAAGATTAAAATTCAGTCCTCAAGTTTGTTTTCTTTTCACTTCATGGCAAGGCCTGCAGTACAATAGGCAGGAAACACCAAAATGCACAAAAAACAAACTGCTATTTTGTTTATAATATAAATTGAGTGTATTTTCAGGATCACTCTCTATTCATTTAGGAAAATTTTATTGAGCCAAACTTGGCCCTGAGCCAGATTCTAGACATATAAGGTCAATAAGGCTAGCCCAAGTCTTAGTTCCTCACTAAATCTGAGACCTAAGAAAACAGAACTATAACGCAAGCTGCCAAGGGCTGCAACATCCCATGGGAAGGAGCCCTGCTCCAGACTCAGGATCAGGAAGGACTTCCCAAAGGAAGCAACAAGTAGGCTGGGCAGGAAAGGAGTTAGTCGTGAACAGGAATGGGGAACTGGACAGGCAGTGCTCCAGTTGACAGAGAAGAGAGCAAACAGCAGCGTCAGGCAGCAAGGAGTCTGCCAAGATGGCCCTATTAGGCACAGCAGTCTGACAAACTGACCAGACCAGCAGTCACACTATGACATGGTTATCCATTTTGCCTGTCTCACTCTGCACAATAATTCAGGACCTCCTCTCCTGCCTTCCTGTTAAATGGTCATCCTTTTACACTCTGGTTTTATTTCTACCATTCTCTCATATTTGATTTACAAAGAATAGAAAATAAAACTCAAAGTAATTCAATGTGTTAGAATACACTAATTGAGGAAAATTAGAACTAGGAAGTCTCCCCAGACACAGTAGGACTAATAAAGTATTTCAGAGAGAAAGAGTGGCTTAATTATAATAGTACTAACAATTAAAATGTTGATTAAATCATCCCTTCAAATTTTTCCTATACCTTAATTAGATCCTAAATCATTTAATCATTAATTATACTATTCCTACAGTTGTTGGATATACTCAAATGTTGTAGCAAACAAGAAAATTAGTTATCCAAAGACACCAATTAAAAAGAATCCTTATAAAAGGTTAAGGTAACATTTTCTTCACCTGTGAAAACTTGTCTTGTAAGTCCTTATCTAAAGCAATCTCCAAAGCAAAAATGTCTCTGAAATTAACTGACTCAAAACCATTAAGCATTTTCGAGCATGCCTGTAGCGCTTGTCATATGCCAGATCTTGTGGGTTTGTACACAGCAGCAGCTCACTTAATCCTCCACACACACAACAAGGTTAGTACTGTGGTGTTCATTCTACAGATGAGGAAACTGACACAAGGAAATTAATTCACCCAAGACCACACTCCTAGGAAATGAGAGTCTTCCCCCAAATATGTGCACCCTCATTATTGCACTATCCTGATTAAATCAAAGCAGATACTAGCAATTGAAAACAACTACAATAAAAGCCCTCCAGACCCAGCATGGTTGTATGTACCTTTAATCCCAGTACTCAGGAAACAGAGGCAGGTGAAGCTCTGTGAGTTCAAGGCTAGCCTAGTCTAGTCTAGTGCAAGTCCCAGGTCAGCCAAGGCTATATAAAGAGGCCCTGTCTTAAACAAACCAACAAACAAAAGCCTTCCCAGCAAACAAGGAATCCAGAGATAGGACTAGTAGCATTCTCTGTACAGATAGGGCTTTGGCCCTTTACCTGAACCACAATCTGAAGCCACACTGACCTCTGATAGTCACTAACCACATATGGTCCATTGGGAACTTAAAAAATGTGATCAACTTGAATTGAGATGGGTTTTATGTGTAAAAAATGTTCTGGAATTTGAGACTCAGCCTAAGAATGTAATTATCACTAATACTTTAATACTACATGTTGAAATGCTCTGGATATAATGGGTTAGTTACACTGAATCTTTCTAGTTTTCTGTTCAGTCCTGATTACTATAAAATCATACTTGCAGCTTCATCATGTTCTACTGCACACAATAATCTAAAACGCACCAGCGGTAGACATCACTGACAAAGTTTACTCTTTTCTGATGACTCAGGCATCATAAGGAGCTTTAACTATACCCTGTGTGATCTGTAATCATGCCTCAGGTACTAACAAGCCAGGGTGCCCCTTAGACCTCAGATTACAGTCTCCCAGCGTGCTGAAGCCATGTCATCGTACAACTTCCAGGCTGAGATGGACCCCTGCAAGTGTCTGTCTTCGGCTCCCTTGCTGCAGCACTCGAGCCTGAGAAGCTACGTAAACTGGAGTAGTGTGACACAAAAGAATGACGATCCTATGAGGGCTTAAGGGACTCTGACAACACATTGATGGAAGGCTCCTTTCTCCAACTCCAATCATACTAGCTTTAATTGGAAAACCCTCAGTTCAGCTTAAAAGCCCTTCAACAGTAGTTTTAGTTTGAACACGTAAGGTTTTGTGAATGGGCAGTGATGATACCTGTTCAACAATGAACACATTCACAGCCACTGAACTGACCAACAAATGGTAACATGTATTTTACTACAACTATATATATATATGAATGATACTTTACCGGTTTCATGTTTCCCTTAGGATCCAATTGAATTTTTCTTTTTCGAGACAGAGTTTCTCTGCATTAACAGCCCTAGCTGTCTGGAACTAGCTCTGTAGAACAGGCTGGCCTCAAACTCACAGAGATGAGCCTGCCTCTGTTTCCCCAATGCTGGGATTGAAGGCGTGTGCTGCCACTACCCAATCCCAATTCAAACTCTTATGCAAGCCAGGTGGTGTTGGTGTACACCTGCAATCCCAGCACTCAAGAGGCAGATCTCTGAGTTTGAGGCCAACCTGGTCTACAAATCATGTTCTAGGACAGTCAGGGCTATTACACAGAGAAACCTTGTCTTGAAAAACCAACCAACCAACCTATCAAACAAAACAACAACAACCAACAAAAAGACCTCTTATGTAGGTCATACTTCTCAGACAGTTCCACCTAGTTTTCTCAACCCCTCCTTGCCTTCCTCCTCTATCCTCATATTCCAGGTACTTTCCTTCATTACACATTTCAATTCTGATATTAGTCCTCTCTCTGACTTGTAATCTTTCTGACAACCCTGCTCCATCACCTCCACCTTCTTTCCTTATCCTTGTAGAACTCCTCTGAACTTTCCATGCCAACATGAAAGGTCGCAGACTCGCAGAGATAGTCGTTGCCGCTTGAAGGCTTAAATCTTTCAAATGGCATTTTTGTTTACATCCTACAAGATGAGCTCACTTCAAGCAGGGCCAGACACAGCATATAATTAATACATCCCAAAAGCTGTTGAGCTCATTCGGTAAACAAGAACTTACTGAACACCACTGGAGGCCCACAATATCCTCAGCACTAAGGACACTGCAATGGGAAAGGAAAACAGATCATGTCTTTCCTGGAGTGCTCAGAGATAAACACCACACAGGCACCGTACTAAAGGACGCAAAAAGCACAGTGAGGGAGGGGCATTTCCTGCAGGGTGGTCTGGGAGGTACCATCTACCAGCTTCTATCAGAACCCTGGTGAAGTGCACTACTCTGAATCTGTGTTGTGTCTGACTAACAGAAATACTAGACAAAGAAGACAAACTTTAATTTAACAAAAGGAAACTAAGCTCTCTCCGTCCTACCAAATCAAGTAGATTTTACAATCTTGTTTTAGCTTCCCTCAGCACAAAGAGCAGACACATACTGTGAGTGGAATCTCAACCGTGTCCTATCTCCACAATGGTTCCTGGTTGCAGCAGAAAACATTAAGAGCAAACGTTTACTAAGTGCTTATAATGAATATTGATACTAAAGAGGAGGAAGATAAGGCACAGAGGCATTACATAATCTATCCAAGGCCTCAGAAAAGTGAGTAGCAAAGCCAGAATCAGAAGCCACCGTGGCTCTGAAGTCTAGCTGATGACTACAATGCTGTGTGGCTTTATATTAGTATTTCTCCAAACAGAGTCTGAGGTAGAAGGATTCAGCCAGTACACACACACACACACACACACACACACACCCCTCAAGTTCCAAACTAGCTTGAGATACCCTGTCTTTAAAAAAAAAGAAAGAGAGAGAAAGAGAGAAAGAGAGAAAGGAAGAAAGGAAGGAAGGAAGAAAGAAAGAAAGAAAGAAAAGGTGAACAGGACAATTAGGTACTTCAACACCAAAGTGAAAGAACACCAGTCCAAGAATGATCTGGGAAACTTGGGATAGTCATCTCAAGAAACTGATCATGTAAACTAGGAAGTACAAGGCAAGGTATACAGTGCAGTAGAAATGCCCAGGCAGCAACTCTTCATGCCAATACACAGCATGAAAAGCTATGTAATCTACAGGGAGAGACTTGTTTGCCTGATATGTTTATTTGACCTTCAGATTTAAGAGTAACATCTTTCTAGACTAACCAGCATCTCAAACAGCCAAAGCAAAACTCTCCCTCCTCACAGCGCTTTTACACTACTGCTTTGATTATTCTCTATCTTAAAGGAAAGACGAATCCAGCTGCTGAAGCAATAAGCCTGTTATCCTCAACTCCAGTCACTGTACTTCCTTCCTTTCTCACACACACTCACACAAGCACTCAGACTCGTATTCTTTTTTACTATTAACTGGAACTCTGGTCCTCAAGGCACGTCTGAATCAAATGGTCTCTTAACTGACCTTATTACTTTTTTTTCAAGGTACTTTAAAAAAATGTCAATTATTACATTTTATTTATTTTTGAGGCAGTAGATGGGAGAGGGGTTGTGAGTGCCACAGTGCAACTTTGGAAGTCAAGTTTCAGAAGTTGGTTCTCCCCTTCAACCATGTGGGTCCTGGAGATCAAACTCAGGTCTTCAGTCTTGGTGGCATGTGCTTTACCCTCTGAGCCCTCTCATTTGTCTCTTTGTCTCTTTCTTTTTCTCTCTTTCTCCACACATCTACTACCCTCCACTGGCTCCAGATTTACTCCTCTATAGTTCCCAGTCTTTTGACTAAGATCGAGTGTAGAATGTCTCCTTCTACCACAGAAATCTGACTACACTGCTGCACTTACAAACTCTGCTCTCACAGGCACACACACCCACACACACTCACAATGAGATCTGACACTATGCACATCATTACTTCCTTCATTCAACAAATGTTCACTGAATACCAACCATGTGTCAATCACTGGATTAGGCAGTGGCACAACAAAAAACAAAATGAAAGTTTCCCTGTTCTCCTCTCCTAAAAAGCAGAAATGGAACCACACACACAAATGTTTAGGGCTGCAACTGCACCCAATACAACTTGGGCATCCTATCCAAAACCTGAACTCCAAAGTGCTCCAAAATCGAAAACTGGACATCAACATGAAGCCACAAGTGAAAAATTCCATGCCTGACTTGTGACAGATCTATCAAAGTACTGGTGCATTAAAAATATCAGATAGAATTACCTTCAGTCTATAGGAATGATGCATATGAAACATCAAATTTGTTAAACATGAGCCCAAGTCTTATACACATGGAAATATTCCAAAATCCAGGAGAAGCCGGGCGGTGGTGGCGCACGCCTTTAATCCCAGCACTCGGGAGGCAGAGGCAGGTGGATCTCTGTGAGTTCGAGACCAGCCTGGTCTACAAGAGCTAGTTCCAGGACAGGCTCCAAAACCACAGGGAAACCCTGTCTCGAAAAACCAAAAAAACAAAACAAAACAAAACAAAAAAACCAAAATCCAGGAGAATTAAAGTGAAATTTGAAACTCTGGTCAGAGTGTTTCAGATAAAAGAAACTGCAGTGTAAAAACACTCCAGGTTAAATATTCGGAGAGCTGCCACATTGAGCCACCTTCTCATATCTAAAACCACTGAAATACCCATGTTAAAAATGGTATATAAATTATATTTTGTCTCACCTATAAAAGAAAAACACCTGTACAACCAAGATGGCTTTGCAGGTTTCTATTGCTGTGATAAAATGCCATAACCAAAATTAATTTAGGGAGGAAACGATTTATTGAGCTTATAGCTTAAAGTAAATCATGTAGGGAAGTCAAGGTAGGAACCTGAAGGCAGGAACTGAAACAGAAGATCATGGAGGAATACTGCTAACTGGCTTGCTCTCTATAGCTTGTTCAGAGCCTGCTATCTTATACAACTCAGGACTTCCTGCCCAGGGTTGGCACCATCCACAGAGGACTGGGCCCTACTACATCAATCATATATCGAGAAAATGCACTATTGACGTGAAGCATGTTTTAAACTGAGGTTCCTTCTTCCCAGACAATCCTAGCTTGTGTTGAGTTAATAAGGAACTAACCAGCACAGCACGTAAAACCGCTCATTCTGTAAATCTGAGTATGTGAGTGATACCTGGAGCCCACAGTGGAAGAAAATAATGACTCTGGAAAGCTGTCCTCTGCCCTCTGAATGCCACATGCACATTGTGGCGCATACATATCCAACACAATCTCAAATTTTTATATTC
Source organism: Microtus oregoni (assembly GCF_018167655.1). Lineage (NCBI taxonomy): Eukaryota > Metazoa > Chordata > Mammalia > Rodentia > Cricetidae > Microtus > Microtus oregoni. Next base: position 1,320,223 of record NW_024543210.1, on the reverse strand, counting down.
TCTCTCTCTTTTTTTTTCATGAACACATAAAATTAAAAATAACAACAAAATAAACACATAGAGACCACAGCAAGCTGAATGTCTCTGAGCATTTACTACAAACCAGATACCTTTTATGTAAGTTAGGAGATCCTACCAACCCTAAAGGTTACTATCTTAACTTAGGAACTAAAGCAATCAGGCATAGTGGTGCACACCACTGATCCCTCACTGGGAAGGTAGAGGTGGATCTCTGTTTGAGGCCAGCTTGGTCTATATAGCATGTTCCAGGACAGCAGGAGCTAAATATAATAGACCATCTCAAAGAGAGAGAGAGAGAGAGAGAGAGAGAGAGAGAGAGAGAGAAAGGAGACCATGACTTAAGGGCATTAGAGACTGTGTTTCATTTCCTTTAACAGAAATTTCTTGCCCCCTCAATTATCCTTTAAGATCCTATTACACCAAGTAGTATCACCCACCCCATTCCTTCACCCCTCCATAAACACCATCACCTTCCTACTGAGTTTCCCCAATATTCCTTCATTCACTCTGCTCTAGTCACAGGCCTCTCTGTGTGGCCAGCATACAGGGCACTCCTACCATGCAGCCTTTGCATCTGCTTGAACTATGATGACAACAATCATGGCATACGGTATCAGTCATGGCTGTGCCAAATCTTCAATTAACATTTCCTCTAAGCTGGGGAGTGGTGGCACATGCCTTTAATCCCACTACTCAGGAGGTAGACACGGGGGATCGCTGACTTTCAGGTCAGCCTGGTCTACAGAGCAAGTTCGGACAGCTGGAGCACTTACACAGAGAAACCCTATTTCAAAAGAACCAACCAAACAAACAAACAAACACTTCCTCTAAACATACCAACAAAACCAACAGTACCCTGCACTGAAGTGCACATTAATATTTCAGATGTCATTTATTAATTCTAACAAAACTATCTTCTCATTTTTCAGGTCTTTTATTGTTCTTCATGACATCACCATGCATTTTTTATTTTATAAAATCTAGTAGCAGCAGCTTTTGCGTATCAATTAGTATGCACAACAGTGCCATAAAGCTATCTTTGCAGCAAAATAAAGCAAGGCAATCAAGCCAAGAAAGTGTCACAATAGAACCAGATTATACTAGTCCTTGGGTCCCAGAAGTAGAGTTTGTGAAATAACTATGGCAACAGCACTTCAAGGCACCCAAATCCCACCACACTTTGTTGAGAAACCATTCTCCATCTGGGCAAACACACACAAAAATCCATGTTGACAACCAGTTACGTAACTTTAACATAATATTCCAGTGATATTTTAAGCTCCTATCATGTTTAAAATCCTCAGTAACTACAAAGCATGTATGTGGCCATCCACTGCAGGATGCTAGTAAAGGAAGCGGACACAAACATAATGCAAGGCAGAGAAAACTATCATTTCTTATCAAGAAACTCTGCCTTAGGATTTTTAAACATTAAGCTCCATTTGACACAAGCATAAAAGAAAAAAATCTTTTTGCCAAATTGCATTTACCAGCACCTCTGGCAACATACTTTGACCATGGCAAACCCCGCAGGAACTGGTAAAGACTAGGAGCAGAGGTGTCTGAGTCAGACCCTTTGTTGTTAGACCTTGCCTCACCACTTATTAGCCTGGAGAACTTGGCCACGTTTCCTTACCTCTTAAATCTCAGCTCTCCACAGACTTCAGCACAAAGCCTTCCACAATGCCTTAGCACACAAGGACAAACACCATTTGCCGAGAGCTTACTGCCACTAAACTGAATTGTAGCTGCAAAGCTTCTGAGCTGAAGCAGAGCCAGAAGGAAGAGTTCTCTACCTAACACTATTTTATGCTCAGAAAAACGGCATTGATGGTTTTGTTTGTTTTGTTTTTTGAGACAGAGTCTGTGTAGCTTTGGAGCTTGTCCTGGCACTCGTTGGGATGGTCTTGAACTCACAGAGATACGCCTTCCTCTGTTTCCACAGTGCTGGGATTAAAGTCATGCACCACCACCACCTGGCGCATTGGCAGCTTTTATATAAAACATTTTTGGATCACCCACTGAGGTGGTGTTTCTCATTTTAGATATCTGTGAATAGTTCAGAAATACATTATTTTTAAGTCATCTTATTTGTATAATTCTATTTGAAAGGAACAAGAATTTTAAAAATCCTGTCCAGTCCTGAGTGCTATTTATTCATTAAAGTCAAGCTTATTGAGCAATCAACTAAATAATTAACAACAGCATCACACATCTGAGTTCACCCTATCTGCCCCATTATACAGAGTTCCTTGACACTAGGTTATCAAGCAAGAGTTATGATGCCTTGGTCTTTGATGTGGCCAAAATGAATGTCACCTTCATGAAAGTTTCTATTCTAAAGAAACTACCAGAACAACCACAAATACTTGGAAATTACCAAGTCCAAGTCATTTGACAGATGAGAAGCTGAGGTCACAAGCTATTAAGTCAAAAGGTCACATAATTACCAAGTGGGGAGTCAGAACCCAAGTCTCCCATATTTCTCATTCAGTGTTCTGCCACCTGGGCTACAGTGGATAGTTTACAAGGAAAAAGACTTACTCTGTATCTTAAAATAGTTCTACATAGTTAGGAAGAAAAAAAAAAGTTGACTGAAAACTTGAAATGTTTAATGAGAGTGCTAAATATAACCACAAATAAACATAACCCATACCTTACAGTGAGCAAGCTGAAAGAGTTCCTAATAGCAAATTCAGTGGAACCAGCTAGTTAGAAGGGACAGTTCAGCAGAGGTAAGGAGCTCCAGGGTTAACATCACCACCAAAGCATCCTTCTCACAAAGCACACACTTCAAAGCTGCAACACTTCCTGTTAGCCTCCTTTTGGAAGGGAAAAAGCAGTTAGTCCCATTCCCTTGGTATATTCCATTCCTTTAAAAAGCTTTACCAGCTCCCAAATGTCACTCTTTCAACAAATACGATTCCCATTTTCATCTGTGCCATGCTCTAAACAAGGCTTTTTTAGCTAAATATTCTTATTTCTATTCAAGTTGTGTAGGTATGGCCTAAATGTTATCAGGTCCAATTGGACATTAGGGTATTCTTTAAATATCTATCCCCTTTCCCTTAGGCAAACATTAAAAGGAGTTTTATGTGAATATTTGCCTGCATTCATGTCTGTGTACCGCATGTATGCTTGGTAATCACAGAGATCTGAAAAAGGTGTTAGATCTGAAACTGGAGTTACAATTGAGAGCTTCTACTTGGGTGCTGGGAATCAAATGTGGTCCTCTAGAGGAACAGCCAGTGCTTTTAACAGATACGCCATCTCTCCAGCTTCATAGACAAAACTTATTTGGGGAGCAAGGATAGGAAATGGATTTATTTTTTACTGAAAAGAAATTTTCATACAATATATTTTGATCATGTTTTCCCCTCCTCTAATTCCTCTCATATCCTTCTCACCTCCATAACCACCAACTTTATTTTCTCCTTCAACAATAAAAGCACACAAGCACGCATGTGTGCACACACACTCACACCACACAAACACACAAAATCTCACAAAAATGAAAATCAAAACAATCAAGCAAAAGACCAGTAGGACCAAAAAAAAAAGAAAAAAGAAAAGAAAAGTCCACAAAACACCATCGAGTTTGTTTTGTATTGGCTAATTACTGAGTGTGAGGTCTACCCTAAAGGGTGGTTGATATATTCCAGTGAGAGTCCACTGATAAAAAAAAAAACTGATTTTCGGGGGCTGGGGAGATGGCTCAGTGGTTAAGAGCATTGCCTGCTCTTCCAAAGGTCCTGAGTTCAATTCCCAGCAACCACATGGTGGCTCACAACCATCTGTAATGAGGTCTGGTGCCCTCTTCTGGCCTGCAGGCATACACATAGACAGAACATTGTATACATAATAAATAAATAAATATAAAAAAAAACAAAACTGATTTTCCCTCTGCCAGTATATAGTATCAATTGCAGGTGGCCTCTTGGTTAGGGGTATAACCTTATTGTTCACTTGCTCCTCTCAGTGCTGGAACCCTGTCTGGTTTGTACTTATGCAGGTCTTATTGTCTGTTGCCAGTCTCTATGAGTTCATATGTGCATCAGTCCTGATGTGTCCAGAAAACAGGCAATCCTTGGTGTTATCCATCACCTCTGGTTCTTAGAATCTTTCTGCTTCCTCTTCTGCATAATTCCTGAGCCCTGAACTGAAGGGCTTGATAAAAACATTCCATTTAGGACCAAGTGCTCTAGTATCTCTGTCTCTCTGTACACTGTTCAGCTGTGTGTTAATTCCCACCAACTATAAATAGAAGCTTCTCTGATGTGGGTTGAGTGAGGTGCTGATCTATGGATATAGCAGTATGTCATTAGAAGTCATTATACTGCTGTTCTTTTAACAGAATAATAGTAGATTTTCCCCTGAACTGTGACCTATCTAGGCGCGGGTTCTTAGCCAGTTAGCAGTATCAGGGAAGGGTTTCATCTCATGGAGTGGGTCTAGTGGGTGGTTACTCTCATAACATTTGCGCCACTGTTGCACTAGGATATCTCACAGGCTGATCACTGTTGTAGGTCTCAGAGATTGTAGCTAAGTGATACTGATGATTACCTTTCTCTTCCAGTAGCCTGCAGAGTACCTTCCAGTACCATAATTGTTTATCAGTAGGAGTAAAGCTTCTAGTTACTTCTTCACGTTCTATGATCTAAGTGTGTCTTCAGCAATCGGGCCTTACCATCAAACTGTACAGAGTAACCAATAGCCTTGGCTTTGGGGGGTTCCATGGGGTTCCTTTGGCCAACAATTAAATAAGACGTCATCTTCTCCTGGCAAAGGAGGGTCTACTTGGTGGTATAAGATGTCTAGTTGGTGCACTGTCTGCCCCTATTATTTGGTGACTCCATCCAGAGTCCTTTCATATATGTCTGTATTTTAGGAAGCTTCTAGAGTAGTAGTTCCATATGGTTTTTCAAATGGCCTTTAGTGTTAGTGGTAACTCTCTATATCCCCTCCTTTACCCTTTTCTGCCTTCCCCCTCCCTACTTAATCCTTCTCTTCTAGTTTTCCCCTTTGTCCCTCCATAATACTATACTCTATTTCCCCTTCTTTAGGAGATCCTTCCCTCCCTCCCTAGGTACCCAATTTGTGTGGAATGTAACATACATACTGAAAGATTAGAGTTAACATCCAGATATAACAGATATTTGACTTTCAGGACCTGGGTTATGTCTTTCAGTACAATTTTTTTTTCTAGCTCCATCCATTTACCTACAAATTTCAGAATATCATTTTTCTTAACTGCTTAGTAATAGTCCACTCTGTTAATTTTCATTATCCATTTATGGACATCTGGGCTGTTTCCAATTTCTGGCTATTATGAATAGAGCAGCAATGAACACAGATGAGTAAATATCTCTGTAGTAGGATGTAGAGTCCTTTGGGAATATTAGGCAAAACATTTTTGTATTTTTCAGTTTTTCAAGACAGGGTTTATCTGTTTAACAGTCTTTGCTGTTCTGGAACTCACTAAGTAGACCAGGCTGGCCTCAAACTCACAGAAATCATGTCTCTACTTCTACCTTCCAAGTGCTGTGGTTAAAGGTTTGGGTTTATGTAACAAGTAGACAGATGGCTTTTACAAAGACTTGTCAGATGAGAACTTTTGGCCAGATACTCTCATTAGCTTTCAGCAGCTGAGATCCTGTGCAGTGTTAAACCATCTGATCAGTTAAAAGTCACCACAGACCAACACTGCACACTCATCAGTAAGTTTCAAATCTGCATTGGCCAATCTGGTAACCACCATCTTTCTACATGGGACAGTAAACACTTGAAATGTGCTGGTCCACCCAAAGTGTGCCGTGAATGTGTACTTTCAAGGGATTCACACAAAGTTCGGTTAAAAAGGAAACAGCCACTTGGAAGCCAAAGGCAGGCAGACCTTTTGAGTTAGAAACCAACCTGATCTACAGAGGACAGCCAGGGCTACACGTCACCGGCCTTAACTAGAATATTTTAAATTGCATTTGATCCTACTGTGTATTATTACATTTTATCTAACAGTCCTGCTTCTTTGTACAACTACAAAATAAGAACCAATATTTATTTGATGATTCGCCATGATGATAGACACCAAATATACACTAAAGCCAGAAAAATCACATTTCCACTTCGACACATAGCGTTAAGATACCATCAAGAAAAAAAGGTATGTTCTTAAAAGTTCTATTGAAGTCACAAGCCTTTTCACCTGTGTTAAAGGAAGGATTCAACCAAACAAGTAATATTTTAGACATAAAGAAGGAAATATAAAAAAGGATTAATAAAATACCATCTGTTTCTCAAAGTATCTTAAAACAAAAGCCGTGTTAAATTAATAAAAGATCTGCTTTAAAAAACACTATTTGAGTTTTTAAAATAAATATCCCAACCCCCAGGCTAAACAAACTTCTTAAAAGTAAAATCTGTTCCCATAGCCTGGAAACTCCAATCACCCGGACAGAAGTAAAAATGTCTAAGCTAACATATGGAAAAAGCAGCCCAGGCTTCCTAACAGGGCATTTATAATTAAATACCACACAATGATAAAACTGCCAAATATTTAATAATCTTCAGTATTATTACAGTGTAAATAAATGCATTATCACCATAACTACCAAGTCTTAGCTAAAACTGCTTTCAAAATTCCAAAATACCAGAATACCTTCTCAACATCCAGCCAGTTAAGAAAAAGGAGGAAATAAATGCTCAAGCATATTTTGAAGAGATTAAAATTAGAAGTTGAAAACTCAGCCTTATTAAAAATATGGCATGGCATTCTGCTTAATACTTTTGAAAAACATCCCTGTTGATCTTCGGGATCACACTTCAAATATTGACAGGTTGTTTTTTTTAACCCCTATTTTAGAGATAATTTGAGGCTCAGACCTCAACTCTTCCAAGGTCACATTGCTGAAAAGGTACCAGAACAAGTATTTGACCCCAGGTCTTCTGATGTTCATTTCATGCTCTTTCCACTACAAGACAATCGTTTAAAAACATGTTCAGAACTAAACAAGCCTAACACAAAGGATTGAAGGATCAAGAAGGTCAATCTTAAAACTCCACAAACACCAGGGGTTGGAATCAGTTCAAAAAGGGGAGAATAGGCTATTAAGAAACAGGAAATTATTTGAAAGGGGGAGACATAAGTTAATGAGCTTGGGTGCAGCACAGCAGAACGACAGTCAGTATTCGAGTAAACAGGCAGAGACTATACTCTTCCTCTGAAACGTGATCTTTCCCGGAGACTTAAACTTTTTTATTTTTTAAATCTGGGAATATATAAACTCAGTGGCAGTGCACCGGCCTAGCCATTTAAAGCTCAGGTTTGATCCCCAGCACTTCGAAAACAAACGAGCAACAATCTTTATGTCTGAGAATTTTACTCAAAAGACACTCAAAAAAACAATACGTCCAACTGGGTACAACCCATCTCACGTTTGCTTCATTAATCACGACGAATATTTCACAAAAAGCCTATTTAAAAAAAATATGAGAATTCAGCATCCAGCGCCGCTTGGATAGCAGGTAAAGGAAAAGGCAGGGAGGGTGGCAACCCCAAAGCGTCTTCCTGGCCAAAGCATCCTTGAGAACAGGACAAAGGCTCCAGCAACACACAACCGGCTCAACCTTCAGGTCACAGGGACATCACTCCAGGTAGAGCAAATGTACCCAAGGGGAAGCCTCGGCAAAGGGATTCCTAAGATGGCTCTCTGAATTCGCGCAAGGCGTGTGTTCCAACCGGTGCAAGGGAAACGTGGGTTCCGAGCGTGGGAACATCGCACCCGGGTGCCACCGCCGAGGACTCCCACGGCGCCAAGAGGAAATCGAGGCACGGGTCGCTCGCCGGGAGGGGCAAACACACCGCAGCCCCGCGCAGCCCGCAGCTCTGCGGAGGCCGCGTACCGGGTCCCGCGACCCCGCCCACGCCCGCCCTCCCGCTCGCTGACAGCCGCCGCCCCCACCTGCCCCTCGGCCTGCCCGCCCTGCGCGCCCGCCCGTCGCTTCCTCTCTGCCCAGCCCGTCTCGCGCGGGGGCCGGGGAACGCGGCACCGCCGCCCGCACCCACCGGCATCATCGCGCCGCCGTCCGCCGCACCCTCGCCGCCTGACAGGACGCCGCTCCGGCCGCCTCACAGGCCGCGCACTCGCTGCGGCGCCCTACGGCCCGGCTGTGACAAGGCGGCGGCTGCGGAGAGCCGCGCAGCCCTTGCCCGTCCTGTCGCACCGCCCCGCGTGCCGCGTCGCCGTCCCTCAGTCGCCGCCGCCGCCGCCGCCTCTGCTGAAGCCGGCCGCCTTCCGCCACCCGCTCGGCTCACCCTGCGGGCTGCGTAGGCCCCGCCCCGCGCGTCGCCCCCCCTCCGCCTACGCCACCTCTGATTGGTCCGATGTGGGGGGCGAGTGAGGAGGCGGGGCGTCTCCGTAGCGGCCAGGTGAGAGCGCGCTCGTGCGCGTCCGCGCTCTAAGCGGCGGGGGAGGGGCGCGCGCTGCGGACGCCGGCCCCGCCCCCTCTCCTGCAAGCCGGCCAAGTGGGTGTTGGGGAGTTGAGGGATCCCCGATCCCCGAGTCTGCAAGACTTCGGCTCAGGGTCACCTCGAACGAATAGAAAGGGAAGGGCAGAGAGGGAAGAGCAGGCAGGGGTCCCGCAGAGTTGCGATCGGCGGGGACTCACACCTCAGATCCGGAGGCCAGCAACGAGTTGGCCGCTTACCTCTGACCGTAACGTGCCCCCGGGGTGTCCTGCACGGCGTAAGGCTAGCAGGCCTGAGCCTGTGAGGCCGGCGCAGGGTGCTTCCTCTACATTACCAGACTGCATGCCGCTCAGTGCCATGGGCCCCAGGGACCTTGAGTCTCCGCCCCGCGTCCGCGTCCACCGCAGCCTGTGCCACTTTGGCCTTCCTGGACCCAACACACAGGTCTCAGCTTTAGCCCTTCACACGAGCCATCCCGCGCCTAAAGGGCCCGTACCCACCTGCGTCAGTATCCTTGGAGATCCCTCTGGCATGTCCCAGGGTAGGGTACAGTCTGTCTCTTCAGGATCCAGGTCTGTCCTTAGAACTCTGTTTCCCGGGTCACTTTTGCCTCCAGCCTGGAAGCCTGAGTGACAGAGCCCAGAGCAGACCCTCAGCAGAGGCTGCCTGGACGGCAGGCACCCTTTCTGAGCACTCCACTTGGTGCCATTCGCCTGAACCCTGACAGATGAGACACAGCGGCTGATGAACTGCACTGGACTTAAACTTCCATGAGCTTCCAGAAACATGAAGACCCGTGGGTGACCCCAAACACAGAAGGGGTAGATCACCTTTGGAAGTACCCAGCCCCTAGAGAGGGCAGTAGATGCTGATCAGGGGCAGTTTGTAGCCTCTCTGGTTCTCTGAGTGGCAGAAGGCTGCTAAGTGGGGGCAAAAAGAGGGAGGAGGCCAGAATTATACCAGCCCCCTCATGGGCAGACACGCCTGTGCTTAAGAGGCCACGGGGGTTAGTGATTGAGAGCGTGGACTTTCCAGTCGAACAGACTTGGTTCAACATCACTGCTGACACACCCTCCCTGGGTGATCTTAGGCAAGCACATCTCTGTCATAGGATATGGTAGGATAATAATAGTACCTCTCTGGGGGAGCCCAGGGCTGATGTATGGAATGCTTCTAGCATTTTGTGGCCTGTGCCAGTTGCCCTATGAATTCTGTAGTTATGTTATCGTTAGCAAGCAGGTTTAGTATATAAATGTCCCTAGGGTTTTAAGACTTAATTCATGTGAACCATGAATGACCAGTGACACATCCTTTGTGGGAGCAGGGTTTTAAAAGAAGAGGAAGTTTTGGAAATGAGTGATTCTAGATTAGATGTCAAGAGCCCTGGGCCCCAATTCCAGCTCCGCGCCGCTTCCTGTAAGGTCTCGGGCAACTTGACCACTTCTCTGTGCCTTGCATTCCCCATCTGAAGCAGAAGTGGGGTCGATTCTGTCATACTTACAGTCCTGACATGCTAGTGTCATGAGTTGTGAAGAGACAGATGTTGACTCACTTATGCCCAACAAAAGACAGGCCAGAGAGAAATGTCACTCACTCTCCTAAGAGGACCTTGACCACAAGGTCTTACTTTTTAAAAAATGTATTTTGGGGACTGGAGATATATGGTCCATTGGCCAAGAGTACTAGCTGTCTTTCCAGAAGACCCAGATTTGATCTCCAGCACCCACATGGTGGCCCACAACTGTCTGTAACTCAGTTCCATGGAATTAACATACTCTTCAGGTGGGCACGCACATGTGGTAGACAGAAATGTATACTAGCATCATATACATAAAATAAAAACAAATCTATGTTTTATTTGTGCACATGCTCTGTGTATATTTATACATACATGCATTTGAAGGCTTCAGAGTCTGGCTATGAGCTGCCTAATGAGTGCTGGAACTTTCTTGATCTTCTGGAAAAGCAGCAAGTACTCTTAACCTCTGCACCATCTCTCAAGCCCCTCACTCTTATCGGTTGGACTTGTGGGCACAGATTAGCCTCTGCCTGACCCTGCAGCGATGCCCCCTGCATCTGCCAGGATCACTTCCAGGCAGTTTTTACCAAGCCAGGCTGGCCAGTAGCTCTTCTCCATCCCACAGGTATCAGGCATCAGGCCCCATCTCCTTGTACCTCAACAAAGACATTGAAATTGGCCCCCCAGGCTTTAACGTCCCCCAAGTCCCAACCATTTCCTACTGCTCCTGAAACACAGACGTACAAATTCACCACAAAACCCTCAGTATCTCCTGCCATCTACACCAGACACTTACCAGAATAGCACTGATGGTTGAATGTGGGCAATAGGGTTATATAAGATGTTCATATTGTTCAAAGATGCATCCTAGAATATGTGAGAGACCTAGACTACAGTTGGCTTTAGAGGGAAAGGACCAGGCAGTGAGGAGCAGATGAGATGTAGCCAGTAAATTCTCTGTAATCTGGGTGATGAGTCTGTGGGGCTTGTTGCACTTCTCTCTTTGTGGATTTTGAATATTGTATAGTAAAAGTGATTACCTATCCTTCAAAGCCCTTGAAGAAAAGCAGCATATACTCACACTTGCATACTGAATTTTTGGGAGGGTTCCATAGAGGACGAATACAGAACACCTGCAGGTAGGGACCAGAACTGGGTGCACCAAGGACAGATGGAAGTCAGAATAAGACTTTGCACTATTAGGCTTTGTTTTGTTGTTTGTTTTTAATAAATCTCATTTTCAGAACAGTTTTAGAGTTGAAGAATATTAACACCCCCTTTCCAGCTGCTCCTCCACTTATTGGGCTAGCATGTCCACATGGAAAATGTCATTTGTGGAAGATGGAGCTGGTATACCTGTAAGCTGTCATCTTAGCAGTCATCCACAGAACACGAGGCATTTCCCACGGTGACCACACAGCTGACAGGGAGTTACGGCTTTCCTGCTGTCCAGCGTCACCACAGTGTATTGAACTGGACACTCCCAGTCCACAGAAAGACCCAACTTCAAAATGTGAACTACAGTTTCGGCGGAAGTCACATCTGCTTTGCAACCCCATCAAGTAAAACATTCTTCAGTGGAACCACTGTAAGGTGTGGTCCTCTGAGTATTCTTCCTGCTCAGTTTCCTCTGATTATCATTATTATTCCTACTGTGTGTGTGTGTACATGTTTGTGTGTGTCCAGAAGGTATGCATGCATGTGCAGCCCAGCGGTTGAGGCTGGGTATTAGCCTCAATTGATCTCCATCTTATTGTTTATAATTATTTTTAAATTTTATTTTATGCGCATGGGTGTTTGCTTGCATATATGTCTGTACATCACATGTATGCCTGTGGAGCCAGAAGACAGCAGGCGACTCCTTGGTACTGGAATTACAGATGCTTGTGAGCCATCATTATTGACCCCAGGTCCTCTGAAAGAACAGCCAGTCTTCTACCTTATCTTTTGAGACAAGACCTCTCACTGAATCTGGAGCTCATTGATTATGATTGACTAGGTGGCCATCAAGGATCTACCTGTTTTCCCCACACTGGGATTGCAGGTGTGTGGGGCTGTGCCAGTTTTTTACATGGGTGCTGGGATCTGTCAGGTCCTGGTGTTTACAGGGTGTGGTAGTTTGAATGTAATTGGCCCCCATAATCTCATAAGGAGTGGCACTATTAGGAGGTGTGGTCTTGTTGGAGTAGGTATGGTCTTGTTTGAGGAAGTATGTCACTGTGGAGGTGGGCTTTGAGGTCTAATATATGATCAAGCCACACCCAGTGAGACAAACCATTTCTTTTTCTTTTCTTTCTTTCTTTCTTTTTTTTGCATTCTTCAGCTGACAGTGACAAAGATGGTTTATTGCACACGAGTTACAATTGGCCACAAGTGAGGACAGAACTAGTCCAGAATACCATAGGTCCAGGGCAAAGGGCCAGCGGGGCTGTTGTCATGACAGCAGGTGGTCTCTCAGTGGTCTCTGCGAGCAAGTGGCAAGGTCGCAGGTCCAGAGACTTCTTCCGACTGCAGCTCACTCCAACTTGTACCAGTGTCCCGGCCTCCAGCGTCCCTTACTTCTGCTCCTTTGGCCTTCGTGGGTGGACAGGCGAGTTTACTTGGACCTCTGCCTCATCTGTCTTCTCTTGTGCTTCAGCCTGCGCATTCTCTTCTTCCTCCACTTCGCTCTCATGGCGCAGGGGTGTCAAGGAAGATGGCGCTAAGGCCGAGAGGAGACAAACCATTTCCTGTTGCCTTCTGATCAAGATGTAGGCAGCACTATGTCCGCCTGCACGTTGCCATACTCCCAGCCACCAGGCTGCCTGCCGTGATGATAATGGACTAAACCTCAGAGACTGTTAAGCCACCACTCCAATTAAATGTTTTCCTTCGTAAGAGTTGCCATGGTCATGGTGTCTCTTCACAGCAATGGCGACCCTAACTAAGACACAGGGCAAGCACTTTATCCACTGAGCCATTCCCCAGCCCCTCGTCTACTTGTTAACACCTAATTAACTGTGGCACATGTGCTACTACTGATGAACCCATGTTACACCACCGTTAATTTACAGGCTTTTCTGTGTAGCCCTGGCTGTCCTGGGTCTCCCTCTGTAGACTGACTGGCCTCAAACTCAGAGTTCGCACACAGAGATCTCGCACGCCTCTGCTTCCCGATTATTTGGATTCAAGGTGTGCGCCGCCGCCTCCCTCCCCGGTTTCTAGTTTTCCCTAGTGCACTTGGTGTTTAGTCAGCATGTTCTTTAGGTGCCTCTTGGGTGTGACAGAATTTCTCAGAATTTCCCTTGTGTTTTTATGACTTCAGTGGTTTTGGGAAGCTCTGGTCAAGTGCCCTGTCCTGGTATGCTTTCTGCTACTGCAATAAACACCATGACCAAAAGCGTCTTGAGAAAAAAGGGCCATTCCCCCTTAAAACGTGTGGTCCATCATTAAGTGGAGTCAAATCAGGAGCTGGAGCAGGAACGTGGAGGCAGGAGGAGCACCGTGTACTGGCCTGATCCCTATGGCTGGCTCAGCTTTCTTATACAACCTAGGACCACCTGCCTAGCGTAGGGACCATGCGCAGTGGGCTGGCCCCCCCCACATTAATTATTAATCAAGAAAATGTCCGCAGGTCAGTCTCACAGTGGTATTTTCTCATTTGGGGTTTGTTCTCCCCAGATGACCCTAGCTTGTATCAAGTTAACAGAAAACTAACCCACACACATGTTCTATAGAAGGTTCCTTGTTAAGATAGAGATGCTTTGGCCAGGCGGTGGTGGCACATACCTTTAATCCCAGCACTCGGGAGGCAGAGGCAGGTGGATATTTGTGAGTTCGAGGCCAGCCTGGTCTACAAGAGCTAGTTTCAGGACAGGCTTCAAAGCTACAGACAAACCCTGTCTCGGAAAACAAACAAACAAACAAACAAACAAAAAAACCACCCAAGATGGAGATGCTTTTCTTTTCTCACGCTTAGGCTGAAGTCAGGGGTTTATTCCAAAGGAAGATCCCAGAGCGGATGCCACTCACATCACATCATAGCAGAACAAGCACTGTCACCAAAAATTACCCTCCATTGTGCTGTTACCTATTGGTTGCTATTACATTTTGTTTGAATATTAAGGCCAACAAATACATTTTGTTTGGTTGTTGAGTCAAACTATATATTAAAATAAATATCTAAAAAATTAAGACATGTATAGTTTACTGTGGTTACCATGAAAAAATACCATATACAGGGTAGAGTAGCTTGGGCAACAGAAGCAGAAATAGTTTTAGAGGCTGGAAGTCCAAGATCAAATTTAAAAGATGAAACCCAAGGTAGGGTGGTTTCTCCCCTGCAGTCTGAAGACAGCTGACACTTGCTGCCTCCGCTACAGTGTTCACCTCTCTGTTACCCCTGTTTTTATAGGATGTCAGTTATAATTGGGTTAAGGCCCAGTCACAGAACCTCATTTAACAATAATTTCCTCCCAAAGGTTCTGTGTACAGTCACGGTCATGTTCTGAGATTCATTAAGGTTAGAAGCTCCATATCTGACTTGAGATCGGGCACGATTAAACCCATTAGACCTTTCAATACACAACTTTAATTTACCTCTTCATGTTCATCTCTCAAGCTTCCAGCAGCCCTCACCTAGCTATTCCAAGTCCTAACCCTTTCCTTTCCTAAGGAGATAGGCCTATGCTCATCTGCCTCTCTATGTGTGGATAGCATGGGTCATGTCTCCATTCTGTTCATATTTAAAACCCCCTTCCTTTGCACTTTCCCCAGGTATTCCAGGGACAAAGCTCACTGATATCTCCCAGACTGCAAACCCCAATATCACCCATCATAACCTGCCACCGTAGACCTGTTAATGTCTCCGCCTCTCCTAGGGGCCAGCAAAACAATTCAAATGACAAATTTGTTATGTGTTAGGCCCAAGTGTCCTAACCTCAAACAAGATAGATGAGGTCCCTGTCCTCACAGAGTTTGTGCTCCTGTCAGGGGAGAAGATGTTAAATGCTGCAAGTGTACTTTAAAATTATAAAACCTGAACATAGCGGACAACGAGGACTACTGAGAACTCAGGAACAATGGCAATGGGTTTTTGATCCTACTGCACGTACTGGCTTTGGGGGAGCCTAGGCAGTTTGGATGCTCACCTTACTAGACCTGGATGGAGGTGGGTGGTCCTTGGACTTCCCACAGGGCAGGGAACCCTGATTGCTCTTTGGGCTGACGAGGGCGGGAGACTTGACCGGGGGAGGGGGAGGGAAATGGGAGGCAGAAATCTTTAATAAATAATTAATAAAAAAAGAAACCCACATGCAGAAAAAAAATTATAAAACCTGATACTGTGACAGATGGCTGCTTTGCCAATAGAACGTAGCACTCGAGTTGGTACCTTGTGGAATTCCAATTGAAGAGGAGGAGAGGCAGGGAAGGAGGGTGCTAGTGGGATGTACTCAGAGTTGGGGAGCTCTGTGAAGGGAGCATGGTGAGCTCAGGTTTGAGTGTGTATTCTGTGGTCTGGATGTGTCCTCATAGGTCTCCAGACAAGTACAAAGATCTGATTCTGTTTTTAACGCCCGGTGGCCAGTTCGGAAGGCTGATTGGCCTGCTTCAAGAGTGGAGGTCTTAGAAGTACTGAAGTAGAGAGAGTGGAGATGGGGAATGGGGTTCTGTTTGGGGTGTGGTTTTTATGGTGGAACTTGGAAGGATGAAAGAAAGCGGCGAGATGGTCCCTAAGCCTCTGCGCAGTGCTGGGGACTGGGCCTGGGGTAAGCAGATGCTGGGAGGTAGATTCAGTGCTGGAGTCAGCGTTGATACTTTTCAGGATTACATTTCAGGTCTTCCCTTTGTCTCCATGGGCCTGCACCCAAGCCTGTAGTCCAGTCCTCACTTTATCTGGAGCCAGCCTGGGTATCGACCCTAGGCGACAGCTTCACACCCCACTTCCTACCCTTTCCCCCAAGCCTTTAGTCACCTCTGACTTCCAGCTTAACTTCCCTGTACCAGAAGTGGGATTCTAAGCAGGAAACCAAACCCACGCTTAAGTCATGAAGCTGAAGTGTCTACCGCAGTCCTTGAGACCGGAGGGGAGGGGCTGGGGAAGAAGCTCTTAAAACCCTGAGAACCTGGTCTCCTCCACAGCCTCATGCACAATCCTGCTACCTCACTGGCACCAAGCCCTTACTGCTCTCAGTCAGTGTGTGTTGGGGGTGGCAGAGGGACAAAGGAAACAGAGGCTCCCTTTCTGTCACCATGGCTTCCAGGGAAATCTATTTTCACAGTAGTTAGCTGTGAACCAAACTTCTTCCACCTCTCCTTTTTTGTATTAAGGAAGTCAGGAACTTTGCCACTTGTAAATCTGACCAAGAACCCACAGCCCCGGGAGAGAATCAACTACTATTATTCCACTAAATGGACTCTTCTGGTTGATTTAGTTTGTTTGTTGCTTTTTTGCTTCTTCAGCTTGGCACACATTAGACTCATCTGAGAAAGGGAACCAGAGTTGGTTCCTCTTGATTGAGAAAATGTCTTTATTAGATTTCCTATAGGCAAGTCTATACTGAGTTTTCTTGATTAATGATTGATATAGGTTGGGCCCAGCCCACAGGGGGTGGAGTCATCCCTGGGACAGAGTTATATAAGAAACCAGACTGAGCGAGCCAATAAGAAACAAGGCAGTAGCCAGGCGGTGGTGGCACATGCCATTAATCCTAGCACTCAGGAGACAGAGGCAGGCTGACCTCTCTGAGTTTGAGGCCAGCCTATTCCACAAAATGAGTTCCAGTTCAGCCAGAGCTTAACACAGAGAAACCCTGAGGAAGACATGGACACAGTATCAAGTTGGCCTCTAAATCTGCATCTCCAGACCCATTGGCAACTACAGATCTGAGACCTCATCAGAGAAGTTTCTTTGAGCAGCAGAGGGGTTAATGAAGAGACTCACTACTGATCATAGTACAAAGAGTAAGTGTCAGTGAAGTGCTCAGTATCACACACACACAACACACATACTACACATACACACAAACCACACTCATTACATACACACATCACACATAACACACACCACACCACACACACATACACACCACACACACCGCACACACACCACACACACACCACACACATACTACACACACACACATACACACAATACACCATACCCACACACACATACCACACACACTGCACGCACACGCGTGTGCATGCACGCACGCGTGCAGTTTGGTGGCCATTTTGAAAGAGCCAGAGGTTGGGACTAGACAAAAACAGTGTCTCTGGCCACACAGGACACCACACTCAGGAACACACAGCAGCTGTGGCTACCTGTACAAGATCTGGACAAGGTCAAGTCAACGTCCCGAGGTGCTATAGACAGTTGGTGACTTCTGTAAGAGACAGTCAGTTTTCTTTAAACGTTAGCCCCTGAGGTATAGGATCCTACTGCACTTGATGACCCACACACACCCATGCGTTGGCAAAGGCTGCTTGTTCATTCCCAGCTGCCTAGACCCAAAATAACCACACAGAAACTGCATTAATTAAATCACTGCTTGACCCATTAGCTCTAGCTTCTTATTGGCTAGCTCTTTCATCCTAAACTAACTCGTCTTCATTAATTTGTGTATTGCCACGGGGCTGTGGCTTACCAGCAAGATTCCATCACATCTGTCTCTGGTGGTGGCTCCATGGCTTCTCACTGACTCCGCCTTCTTCCTCCCAGCATTCATTTCAGTCTTCCCCACCTAGCTCTATTCTGCCTATTATAGGCCAAAGAAGCTTTTTTATTCATTAACTAATAAAAGCAACACATATACAGAAGGACATCCCACACCACCCATGAGTACGGGCAGCACAAAATAATATATTATTAAAAAACATTTTAAATGGAGAGAAAAGTTGGCATTAGCAGGTGACTATCTTGAGCATTCTGTAAGGGTCTGTGCTCATGTGTGCAGTGCTGCCTCCAGGCTCTCGCTTGGAGGCCATCACTAACAAACAGCATAACAAACTGCTGTCTCCACCTGAAAGCAACAAACCAAAAACCACAGTTCAGCAGTCTCACCTCGTATTTTGTAAGGCCTGGGGCGGATGATGTGGGGACCGTGGGGACTGTGGGGACCAGCTATTCTCCGTAGCCCAGAAGGCTCTGCCCCTCATCCAGAGCTGCAGAACAGATCCCTCCTCGGAACAGGACTCAAACCTGCAGCTGGGACTGGTTTAGTCCTGCAGCTGTTGCCTGTCCCCACCCCTCCCCCAGCTGCTTTCATGGGTTGGGTATCCCCAGGTACCCACAGGGCATTGGTAAGTCTTCTGTGAGCTAAGCTGCGATTCTCCCACCTCTTAGCCTCTGAGGCCCCTGTGGTAGGAGCGTTCTGTGCCTGAGTATTAGATCCCACCATCTAGAGGTGGCAGTCCCAACCTCAGGGATCTTGCATCCCTGGAGCAACACCCTACAGGTATGTCAGGCAGCCTAGCCTTCTCCTCCACTACCTCCTCTATTCCAGGCTTTTCCTAAACTTTTTTTTTCACCTTCACCTAACCACCTCCGGCCCCAGGCTTTCAGCTTGTGCCAGGAGCCTCTAGTTTCCGCTGTTATTCATGGTGCTGGCTCATCGGCCTGGGTCCCCATGGGAAACAGATGGCTTCCTGGAGACTAGGGAAATTCCAGGAGTGCTGTTTGCAAAGGAGAGGTTTACAGAAAGGGTGAGAGTGGGGGCTGAGAGAAAGGGCAGGAATCCCAGCCCTGCTTCGGCAAGATCATCCCCATTCCGAGAGCTGAAGGGACAAGGGCTGAGGCCTGGGTGGGGTGGGGGGATCATTAAGAGAAGGCAGAAGCTGAGAGAAACAACACTTGCTCCAACAACACGGATCTGCTGAGGTGACCCCACAGGATGAAGGCAGACTGATTTTCTGACCTGCTCTGCCCTTCCCGTGGGACACCTCAGTGGACACCCATGCTGGATTTGGAGGTCCACTCCGTGGGTGTAGTCCAGCAGGATGGAGGCAGTTGGGACCTCTGCGTATTTCATTCTCTGTGAGTCCCCAAGGCCTTCTTTTTGCTTCATAAGAGCAATTATGCTTCTAACAAGGTTTTTTTGCTAAGACTACTGTATCATCTATGCTGCCCACAGGGCATTCTGTCACAAGGTAGCCACACCCAGTAACCTCACAGGCAGAACCCACATATGTGGCAGTCTTGCCTCACTCCACACCCCTCAAGCCAGACCGCAGGATTCTCTCAAACAGCACTAGTCCAGTGGTCCGGGCTTCTGCTCACAGTGTGCCTCACTGAAACTGGGTGTGAGACTCTGTTGCGTGACAGACTACCTCAGAAAAGCGAACTTAAAGCATCCATTTATTTTTAATTTAATTTATTTATTCAAACGCACATGAAACTCAATATGTAGATCAGGCTGACCTTGACCTCTTGGCAATCAACCTGCCTCTGCTCCTTCAGTGCTGGGATTAAAGAAAGGTGCTGCCACACCGGGCTCAGTCATTTATTTTGATGAACAATTTCAGAGTTTCAGTCCACAGTCACTTGGCCTAGCTACTTTCAGGCCTGTGGCAAGGTAATAAATACATCATGATAGGAAGGTATAATGGAGGGAGTGAGACATGGAGGAAGGAGCAAGCTGAGGCCCCAAATATGCCTTTCAGGAACACATCGCTATGACCTCCTTCCTTCAAGTAGACCAAATTTCCTAATGCTTTTACTGTCTCCCACTATCACCAGCCGCTGGAAACACATCAGCGTGCCCTTGACCCCAAAGGCCACCTTTCCCCGTCTTGTGCATTCCGAAGTATCAGGATGCTGATGTCGGATCCAAGAGCTTCCATCCGGAGACTCTGCATTTCTTGCAAGTTTCCAGGTGACTGAGAACCACCCTAGGTGCCTCTGACCCACCCATATGGCAGCACCCAAAGGCTGCGGGAAGCCAGCGGGCCCAGGGGCGCTCCTCACAAAGACTGTTAGGAGTAGGGAGATAGTTTGCCTACTTCTTCACAACCCTTTCAGCATAGCACTGTATTCAGAAACGTGTTACACGTATTGCTCATCGCTCTTTGCCCTATTAGAATGCAGATTGCGGGAGGGTGAGGATGTCTCTGCCCTAAGTCCTTAGAGCTGTACCCAGAGGATAAATGTTCAGTAAGCGACTTGAATGAATGAACGAGGGAACACATATGCCAGTTGGGTGGGGACAGCTAGCGACTCTCTCAGCACCTGCACCCGGGAACCTTGACAGGCACTTAGTCAATGCTGGGGCCAAGCTGGCACAAGTGGACAGGAAAATGAAGAGTGACAGGGAAGCCAAAGAGGAGGGCACCGCGGATACTGGCTGACCGCCTTTGGGGGCTTTCTTTATGTTAATCCTGCCTCCCCAGCATCTGACTAAATTGAAAAGAACTACCAGCACTGCCCCATGACTGCTGACCACTGTTGCTGATCCTCAGCCCACCCCTGCGGCGTGTGTCCTGTAATCTCTGCCTGCTTGGAATCCGCTGGATGGGGCATCCAGAATTCATCTCTACCCACTGGCTTTTTCCAACCTCCTGATACCTGCAGTTCTGACTACTCTTCTCCCTGTCGCCAATGTCCATGGCTGCAGAGAAAGCAGAGGTCTGGAGAGACAGAAGCAGGCGAGTACAGGGGCTTCCAGCTCTTTTCTGAGTTTCTAGTTGGCTGTCCACTGCCATACCAATTCTGGAGGACAATGTTCTTCCAGCATCCCAGCTACAGTGCTGACTTTATCCTGGCCTGTGTTGAAAGGGTTTCTCAGTCTTCATGGACTCCCTTCATGCCCAGCTTCACTAGTTCTCATCTGGTTCTTGTGCTTTTCAGATGGTTGGATCACAGCCACCTGAGTGCCTCTTGATTGCTTTGCTCTTTTGTTGAAATTCAACCTTGAGCTAAAGTGTTGTCATTTTGTTGGCCACAGGTGGTTGGATAGATCTGGTCTCATTTACCTGTCACTGTGACCCTAAGAAGGAGACAGTGTTTCCGTTCAGTAGAGAGGAGATGGGTTTTGGGGAGGTACGAAGCCGGAGCTGGAAGATCAAGTTCTGAGCCCTGGGTGTCATTTGTTCTTTACCGTGAACATGTGCCACACTGTTTCATGAGCTCTGCCTGGGATCTGTTTCGTAATAACTTGTAGCAAGAAGCTATCAAGCCGGATGTGGTGGCATGCATCTCTAATCCCAGCACTTAGGAGGCTGATGGAAGAGCATCACAGGGTTAGAGACAGCCTGGTCCACATACAAGGCCAGACCTCAGAACAGTACGAAAAAGAGTTTTGAGCCATTTATATTTATTTTTCTTTGCCTCAGTTTGCCCATCTGTAAAGTAGGGGAATAGTGGTATCTACCTGGGGAAGTTTTTGGTCAGAATTACATAAAATAGTAGGTGTGGCCCGTGATACGAGATCACAGCTTTTGCTGTATCCCTGCACTGCAGAAAGGTCCTGAAACTCCAACCTCACAGCATGGATGCACGATTGGCAGCCTTGGGTACTCAGCCCAGTGGCTGAACGACAGTATCTGCTTCCCTCCTCGCCCACACTCACTTCCCCTGTGCAAACAGCATGCTCAGGAACAAGACGATCTGTCCTTTTTGCCGATGCCAGAGACGGCAGCTGGCCCTGCTGATGTCTGAGGCACTGAGACCAACTGCTGCAGTTTGTACTTGTGTAGAAGCAATGCTGGAGCATCAAGTCCTCTGAAGCCAGCCAGAGAGGCAGAGCGCCGCTCTCCCAGGGACACTAAAGGAAAATCACACGACACGCTCTCCTTAGCTTTGCCATTCCACGTGACAAGGGGTGATTGTAGCCAATGTCCTACGGGGCTTGGATGGAGAGGCCTGGTCTTCTAGTCTTGAACAGTACCAGAGCATCATCTGTCCTCTCTCCTTCCTTCCCTCCCTCCATCCTCCCTTCACCCCCCCCCCCCACGGATGCAGATCACAGGGCATCGCTTGCTGTGCGTCACTTCCAAATTTGCTTTCTCATTTTTTCCTTTTGAGACAAGGTCTCACTATGTGGATCAGGATGACAACCTCCTGGACTGGTGCTCAAACTGAACAAAAAGGAGAAAACAACACTGTTGCTGTCTCTCTGCCTCTGGACTGCAGATGCAATGCGACAGCCACCTCATGCTTGTGCTCCTCGTGCTCCTCATGTTCCTCATGCGCCTGCTGTCATGCTCTCCCCACCACGATGGACTGAAACCTGAGAGTCAAAATAAATGCTTCCTTGCTCTTTGTTTTGTCTTGTTTTGTTTTTGTTTTTAGAGAAAGGATTTCTCTGTGTAACAGCCCTAGCTGTCCTGGAACTAGCTCTTGTAGACCAGGCTGGCCTTGAACTCACAGGGATTCACCTGCCTCTGCCTCCCTAGTGCTGGGATTAAAGGCATGCGTCACCACTGCCTTGCTGTTTCTTTGCTTTTTGGGCAATTTGTCAGAGCAACAAAAAAAAATAACTAAAACAATTAATATATATATATATATATGTGTGTGTGCGTATATATAGTACTTGTGGTTAATTATATAGATATTTGATTATATAATATATAAATATATATTTTTTGATCTTTAGCAAGATAGCTACCATAGGAACTTCCAGTGGCAAACTATAGGTTCAGACCCCTCAGAGTCATGTGTCTCTGGGCCTCTTTAAATTCTGTTTAGGTTTCTTTGTTTATCTTCATATTTCTACATCTTGTGCTTTCTCTGTTCTTTCTTGTTTTTCCCATTTGAGACAGAATTTATGCGGATACAGGTCTGTGGCCTCAGCTACTTGGGAGACAAAATAGGAACATCTCTAAGTCAAGGCCTACCTAGGTTACAGAGTTCAATGCCAGTTCCTAAGTTAGTAAGATCCTGTTTAAAAGATCAAAAAAAATTAAAAGGGACTGTAGAGAGGCTGGAGAGATGGCTCAGCAGTTAGGAGTATTTACTGCTCTTGCAGAGGGTCTGAGTTGGGTTCTCAGCACCCACAGGTGGCTCACAACCGTCTGTAACTCCAGCTCAGGAGGCCCTGATGCTGCTGGCCTCCATTGACATTTACGTCCATGTGCACACAGTCACACAATACATATACACATAATTAAACGTAAATCTTAAAACAAAATGAAGAAAAAGGACTGTAGGGAGCTGGAGAGATAACTGAGCAATTATGAGCTCTTATTGCTCTTGCAGAGGACCAAGGATTGGTTCTCAGCACTCATATGATATGCTGGCTCCCAACCACCTGTAACTCCAGTTTAAAGTGATGTTTGGTGCCCAGTAAACAATATTCGCTGCTGGTTCAAATTTTGGACAGACTCTCTTGATAGCAAGTGCTCTGTTCATGCATGTAGTGGGAACAGTGGGCTGCATTCCTGCCCCCCAGCTCACGGCCGCCTGGCTAGCTTATGCCCCGAAATAACAACACACAAATTTTATTCATTTAACACTGCCTGGCCCATTAGCTCTAGCCTCTTATTGGCTAACTCTTACATATTTGTTTAACCCATATCTAGTAATCTGTATAGCATCACGACGTGGTGGCTTACCAGGAGAGATCCTAACCCATGTCCATCTCGAGTTGGAGAATCATGGCATCTGCCTCATTGCCTTCTTCCCAGCATTCTGTTCTGTCTACTCTGCCCACCTAATTTTCTGCACTATTAAAAGGCCAAGGCAGTCTCTTTATTAACCAATGAAAGTAACACATAGACAGATGACCCTACATCACATGCAGATCAGCCAGTCAAAACACGGTGATTGGTAACGGTATAAGGTCAATGTAATGTTCCTTCTGTTCAGTGTTTCAAAGCCAGCAGCATTAAACACTCCAACAACTAAAAAGATGCCTTCCTGACCATGGTGCCTCGTGCCTTTAATCTTAGCCCTTGAGAGGCTAAATCAGGTGGCATACCTAGAGTTCAAGACAGCCTGGGCTACAGCTACAAAACAGCGCACTGAAAGTAAGGAGGTCTTTGCAGAGGCCCTCCCAGAAAGTCAAACTGAAACCCAGGAAAGCCCTTTTTAAAAACAAAACAACAAAAAACTCCACTCACTTTCTTGTGCGTGGGTTGAGGTGCAGGCGGGGATGGCATATGTGCCAGGGCATGTTTGTGGAGGTCAGAGAACAATTTGTGGGAGGCGTTTCCTCTCGCCATGTGGGTCCTGTGGAACAAACTCAGGTGGTCAGGCTCGGCAGTCAGTGCCTTTACCTGCTGAGCCACCTTGCCAGCTCTGTAGCTTCTTTCTTTCTTTTCCTTTAGATCTGGGTGTCCTAGAACTCACTGTGCAGACCAGACTGGCCTTTAACTCCTAGATCCACCTGCCTCTGCCTCCTGAGTGCTGGGATTAAAGGCATGCACCACCGCTACCCAATTAGCTGCTTTCTAATTAATAAAGAAAGCTACCTCTTGCTTGTGGCTGCTTTTGTTGGTGTTTGTTTACTTGCGTATTTTGTTTCAGGCCAGGGTCTTGTCCTGGACCCTGGAACTTAACTATGAAATCCAGGCTGGCGCTGACCTACCGGTACTGCCTCAGCCTGCAGAAGGCTGGGATTACTGAAGTGAGCCACCATGCCTGGCTAGTTTGTATCTTCAGTCTTGGGGAAACTGGTTTGTTTTAGAGGTAAAGGATGTCCGTGGCCCAGGAGGAAGCAGCTGCCCCTGAGGCTCACTTGGCTATTCAAAGGGCAGCAGTTGCAGTAATTGGCCCTGATGCCCCAGGAGAAATGACTCTGCTCCTGTTTTTATTGGTATCGTTGTTGTTTTTATTAGAGGTCTGGTTACAACCTTCTAAGACAAAAAAACACAAACCTAATAAAGGACCTGTACCCAGAACATATAACGAATACTTGTAACTCAATAAGAAGACAAACAACCCAATAAAAAATGAGCTCAAAGTCTTGACCGTGCTACCAGAGACACGGATGACAAATCAGCACAGGAGGTGTTGTCATTCGTCAGCCTCACTGCTGGAGCACAGGCCAAATGATTGAGATTTCAATATCACGGGCTGGAGAGGATGCGAGTCCCTGAAGCTCCTAGACAGAATAGTCCATCCCTGTCAAAAGCAGTCAGGTATTTTCCTCTATTAAATTATGTGCTTGCTTATATGGTCCTACTGCTACTCATTCACCCTTGAGAAATAAATCACTCACATTCAGAGTCATAGGTTCATAGCAGTTTGGGCCACAATAATAATCTCCAATTGAAAATAACCCAATACACAGTCAGCTGGTGAATGTGAGCTGGGTATGGTGGAACATGCCTGTAATCCCAGCTCTTGAGAGGCAGATGTAGGAAGATTGCCACAAATTTAAGGGCAACCAAAGGTAACAGAGAGACTATCTTTTTTTTTTCACTTAAAAAAAAACTTAACATCTTTATTGATTACTTCAGAGGATCACACCATGCACCCCAATTTCCCCACCTACTAAAGAAAATAAAGTAAGTAAGCAAGCAAGCAAATAAACAAAAAACAAGAACAACAACCCCCCCCAAACAAAATAACAACAACAACAAAAACCCCAGAGAAACTATCTTTAAAATAATAATGATTTTTTAAAAAAAAATATGGGGAAGAGCCAGTCTGTGGTGGCACACACCTTTAATCCCAGCACTCAGAAGACAGAAGCAGGTGGACTCTGTGAGTTCCAGGCCAACCTGATCTACAGAGTGAGTTCCAGGACAGCCATGGCTACACAGAGAAACCCTGTCTTGTCTGGATAGAGGTGGGCGGTCCTTGGGCTTCCCACAGGTCAGGGAACCCTGATTGCTCTTCGAGCAGATGAGGGAGGGGGACTTGGTCGGGGGAGGGAGAGGGAAATGGGAAGCGGTTGCGGGGAAGAGACAGAAATCCTTAATAAATAAATAAATAAAAATAAAAAAAAATAAAGAAACCCTGTCTTGAAAAAAAAAAAGTGGGGAAGGCTGTGGCAACAATTCATTGGGCTAAACACTTGTCTTCGTACAAGCATGAAGTCCCGAGTTTGAATCTCCAGAACACAAATAACCAGGATATGGTAGGAGATATGTGTAATGCCAGCATTCATAGGGCAAGAAGTGAGGGTGAAATAGGAAAATCTCCAGAAACTCTCTGGCTAGGGTTGTAGCTCATGGCTTGCCTGCCATGCATAAGAACCTAGGTCTGTTTCCCAAAGAAGGGCAGCAGTTGGAAGCTGGCTCTGGATTACTGTAATTCCAACTACTTGGAAACTGAGCCAGTATCTCAAGTTCAAGACCTTCATGAATGGCAGGGCAAGATCAACGTCAGCATAGGCAACTTAGTAAGACATTTTCTCACAATTTTTAGTACAAAGGGATGAGATGGTGAGATGGATTAATCGGTTAGGGTACTTGCTACCAAGCCTGATGACTTGAGTTCAGTCTCTGGGGCCCACAGGGGTGATAGAGAGAACCGACTCCCACAAGCCCCCCCAATCTCCACACATACAATCTGGCATGGCCCCCATAAATAAATGTAATTAAAATGAAATAAAATAAAAGGACCAGGCTATAGCTCAGTAATAATGTGCTTGCCTAGCATGCACAAGGCCCTAGGCCTAATTTCCCAACACCAGATAAATTAAGGGCAGGGAGAAAAACTTAGCATCACACACACTGAAATATGAGATGCTCCCCTTTCTTGCACAGTGTCTCCCTCTCCCCATATCCTGATGGATTTTGATGTTCAATGGTACATGTTCTGGGGGCATGTTGCCGTGAACGTACAACTTTGATCAGAACCCAAGGTACAGGCACAAACTCCAGTGGTCAAGAACTCCTCCCCGAGGGAAGAAAGCCTGCCTCTCAATCTCATGTGTAACCCCTAGGGTTGCAGCCTGTTCCATGGGCTCTCAGTGTCTGGACAGGAAGTGGGTCAGATGTGTTCACCTGCCGAGTTACCCATCTGCCACCTTGTTCTGTCAGCTTGGAGTAAGACAACCAAGTCCATGTCCTATCCTGAGAGGACATGGGCACATAGGCCTGTCCCTGGCTTTCAAGCACGTGCCCAGGTTCCCATGTGTGGGAATAGCGTCTGGGCTGGGCTGTATGCATGTGATAGGGTCTGGGGTATCTGCTAGCTGTCAGGGGAGCTGCAGAGAACTCACTCGGGACTCTGGGAGTAGTGGACCGGAGCCGGAACCTTGAGCCAAGCTCTCATCCCAAGTGTATGCTCAAGATCCCAGAACAGGTGGATCTCAGTGAGTTCGAGGCCAGCCCGGTCTACAAGAGCTAGTTCCAGGACAGGCTCCAAAGCTACAGAGAAACTCTGTCTCAAAACAAACAAACAAACAAATAAGACCCCACTGGGCTTTATTTACAGAGATGAAATCATTAAGAACGTGAGGTGCAGCTGGCTAACCCACCATGCCTGAGGCGGGGCCCTCCTTAGATGGAGCATTGTCCCACCACACTGGTAGACAAAGCCAGCCTGACCAGTATAGTCGGATCACATCCCATCAAGATGCAGATGAGGCAGCAAAGGAGAGAGCTCAGGCTTTCTTCATCGCTATACACATAGACTCACTGCTGAGGGGTTCCAGGAGGCAGCTACCTCCTGTCCAGTCTAACCAGGTAGGTCATTTGCCCTTTCCTCAGTTCCGGCTTTTGCCTTTTAAAGCCAGTTTGTTAGTTTAGTTTGTTAGCTTTTTTTTTAATATCTATATCTATCTATATATATATATATGTATATGTCTGTATATTGCCTGTGTGACTGGTACCCCAGGAACCCAAATGAGGGCACTGAATCCCCTGGAACTGGATTTATAGACAGTTGTGGGCTTTGATGTGGGTACTGGAAATCAAACCAGAGTGTTCTGGAAGAGCAGCCAGTACTGTTAACTGCTGAGCCACCTCTCCAGCCCCAGTTTATTTTCTTTGGCTGAGGGCATAGTTTCCTTCTTCAAGGCCATTACTAATTTGGGAAACCCTACTTGCCATACTAAAGGAAGACACTAAGATTGGTATTCCCACTGTTTAGGTGAGTAAACAGAGTCAGAGAGGTTAAGCAACTTGTTCGAAGCCACAAGGCTTCTAACCGGCAAGGTGGGAACTTGAACCCAGGCCACTGACCACAGAATCTTGGCTTCTAACCGTTCAGGTTTTCCTTGCTGGGTTTGTCCAGATGTGTGACGGTAGTAGGCAGGGTGGCCATGTTAGTGTTTTCTGTAATTAGGCCTCTGAGGTGGGGTTGAGCTACCTGCCAAGTGCTTTGAGGACTGTTGACAGGAACTTGGAACCTCCTCCTCTTTCCTGCGGGGCACCCTCCAGAGATAGCGCTGCTTCCCTCATCTCAGAGGAAGCAACCTGGAAGCGGTACCTCAGAAAGGATGGGGCTGCGCTAAGGCCTGCAAGCTGAGCATGAGCTGCAGAGGGCCTCACGGGGAACCCTGGAAATACGATAGCGTTGTGCTTCTTCACTGGAGTCACATGACTAGTCCACTCTCCAAAGCCCAGGGATGCACTGCAGTGCCCATGGAGGCCAGCACACTGAAAGTGGTGTCACAGGGAACAGACAGGCGATGGGCGGTGCTGAAGGATAGTCACAGGTCACCATCGGAGGGTTCATGGCCTACATTCCAAAGCATTCCTGTTGAAAGCCAAGACTTCCCCTCCACCCCCCAGTTTGTGTGGACATGCCAGGTGGTTGTGGCATGTCTGGAAATGTGCTGCCTAACTCTTCCTCCTCTGCCTTGTGAGACTGAGTGGGCACACTAAATCACATGGCACAGAGGCCTGGAGGTGCTCCACAGTTGCTGTCTGAGGCCACATAGCAGCCAGGGGCTCCCTGATCTATTCTTGTGGTTCCACTATCAAAACAACCTGGCTTGGGGCCAGTGGTGCAGCTTGTGCCAGGCAGTGGGAGGTGGGATAGGGATTCAGTCTGGGCTGTAAGCTCTGGCCTGGGCCCTGCTGGCCAGGGAGAAGCAATCTGTTCAGTAGCTGTCAGAGTCAGTGTTTTTCTCCCTGGAGGGCCTGGGTCTCTGCTGGTAGCAGGAAGGAGAGGTTGATGGTGCCACTGACTTTTCTGTATGCTGCTCCCATCTTCTTTGCCTCTGGCCTCTTGGCCATCATTAATAGACTTACTTGTAGCTAGGTCACCCCACAGCCCCAGGAGGGTTAGTTCCGTGGGCAAAGGAAGTGCAGCTTTGGATCTTTTTTCCTCAATACCCTGTCCAGCTCCAGCCAGGGGATCTGTCTCACAGCCCCACCCAGAAGCAGTCTCTCAGTCCCAAGGAAGGCAGATTTGGAAGGGATCTGTCCCAGGCCCTAACTTCTGGTCCCACTGGCCTCTATTTTGGCTATCAGGACTGATCTTGCCTATTCCAAGTGTCTCCCTGTCACGTACTCAATTGCCCACCCACCCCACCCCTGTCCCGGTCCCCAGCCTTCCCTGCCTTGCTCTGTTATCTTTATTATCAACTTGGCCTTCAAGGTCCAACTCGGGCAGTCCCTTCCCTAAGTGGCTGTTCCAGGACTGGCCAAGGCAACCCTTTTAGGGTGGAGAGGCAAGTGCTAGGGCTCTCTCAAGGTTCTGGGTGGGGACAGCTGGCTGCCAAAGGCTGCAGGGAGGGGTTTTCCACACCTTGCCCACCTGGCCCCCCAGGGCCTATACGCCTACATCATCACCCTGAGAGATTGCTCAGCAGCAGTGACTTACACCAATCTGAGCCTCAATCACTTCATTTGTAGACAGAGGACAAGGAGACTAGTGCCAGGCAGCAGGCTACAGCATGCCAGGCCTCTGTACCTAACACCTATTGGTAGCTGCTACTAATGACAACGATTCAATCAGCCATCCAAGCCCTGGGGGAGAGGAGATTGTAGCAACTCCAGCTTTGTACTCTCACACCCTTCGAGCACGTGTGTGTGTGTGTGTGTGTGTGTGTATGTGTGTTTACAGGTATATGTGCTAGTGTATGCATTGGTGGCAGTCAGAGAAGAGTATTAGGTGTCCTACTCTATTTTTTTTTTTGCCTTATTGTTGGAGCCAGCCTTCAGCCAACAATTCCTGCAGTCCTCTCCTCTCTTCTCCGCTGCTCTCCTCTGTCTCCCCTGCCCTCCTCTCCTCTGTCTCCCCTGCCCTCCTCTCCTCTGTCTCCCCTGCCCTCCTCTCCTCTGTCACCCCTGCCCTCCCTTCTCTTCTTCTCCCCTGTCCTCCCCTCATCTCCCCTGCCCTCCTCTCCTCCTCTCCCCTGCCCTCCCCTCATCTCCACTGCCCTCCTCTCCTCCTCTCCCCTGTCCTCCCCTCATCTCCCCTGCCCTCCTCTCCTCCTCTCCCCTGCCCTCCCCTCATCTCCCCTGCCCTCCTCTCCTCCTCTCCTCCTCTCCCCTGCCCTCCCCTCATCTCCATTGCCCTCCTCCCGTACCATAGTTACAGATGCATTAGCACCACACCGACAGTTTTCTTCACATGGGTACTAAGATCTGAACTCAGGTCTTCACGTTTGAGCATCTCTGGAAAGTATGGGGGGTGTGCCCCATCCCTGGATGAGACAAGTCCTGGGGTGCATGCCAGGTCCTCAGCCATCCTTGGATCCTGCCCCTAAGCAGCATCACCTTAGTTCTTGCCAGGCCTATGCCCCTATTCCCTCTTCCTGTCATTGGTGTCATTCCCTGGGTTTTCTATCTGGGTTTCACACTTCTTGAAGGTCTACACAATATCCTCCAAACCCAAATCAGATCAGGCCGTGCTGAAACCCTCTGGCTTCTGATTGCCTGCAGGATAAGGTCTGACCTTCTTCTGGTCCTTCCTGGCTCTTTGTCTCTGCTCTGCTCCCTGAACATCAAGGGAAAAAGGGCTCACAGCAAGAGGCTGTACTTTTTCTAGACTTCTAAGGCTCTACCTGCCCTGCTTTCCCCCGGCTCAGTCTGTCCTGCTCAGAGGCAAGTATGTGGGACACTGAATTGGGCTTCTGACCACTGTGGATGGAATCTCAGGCCTGTCCTGGATCACTGGAATCTCTAGTTGACCCTTCACTAACTCTGTGCCTGGTTCCCACCCACCCCCAGGGGCCTGGCCAGATGTGAGCTGGCAAGAGTTGGTCAGTTAGGTTCTGCTCCACAAAGAAACCATCACAGTTTTACAACTCAGAGCCTCTGACATTCGCCTTGTTGGACTCTGTCCACCCAATCCTGTCCTGCCCCTCAGGGCCAGATGACCTTCTATGTCCCAGTCCTTGGTCACCCTC
Source organism: Microtus oregoni (assembly GCF_018167655.1). Taxonomy (NCBI): domain Eukaryota; kingdom Metazoa; phylum Chordata; class Mammalia; order Rodentia; family Cricetidae; genus Microtus; species Microtus oregoni. The sequence continues at coordinate 1,289,046 of NW_024543210.1, read as the reverse complement.
TGCCAAATAGTCTGCCCTTCTTGTCACACATGGTTGGACTTCCTAGCCTACCCACCTCATGCTTGTGACTGGCTCTGTCTACCTGTTAGGCAGGCAGGCCCTCCCATCATCCTTCCTGATATGGCCCCCTGGGCACTATCTGGGCAGAGGCATCAGCTCATAAGGAAGCAGGAAAACCCCCAGGTATGTGCAGGGCAGCTGTAGGAGCCACTGCAGTGACCGTAGCTGTCCATATATTATGTTTGCTCCTGTCCACTAGCCTTTCTTTTGCTCTAGAGGTTAGATGCAGGGTTCTGAGTCTCCTGGGAAAAAAGCCTCACTGACAGGAGAGCCAGGTGGTACAGCTGCTGTCTCTCCCATACAGGGCCAGGGCATGGAGCATGTGTGGAAGGAACCCCCAAAGGTTCCTGGGACATCCCTTCCTGAATGCTGGCAGGTGGGGGAAGCTAGGACAGCAAGGGGGGGCTCCAGGTAGAAAGTCTTGCTCCCTAGCATCCTGCGGTCTGCGTGGCTGTCCAGCTTTTCTGGACTAGGACCCAGAACTTGGCCTTCATGGGAGTGGCCAGTTTGGGCCTGCCCTGCAGGAGTGAGGCACCAGCTCCAGGCTCCTCTTCCTGAGTGCAGTAGCTCCGCCTGTCCGCCACACTTCCTTCCTGTGGACTTCAGCTCCACGGCTCGGCCGTACTGCCGTTCTTTCCCCGTTACTCCTTCCTTGCTCTCTCACGGCTACCCCTTTACCTCTGATCCCGTGTTCTGGACTAGTAGTCAACGATTATGTGAACAATAAGGAGGGCGTGGACTTGTCTTCTGGCACCTGACACCTTTTCCAGAACCTAAGTGGGGCGGGGTCACCAAATGACCCACCGGAGCCTCCCGGCTTTCCCCTCCTACCCAACTCTAGCCACCTATCTCTACCCTCCTTATAGCCCATCACCCAATCCTTCCTCAGCATTTCGCCTTCTCTCCCTTAGGAAGAGTTCAGCTTAACTTCGCCTCTACAGTGGCCCCTCTCCATCCCTCCATCTAGCTAAGTGGGAGCAGATGGACGCTGGGACATGGACACCCCTCTCAGGCTAGGCTTCAGGATTTTATGGCCTCTGGGGTCATCAGATGAGCCAATGATTATAGCAGCCAGATCAGCACTTATACTGCAGTGGCCACTAACATTACAGCACAGCTAGGCCACAAGATCGCCTACAAGACCCAGGGATACTCCTTCACAGTGAGGGTACTCCCCTGCTTGGGACCTGATGATGGGCAGAGCCTGCTGGAAGCCACGGCCACAGCTCAGGTATGTCTGTTCTCTCCTGCAAACGGCATCTTGGATGTCTGGTCTTTACACAGCCCATGCTGGAAACTCTCTATCAGCTTCTGCCAGTACACAATGGATAGACAGAGCTGCTGAGGCTTCTAGCTCTATCCAGGGGAACTCCGGGACAAGTATGTTGGAGAACTTCATGGTGAGCCCTTTTCTCAATACACTCTGATTCAGTAAAAATTTAGCTAATTTATGTTGCCCTTTGACCTTTAGTATTATTTATACTTACTTCAGGTTGGTAGATGGAGGGAAGATCAAAAAAACTGAGTATTATGAAAATGCTGTAATGAAATTTATGGGCCAGTGAAATGGCTGAGGGGTACAGATATCTGCTGCCTAGCCTGACTCCTGAGTTCAGTCCCTAGTGACCTTCTTGGAAGGACAGAACTGACTTTCAGAAATTGACCTTTGGCCAGTCCTAGAAGGGGGCAGAGGCAGGAAGATCTCTGTGAGTTCAAGACCAGCCTGGTCAACCTAGTTTGTTCCAGGACAGCCAGGGCTACAAAGTGAGACCCTGCCTTAAAAAAAAATAAAAATAAAAAATAAAATAAAACCAAGGAGCCAGGTGGTGGTGGCACACACCTTTCATCTCAGCACTAGGGAGGCAGAGGCAGGTGAATTTCTGTGAGTTCAAGGTCAATCTGGTCTGCAGAGCTAGTTCAAAAACAACCAAGGCTACACACAGAGACCCTGTCCTAAAAACAAAAAAGATTTTGTCAAAACAGAACCAAAACTCCCATAGTTTGTATAACACCATTTATATGAAGAGTCCAAAAAAGACAAATTCATAGAGACAGAAAGTAGGTTAGCAATTGCTAAGGACTGCGTGGAGAAGGCATGGGATGAGTGCTAACAAGTCTGGAGTTTCTTTCACCAGTGATGAAAATAATGGAGTTAGGTAGTGATGGTGTAGATAAGGCAACCTTGTGAATATAATAAAAATGACCCAGCTACGTACTTTGGGTACATTTTGGAACTGGGAATATAGCTTGCTGGTAGAATGTGTGCTTAGTATAGTTGAAATCCTGGTTTTATCCCCACAGTATAAATAAGGAAGTGACAAACATATGCATGGTTATAGGAGAAGACTGCTCCTTTGTTTCCCAGCCACCCAGACCGGAAATAATCACACAGAAACTGTATTATTACAACACTGCCTGGCCTATTAGCTCACACTTCTTACTGGCTAGCTCTTATATCTTAAATTAACCCATTTCTATTAGTCTGTGAATTGCCATGTGGTTGTGGCATACTGATGAGGTTCTTTCTGGCGTCAGGTGTCTGTCTCCTAAGGCGGCTACATGACTTCTCACTGATTCCACCTTCTTTCTCAGCATTCAGTTTAGTTTTCCTGCCTAGCTCTATTTTGCTAAGTCACTGACCCAAACAGCTTTATTTGTTAACCAATAAAAGCAACACATAGGGCTGGAGAGATGGCTCAGAGGTTAAGAGCATTGCCTGCTCTTCCAGAGGTCCTGAGTTCAATTCCCAGCAACCACATGGTGGCTCACAACCATCTGTAATGAGGTCTGGTGCCCTTTTCTGGCCTGAAGGCATACACACAGACAGAATATTGTATACATAATAAATAAATAAATATTTTTTTTTAAAAAAGCAACACATATATAGAAAGACTTCCCACACCACATGGTGGCACACATTTGTAATACCAATTCTTGGGAGATGGAGATTTGGGAGTTCAAGGCTATCCATGGCTACATAGCAAGTTAAGAACAGCCTGGGTGCCGGGCGATGGTGGCGCACACCTTTAATCCCAGCACTCGGGAGGCAGAGGCAGGCAGATCTCTGGGAGTTTGAGACCAGCCTGGTCTACAGAGCTAGTTCCAGGATAGGCTCCAAAGCCACAGAGAAACCCTGTCTCAAAAACCAAAAAAAAAAAAAAAAAAAGAACAGCCTGGGCTATGTAAGATCGTTCTCTAGCTGGGAGTGTTGGCACACACCTTTGATCACAGCACTGGGAGGGTCATACAGAGAAACCCTGTCTCAAAAAACAATAACAAACAAAAAGACCTCTCTCTAAAAACAATCTAAAAACAAAAATCAGTGAATAATAAAGATACTATTATTAAAAAGTGAATGATAAGTACTAAAGGAGTGTGTTTTGTGGTATGTGAGCTATGTTGGTAAAAGCTGTTATTTATAAAGACAGTGGACTTTCATCCCGACAAGGTTATGACTTCTGCTTCTCTGTGGTCAGCCCCTAATACTGACCATGAACCCTGTCCACCATCAACCTACAAACAAATACCAAGACGTGCCTGGAGGCTAAGGCTGGAGAAGGCTCCTGTAAAGGATCAGGCCTCTCTGGTCATGATCATAGTATGGAGTAATCTTGGTTTACTGAGTGTCTGTTAGGTGACAAGACACATCTCCTAAGGGTTTGCATGCATCACCACATTAGGCCTCCTTATGACCTTGAGAACAGTAATTCTGTTCCCAAGTTACAGACGAAGAAACTGAGGCTAAGTGACATCACGGGACAAAGTCTTTTACAGCTAAAAGGCAGCAAACAGGACGTGGTGGCTCGTGCCTATAGTCCCTGACCTCAGGGGACATAAATAGGAGGATGGTCACAAGCTCAAAGCTTGCCTGCTCTACACGGTGAGTTCCAAGCCAGCCTGGCTATGGAGTGAGAACTTGTCTCAAAGAAAACAAAACAACGGGGGCTGGAGAGATGCTAAACCCAGGCTCTGTTCCCTAGGACCTACAGGTAGCTCACAGCCCTCTGTAACTCCAGTTCTAGGGGGATCCCTGCCTCTGCTGAACTCCACGGGCTCCTGAACACATATGCCGCACATGCAAACACTTGGGCACACACATACACTTAAAATAAATACTAAAAAAACTAAATGCAACAGAGTTGAGGAGGCAGCTCACTTGATCGGATGCTTGCTTAGAATACACAGCCCTGTGCTTGATCCCCAGCACAGCACCACCTAGCATGGCTAGGACACCTTTAATCCCAGCACTGGGGAGATGAAGGCAGTAGGATCAGAAGTTCAAGACTATCCTCAGCTACATAGGGAGTTCTAAACCAGCCTGGGCTACATGAGACCCTGCCTCAAACACACACCTCACAAATAGCAGAATTGGTGCTACAGCCCAGACCTTCCTGTCCTCAAGTTCTTGACTATATTGGGGGGACATACTTCCATGATTCAAGTCACCTGCACACTTTCCTTTCCTTCCCTGCCTTGCTTCTCTTCTCCCACCCCCTTCCTCCAGGGTCTCATGTAACCTATGCTGGCCATGTCCTGCTGTGGCCAGTGATGGATGCCCTTGAGCTTCAGACCCCACTTCCATCTCTCCGGTCCTGAGATTACAGGTGTGCACCACACCAAGCTTTCGCGTTTGTTTCTGTTCCCAGGTAAAGGTTTCTTTACGTCTCACGCCCCTTCTGCACTCAGAGACCTTTCTTGAGAAGGCCCTTTAGTACAGCGGAGGATTGCAGTAGCAGGACCTGTCTCTCTGTTTCCAGAACCTGACCTCAAGCGGATGCAAACTGGTGGCAGCCGTGACCTGCTCTACAAAAGACAAAGAAAAACCTGTTTTCCCTCATCAAGGGTGCTGGAATTAGACAGTGTTTGGCTTTCCCTCGATGGAGGATCGTCCTCTATTCCCACTGGGCAGAAACCAGTTCCTGTTAGGCCGGGCTGCCTGGGCCCCTGCCAGGCCCTTGGGGGAGGGGTCTCCTTTCTGGGCGGCTGCAGAGCGCTGTTCCTTGGGAGACATTAGAGGTTTAATCATTAATGGGAACATTTACCTTTGGTTGTGGCTGGAATTGGGATCTGTTCCCAGGAGCAATTATCTCTGACACATTATTTTGTGTAAAATCACTTTTAGCTGATAAAGCTGAAACAAAAAGGGGTCTATTAACCAGTGCTGGCCTCTTGGTGTCTGGGGCTCCCTAGACCATCACCCAGGAGCCAGCCTTTAGGAGCCGTGAGAAAACGTCTAGTAAACACTCTTGAAAGCTGGCCAAGCACAATGGCAGCTCCGTGTGCTTTAAACCTTCCACGTGTCACCTGCCATCTGGGGTTTGGGTGCTTGGCAGAGTGTCCTGGAGGGATGCCCACTTTGTGCAGATCTATCTGGGGCTGGGGAAAAATAATGATCACCTCCCCCATCGCATTCTGGGGTCCTGAATGAAAGCTGTGTGCTCCCCTACTCTCCGAGCCTTGTCTAGGTCCAGGCACTAACCGGAGGGGGGTGTCTGAGTTGGTTCCCTCAGCTACATTGTTTACCTGCATTGCTAGAGGTGGCTTTGCCTTAGCAGCTTTCCTGTCCTTACTGCAGGTGCCCAGAGCTGTGTCTTCTCCACTCCCGTTTCCCTTCGCCTTCCCCTGCTCTTTAAGGCTGCTGGCCCCCCTATCCCACAGGACAGCCCCATTAGGCCTAGCCACCACAGCTGTTTTTGCTGCTCTAATATTTTGGGTGGGGTGCACAGAGAGACTCTCATGGAAGGGGGATGGTGGTATGCCTGCTTCTTTCTGCGACCTCTTTCCCTCCATCCCGGGTTCCTAGGGTCCTTTCTTCACATTCTCTTAGATCAGCCCCTACTCCTTTGAGCTGTCTGTCCTCTGTGACTCAGCTGCGATGCTGACTGCCCAGCATCACAGAGCACTGAGACATGCATCTACTGCCGCTGTCTTCTGTCCCCAGCCCTGCTCCTCAGGCAGAGGATGGCACATCAGAGCGTGTCCTCCCCAGAGCTTTCTCTGTGTCCGAGAGTCTCCACTGCAGAGCAGACTTGTTCCAGGATAATTGCAGTACACCATTCCTGGAGCTCATGAGAGCCAGTCAGTGGTGGTCCAGCTTGGAGGCGGCTCAGCCTAGAGTGCTCAGACAGGAAAAGGCCAAAGCCACACAGAGAGGCCGAGGACCTGGGCTTCAGCCAACTACTGCCTGTTTTTCCTCAATAGCTCCAGGCCCTCCCTTTGTGGTGATTCTGTAACTGAGCCTCATTTCCTGATGTTTTAACGTAGGCTCAGGCCTATGTGATCTCTGGGGCCTGCTAGCTCCTCCCATTCCCCCATGGCCAGATACAGTCCCAGGAACTCCAACCACCTTTGTGTGACTATGCCTCAGGGGACAACTTGACCACAGGTCCTGGATGGGCATGCCTCTGTTTGGAGCTTGCCCACTGCTACCCCCTGGATCTTCTCAGAATCCAGGAAACTGCGGGAGACTAAGACAGAGGACCCTAGGGATCTGGCAATCCCATCTCCACCCTGTACAGATCCTGGGTCTGTTTGGGGCCCTGCTAAGAAACCCAGCCCCATTGACCTAGGGTGGATGCTGCCTGCATGGTGTTCGGGGGAGACGGCTTCTTTGGGAGTAGGCCTTCGGAGTCCTTCTCTCCTGCCCCCCTTTGCCCTGCTGCCACCTCCACATTCCCGGGGAGGGTGACAGGATAGTGGTTGCCCAGATGGTCTCCCTGGCTCTTTGCTTTTTTGACATGGGTTTCATGAAGCCCAGGCCATCCTGGGCACTCTCTATGTCAACAAAGAGGGCCTAAATTTCTGACCTTCCTGCCTTCACTTCCCAAGTATTGGGATTACAGGCATGAGCCACCACCTCCAGCTTCCATCTTAAGACCTTAGTGGACCTGATCCTTTGAGAGCTATCGTCCACATTTGAGAAGAAAGGTACATTGTTCTGAAAATAAGGTTTGTTTTAAATTGAGCTGGGTATTTCAGAGCTATATTTCACACAAACCACAGAGGTACATTCTAGCACAAACAAGCAACTCCGCAGGCTCCAGAATAAGCTAAGTGTGGTCTCCAGAGGATGGCGTCTGTGTCGGGCTGGGGAGTGGTGAGGGGGTGGACAGGCACCACTGCCTCCTCCCAGAGTCATCATTGAGAACACAGCTTAGACGCACATCTTCCCAACCAATAGGCTGTGTTATCTCCAGTATGCATGGGGGAGGCAGGTGATGGTTTCCAGATGTCCCAGGAGCCTCCCACCCCCAGCCTGGCTTAGACCAAGCTCCTCCTGCATACTTTAAATGCCAAATGGTGATGTCTGGGTCCTGTAGTAGGATGGATCGGCCTGGGTGGGGTCCCCAGGGTCCTGCAAACAAGGTTCTGTTCCAGATTCAGAGGGTTGCTACTCAGCACCCCCGTGTAGCTAGTGTGGAATGTCTTCATACCATCTCAATCTGCGACTCTCATACCCTTCCCCCAGGCCTGGAGTAGCAAACCTGCATTCAGAACAATCGAGACAGGGGTCCCAGGAGATGCTTATGTGCTACCATTCTAGAGCCTACTTTGCCTGATGGAGTTTATCACAGCGACACACAGGGCACCGAAGAAAGGGCCAGTGAGGAGACGCCATCTCGTAACATATTCCACCACCCACCCCAACTTCTCCTCTCATCCTGAGGCTGTCAGGACCCAGGGACAGCCTCACTCTGGTGGTTCTCCATCCTACCACGAGGTTCCCAGGAGCACCTTGAGGTTTCCCACGATCAAGTCTGTGGCTGACAATGCTGGCCTTGAAATGGTCTTGGTCACAGTGTTCCCTGTGTGGCTTCCATGAGGGTGGGGTATCCAAGATGGAGGTAGCCTGTCTGTAACCTTGCCTCTGAGCTACAGTGCTGCTGTTTCTGTACACCTTTAACTGCTCGTCTTTGACAGTGCTTGGTGCTTGGTGTGGAGAGAAGAGATCCTTATGTTACTCTGGGTTCCCCATTTGTGGCTCCCAGACATCCCCATTCTTCCCACATGAGGTGGATCAATGACCAGATCAGGGCAGGGCAGGGCAGCCTTCCCCACTAGGTTCAGTTAACTAGTTCCTGTGTGGGCTGGGAGCCCCAGGGACCTTACCGGAGACAGGGTCATCTGTACTGATAGTGCCAAAATCCAAAGTTTCAGCAAATTTAAGTGTCAAGATCTTAACTGGCTCTATTTTCCATTATAGAATACATTTATTTTATAAAATAAATCTTGTAAGTGTGCCAGTGCCCTGAGTTTTTGAATTTTTTTTTGTTTTGTTTTTCGAGACAGGGTTTCTCTGTGGCTTTGGAGCCTGTCCTGGAACTAGCTCTGTAGACCAGGCTGGTCTCGAACTCACAGAGATCCGCCTACCTCTGCCTCCCGAGTGCTGGGATTAAAGGCGTGCGCCACCATGAACAGAAAAAGGTTGGCAGAGCAGAAACAACCCGAAAATCAGAGTGCTTCTTTCGAAGTTACTTGTCCTGTAAAGGGACAGGGACAGGGAGCAATGGAGACATAACTGACTGCTCAAGATCCAGTCACTCAGACCAGATAACAGGTTTGGTAATGAGTAACATGGGTGACTACCTCCCTTGTGATTTTTATTCTGCTTTCCAATGGCTTCTTAGACTTTGTATTTAACAATAGAAAGACAGGAGGCTGGAGAGATGGCTCAGATGTTAAGAGCACTGACTGCTCTTCCAGAGGTTCTGAGTTCGATTCCCAGCAACCACATGGTGGCTCACAACCACCTATAATGAAATCTGATGCCCTCCTCTGCCATGTAGGCATACATGCAGACAGAACTCTATTCATAATAAATCTTTTAAAAAAATAGAGCCAGGCCGGGCGATGGTGGCGCACGCCTTTAATCCCAGCACTCGGGAGGCAGAGGTGGTCGGATCTCTGTGAGTTCGAGACCAGCCTGGTCTAGAGAGCTAGTTCCAGGACAGGCTCCAAAGCCACAGAGAAACCCTGTCTCGAAAAACCACAAAAAAAAAAAAAAAAAAAAAAAAAAAAAAAATAGAGCCAGGCAGTGGTGGTGCACGCCTTTAATCCCAGCACTCGGGAGGCAGAGGCAGGCGAATCTCTGTGAGTTTGAGGTTAGCCTGGTCTACAAGAACTAGTTCCAAGACAGGCTCCAAAGCTACAGAGAAACCCTGTCTTGAAAAACTAAAATAAATAAATAAATAAATAAAATAATAGAAAGACAAATATGTCAACTGAAAAATTAAACACATTAAAACATTTTCCTCAGCTTAACAATCTATCTCCTTCTGATTCATGAGAAGTAAAAATGCATCTCTGAACTGTGCAATGGGCCTGTTGTGCCTCTGGGGAGTTGTCCTGCCTCCTTAAGGTGACCCCTGAACCTGATGACCCCTCACCTTCTTTGGGTGGAAATTTCCAGAGTTGGGGTCAGTGCTGGTGTCTGAAGCCGCCATAATTACCTTCTACCATGACCATAGCCCATTTGAGGAGGCTCTTTCCAAAATTCTGCTTCCCTGGTGAAGACACTGAGACTGTGAGAGTTTGATACCTTCCCCAGATCAGAAGTGAGGGACAGCCAGCCGGGATGTAAACATGGGTTCTGAACCCAAAGACTAGGACTTAAGAATTATCAATTACTTATTAGTGTGTGTGTGTGGGGGGGGGTGGTGCTTGTAGAGGCCAAAAGAAATTGTCATATTCCTCAGAGCTGTGTGTGGTTGTGAGCCACTCAGTGTGGGTGCTGGAAGCTGAACATGGGTCCTCTCCAAGAGCAGTACTTATCCTGAAGTGTTGAACCATTTCTCCAGCTTTGGTGGTTTGTCTGTTTGCTTGTTTTTCAGTGTGACATTACATTCTTATAGCCCCGCAGGCCCAGACCTCACCATGCAGCCCAGGGTGGTCTTGAAATCAATGTAACTTTCCTTGCCTCTGTTTGCTGAGTGCTTAAATTATAGGTGCTCTAGAACATTCTATAGGAAAAGCTAAGCAGCTTCCTCCTAACTCTCTGGCCTTCCCTAGTTCCTTCTGGTAAGGTTGGGTGTCAGACAATGAGCTGGACATGGGAGGAAGATGCAGTGCTTCCTCCTCAGTCCTGGCAGCAGTGATGCCCCAAGGCTCCACTGCAGCCAGACAAACCCCTCTGGGACCAAGCAGGAACCACACACATGTGGTTCTGTCCAGAGAGGAGAAGCAATCTTAGATGAGAAGACAAGAATGCTGCCTGCTGCCTCTGGCTTCTCAGAATAACTCCAGGATTCATGACATCAACTTTTACCTAGAACTGGAAAAGAAGCGGGAAGTGTGCGTGTAAAAATAGAATCTCCCGCCGGTATAAACAGCTCCAGGGTCTCCACTTAGGGGGCTGGACTTGCATATTCCCCTCACCATCTTCTTCAACTCTGCTGAGCCTCCTTTCCTCTGCTTTTGGGCCACAAGGACCTTCCGGGCTGGCTTCCATGGTGATTCATGAGGCCAGCAAGTCCACCAGTCAGTCAGTCCCAGCATAGCAAGTTGATCCTGTGCCTCCATCTGTATGAAGCTACAAACCAGGGCTGTTGGAGACACGGAGCACAATTGCTGCTCCAGTCCCTTCCTGCCCTCGTTGGCTGGAGGTGTCCTTCCTTCCTTTTGTCCAACCCATCTGCCATTTCTTTTCTACCAGGTGGGTTACAGGGTGGGAGAGGAAGCTCACAGACACTGTATCTACACCAGTGCCTGTGACCCCTCCCCAAACTGAAGCCGCACTGCTCTTTTGGTCCATCAGGAACTCAGGTTTTCCTGCCTGTCTGGGAAGGAATTGAGTTGTGTGCTATGCAGGCTGATTCCTTATTAAACAGATATGCCCCTGCAATGTTCTGTTTTCCTGGTCACTCACTGGGAAACCCAGTTCCTACCCTACCTTCATGAGAGAATGGGGAGCCAGAATGTGCACACCATGGAGGGTTCCACTCAGCAGGAAGAAGGCCTCCCTGTGTGCCAGCAGCAGAGGCCCCGGCCACTCTCGACAGCCTGCCCTGGCCATGGTCACCTACTGCTGGCAGGTACTCATGGAGTCCTTCCTCTCCCAGCCCCACCCAGGTGGGGCTAAAGGTGAGCCAGGCTCAGTGATGACCCAGGAGCAGAAGGAAGTCCTGAGTCACCCTTGCTGGGAGCAGGAAGTGGTTATCACCAGAACCAGCACTACCAAAGCCTAGAAAGCCAGAGTGTGACATCACAGTGATGAGCTCCCCAGCAGGGATAGGATGCTTCTGCAAGCTCCCCAGCAGCCAGCCCTGGGCTTCTGTCCCTCTGCCAACCCTCTGTGTTGTGCTCTACCCTGAGCACCATGGCCGAGAATAGCTGGGGGGCAGAGGGGGGACCTTGTCTAGTCTAACAGGAGTCCCAGTGTGTGGTTCAGAGCTGGCAGCAGGGCCTGGATGACCAGGGGGTGGGGCCATGCTTGGGACTGCCCTCAGGAAAGGCCTCACTGAGCTCCTGGTGATGTCTGCATAGGGGCTTTGCGCGGCTCTGGGCCAGTTAACCGCCCTTCATGGCAGAGGCAGTTCCCACAGCCTCTGTGTGGATGGAATCAGGCTCTCCACAGGGCTGCAGGAAGAGGTTGAGTCACTGGAGGCCCAGGAGACTTGGTCACCAAGGTCACAACACTTGTCAGGCTGGTGGCCTGGAGCATCTGGACACTGACCTGACTGGGAGTTCAACTCTGCCCTGCTGCGATACCATCTGCAGCCCGCTGGGCTTGGGGACTGTCACTTTATTGGTTTTGAAGTGTCCTGTTATTATTTTCTGATTATAGAGGTGATGAGGGCTCGTGATAAAGTCCTTTAAGCACGAGTGTGCGTGGGTGGATGTTGTTGTCAGCCCCACCTCGTGACGGGATGACTTGCCTGATCACCATTCACCAGAATCACAACTCATCTAAGACCGTGACAGAGACAGATGCTATGAACCCCAGTCCTTCCCCAACTAAAGTCACAACACCATGTTCTTGGGAGCCTCAGTGTGAGCTGCTGACCCAGCTGGCTTCTACCCCCTCTCGGCTCCCCCTCAACCCCCCTACTTCCCCATCCCCCGCCACACAGGCTGCTCTGATGACCTGGTGTGTTGCCTATCTTGTTTGCCCAGATGCTTCCTGTATAGGATCTGGGGGTGGGAACAAGGCTGGGCACACTTCCAGATCCCCGGTGCCTCGGTTACTCTGGAGACATGATGCGTCCTAAAGCCGAACAATGGGATGAAGGCTTCTGATAGCTTGCACGTGGGCCTTGAGGGAGCGACTGAGGGGACCCTCAGTCCCTTCTTACCATCCTGTGAGGTGTCCTCACTCACGATGAGGCTGTAGGAGGCTGTCTCTGCCCAGTAGGAAGGGCAAAGCCTGCTTCCTGTGCTGTTCTTGGTGTGCCCCAGCCATGGAAGTGGGTCAGGCCTCAGGGCAGCCCTCATACCAAGCTCCACTAAGTGGCACCCCTGACTACTCCTCCTTAGCCAGGTGGCATTGGCCTCCTCCCCTCTCCTCCGAACACAGGGGCTTGCAGGGGTGGATCGGGGTGCAACTGTGGCGTGTCTGAGAACTGCATGGAAAGGACTGATTCTATGCCCATGGGTGCTGCTAGGCTCTTAGCAGCTCCTCTTTCCTCGTGTCCCTGGAACTTGTTTGCTCAACCCCAGCCCTGGGCTGGGAGCCTGGCTTCTCAAGCCCAGGGCTGGGGTTGAGCACACTTCTATTGTGTGTGTAGCTGGGTAGGAAAAAAATATAAATAAAAGGAAAAGAATGCCAAACTAGTTACAAACCTTGCACATTCACAAAAGCTGGCAGTTTGTAATGGAATCTTTTCTGGCCCAGAGCCGCGCAAAGCCCCTATGCAGACATCACCAGGAGCTCAGTGAGGCCTTTCCTGAGGGCAGTCCCAAGCATGGCCCCACCCCCTGGTCATCCAGGCCCTGCTGCCAGCTCTGAACCACACACTGGGACTCCTGTTAGACTAGACAAGGTCCCCCCTCTGCCCCCCAGCTATTCTCGGCCATGGTGCTCAGGGTAGAGCACAACACAGAGGGTTGGCAGAGGGACAGAAGCCCAGGGCTGGCTGCTGGGGAGCTTGCAGAAGCATCCTATCCCTGCTGGGGAGCTCATCACTGTGATGTCACACTCTGGCTTTCTAGGCTTTGGTAGTGCTGGTTCTGGTGATAACCACTTCCTGCTCCCAGCAAGGGTGACTCAGGACTTCCTTCTGCTCCTGGGTCATCACTGAGCCTGGCTCACCTTTAGCCCCACCTGGGTGGGGCTGGGAGAGGAAGGACTCCATGAGTACCTGCCAGCAGTAGGTGACCATGGTCAGGGCAGGCTGTCGAGAGTGGCCGGGGCCTCTGCTGCTGGCTCACAGGGAGGCCTTCTTCCTGCTGAGTGGAACCCTCCATGGTGTGCCATCCTGGCTCCCCATTCTCTCTTCTGCAATGGCCAGGGCAGCAGGGCAGCCAGGAGACAGTAGCCCTTTCTCTGTTCCTGATTTTAAGTTGAACTTCCCACTTCCCACTCCTGCTCCTCACCTATCTCAGACCCTTGTGTACTGATGGACATGGGTCACCTAGGTTCATGGCTATATGGTCCTACACGGCCTTGCATACTGCTCTGCAGTCAAGGACAGTTTTAGAAGAGAAGTACAGTTCTCCCTCGGCTGTACCCAGTATAGTGTGCTCTCACTTACCTTTCTCCCACCCTGGGACCCTGGGACCCTGGGACCCTGGGACCCTGGGACCCTGGGACCCTGGGACCCTGGGACCCTGGGTCCAGCCCAGGGTCCCGCAATGCTCTTAACCACTGAGCTATCTCTCCTGCCTTTCCCTTCTGTTGTCAGTAGAGGGCACCAGACCTCACTGCAGATGGTTGTGAGCCATTATGTGGTTGTCAGGAATCGAACTTCTGACCTTTGGAAGGGCAGCCAATGCTCTTAACCACTTAGCTATCTCTCCGGCTCTTCTTTCTGTAGCCAAAAGAGGTTGCCTTGGCCTTGAGGATCAGAGGATAAGGTTTTCACCTGTTGGCCCACTTGACTGTTGGGTGCTAAGCCTCCAGGGTGCTATTGTATAAAGGGCTTCTTACCAGTGAGTAGAGGTGCATATCTCTGTCTCTCTGTCTGTGTGTTTGTGTATTTTAACCTCTAGCCCCTTGCTCCTAGCTCACAAACTGTATGGTAGCACATAGAGTGCAGACAGGCATTATGTGCTGCTCACCTGGTCTTGATTTAATTTGGGTATTTGGATTTTATCTAAAAACAAGTCCATCTCTTTTACATTTTCCAACTTTGTCACATATAGGCTTTTTAACAAGACCCAATGATTCTCTGAATTTCCTCAGTGTCTGTTGTTATGGCTCCGTTTTCATTTCTGATCTCATTATTTTGCGTGTTCTCTCTCTTCCTTTTAACTAGTTTGGATAGGGGTTTGTCAATTTTGTTGATTTTACTCAAAGAACTAGCACTGTTTCCTTCATTGATTCTTTGGATTGTTTTCCATGTTTCTATTTTGTTGATTTCAACCCTCAATTTGATTTTTCCAGTCTTCTTCTCCTCCTTGGTGAGTCAGCTTCTTCTTCTTCTTCTTCTTCTTCTTCTTCTTCTTCTTCTTCTTCTTCTTCTTTTTTTAGAGCTTTTTCCTGTGCTGTTAAGTCTCTAATGTGAGTTTTCTCCATCTTTTTTTAATTTGTGAATTTAGCGCTATGAACTTTTTTCTTAGCACTGCTTTCATAGTGTCCTATAGGATTGGGTATTTTGTATCTTTATTTTCATTGAATTTAAGGAAGACTTTAATTTCTTTCTTTATTTCTTCCCTGACCCAGGGGTGGTTCAGTAGTTGACTGTTCAGTTTCCATGAGTTTGTAGGTTTTCTGGGGGTTGAATTGTTGTTATATTCTAACTTTATTCCATGGTGATTCGATAAGACACAGGTGGTTACTAAACTTTTTTTTTTTATATCTGTGGAAGTTTGCTTTGTTACCAAGTATGTGATCAATTTTCGAGAAGGTTACGTGAGATACCGAGGAGGTATATTCTTTTCTATTTGGGTGAAATTTTCTATAGATGCCTGCTAAGTCCATTTGATTCATTACCTATGTTAGTGGGGCAATCAGGCAGGAAATAGAAGCAGGGCAACAGGAACATGAGAATTGTGGGAAGAGGAAAAACGGTCTGCACTGTCACAGAGGAAATCAGACATAGAGGAAGCAAAACGAGAATGCCTCACTAATAACAGTACCAAGCCACATGGCTAACATAGACCCTGGGACCCTGGGACCCAGGGTCCCAGGGTCCCAGGGTCCCAGGGTCCCAGGCCACGCTGGGAGGCCCTGACTGGAAGGTGGAAGCAACCCCAGGACTTTTAGCCTGACTCAGGAGCCGGGGCCACCTGCTGTGAGGCTGCTCTGTGGGATCCAGAGCCTTTTCTCCTGGCTGGTTCTTAGGCAGGCTCTGGCCTTGGCATTGGCGTTCTACTGCCCTCTTGGGGACATCTCTGCTCTCAGGCTCCACTTGCCTACTGCTTGTATCCCCCACCTTCCAGGCAGCCTCTTAAACCTATGCCCTATCATGGGGCCATTGCAGGCCGTGAACTGGCTTCACGCACTCCCCCCCCCCCCAGCCACCTTGGCCACCTCCCTCACCTGTGACCATGCTGTTGTCCATTTCCATGTTCTCCTCAGCTTTCTCCAGCGCCATCCCAGTCCAGTGGTCACTGGGCAGCAAGTGAGGCTTCCTGGGAGGGTGGCCCTGGAATTTGTTTTGTCTGGAGCTCTCCTGGGCACGACATGCCATAGACTGGTGCACAGTCACACATCCTCTCAGTCACAGTGGGATCTTTAGGACGAAGGTCTGGGGAGGCCACCAGAGCCCATGCAGAGTGAGGGACCTGGCTTGTGGGGTCTGGCCTGGGCGTGTTTGCTGGTTCTGCCTACAGGAAAGGGGTAGATGGTGGATGTGGATGCACTTGGCTCACCTAGAGTCCTGAGAGATTGGGCCTGAGGAGAGGGTTGGGGAAAGCACCCTGGAAAGCCTGGCTCTCCATTGAGGGAGGTCTACCTGCAGGCCTCACACAGGCACTACAACCAGCACGGCATGCAGGAAGGGTCGCATAGGGCTGAGGCCGTGAGTGTGGGCAGGTATCCAGAAAGACACTTGGAGTTACCAGCCTTCTGTTAGCTCTTTGCTACTGGGAATCAATTTACTCGACCCCTTTTGGTTTTGTTGTGGATTTTACCATCTTGTTCACTTTGACCTGATTCATCCTCTCGCTTGAAGGAAACTTCCATAGTGTTTTCCATAGGAAAACATGAGAGCTGGTTTGGGGCCTTCCTAATGTAGGAGAAATACTTGCTGGAGCTAGTCCCTGGTATCTGGATCTTCCAAAAACTCCTATGGGGCCAGAGTCCCTCCCGACCCAGCTGGGGAGGAATCGTCCTTGACCGAGGCCAGCCTGAGGTCAGCGTACTGGCGGTGCTGTGCGTGTTTCTTAAATAGATGAATGACCTTGACTGGAGGTTTAGAGACAAGAGGGGCTGGGGTAGCAGTGAGGTGGCCGTTATCTGACTCCACAGCTGTCACTCTCTCAACAGGTATATGCTGTTTACATTTTATTTAGTTAAAATCACAAGGTAGCTGGACATGATGGTTGCATACCCATAATGTCAGCACTGGGAATGTTGAGGCAGGAGGACTGCCATGAATTTAAGGCTAGCCTAGGGCACATAGCAAATACCCAGGCTACTCATAGTAAGACCCTATCTGAAAATAGTAATAACAAAAAGTAAATGAAATGAAGAAACAAAGTCACACAGTAATTCATTGAAGCATTGCCCACAAATTTAAGGTTCATTTGGGTATAGCATCAAGGTGTACTCACTATTCTGTTTCGGGGTTCATTTTTTATCACTTACATACCCACATGGGTTTTTGTTGGTGTTATTTGTTTTGAGACAGGTTCTCACTGTGTAGTTCTGGCTGGCCTGGAATTACTATGGAGACAAATCTGGATTTGAACTCACAGAGATTCCCTGCATCTACCTCCCTAGGGCTGGGATGAGAGTGCACCACGATGCCTGGTAATATTCGCAGGTTTTAAATGAAATGGTATAGCTGTGTGTATGGTCCCCCTCTGCAGATCCCTCTTGGAGCTCTTGTATTAACACATGGAACCGATGTAGAACCTGCCCTGCTGCAAAGGGCCTCATCTGCAGCCTTTTCCTCCACAGCAATGACGACCCTGTCTCATTGACAAGAAGGTTGGGGTTCTGGGAGGTTGAGTGACTTGCTCGGGGTCTAGGAGAGGACGAGGAGGAGCAGGCTTGACTGACCAGCAAGGAGTGGCAGTCAGGGCCCCAGACAGAGGACGGCTAGGGATGTTGGGAACTGCTTTGATTCCGCTGTTGTTGGGTTTGGGGTCTGGGGGTTGATGACGACACACTCTGGCACCTGAAGGGGTTGTTGAGGTATGACATCCAGCCACATGTTCTCCCTCCCAGGCACCAGGCGCCTCTGCTGGCCTGGGCTAGATTTGCAAAGCTGGGCAATTATCCAGCTGGCCCTGCCCTTAAGAATCCACTCTGACCCATTTCTATACCCAGGAGCTTCCACCCCTACTCCTACTGGGGAATGCCAATCCTCCCACCTTGCCAGCTTAGAGTGGCCTCTACTGGGTGTCTGCTCCCCAGGACATAGGTCAGAGGCACATGCTGTTACAGAAAGGGCAAGCTTGCTAGGTGAGGGTGTGACATGCAGGGTTTCCTTCCATGGTCAAAGGGGCCAAGGTGCTAATTAGGGCAGGCATCCACCCCAGAGCAGGCGAACAAGGGCTGGTGGTGCTCACCTGCTTCAAGGTCACCCTAATTCAAGGCCGGCTAGTCTATGCCAGTCTGAAAAGACTAAAAGCCCTGAACTCAGGGGCATCTGCTCGATCATGGGTCTCACTCCAGTTTCCTGAAATGTGCCTCCCTCAGCTGACTTGTCTCCATTTCTGGTGTTTGGCTGGCCCAGGCTAAAGCCATTTCCAGGACTGGACAATGCCCTTAGCTGGTTCCCCAGGACAGTCCCCATGTGGCTACCTTGTTTCAGTGTTACTGGAGACCACAGAACCACAGGTGCTCAATGGGTAAGGGTACCGATGCCAGCAGGCCCAACCTCCTCTCTCCTTCAGACATTCACACACTGGTGGGTCTCCGAGAAGGGGCGGCCCCTCCCTCAGAGCTCTGAGGTTGGTCTAGGGTTCCTTTTAACCCTGGTCTGCCGCTCAGCTGGCCAGGCTAGCTGTAATTCCACAAAGTTCTTTTCTTCACTATTTAAGAAATTTTTGTTAAAGCAAGAATTTTTATAACCCAAATTACATTTCCTCTCTCAGCTGTCAATTCTATTACTTAAAAGAGAACTGACAGCCTAAGTCATTTCACGGCAAAGAATTTTATGACTCAAGAGAAGGATGCTTTCATTTTATATTTTGCTAAAAATTCTTCCCAGGGTCTGCAAAACATTAATTTGCTACTATATTTCACTATTTGTATACATGATTTTATTTTCATGCCAATGTCCTGAAGCTCAGAGCACACCTTTTGGGGACTGGCTCTCTCCTTCCACCTTGTGAACCCCCAGGCTCAATCTCAGGTTGTCAGAGTTGGTAGCGGGTGCCCTTACCTGCTGAGCCATCTCCCCAGCCGTTTGTTGTTTTAAATCTAGTAATTTAGGGTCAGCATTGTTCACTAGATCTGGCATTTGCTCAGTACATAAATAGGACTCAAGGTTTATTTTTCTTTTTTATTTTGTATTTTTTTTTACAATATTAACCCTTTTAAATGTTTAGACATTTTCCTTTGGTGAAGCATGCATGATCATTTTAAAGAGTCGGAGCTCTGTGCTGTTAGCTGCGATCCTGGCAGCTGTTCAGCTGGTGGGCTTGCAGCACAGTTACAGTTCCATCAGCCTAGAGCAAAGAGCCTGGAGAGTGAACCACACGAAGGGGGTCTGAGATACCAGCCTCCAACATGGCTGTGGTTTTGCCAGCAACATCAGGGTATGCGGCTTGAAAAAGAGGCAACAGCTGTCCTCCCAATGTTTGCTTTTGTTTGGAGGAAGAAGCCGACATGGAAGCCAGAGGTTTTTCTGACTTCATATGTGAACAATGGGCCATTTCATGGTAGCTTGTGGCTATGCATTAAAATGTTTCCGGGTATGTTAGACTCTTCAGTGCATTGATAGTGGGGAACTGCAGGAGTAGCTGCTGCAGCGGCAACTGAGGATGTGGACCTGTTTGCTGTGTTAACATGTTAGCTGTGTGCTTGTTGAGATGACCCAGAGAGCCTGGTCTCACAGAGCGCTCTCCCTCTCTCTCTCTCTCTCTCTCTCTCTCTCTCTCTCTCTCTCTCAAAACAGGGTTTCTCTGTGTACCCCTGGCCGTCCTGGAACTCACTATGTAGACCAGGCTGGCCTTGAACTCCTAGAGCTCCACCTGCCTCTGCCTCCCCGAGTGCTGGAATTAAAGGCGTTTAATTAAAGACACAGCCACCTGATTAGCTAGTCACTCTTCTTCTTTCCTTTTTCTATCATTTTGGTGTTTACTCATGTATATATGTGTATGCCATGTTCTTTAAAAGGCCTGAAGGTGTCGGATCCCCTGGAGCTGGAATTACAGGTAGCTCACAGCTGTCTGACGTGGTGCAGGGAATCAAACCGAGGTCTAGAACAGCAGTACTCACTCTTAGTCACTAAGTGATCTATCCCGCACTGCCCCTCCTACTTCATATCTTATTCTATCTATCTATCTATCTATCTATCTATCTATCTATCTATCATCTATCCATCCATCTATCATCTATCTATCTATCTATCTATCTATCTATCTATCTATCTATGCATCGAGGCAGGGTCTCACAATGTCACTTCAGTTGGCCTGGAATTTGCTGTGTAGATGAGGATGGCCTCAAGTCATGAGACCTGCCTGTCTTCTGCCTCTCGGGTACACCGCCATGCAATTAAAGACCTGTACCACCATGTCTGGCTCCCACCTTATTTTTTAATTAATTTAAAAAGAGGTTTTACTATTTTTTTAAATTTTGTTTGTTGTTTTATTGTTTTTTTTTCCACAAAAGCATTTTTTATTTGAGGCAAGAAGTCTGACCCAAAGGACTACAGTTCTGAGCACTTAACTGTTAGTAGCACTACTTGGACTATAAATCTTGCTTCTCTTTGGTTGGAAAGGGTTCTTGTGTTAAACGTTCTCGGGGGGTGGGGAGGAGGTGTAAGAACGGCTGAAGGAAACCCCTCAGCTATTGAGAATGCTCTCCAGGGCCTATGTCAGACTAACAGACCCTCGTTGTCTGAACCTCAAGGTTTCACCCAGTGCAGAGGACACAGGCCACACTACACCTGCAAGGACAGATGAAGCAGGAAGAACAGGTACAAGTCGCTGGGGGAGAGCAGGCATCCACAGCTTCAGACTTCGGCATGGAACGGGTAATCCTTGTGTTTAGCACAGCTCATCAAGGCACACACCCTCCAGTTCCGGTTGTAGCTGAGTAGAGTGGCCACATCCTCCTTGCTCAGCTCGAAGTCAAAGACCTTCAGGTTCTCAGCAATTCGTACTGGAGTCACAGACTTGGGGATCACCACCAAGTTCCTTTGTATGGGGAGGCGGATCAGCACCTGGGCTGTAGTTTTATTGTACTTGGATGCAATTTCCTTAATCCTGGGATCCTCCAGGAGAGAAGGGTCTTCGGGCTTGGCCCAGGGCCTGTCAGGAGAGCCAAGGGGAATGTATGCAGTCACCACGATGCCTTTGGAATGGCAGTATTCAATCAGCTTCTCTTGAGTTAGGTACGGGTGACACTCGATCTGATTAACTGCAGGCTTGTATTTTAAGCCAGGTTTGTTTAAGATCCTCTCAATCTGAAGAGGGTTGAAGTTGGAGACACCAATCGATTTCACCAAACCTTCATCCACCAGCTGTTCCATGGCCGTCCAAGTGTCCACAAAATCGGTGTCACTGGGAATCACATTTCCTGATGCATCCAGTGGGAAATAATCAGGCCCAGGCTTGAAGCCTGTTGGCCAGTGAATCAGGTAGAGATCCAGGTAGTCCAGCTGCAGGTCGCCGAGCATCTTCTGGCAGGCTCCTTTCACCATGCTCTTGTCGTGGAACGTGCACCACAGCTTACTGACAATGAAGAGATCCTGGTGCTTCACCACCTGCTCCTTGAGCTTCTCCTGGAGGGCCACTCCCACCTCCTTCTCATTCTGGTACACCTGGGCACAGTCAATGTGGCGGTACCCAAGGTCAATGGCAACCTTCACGGCCTCGGTCACCTGGCCAGGAGGGGACTTCCAAGTGCCCAGGCCCAGGGTGGGCATCTTGGCGCCGTTGTTGAGCTCCAGATGGCTGGCCATGACCGCTATGCACTTACACACCCTAACGGACAACTGTGCCTATTGTTTTGTTTTTTGAGACAGGGTTTCTTTTTTTTTTAGATTTATTTGTTTATTATGCATATAGTATTCTCAATATTCTGTCTGCATGTATGTCTGCAGGCCAGAAGAGGACACCAGATCTCATTACAGATGGTTGTGAGCCACCATGTGGTTGCTGGGAATTGAACCTCAGTACCTTTGGAAGAGCAGGCAATACTCTTAACCATTGAGCCATCTCTCCAGCCCGGTTTTATTATTTTTAATACATCCTTAGTTTTGGTTGACTCCCCCTTCCACCACCATCCTCTACCCAGTCTTCACTCAAACCTTTCCCCAGAATTTCCATTCTTTTATTATTTTCATATCACATGTATTCTATCATCCACCTGCCCCCCCTAGAACTACCTCCCCATTCTCATAGCCCCTTCCAGCTTCCTGGAAACACTTGTCCATAAAAATTAGAAGTTAGGCTGTGCAGTGGTAGTGCACACCTTTAATCCCAGCACTTGGGAGGTAGAGGCAGGTGGATCTCTGTGAGTTCAAGGCCAGCCTGGGCTACAGAGCAAGTTTCAGGACAGCCAGGGGGGCTACACAGAGAAACTCTGTCTCAAAAAAAAAAAATAAATTAGAACTTAGGTTCTACATTTGAGAAAGAACATATGGTATCTGCCCTTTTGAGCTTGGGTTATCTCAATATAATGTTTTTTTTCCAGTCCATTCATTTTTCCTGCAAATCTTATAAGTTCCCTTTTCTTTGGCTGAATAAAATAGCACTGTACATATGACCATATTTTTCGTTATCCACGTATCTGTTAGATATCTAGGCTGACTCCACTTCCCAGCTACAGTGACTAGAACAGAAATGAACATGGATAAATAAGCATCTCCCAAAGCTTCATTTAAAAAAATTAAAGAATATTAATTTTATCCCCAGGAGTGTTTTGCTCCCATGTACGTGATGCCTACAGAGATCAGAAGTCTGATCCTTCTGGACTGGAGTTATGGATGGTTGTGAGCTGCCATGTGATTTCTGAGAACTGGGTCCTCTGCAAGAACAAATGCTCTTAACCACTGAGATTTTTCCAGTAACCCCAGAGACTTCCTAGTGTGACAAAGACCCTGAGTTCCGCTGCATGCGCTGCTGCCTGGGTCAGTCCTCAGTCCCAGAGGAAGGAACACTGGTGTGTCTTTTTTGCAGTCTGGGCCTGCATCCCTGTCTGCACAGTCAAGGAACAACTGTGGGTCTGTCTTGCTGCCTGGGCCTGCATCCCTATCTGCATAGCCTCAGCTCCAATCAGATCTTACGAGCAGCCTTCTCAGCCTTTGCAGCAGCCTTTGAGGGAGTGTTTGAAACCCTGTGCTTTGGGAAGAAGTCAAACGCTGCTGAGCCCAGAGAAGGAAGAGAACTTGTAGAGTCTTCGCATGGCCATCACTTATCAGCTGGTAGCCCATCTTGTCTTCTGTATCCTCCGTGTAGCCTCCCTTCTGCCCCATTACTTTGAAGCTACCCAAGGGGCTTTCGGTTGGCAATGTGGACCAGGTTCACTCCAGGAATTGAACTCCAGGCTGGGGCCCAGAATAGGTGTGCTTGGCCAGAGTTCTCTCAGAGACTTGGAGAAGCAGCCAGGGCTGAGCTCTGGGATGTGGAAAGACCCCAAGGGAGGTGGAAGAGATGGGCTTACCTGGGCCTACTTAAGGGTCACCAGTGTCTTTCCTCCAGATTCCTTCCAGATAAACAGCTGTTGCTAGGTGGGTTGCCCCCACCTCCACTGTGTTACCCCCCACCATACGGATGTGGCAGGGAGAGAGAAACACCTCTCTTTCTCCTTGATGAAGTGATCAACCCCCACTCCAGTGAGAGAAAAGGCCCGTGGGATGAGCCCATCTGCAATGATTAACTGCAAGGCCGTGGGGCTAAGCATTCCTTAGGGCTCAACCGGCTGGATCCTGTCAAGCAAGAGCCTGGTGCTGGTGTAGCCGGGACAAAGGATGCTTTGTTCATGCGCAGAATAAACACTTCCCCTGGGTATTTACTCCCAGGCTCAAATGTAATAAGGGGGTAAGTTACTCTTTAACAGGCAATTGGATACTGGCTGTTGAGTTCTGAACTAATTTCTTGGTGGGAAGGGATGGCCACAGCCACTCAGTTGATGAATGACCAGCCGCCACACTGTCAGTGACTCAGGAGCAGCTCCGACCCTGAGAATCAGACACAGCGGCCACTGCAGTCAGTCTTCCCCAAGAGGTAGGGGAGAAGGTGAGGGAAATGGAGGCCCAACAAAGGGCACATTTATTCTGTCTGTCCATTCACCCTGCACCCACATCAGCTACTTTGGGAGAAACCAGTAAGCATGGGTTTTGGGTGGGGATAGGCTGTCCAATACCATGGACGCCCATGCCCCAAGCCACCCAAACATGGACTTCTAGATCGGGGTCAGTGGCTGGCACGCCATTATCTGTCCATCTTTAGAGATTAAATAAAACCACATGGGGGTGAGGGGTGGCAATTACTGGCAGAGTCCTTGCCTCGCACGTGCAGGCTATGGGTTCCATCTCAGACACTACAAAAATAAATGATCAGGTATTGCAGAAAGATTTACATGCCAACCTTTAAAACTCTAGACGAGGATGTTGGGCTGAGATGTTGAAGGGAGCCATGTGGGGGATAGGAAGGCATCTCTCTCCCTGCCTCCGCCTCTGATAGGACCATGGAACACCACTACCCCAGAGCACCTTGTTCATGACTTGCTAGATACCCATAGCCTGGCACAAAAAGATGAGCAAGGCTATTGACTTGACCCTGTGCAGGTTATTGGGACCAGAAAGAGAGGAGGGAATCACTTTGCAGGAGGCCAATGTGGGAAGATGTCATGTGGGTGTCATGGAGGCCTCTGCGCTATGCCAGCTTCTATGGGCATGCACAGGAGGGCAGCAGAGGACAGACACTAGAAAGAGGTGTGCAAGGAGCCCACCAGAAGGCCTCAGAGCAACAGAGAGTTATGTAAAAAGACACCACGACCAAGATAACCTTTAGAAGAAAGTATTGAATTGGGCTTGCTTACAGTCAGAGGGTGAGCTCATGACCATGATGCTGAGGGGGTATGGTAGCAGGCAGACATGGTGTTGGAGTGTTGGAGCAGTTCCTTTTTTTTTTTTTTTTTTTTTTTTTTGAGCAGTTCCTAAGAGCTTGTATCTTAGCCAAAAGATGGAGGAAGACAGACAGGGTGGTTTGAATGAGAATGCCCCCTCCAGGCTCATCTATTTGAATGTGGTCTTGTTGGAGGAGATATGCCACAGGGGGTGGGATTTGATGTCTCAAAAGCCCATGCCAGGTTCAGTCTCCATCCCTCTTCCTCCATCTTTTGGAGGTGCTTGGCCCTCTCAGGCTGATGCAGTAGGTCTGCCCTGCCCCAGGACAAACTTGGAGAGCCTGGGAGCTGCTACTGAGCATCCAGTCTACAGGTAATGTGAAGAAAACAACCCTCTCTTCTCTGTGGGATCCTGCGGCTGGAGGGGCAGGCCCTCTGTGTGGAACGGGGAGAAGCCTCAAGTGCCGTGAGCTGGCACGAGCTGGCACGAGCTGTGCAGTGGTCCTGGGAGCCCTTCTAGGTGATGGATGCAGGCAAACCACACAGGCTGTGAGGCAGCGGTGCCTCTGCAGATGGGGTGAGCTTTAGAGCCACTCTGGCTGCCTGGGTAGATGCATGGGGGATCTTTGGTGCCGGTTTCAGTTGAATAACCATTTGGCTACAAGGCCAGGGCGGGAACGAAAAAACAAGCTCTCACTCTGTCCCTTTTCAAAAGAGAAAAAAGCCTGCATTTCTATAGCAGAGAGAAGTCATTGTGGCTCTAAGAACCTGAGCCTGTCAGGACAGGTGGTGTCTCTGTGTGGCTCCTTACTGTCCCCACAGCAGTCCCTTTGTGGGCAGGAGAGATGGTGGCCTCCTGCCAGTCTCCTGGATACCTGAGGACACCAGTAGTCCATCATGATGTTCCCAAGCCTTGGTTTGGGGCTATCAGGTCACCTGACGACAGGTGGGTGGGAAGGGACTAGTGAACCTCTGTGTAGACAAGTGTTCTCCAGTCCTCTGATTCCGTCTTCTTCATTCCGAAGGCATCCAGGGCTCTAGGGTGGGCCATTGGACAGAGATTCCCACATGGCAAGTCATAGTCAGAGATTCATCTGCTTCTGCCTTCCGAGTGCTGGTATTAAAGGCCTGTGCTACCACCACCTGGCTGTACCTTTTCTTTTTCCAGTGCCCCCTTCTTCCCATCGCTAGGGACTGGATCTAGGACCTCATATAGACAGGTGAATAGTCTGCCAACTCATTTTCTATTGTTTTTTTTTTTTTTTTTTTTTTTTTTTGGTTTTTTCGAGGCAGGGTTTCTATGTGGTTTTGGAGCCTGTCCTGGAACTAGCTCTTGTAGACCAGGCTGGTCTCGAACTCACAGAGATCCGCCTGCCTCTGCCTCCCAAGTGCTGGGATTAAAGGTGTGCGCCACCACTGCCCGGCATTTTCTATTGTTTTTTTCTTTTTTGAAACAGGGTCTCACTGTTTAGCCCTGAGTGCCCTAGAACGTAATACTTAGATGAGGCTGTCCTCAGACTCACAGATTTGCTCGCCTCTGCCTCTCCAGTGCTGGGATGAAAGGTGGGCATCGCTATACCTAGCTCTATAGTATCTTTATTTGCTTATATAGTTTTTATACAAGGCTCTCAGTTTCTGTTTCAATCTCTAGCTGTCCTGGCAGTTATTTTATTTTCTCACTTTCTGTGGAGTTTGGGTTAATCAGCAGTGCTGGGGTTCAACTCTGAGACTTGTTGCCTCTAGACTGCTTAGGCCTGAAGTACAAATTAAATAGTTTCTGCCTTGTCAGCAGAAAAGCCCATATCCCTGGACCTTTACTGCTATGCTAGGCCATTCTTGTGCATGGCCTGGCCTGTGAAGTGAGAAGACCCAGTCTCACTCCCTTGTCACCAAGGGGGAATTTTTATATGCTCACTAATATTCCTTGTTCTGTCTTAGCAGGAGCTAGAAAATGTACTAAGTAAACAAATAAATAAAGATAGGTCCGGTTGGATTGCTCAGGCTGGCCTCAGACCGGCAAGGATCTCCCTTGCGAAGTCTCTCAAGCAACTGGTTGGGGCTACAGATGCACATCACACTTGACGATGGTTCTACTTGGCTGCCATTCCCGTACAGTTAAACTCAGCAGAAATCCAGAATGTGGGGCTAGGAGATTGCTCAGATGAGTGCTTACTGCTTCTTTAGAGGTTCCAGGACTCACCCTGAGTAGCTCACAACTGCCATCCATGCTTCCAAGTCCAGTTCCATGTCCTCTTCTGCCCTGAGGGCACCTGAACACACATGGCATGCACTCAAATACATACACACTAAAAAAATAAGTGTTTTAAAATGCAAATGCACCCCTATTATCCTAGATCTTGAGAAGCTGGGGCAGAATAATGAGTTTGAGGCCAGCACGAGCTACACAGTGAGACCCTGTCTCACCCAAATCAATAAAATAAACCCCCTCAGAATTCTACTGTAAATGCCTGGTTTGATGTTAGATCAGACATAAGAACAGTAACTAAGAGTCATGGCTCACATCTGTAACCCCAGCACTCAGGAGGCTGAGGCAGAAGGACTGTCATTAAATTTGAAGCCATCCTAGGATACATAGTGCCAGACCACCCTGATTTACAGTGAGACCGCCTCAAAAAGAGCAAACCAAATGAACCTGCTTACTGTTCCCCAGAGCCCAGTAGAGTGCCAACAGCACACCTATGCTCTCAGCCCACAAGGCCACTAGGGTGACCGCTGTTTGCCCAGATTTTGGCTCCACCTACAGGTCACTTTCAGTACAAGACTTGCTGTTTCCAAAATCCTGGCGGGTTCAGAAAGTAGTCTCTCCACTTACAGATAGCAAGTGGGGTCTGGACAGGTATTGGGGGCTGTGGACCCCCAGACCCTGAATTTCCTTGTTTTCCCGTGTTTGCAGCTGCTCAGGAGTTCCTGATGGCGGGGGAGTGTTTCTGGTGGGTTCGGCTGGGGTGTGGCTATTAATAACGGATCCCTCTATAAGCTGCCCTGGAACACAATAAAGAGGGCATTCTTGGGGAATTCAAGGATGACCCGTGTCTCTGTGTTTAAATCTCCAGGCCCTTGCCCGAGACTGGCAGACCATCCATAGTGCAGGGAGTACGCTACAGGTAGCACACGTAGTAGCACGGACACTTACAGACAGGTTTTCTTTTTTATTGCTGTTATTCATTTTTAAAACCATGCTCTTGCTGGGCAGTGGTGGTGCACACCTTTAATCCCAGCACTCGGGAGGCAGAATCAGGTGGATCTCTGAATATGAGACCAGCCTGTCTACAAGAGCTAGTTCCAGAAAAGGCTACAAAGCTATAGAGAAACCCTGTCTTGAAAAACCAAAAATAAACAAAGAAAAAAAACATGCTCTCGCTGTATAAACAGAGCTAGTTTCCAACATGTAATCTTCCTGCCTCTGCCGCACGAATGCTGA
The DNA here is from genome assembly GCF_018167655.1 of Microtus oregoni. Taxonomy (NCBI): domain Eukaryota; kingdom Metazoa; phylum Chordata; class Mammalia; order Rodentia; family Cricetidae; genus Microtus; species Microtus oregoni. Next base: position 1,261,036 of record NW_024543210.1, on the reverse strand, counting down.
GATCAGAGACACGGGTCACAGCAGCCCACATGGAGAACCGACCAGTTCTGATCTCCAGAACTGCAGGAATACTACTTAGTAACTGGGAACTAAGCAACTGCCCGGCCTATCCTTAGTGGACTGGCCATTTCTAAGACCTGGTCTTGGGCATCAAGCATATCTGGGGAACCTAGAAATAGTGACTGGTCGAGTTCTTCCCCAGACTAGTGGAAGGAGACACATGGAGGCCCAAATCCACGCCTACAGCCTTGTTGATTTTAATGCACGACTGAGAAGAGCTGGTGCAGACTACTATATATATATATATATATATATATATATATATATATATATATATTCCTGTTTCAAGTCAGTCTCACCATGAAATGCTGGCTGACTTTAAATTCAGTATGAGAGACTGAACTCGAGATCTGTCTCCACAGCTGTGGTGGCTAGTTTTCTCAACTTGCCAGAAGCTACAGTCATCTGAGAGGAGTGAAACTCAGTTGAAAAAAATGCCTCCTTCTGTAGGCAGCCTGTAGGGCATCTTAGCGACTGATGTAGCAAGGCTCAACCCATGGTGCGTGGTGCCACCCCTTGGCTGGTGGTCCTAAGGTGCTTTAAGGTAGGTTGAGCAAGTCAGTAAGCAACATCCCTTCATGGCCTTTGCATCAGCTCCTGCCTCCAGATTCCTGCTCTCATTTGGTTTTAGTCCCTGCCTTGGCTCCCCTCAATGGACTGTTTCTCAGAATGTAAGTCAAACCTTTTCCTCCCCAAGTTGCTTTTGGTCATGGTGTTTCATCACAGCAACTAGCCCTGACAAGAGCTACGGAATTAAGAGGTATGCACCACCATCTCTCTGTCATCTATCCTGTAGCCCAATTTAGCCTCACTCAGAACTTTTTATTCTCTTGCCTCAACTTCTCAAGAGCTAAGATCACAGGTATAAGGCATCACACCTGGCTGTTGTGGAATATTATTTTAACTAGGCAAAAACGTGTAACATTTGTTTATGCTGCAGACTATTGCTGTAACTGTGTACAGGTGTGTTACTTTTGTCTATGCTCATCTGTTTAACTATGTAAAGGTGTGTTGTGTGTTCCACTTTGCCTGCTGAAGGCACCTGATTGGTCTAATAGAGCTTAATGGCCACGAGTTAGGCAGAAGAGGGACAGGTAAGGCTGGCATGCAGGGAGAATAAGCAGGGAGAGAAATCTAGGCTGGAGAGAGGAGGCGCCGGAGTGGGAGGAGAGAATGAGGGAGACCCTCAGAGCAAGAAGCCAGGCAGCCCCACAGGCCAGACACAAGGGGCAGTGAAAGTAAGATATACTACAGAAGGAAAGAAAAGCTAGGCTGAGCATTCATAATAAATCTCCGAGCTGGTTGATGGCTCAGAGAGAAAGCCTGGTACACCTGGCTTGTTTGAGAGCCAAGGCCATTTTAGAACTTGTGGTCCTGTCTCACCTTCCCAAACACTGGGTTATAAGTCCGTATCCACACACAGGTCCCCATTGGCTTTTTTTATTGCTTACTTTACTCTGATTGATTATGCGGACATAAATTTGCCCCAGAGCTCATGTCAACCATGTGCTCCGAGGATGAAGTCCCACAAAAATCTGTGCAAACAGGTGTTTGTGCACAGGTGGAGGTCAGCGAACTTCTAAGAGGTGGCTTTCTCCTTTCACTACAAAGGCCCTGTGGCTCAAACTCAAGTTATCAGTGGACAAGTACCTCTACATGAGCCATCGTACCAGCCTTCTATCCATTAACATGTTTTATTAATAAGTATGTATGCGTGTTATATGTATACGGATACCCAAACAGGGTGTTGGATCCTCTGGCGCCAGAATCAGCAAGTATTTAAGCTGCTTGATGTGGACCATCCCAGCTTCCAGCTCCTTCCACTTGTCTTCTAAATAGCTTTTTTGAGACAGGGTTTCAGTAGCTCAGGCTAGCTCCTAACTCCTCGCTGCGCTGTCTGGAGTTAGTGGTGTGTGCCACCATGCTTGTTTTATGCTATCTTATTTCACCACATCACAAGATAATGTTTTGTTTCCCCTTTATCTTCTTATTGACCCTTATAAAAAATTTAAGTTAACTCTTAAAATAATTAACATCTTCTTTCCCAAAATATGAAACCAAGATCAGAGAAGTCAGATAGGCAGAGACAAAACGATTTAACGAATAATTATAGAATACTGGAGTCGGAGTTCTTATCTAGAGACTAGTGATCAATCTCTACGGTAGCACACATTGCTTCTCATTCTTCAGGTTTCCTAAGGAAGGTGGTTCAGAGGTTCTGATGGAGGAATTATTCAGGGGAAGCAGAAAGTAGTATCCACAGGGAGGGCTGATCAGACACATTTATTAATGCCACATTGTAAATGGTACTTAGGGAAGTGTACAGCGATGTTCCATGTTCCCATCTAACACAGCTTGCTTAAGTTTAGCCGACAGGATTCATCTTGAGTGGACTCGGAGCCATTAGTGATGACCATGGGCAGGTGCAGGACTGGAGCCTTCCAAGTAGAGGAACAAAGTGATTCAGTAGAAGCAAGAATATAATTTACTGTTTAAAGTATCAAGTTAAGACAATTCATCTTCAACACTACAAAACAGAATGGGGGCAGGGTATGGTGTACACACCGTTAATCCCAACACTCTGGGGGCAGAGGCCAGAGGATCTCTAATTTCAAGGCCTAGCCTGGTTTACATAGTAAGTTCCAGGTCAGCTAAGCTGACACAGTGAGACTTTGCCTCAAAAAGCAAAAATCCCTGCTCTAATCCAACCAAAAATACAAACAAAAATCCCACCTAGGGGGCTGTAGAGCGGCTGGGAGGTTAAGAGCGCTCACTGGCTGCTTTTCCAAAGGTCCTGATTTCAATTCCCAGCAACCACATGGGGGCTCACAACCACTCACAATAGGATCTAATGCCCTCTTCTGACATGCAGGCAGAACACTGCAAACATAATATATAAAACCCCACCCTGAATGGGGGTGGGAGCCACTTCTATGTGATACACGCAGCACAGCTCCACATCTGTGCAAGCGATGCTGATGCCGCAGTCCACCCTTGGGAGCAGAGAAAGGTCTCCCCTGCGGAAGCTCAGGAAACCAGTCCTGGGTTCGTGTAAGTCTCAGATGACCACAGTGTCAGTGCCGGGGCACAAACTTATCACATACTTTCCTCCAAATAAAACGGGAGCTTCAGTAGCAAGCTCACCCAGCTAGCCTGTGCCTTCCACTGGTGGCGTTAGCTACCCGCTCTGTCTGTCACTGCAGGAAGTGTTACTTGGCCCAAAGGGTGCTCGCTGTAACATTTAACTGCTTATGTCTTGATCTTTAGTATTTCCACAGTATCTTATAGAATCGCTGAACCAGGCATCCGTTTCAATTCAGGACTCATATAACTTGTTTTGAAAAGCTATGATGGCCTTACCATCCCCAACCATCCAAGAAGCACAACTCTTACCTTTCAAAGCTTTACTTCTTTTATCTAAAACAGAAGAGAAAATCAGTTACAATAATGCCCTACAAAAGTGCCCCGTCAATAACGGTCAAAAATCAACGTGACTGCAGGCGTCACACGTTGGGTAAGGCATACAGCATGCTTTCAGAAACAGTTATGGCTGCGTGTCACAGTCATTTCTTTTTCCAAAGTAGGAAAACTGGCATACACAGTAGGAGGTTTCAAGACAGCATGTACACAGCCATTCATGTCCTGTTCCCTCTCCCCTCCGCCCTCACTTGCTCTCCTCTGCCGTCGGCTGTCTCCTGCACACAACAGCCCCTTTTTACTTTCATGGCAGGTGTTCATGTGTAAGCAGACGGAGGGAAGACGTGTAACATTTGTCTTTCTGAGTCTGACATGTCATTAGCAGGACAATCTTTGCTTCTATTCATTTTCCCACAAATAACATTTTTTCTTTTATAGCTGAATAAAGTTCCATTGTGCATATCTATTATAGTTTTTTTTTTTCTCAGTCTAAGCTCTCCCAACAAGGGCTATTTCAGCTACTTTATTCCATTTTTTAAAATTTATTCATTTGTTGATGGGTATCCAAGATCATAGTTCTGGACCAGCCAGATGGCTCAGTAGGTAAAGGCACTTGCTGCACAAGCCTGGTGACCTGAGTTCAATCCCTGGGACCCACATACAGGTGTGAAGGGGAGAACCAACTGCATCCCTCTGCACACATGTACCCCACACATCACGTGCATCTACACGTACAGGTTAATAATTTTTTTGTTTTTGTTTTTTTGAGACAGGATTTCTCAGTAACTTTGGAGCCTGTCCTGGAACTAGCTCTTGTAGACCAGGCTGGCCTCGAACTCAGAGATCCACCTGCCTCTGCCTCCCGAGTGCTGGGATTAAAGATGTGCACCACCACCGTCCAGCAGGATAGAAATATTTTTAAAAGTCATAGTTCCCTAATTGTGATTTTTTTTATTGTAGGAAATTATTTTAAGGTGTGTTATTTTTGTTTATGCTGCATTTGTTTAACTCTGTGAAGCTGTGATTCTTTGCCTGTCTAAAACACCTGATGGTTTAATAAAGAGCTAAACAGCCAATAGTGAGGCAGGAGAAAGGATAGGCAGGGCTGGCAGGTAGAGTGCAATTAGAAGAAATGTAGGCAGAGGAAGGAGCAATAGAACAAGGAGAGGAAGACACTAGGGGCCAACCACCCAGCTAGCCTCGGAGTGGAGAAAGGAAAAAGCCCAGAGGCAAAAGATAGATGAGATAGAGCTACCTAGAAACAAGCCAAGCTAAGGCTGGGCTTGTAAGAGAGTTGGGTGGCAGGTCCCCCTAAAGACCAAAGAGTAAAGAGCTTAAGAGTAAACAACCAACACCAGATTTTTTTTTTATCTGAAACACCACCCCTGCCAACTTTGAAGAATTACATAAAAACATAAACCTACCAGCACTCCTGATTTTATAAAGGATGAAGGTCATCAACCCCATTCCTACCCAAATTTCCTGGTAAACCTGGGTATAGTAGGGTTTCATGGGGACCCAGACATTCTTAATAAGGCTTTGAAGCATCTGAAAAAGAACGAACATTAAGATTACTGCTAGCGCATACCCAATTGGCAGGATACTTTCATTATTTCACCCGACAGTGTTCTAGCCCCACAGGCTCTGTGGAGCTCTCTGAGCTGACACCCCTCCAGAAGGCTCCCCGTAAGCCTCTCTGCCACTAATGCTAGCCCCCAGTCACATGCCACTTTTTTGACCTTTGGGTGGAAACACTCCTTTCAGCATTATTAGCATTTCAAATTGGGGGGGGGGGGGGCGGGACCCAACCCAACCAAATGGAACCAACCAAACCAAACCAAACCAAAAAACAACCAGGGTTAGGCATGGTCATTTCTGTGGGAAACCAACACCCAAGCCTGGTACATTGGTACACTTTCACCTCCAGTTGCTCAGTGCTGAGATTGATGGATGAATACAGAACAATACATGATGAACCAACTATGATCGCTCTCAAAGTAATGTTTCCTGTTTCTTTACAATTTACCACAGATTCCAAACCAGATACTCTCATTCTCAACCCGCAGTTGTGAGACATCCGATGACTCCAACAGCACCAGGAACATCCATCTCAGAGCCCTTCTCATTTGACTTGGAAACCCCTTACCTTGAAGGCCTGCTCTGCACCACTACTGCAGAGAGTTGTACCTCTCAGCGTTCTCTGGCTTTCCACAACCGTTTGTCAACCTATAGTACAGATCTGTCAGAAGTTCAGTCTGGGTAAAGGCCAGTGGCTGCCCTTGAATTCCTGAGACCTGGACCATACTGACTCAGCAGAAGGGAAGGGGACATGTGCTGTGGGAGGAAAGAGGAAGAGCCAGGCCATCTGGAGAAGTGACTTTGGCAGAAGCACTCATAATGAACTTGAAGATCAGGGAGGAATGTGGCTGCCAGACACAAACCCACTAATTTAGATGTCTTGCTTGTATGACAGGGATAGTAAAATAGTTCTACCCGAAGGGATTGCTGTAATCTTTAAGTGAGTTAGTATATGTAGAATTCATACAGCACCTGGCACCATTTCGAAAGTACCTGTTATACAGAATGTTATTGTTGAACCAGGGAACATGTGCACACCAATTAGGTCCTTGAGTTTAGATTCTAATCTAAGGATGTCCTCCAGGGGGTGGAAATGGCTCAGCCGGTTCTGGTCCCAGAATCTACATGGTGGCTCACAACCATCTGCAATGTAACTCTAGTTTCAGGGGGTCTGACACTGCCTTTAGACCCTCCAAGGGCACATACAGAGTACATATACATACATACAGGCAAAACACATACATAAATCTAAAACAAAACAAAAGCCCCAAACAGCACCATTTACTGCTTGACAATCTCCTATACTACCGCCTCCCAAAGCTACCCATGACCCAAACTACATGAGAGCACACCAAACCTGGTCTATACTCCTGGTTACTGTAGCAATCTATCCCTATGGTCTTGCTTCCTGCTCTCTCCTATGGGAATGAACTTAAATTGAAGAATGGCCTGAAAGTTAGCTAGCCCAGAGAGTTAACTCATAGGGTGTGACTATTATCTTCTCCTGGACTGTATCAGTCCCTAAATTCCTAATATTTGTATTCAGATGCTCTAACACGATAGTCCTACCTTCGGAGGTGGCCTTTGGAAAGCTGAAGAATCCCAAGCTACTGAGTGACAGACAAGGACTCAAAGTATTGCAAAGGACCAGTGGGTTAGAAATTCCAGCTGTGTTCAACTTTAGGAACTCCCTAAATCTCCTGTGTCAAGGACCTTCTACTTGCTCCACAGAGCTCTTGAAATATAAAGGGTCCAGCCTAGGACCTACTGCAGAGTAAGCAAGCAGTAAATGATCAAACCTGTAACAAGGAATTGCTACAAAAACTCAACAGAAAGCAGCAATCCCTAGGCCACTGGGACTCCAAGGGGGACCTGAAAGGATTTCTTTTCCTCTAGCAGGCTGAGTACAATTGCTAGGCCACTGAGACTCTAGGGGGACCTGAAAGGGATTCCTCTTTTCCTCTAGCAGGCTAAGCGCAAGTGTTGAGACCTGATATCAAGAACAGGCGGTGGTGGTGCATGCGTGCCTAATATCAAGAACAGGCGGTGGTGGTGCATGTACGCCTGACATCAAGAACAGGCGGTGGTGGTGCATGCGCGCCTTTGATCCCAGCACTTGGGAGGCTGCAACAGGTGTATCTCTGTGAGTTCAAGTCCAGCTTGGTCTACATAGAAAAATTCTTTTTTTTTCCTTCCGAGACAGGGTTTCTCTGTAGCTTTGGAACCTATCCTGGAACTCGCTCTGTAGACCAGACTGGCCTCGAACTCACAGAGATCTGCCTGCCTCTGCCTCCCAAGTGCTGGGATTAAAGGCATTCACCATCATGCCTGGCAGAGAAACCCTGTCTTAGAAAACAAAATAAAAAAGGAGTGGGACTTACACAGCCCAGGGTAAGGGCGTGTGCACCTGTGAGGCAGATGAACCTTTCTTAGCTCTAGGCCAGCCTGGTCTACAAAGCAAGTTCCAGGATAGCCAGGGCTGTTACAGAGAAACCCTGTCTCAACGCCCCCTGCCCCCAAAAGGGAAGTGCTATTTATCACACGAGGGCCTAGAAGGAGAAAGTAAACTAGAAGGATAGAAAGGGACTTTGATTACCTCGGGATTTTGCTCAGGATCTGGGGACCCTGGCACTGTTTTATTCTACGGAGACTTCCTATGCCTGTAAAGGTTTTGAAAATTAAAGTAACAGCAAGCGTGCAATACACTGGAAAGAGAGGGCACTTGACAGGCTAAGGTTAATAATGTGGTTTGATACAATTTCGAACATCTCCCTTGCCGACGCCTAACTTGGAAGAAGCCTGCGGCATAAAGGAAAGAAGGCAGTAACTTTGGAGAGATGCTTCTTGGTTTGGGATCTAGCTGCATCGGTAACAGGGTAGGTAACAGGACGCTCACAGTTGATGGTGCCATGCTCCTTTGCCAAAGCCTATGTGTCCATAATGCTGCCTGAGGTGGGCCTTCACCAGAATCTAGCCCCTGGACAACACCTTCTCTGTGATGATCCTAGGTGCCTCCCGTTGAAGTCTTTTTTTTTTTTTTTTCCGAGACAGGGTTTCTCTGTAGCTTTGGAGCCTGTCCTGGAACAGGCTTCTTGTAGACCAGGCTGGTCTCGAACTCACAGAGATTCGCCTGCCTCTGCCTCCCGAGTGCTGGGATTAAAGGCGTGCGCCACCACCGCCCGGCTTCCCGTTGAAGTCTTGAGGAATAACCCCTCTATCAGTATAGAGAAATGATCTCAGAGCACACCCTCCCAGACCCTTGTTAACGCCAAGGACTGGCAACAACCCCTCGCCCGGACAATCGGGGAGCCTGACTCCAGGAACACCCTTGCAGGTCTGGAGAACTGACCGCCGAGCACATTCCCGCAGTCGGCGTGACTGACCCCCGGGCACTCCTCGGCCGCAGTCGTGGGAACCCCGTGGACCCTCCTCACAGTCCGCGGACGGCGCAGGGGCTGATCCAAGGTCAGCGTGGACCGCAGAGTCCCTGGCCTGCGCTCCCGACCTACTTCAGCCCCACCGCACCTCGTCCCGGTCCCTCTCCAGTTCCCGCTGTTGGGAACACAGGAAAAAGCCCCGGCCCGGCTCTCACCTCAGCGGGACCAAGGCCACAGGCCACACCAGATTTCCACAAGCCTGGGAAAGGTCACTGAACACGCAAGCGCTGCGCGGGGCCAGTCGGGAAAGCGGAAGGAACGGAGGCTCCTGGAGCGGGCTGCCGGGCCTTCTGCGCCTGCGCACCACAGCGCCCCCGGTGGTCACCCGGGTGCTGCAAGCAACCAGGAGTTGCTGGGAGATGGAGTCTACTGTGTCTCTATAGTGTCTTAACACTGACGTGGGTTTCCGGAAACACTGGGCTTTAAGTACCGAACCCAACACAGTAGATAGGCTAGATAAATTGACCTTAAAGCAAACAAAAAGCCCTTTTAGCAGGGCTTAAACCTTTAACCCCAGCACTCGAGAAGCTGAGGTAGCAGGCCTGGGCTACAGCGTGAGACTGCCTCATAAACCAAAAATCGGGTGTGGTGGCGCATATCTTTAATCTCAGCACCAAGGAAGCAGAGGCAGGCAGATCTCTGTGAGTTCAAGGCCAACCTGGTCCAAGTAGTGAGTTTCAGGACAGCCAGAGCTACACAGAGTGGCCGAGTCTCCAAAAACAAAAAACAAAAAACCAAAACAAAGCAAAGGCAGGTCTTAGTGGCACAGGTCCTTAATCCTAGCACTTGGGAGGCAGAGGCACCAGGGTGGGGGTGGAGTAAGGGGTGAGGTGAAGGGGTGGGAGGGTGATGAGTAAGGGGATGTTTTTCTTGAGTGAGACACTAGGGTGTTCTATATAGCAATTCTGGTCGGGACTGTTACATTCCCACCTTCCCAAACAAAACACCAAAGCAATATAGAAAAAAGAAACCCTCTTTACTTGATTTTTTTTTCTATGTTGCCTGGAACTCGCTGTGTAAACCAGGCTGGCCTCAAATTCAGAAATTTGCCTGCCTCTGCCTTCTGAATACTGGGATTAAAGGCCTGCACCATTACTCCAAGCTTTTTTTGTTAATTACCATTTCCCCCAGTATTGCTCATTTTTGTGCTACATATTTGAATAAGCAGCCATTCTGAGCATAGCAATTATCCTTAAAAGATGTTGGAAAGTGATTTAAAGACTTCTGCAGGAACTCCAGGGACTGGACCTAATAGTTTGTTGGGTTTTTTTTTTTTTTTTTTTTTTTTTAAATAAATACGCTAGCTGTGTGTGGTGTGCATATAATCCTTGCACTTGGAAAGCAGAGGATGATCAGGATTTTACGACCATCCTGGGCTACATGAGACCCTGTTTCTAAACAAAAACTAGCCCGGTGGTAGTGGCGCGTGCCTTTAATCCCAGCACTTGGGAGGCAGAGGCAGGCGGATCTCTATGACTTTGAGGTCATTCTGGTGTACAGAGGGGGTTCCACATCATGCTCCAAAGATATGAAGAAACCCTGTCTTGAAAAATCAACCAACCAACCAACCAACCAAACATTGTTCTTGCTTTATTTTAGCCTTTAAAAAAAGGCTTAATTTTATTGTGTTTTGTTCACATCTATATCTGTGTACCAAGTTTGTGCCTGGTATCCTCAGAGGTCAGAAAAGGGCATTGGATACCCTGCAACTGTAATAATGGATGGCTGTGATCTACCATTCGGTGCTGGGAATTGAACCTTGGTCTTTTGGAAGAGCACTAAGTGCTCTGAATCACCTAGGCATATCTCCAGGCCCATACCTTTGTTTAAGGAACCACTAAAACATCAGCAGAAAGTGGAAAAACAAATCTATCTATTGAATTAAAACAAATTAGGGCTTGGGGATTTAGCTCAGTGGTAGAGCTTGCTCAAGCATAAGGCCCTGGGTTTAGTCTTCAACTGGGGATGGGTGAGTGGGTAGGTGACTCAAAATAACAAAAAAAGAAAAAAAAAAGGTTCCAGCAGTGGTGGTGGAACCCTTAATCCCAGCACTTGAGAGGCAGAGGCGGGCAGATCTGTGAGTTGGAGGCTCCTGGTCTATAAAGAGAGTCCCAGGACAGCCAGGGCTCTTACACGGAGAAACTCTGTTTTGAAAAACCAAACAGAACCAATCAAACAAACAAACAAAAAACAAAACTAAAAAAAAAAAACAAACCAAATTTGGTATGTTTAACAATTACCAAAACAGAAGCCAGGAGAAATGATAAGGAACACAGACAAACAAGAGAAGACAAAGATACCTTATAGAAAGAAAGCCTGCAGCAGCCTGTCCAGTGCAGCTGGGATTCCTCCTCCTTTCCTCTTTCATTTTTTCCCTTAAAATTTTTTACTATGTGGATGTGAGTGTGTGTGTGTAAATCAAAGTGCCACGGTATCCATGTAGAGTGATAGGAAATCCATGTGGAAGTCCCAGGCATCACACTCAAGTGGTCAGACACCTTTACCCATTGACCCATCTAGCTAGTCTTCCTTTGTTGTTGTTGTTTTGTTTTGTTTTTTTTCTCGAGACAGGGTTTCTCTGTGTAACAGTCCTAGCTGTCCTGGAACTAGTTCTTGTAGACCAGGTTGGCCTCGAATTCACGGAGATCCACCTGCCCCTGCCTCCCAAGTGCTGGGATAAAAGGTGTGTGCCACCACTGCCCGGCTTGTTATTGTTTTTTAAATTTAAAAATCACTATTATTTTTTGGATATGGGTGTTTTGCCTGCATATATGTGTAGTCTCAAACTCACGGCAATTCTCCTGCCTCAGTCTTTCAAATGCTGTAACTACAGGGGTGAGCACTATGTCCAGCCTTTTTCTCTCATGAAGCTGGGGATGAACCTGGGGCATTGGACAACATATGAGCTCTACAACTGAGCTTAACTTTCAACCATACAGCAAACTAGATCTCAGAGCGCAATGGGGCGTAGGGTAGAAATATTTGAAGAGCTAATAGCTGATTGAGAATTTCCCAAAAGGGATTTAAAAAACAATAAAGGGCTCAAAAAGTCTTACTGAAACCAAGCAGACAGAGAAATGAAAAGTCTAGAAGCCACACAATAAAACTAAAGACTAGGGCTAGGGTTGTAGCTCAGTGGAAGGGTGTTTAGCATGTGTGAGGACCCTTGGGTTCATTCCCAGCACCACCAAACAAAAGATGCTAATACCTAAGAATGATGTTAAATAGCTGCCCATCTAGAATTCTATTTATCTAAAAATTAACATTTAGTAAAGGCAAAATACTGTTTTGGACAAATTAAAAACGAAGGGATAATTACTAACGGGTCTATAGTAAAGTCATTCAGACAAGAGAGAAACAAGCTCAGATGGGAGGGTGGGGATGCAGAGAGGATGCAGAGAAATGGCCATCATCCTGCTTTAAGGGAAAAGGGGCTTTGGCTCAAATGAAGTTGCATGGAAGCTTGGAAAGCTTGTTATTCTAGGGTAGTGATGCTCCAGGTTCAGTGTTTCTAGGGCTTCTGAGGACCAAAACTCTTCCCACCACAATAAGGTTTGTCTTTTCTTGCTAGAATTCTCTTATGTGCACAACAGAATGTTCCAGAGGCCCTGGGACTTGTGATATCATATAGCATCACAGAGACAGAAAAGTTGCTGTTTTTCATTCAGTTCGACACTAAGGGACTGGTGAAAATTTCTAAGTGTCACTTGGGCTGGAGAGATGACTCAGCCGTTAAGGGCAGGGGCTGTTCTGGAAGACTCCCAGAATATGATTCTCAGAACATGAGCAGCTTCCAAGTTGCTTGTATCTCCAGCTAATCATCTAATGCTCTCTTCTGGCCACTCACACATAGCATATATGCACCCATATATGTAAATAAAAATAAAATAAAATTTAAAAATGTGTCACTCCTACATATGAGCTTTCAGGAAAATAGTGATTTTCATAAATAATATGGCTTGATATGTAATGAGTTTTTAATTGCTATTTTAAATTAATCAATAATGTTTTACTTTGATTTCTGTTCCTGCAATAAAACATTCTAACTCAAGCAATTTGGGGAGGAAAGGGTTTATTTCAGATTGCACTTAAAAGTCACAGTCTATCCTTGAGGGAAGACAAAGGCGGGGACTTTAGGCAAAGTAGAGGCAGGAACCATGGAGAAAGGCAGCTTACTGGCTCACTGTTCAGCGGCCTGGGCCCTCACACATCACTCATCAATCAAGACAATCCCATCTGAGTAGTCCCTCAACTAAGACTCCTCAGTAGGCTGTGCTGAACTGAAGATCATTTGGACAAGGGCGTATAACCTTCCTTGGTTGTAATCCTCCATAGACAGATATAAACCATAAACAAAAGCTCTTTAGGGTCTCAAGTCACTATGAGGAGTGCAAAGAGAGTCTTGGGACCTGAATCAGGTTTAAGATGTAGTTCAAAAAGAATATATTTTATTATTATTATTATTATTTATTTATTTATTTATTTTTTGAGATAAACTCTTACGCTGTTGCTCCGGCGGCAAACGCCCAGCAATTCTGTCCCGGTCTCTGAAGTGCTAGTATTAAGGATTACCGTTATGAGCTAACAGGAAGAGCATCCATCACAGCTCTTTGAAGACAAAGCTTCAAACCAGACAACAGGCTTTAATGTAATTTCAAGTCCAAAACACTGTATCACATCTTTAAACGTTTGAACATGTTTACGGGCGATTCCAGCAGAGTCATTCAAAACGCCTAATGCTGCGTGCGTTCTGAGGCTGAAAGGAGAACAAACTTAAACTGTTCACTGCTGTTTTATGGAGAGTGCTGTTAATAGAGCCTTCGTGGCTAAATGCTGACACCTGTTTGCATCCCTGTTCTGCAGACCCTCAAGCTGTTCTGCGAATAAACCAAATCTGCCCCAAAGGCCAAGGCCGTGAGCTACTCAGTCTTCACGTGAGATCTGATGATCTGGAGCCTACAAGCCCTTTAAGAATTGCCTGATAACAAGTGGTCCTGGTTAGCTTTGATCTTTGAGTCATGTGAGAAGGGAACACCAAAAACTATCCCACCTAGTTAGGGCCAATGAGACCCTTGTTCAACTACCGGTCTGGTGCCCCTAGAGCAGAAAACTACAATTTCTTATAATCTCTGAGGTTTGTGGCCCGGCTCAGGCTGAGGTCCGTCCTTCCTTGGAGGGCTCTAGGCCGAGTTAGCGGCAGGAGTGCTGTAAATATTATCAGCCTCTGCTGGAACTGTGCAGCGGCCATCGTCAGAACCACTTAAAGGCGGTCTCAGTTAATCACTTGCCTGCCCAGGTCACCTGACTCCAACTATCCCAGCAGGCCTTATGGGGAGGCAGTGGCTGCGCACAGATCCCACGTGCGGTAGTGGCGTGGGCCAGCACGTGCAGGGACGCCCCACCCTCTTGCGTGGCACAGTCTGATTGGATGGCCTCAGAGGGGGGAGGGGCGGCCTTCTAGAACGGTCGGTCGTTGTGGCACTGGGCAGGGAGCTTCACTTGAGGCTTTTGCCATCTTTGGAGCTGGGCAGTTGAGGCAGCTCCTGGGTGCCGAGGATGTTGCGCAAGCTCACAGTCGACCAAATCAATGACTGGTTCACCATAGGCAAGACTGTGACCAATGTGGAGCTGCTGGGCTTGCCGCCCGCCTTCCCTGCCGAGGCAGCCCGGGAGGAGGTCCAGCGCCCAGCTGCAGCCCCCAGCGAGGCCCCTGCCATCCAGGCCCAGGATCCAGGTCCAGCTGTGGCCACAGCCCCTGCCCGGCCATCTTCCACCTTTGGGAGGTAGGGAGCCTGCGAGGGGTTAGGTTGGGCCCTCAAGCCGGTGACTGTAGCCCCAGCCCTCAGCACACAGGTGCCTTCCCAGGTTTTCCAGCAAGAAGCTGAACCTCCCAAGAATTTGGTGACTTGTTTGTTTTAATTTCCTGCCTATTGTTTTGAAATAGGGTCTTGTGTAGACTATCCTGGCTTCAACTTATTATGCCTCCATGGATAACCTTGAATTTCTCAATTCTCTGCCCTCCACCTCCCCAAGTCTTGATTACAGGTTTATTCCACCAGCCCCAAGTTCATAGACTGCTTTAAAAATTTTCACTGCAAGGATTCATTGTGGGTGAGATTGTGTGTGTGTATACTTGTGCCAGGATACCTTGTTAGAGTAGGTCCACCTGTGTTGGCTCCTGGGGATTGAACTCTGGTCACTGGGATTGCTGGCAGGTGCCCTTTCCCAGCTGAGGCATCTCACTGCCCCAGATGCTATCTACCTTCCTTCCTGAAGGGTTATTTTATATTTGTTTGTTTGGCTTGGTTTTTTGAGACAGGGTTTCTCTGTTGCTTTGGAGCCTGTCCTGGAACTCGCTCTGTAGACCAGGCTGGCCTCGAACTCACAGAGATCCGCCTGCCTCTGCCTCCTGGGATTAAAGGCGTGAAGTCATTGTGAGCCCCCTGACCTGCCTGGGTGCTGGGAATGAAACTCAGGTCTTCTGCAAAACCATTCTATACTTTTAATTCCCGGTTCCTCTCTCTAGAGTCCCCAGACACTGGTTTTGAAGTTGGTTGCCCGTTTCCAGAAACCTTGTGCAGAGTTACCAAAATGTCCGCTTCCCTTCTGCGCTTCCCACTGTTGCTTGTTAATGCACACACGCTGGTGTGGTGAAGAATAATTTTCCAGACTCCTCAAGTGATGCTTGAGGTTTTTGTGGTGTTGCAAACACGGCATGGCTTTGGATTCGTGATGTTGCACATCTGTTGCCATCCCGGTATCGTTAGCAGTAAAAAATCAACGTGGTCCACCTGGTTTTACTGCTCCTTAACCTTTGACAACTAAGGGTAATTTTTGTTTGTTTCCATGTTTTTCTTCTGCAGAGTTCTGTGTGGTTGAAATCACACAATCTCAGCCCTCTGAGACTGGCTGCTTTCACTTAGTAATTGCATTTGAGGTTCAACATACTTATCTGCGGACACATATCTTGGTTGTTTCCCAGTTCTGGAAGTTAACAAATGAAGCTGTTTGCATTTGTGCAGGTTTCTATAGAGACAAAAGTTTTCAGTACATTTGTACATTTCAGTAGGTAACTAGCAAAGAGTTTGATGCTAATTCTTTGTTCAATTTCACTTTATTGTTTTAAATTTAGTGTCATTGTGGATGTACTGAGTATGAGTGCAGGTGCCCGTAGAGGCCAGAAGAGGGTGTCAGATCCCTGGACTCGGGAGTGGCAGGCAGTTCTAAGCTACTTAATGTGGGTGCTGGGAACTGAACTCTGGTTCTTTGGAAGAGCAGCAAGTGCTTTTAACCACCGGGCCATCTCTTCAGTCCTTGTTCGGTTTCTTTAACCTTTTTACCTCTCATCACTCTCCTTGGGTTAAGTGTCTGCCTCGAGTGATGGGTGGATGTGGTGGGAGCCAGGCAGAAGGACACCTGTTTAGGAGAGACTGGAGGTGGCGAGTAGAAGCCAGCATGGTAGTACCCTAGCTTGGTACCTCTGTTACTCCCACCTGAAACCCAGCGCTCTTGGCAGTTGTTGAGAGCCGTTTGTTAATGAAAAACTATTTCAAGACAGTGTTTTACTATTTTGCCCAATTTAATCTTGAAACTGAGCATAAGTGGTCCTCCTGCGTTAATCTCCAAGGCATTGGGATTACAGGTATGCACCACCAACTCTGTCTCTTTAATTTTCAAAAATTTATTATTCTGTGTTTCTGGGCTATATTGATGTGTGTGCTTGCTTCGGAATACTACAGGGAAGATACAGGGTGTGTGTAAGCATATAAACAAGTTAGGATCTGTGTGTGGAGGGCGGAGGGAGCTTTCAGCAGCGCTTCTTGCCTGTTCCCTTGTTGGGTCGGGGTTTCTCTTGACTGTGTTTCCTCCTGTCTGCCGCCCACCTCACCACAGGAGTGCTGGGTTCTAAGGACGGAACTCAGGTGTCAGGCTTGTGTGGCAGTGTCCTTACTTGCTCTCAGTCTTGCTGGCAGTGTTTTAGCTTTTAAAAGTGATTCTTGTTAGCACTGCTTCCGTCTTTTGTAGAGTCGAATACAACCTTTAGATCTTGGTTGAGTTTGTTTTTTGGAGGAACCCCGGGGACATAGAGTGGCTAATTTGTTTGATTTTTCAGACTTTATTTCCTTGAATTACTGTGGTGATGATTTTGTGTCAGAGCTCCACTTAAGGCTCTGCAACTGCCTTAGGCTTCCCTGGAGGAATATAATGTTTTCATTCATTTATTTTGATACCGGAACTAGAATTTATTGACCTTGTCAGAAACTAAAAGTATAGATTCATTTGTCATTTTAATTTCTAAGGAGCAATTTTTAAACTCTTCAAGTCTTTATGGACTGAGACGTGTTAATCAAAGGTGAGTCTGCAGAACAGTGAGCCGACAGAAGGTGAGTGTGCCATTAAAAAACTAGATTGGCATACATTCCGATACTTTGTCAGCGCTCCAGACCACTTTAATTGCCTGCCTGATGAGTTACTGGTGACGCTTTTCTGAATAGTGCTAGTGGCATTTCTCTTCGGTGCCTTCCTGGACTCTGAACACATGTACATCCGGTGTGTAGCATCCTAGCGTGTAGTAAGCACTCTGATTGCAGCTACGTTAATCCTTACACCAACACTGACATTATTGGATTGAGTAAGGAGAGTTTTTTTTTTAAATTTTTTTTTGCAGGGGGAGGGGAAGGATCAAGGGAAGGCATGGAGAGATTGGGGTGGGGTCAGAGGGGGTGGAAGGATCAAGGGAGGCCATGGAGTGGGGCCATCTGAGCAGAAGGGGCTCACTCAGCACTCTGCTTATGCATCTCTTTGCATATTTTTGGAGTTGTATTGCTTCCAACAGAACACCTTACTGATTGTGGAAATTATCACAGAATTCCCGCTAGTTACTGCAGCCGCTGATATACAGTAGACACTTGGGTATTTGAATGCAATGTCTAGATCCCAGTTGTCAAGTTGGGTACTCTATGCCTGCTCTTTATTCTGGACATGGCCACTCCAAGGTATGTTTGAGGAGGAAGGTTTATATTGTAGAGATGAGGAAAGTATAGCCAGAGCCATCTGGAAGAGCCCTGGAAGAAGCAGGAAGAGAAAGTAGTAGACTACACATGGCCAGCAGATTGGACCAGACCATGAGAGAAGAGAGAGGGGGAGAGAGAGCCAAGAGAAGCATGTGGCTGAAAAGGCAGGGTTACCTAGAGAGAAGCTGGGGCAGGGGAAGCCCAGGATCTGGAGAGGTTTAGGGTAGGGGTGGAGTGAGAAGAGCCACTGGCACTCAGTGAGCCTGGAGGCTGGCCTGCTCTTTGATGTGCTAACAGGCACGGTAGATAGCTATTTGTCCCTCTGACAGTGATGAGTGCTGACTCCCTTGATAGGGGGGAATGGGTGCCAGAATGGGGAGTAGAGTTTCCTTTGTAACTTTCTGACTCGCTCCTGCTTGGACTGACTCAAAAGATGTACGTTGTCTGATACATGAAATATGGCTGATTTTCCTGAAGGATGGTTTTGAGGGTATTTATTTACAGCAACTGCACTATATGTATTTCCAGAGTAAGAGAGTGGCTCACAGTTCACACATGACCAGCCTGGAAGAAAGCATATCTCTTGCTGTGTTACTGTAAGCACCTCCCATCTTTGAGCTGGCTTTTCATGGTTCTCTGCTACAGCACCAAGAAGAGTGTCTGGCATGAGGCCAGTGCTCAGCTACTATTTACAGAAGGAGCAGCTCGCACAACACTTGCACCTAAGGCTGAGTATACCAAGCGACTTTCTGTGGGAATATTGCTATTGGAGAAATTTGAATTTGAATTCTTTTGTTTTTTGTTTTGTTTTTGAGACAGGGTTTCTTTGCTTTGGAACCTGTCCTGGAACTCAATCGGTAGTAGACAGGCTGGCCTCAAATTCACAGAGATCTACCTGCCTCTGCCTCAATTTGAATTCTTAATTGTGGCCTTCAGAGCATCTCTCTATCCTTTAGGAAACAAACCTGCTGAGACTTGGGTTTTGAGCGTGCGGACTTGACACTTCCTTTAAGCATCTAAGAGGAGGTGTCCACAGGCGGCTGTTATTTGTGTCTGGACTGCAGAAAGCAGATGAGGCTGGGGTCGGACAGGCCGAGTGTGATTCCAGCTCTGCTAGTTACCTTGAACCTGGCACTGAACTTGTCTGAGCTATTCCTTTGTCGAGTGAGATGTACAAGGTTTGGATTAAATGAGAAATTGTGCACAGTACCCAGAATGTAGTATTTAAACATTGCTAAACAGATTGATCTGGCTAATAATGACAACGTACTGGTGTGTTTTGTGAATACTGTAACAGCTGGTTTTCTGCAGATGAACTCATTTTATCTATTCCCTAGCTAAAAATTTTAGCTATCGTGCCCATATAATTTTCAATAAAATGTACCTGAAGCACCCCAGGCATCCTAAATACTTAATACACATATGCATACACACACGTGTGCACAGATTCAACCTTAATTCCATCACCAGATTTAAGTAAATAGCTTGAAGTATAAACACCTGGCTCTGTTAACCATGATTAGAAATCAGATAGCAGTCCCCATGAGCTGCTATGAGGTTCTGTTGGGTCTGAGTCAGAACTCAGAAAGGGAGTGATATTTTCTTTCTCCTTCCTTTTGGATGCTAGCCAGAATCGAAGTCTACCTTTCTTGGTTCTCTGGGCCTCTTTGTCCCCCTTTGTCATGCGGCATCTTGCCTGCATCATGGCTGACCTCTATGCCTAGCTCAAATGGCGTGATTTTGCTGTCTCCTACCCATGATTATAGTGAACTCTTCTCAGAAACAGGGAAAGCTGTATTTTAAATTGAATATTGCTTCCACATTCATGGCCCCTTCCTCTTGTTCCCATGGAGGGTGACATCATATAATGGATCTGACTTCATTTCAGTATTGCAGTGTAAGAAGTTCATATTAATCATTTATTCTACACATGGGCTCTCAGAATAAAAGTCAAGGTTAAGTTTCACAAAAAATAGTCAAACTTCATATTAAATTTGCTTAGTTCTGTGACATTTGAGGTGTAAGAAAATACTTCAAACATTTAGGCAACATTTTAGTTAAAAGCATACTAATCAATGAAAATATTGAATATTTAGAGTGGTTAAAAACACTGCTAAAACAGGTTGGTGACAGGAATTTTAACTTCTGACCTTGTAACAGAGAAACATGAGGTCACATCACTGTCCTGGCTGGTGCTCTGAGCTGCGATGGTAAGGTGCCCTCGGTGTTCTTAACTCGATGGGTAGTAGTGCGGCCGGTTCCACACTCTGTGTGAACATGACAGAAGCCTGCTGTTGGCGTGTCTGTCTACATAACTTGAAATCGTGGGTATTTCTTCTTTGTGGGGCCTCTGGGAGCTTTCGCCCGAGAACACAGGGGCCGGGGAACAGCTGGCGGCGGAGTCCCATGGGCCAGCGTGCCGACCCCCTCTGTCAGGACTGCTGAGGAAGTCTCTCAGAACTTGCTTGAAGATGTAGACGATTTCCCAGGGAAGTACATCGTTTTCTGCCAGAAGTTCTCGGAATCTAAGGGGGATGCAGGGATGAATGTTTAGAAATTTCTCTTGTACTCCATCCGCCTCCCAAATGCAGCTTACATAATGTAGTTGTGTGCTAGGTACTTACCTTTTGAATAATCAGAAAAACTTTGTAATTAAAGCTTCCAGTGAAGAAATTTTGATTGTAATTAAAATAAATTTATACCAGTAAGCTATGAAGTCTATAGAGTTTTACAGACAAGTATCTAGTGCGTGTGATTAAAACACTGACAGAATGGGGCAGTTTCTAGTCTGAAGGTGGAACAGCTCACACACACACACACACACACACACACACACACGAATGCAGCACATTACCTGCTGAGAATAGTTCCGGTTTGACAAGGGTGCACTTGGGAACAAAGAACTTCAAGCTGTCTTTGTTCGGTAGCTGGGATGGTTGCCTGAGGATTCTGGTAGTTTCGCAGCCAGTTGTAATCCACACCTGTTTTTTTCACTTTCTGTTCATTTTCGATCTCTTGTATTAATCTCTCACGCTCTTTTAGATGCCATTTTAATTCCCGAAGCAGGGTCTTTGTCACCATATCTGAGCCAGCGCAGTGTGTTTGCTTGTAGGAATTATTTCCCGGCCACTTCATCCAGCTGAAAAGTGGCATTTTTAGGCTGTGGAGATGTTAAATGTTTACTTGCATAACATTTTTATGACTTTTTTAAAAATTTAAAATTGCCAGAAAAATTCATGAATCTTTCACTGGTTAGACATGCAGGTCAAAATAAGATTAGAACATTAGGATTAAAGTCTTTCAATTTCTAACTAGGTCAGTGCTAAACCCAAGCTTTGAAAATACTTAGATATAACTAAGCAGAAATTAAATAAAACCAAAGATAATAATACAAGCTACAATTTTTGAAAATAACTCTTGCTATTAGAAGTTCTTAGGAGGCTTTAAAATATCAGTCTTGCAAATGTAGACTTTGACTTGCTCTCTGTACAGAAAGCATAAAGCTTACCTGCCGAGTGATCTGTTGTGGGAATGCTGCCAGAGACTTTGCTGGAGCCGGAGATGAAGCTGTGTTTCACTCAGGCGGGTCTCATTCTCTTGGAGGAGTCCTCCGGTGAAGAACGTGTCTCCTCATTTACCCACTGGAGCTGTGTTTGAAACAAACAACTTTTCTGTGTTAGGAATGAAGTTCTGCTGTTTTCATTTCGAGAGAATGCTAACTAATACACTTGTCTCTAAGCTAAGAGAAATATATATACACCTTTCATCTTCACAAATTATATAACTGTCTACCTTTGGAGCGTAGCTTATTTTGTTTGCAAAAGATGCCGGCATCTATGGATGCTGGTCCCAGATGCATGCTGCATGTCTCTGGAAAGGGAGTGAAGAGCAGGCGTGAGGCACTACAGATGCTCTCCCAGCTGAGGTGAAGATTGTCGCATGGGTGCTGCTTTGCTGTGCGTAGCCGTGGGTCACAGCTCCATGCTGTATTTTTATGCCTGTAGAGCTCTAAAAATAACCACACTGCTTTTATTCTTCAGCTTAACTTTCAGGTCATTTGGAAGCCAGGTCACTGTCCCTTCTAATGAAAGCATGAAAAATAGATCAGACTTGACTATATATGCACGACAATGCTCTGTGAAAGCTTATGGTGACTGGGTAAAGTGGGCAAAGCGTGCGGACATCAGTGTGTGGGGCGCTAGCAAATGCTACATCATGTATTGCTTGTAAAATAGCAAATTCTGTGTATTGAAGTTGAAATGCTAGAGGACACCAAATCACATGGGTAGATAAATGTAGGATATATTTGATAATCCCTGTGTTCACGGTGGTGAGGCATGAACATCTACAAACTTCGGTAGAATTATACATGGTGTGGTGTGGCTTATTGGGGAGAGTGCTTCCCTGGCATGTGTGACCTGAGGCCCGTCTCTAGCACCATATATAGTCAGGTGGTAGTATTATATGGAGGAAGGAGTATCAGAAGTTGAAGGTCACACATGGCTGTACATAGAGGTCAAGTTTCAGAGCTTTGATAACCACTGCTTATGCGAACACTGGTGTGCTTTGGGCTTTGTTGTGCATTTTTTCGGTTTAGGTGCTTGCCCTGTGAAACAGTGGCTAGAGTATAAAAGGTCTTTGCTTCTTCGCTTTCTGTTAAGTGATGACTTTGCAGCTTTTCTTCTAATAATTTTTATTTCTTCTGTTGCTTTTCTTCCCAGTGAACCAAGAATAATAGGCATTGTTCAAATCAGACCTGTGTGACATGTGATCAAGAGTGACATGTGTGGTCATGCTACAGTGCCTATTATGTCTGGAAAAGACCAGATGTCAGGGTTCATTGTCCTCAATGAGAAGCTTTTACATCATATTGCCTGTGACAGCAGGAGAGGGGAAGGAGGGAAGTGTGTGGTGACAGAATGTCCTTGCAAATTAAAAGCCAGAACTGTACCGAATCATGCAACTTTGAAACTTCATTATTTAAAAATTTCCTTCCTCTGGAAGGGAGGGGAGTGAAGAAAGATGTATAGCCCAGTAAAATCAAAATTAAAAAATTTCCTTCCTCTGAAGTGCTAACAAAAATATAACATATATTGACGAAGGAAAACAAGCCTGATTTCTTCTCCATCCCTGCCCCTGTCCAGCTTCCCCACTGACCACTCCAGTGCTGACCACATCTGTCCATCACTGCCCCTACTCAGCTTTCTCGCTGACCACACCTGTCCATCACTGCAGTCTCCTTTCCTGCCCATCATTTTTGTGTGTGTTTGTTGGTTTTGAGACAGTCTCACAATGTAGTCCTGGCTGCCTTGGAACTCACTATGTAGATTAGGCTGATGTCAAATTCGTAGAGATCTACCTGCCTCTGCCTCCTGAGTGCTGGGATTAAAGACATGGATCACCACACTGCCCCCAGATTTAGATACATCGACTTCTCAAAGCTTTCTCTGTTATTTGTAGCTGCTATCCAATTCTGTTTTAGTTCAACTCACTTTTTTTCTTCAACATTTTTCCTTGGTTTTACTCTTCTTTGAACTTATTCTAATTTTTCCTTTTATTCCCAGTTTTTAAATGCTTTCTTATGAAATTCAGTTCCCTGTATTTGCTGGGGTTCAGTTGTGTAACAGATATGATGTCTCTTATGGTCTGGAGGGTTAGGACCTAGTTCACTACATGGGTCTAGTTCCTGCTTTCGTCAGGTGGCCCTTCTAAGGGAGAGACACATGTGTGGGTAAGGTAGTATGGGTTGTCTGTGTTGTTTAATGTTTTTGTAGTGGCCAAGTGTCACGCCCCACCTCGTCCAGCAAGGATGACGCGCGACACACCGGAGCTCTTCTCACTGCAGTTTATTCCAGGACTTTATTCACAGCAATCTATCTCCTTCTCCTTCTCTTTCTCTCGCTCCCCTCTCTCTTCTCTTCCTCTCTCTCCCCTCTCTCCCTGGGCAAACCTCTCCCAGCCCTTAAGTAGGCATGGGCTGCCAACCCCGAACTGCCAGGTGGGCACTGCCCATAGGTTCATGCATATGCAGGCAGCTGATAATCATTGCGTGATCATAGCATAGGTCAGGCCTTAGCCATCTCAGGAGTTGATTATACATCTCCATCAGGTGTGGCTCTGTGCTGCTCGCTACAGCCAAGGAAGGACTTTCTGCTTGGGATAGTTTTAAAAATTATTTTTTAAGATTTATTTGCATTGGTGTCTATCCTGCCTATGTGAGGGTGTCAGATACCTTGGAACTAGAATTCCAGACACTTGTGAGCTGCCATGTGGGTGCTGGGAATTTAACCCGGTTCCTCTGGAAGAGCAGCCAGTGCTCTCAACCACTGGGCCCTCTCTCCATCTGGGGATAATTGTTTTGAACAGGGATTTATTTATTGATTCCTGAACCAGGGTCTCTTTGAAGCTGATCTCAGATTCACTGTACCGCTGCCCCAGCCTCTTAAACAGATCACTGGCATAAGCCGCAACACTTGCTCTTTGAACAGAGACTAAAATAACCTTGGAGGAATTCTTGAGAGCCGTCTTTCTTCTCTGCCTGGCTTACTGGGCATCTGTCTAGACGTTACTCATGTCTGATCTTCACAGAGCTCTAATTACCTCCTCAGGTCACACCAAGTACTCATTCCTTTGAGCTTACTTGTTCAGAACATATTTTCTAGTGTTTAGTTTGTGCTACTTATAATGTACTAAGTTTAATTTTCCTCCTTTCTGATGAAATTGTTAAGACTGAAGCAGAGGCCAAATACCATTCTCTGTAATATCTGTCCTACTCCCATGCAGTTAGAGAATGTATTCGTAGGCAAGATAAGGCAATTCCCTTTTAAAAATTATTTTTTCTGTTTATCAGGGTAAAAACAGATTAGCATGAGTTTATCAACTAATGTTGTAAGTTCATAAATGGTTCACTTATGCATGAGAACATTATTAAGCTATTTTATATGGAAGACATGCAACAGTTGAGTCATTTTCTGTTTGTCTTGTTTGCTTGTTTTTTTATTTTTATGTGGATGGACATTTGCCTACTTTTATGTCTGTGCAGCTGTGTGCAGTGCTTGCAAAGGCCAGAAGAGGGCATCAGATCTTCTGGAACTGGAGTTACAAATGGTTGTTAGCCACCATGTGGGTGCTAGGAATCAAACCCTCATCCTCTGGAAGAGCAGCCAGTGCTGTTAACTGCTGAGCCACCTCTCCAGTCCCAGTTATCTTGGTTTTTCTAGGCTATATCTGATTAAATAGTTCAGAGTCTTCAATGACTCGAAATGGTGCCGTGGTGTTCCCAGTATGCACATCTGTACAACTCTTAAGTTGCATGACAAAGTGCACAAAAAGAGAAGTCTAGAAATAGAATCAGGGACCTCGAAAGGCTGCTAAGGGACAGGGTGCCTTTGTCACATTACTCTTGAGGCCACTGGGTGTAGGTAACAGCATTAGGTTGCAATTACAAATTTTTTTCCTTGTGGGAAAGTTAATATTTTGTTTTAATTCTTTTGCTGTGAAGTTAAAAATCAGGGTTAATGGTTCATTTTATTAAAGTTAAAAATTGCAGTTCTATGAACATGTTTAAATATTAAAAATACTTCAAAAAATATTAAAAATACTTGACAAATTATGAGCAGGGGTAAACTGTTGCTCTGATAAATGCCTCTATAAAAGTCCTCTACTGACCTGAGCAAAGTAAGGACCCCATTTTCCCACTTGTATTCTATGGTATTAAAAGTCCTACCCAGAGCAATTAGGGAAGAAAAAATCAGAAAAGTTGTCAGTACCAAGATGGAGTCACTGTTAAACTCAACAGAACAGAGTCAGGCCGTTGTGCAGGGAGGATTAAGCGCCTTAACAGGGTACCTATTGAGAAGCATTGCAAGCACTGCCAGAGGGCATTACATGCACAAACCTGCAACAGCTCTCCCTAGGTCTTTCCAGACCTCAGTTCAGATGGTGCGAATCCAAGTGAGCGAGACACCTGCCTGGATGGTCTCTGTCGGTTCACTCAGTAGTCATGGTCTGGCTTGATGGGCAGTCCATGCTGAGCTCCTCGGGGGAGTCCACCACCCCACAGATGCCAAGCTCTCCCAGCCATAGTGACACTTGTGCGTCAGGGTGTGAATGATGAAAAGAGAAAGTGGTTGATTGGCGGCTCCCTGGCTGCTCTTAAGGCAGAGCTGGTTCCCATGCCTAGCCCTTAGCACTGGGATGAGATGTGGTTGGAGATGGTAGAAGAAATAAAAGGAAAATCTTGGCTTGGTGTGCCTTGTATCTTGGCATTCTCACCAGCCTCCTTGCTGCTGTGTGTCTCAAGAGTCCTCAGAGCCTTACCTGTGTGCTCTGGCTGCGTGCTGCTCAGTGTGTCCACAGTGCTCACTCTGCTGCTTACTGTGTTGCTCATGCCCGTGGCTCAGCTGCTCTGGCCCTGTGCTGCTCATGCCCGTGGCTCAGTTGCTCCGGCCTTGGGGATGCTGATCTGGTACGTGGTCTCCAGGCTCCTGCTGGGCTTACTACTCCCTTTCCTTTGTCACTGTTCAAATGGTGTCTGGTGTTAAACATTTTCCTTTTTCTGACCAAAACCCATCTTTCTCAGGTCAGCAGTTTCTTCCTGTCTCACCTCAACCCCAACTCCTCCCGCTCAAAGCTCCAGGTACATTCTGGGACCTCAGAACGATTTTTGGACTGCCTTCCCCCTAAATGTCTAACATGGATTCTACCTTTTTCAGACCTTTCCCCAAATGTCACCAATGACCTTGGCTAACAATGTAACTGTCATTGCCCCATATTTGACATTGCTTTCCCCATGCACCTTATTCCACTCATTAAAAAAAAATTTTTACATGTATGCATTTGAGTGTCTGCATGGTATGTACACTATGCTTGGTGCTGTGGGGCTAGATCTGAAACTGGAGTTAGTCAGTTGTGAACCATCATATGGGGGCTGGGAACTGAACCCAGGTCCTCTCTAGTAAGTAACAAGTGCTCTTAATCATCCTCTCACCCATTTCACTCATTTAATTCTCTTTCCCTCCTGTGAGGACAGTCTGGAGTGGGGACTGCTCCCTCCTGGATGTCCAGAAGATGCCGCATGTGGAACTGGACCTCTGTTATTTGTGAGTGAGCATCAGGAACGGAAGAACGTGGATAGCTTCGTATCAAGCAGAAGTAGGCCAGCACAGCTCACAGCTCACTAGAGTGTGCTAGTGTTTTCCAGAGAAGCGAGCCAGGAGGAGGATGACTAGGAAGCTGTCTTCCCCATGGGCCAGGGAGTCCCACAACATGCCACATCACATTAGGGAACCAGGTGTAATGTAATTCACAGTGCGAAGGCTTGAGAGCCTAGGGTGGTGGAGCTGATGGGGTGAATACCAAATATAGAGCCAAGTGCCTCAAATACCCGAGGTCAGGGAAAATGACGTTCCAGGTCAGCAAGGGAGAGAGACCCTTTGTCTCCCTAGTCACTCTTGTTGCGTAGGCTTTCAGTGGGACGGGTGCCTTTCTGCCCACACTTGGAAGTGTGGGACATCTTTACACTGTCAGTTCGCTCCAATACTGTCTTCTGAAAACAGCTGGAGATACGTTCTCCCTTTTCATCTTCTTACATTATGATGGCTTGGAAAATTTTTATTGTGGCATAAGTATATACAACTCAAAATTTGCCATTTTAGCCAAACAGTTAATTGGCACAAATTACATTTACAATATTTTGTCACCATGGACTCCGTCGCTCAAGCCTTTAAAAAAAATCATCTTTAATAGAAATTCTTAATCATTAAGCAATGACTCATTGAAGATGTTTTTTCCAGAATGGTCCTGGTCACAGAGCCACCTGGAGCCCCAGCTGTGCACAAACTCCCAGTCTCTTCCTGGGCTCCCCAGAACATGCTCTCCAGTTCCTCTGCCAAAATCTCCATTCCTCGACATTCCTCCATACCCCTACTCTGATTTTTCTTTTTTGAGACAGGCCTCCACTCTGCAGCCCTGGTTGGCCTGTGTAGACTAGGCCGACCTTGAATTTACCCAGCTAGAGATATTTTATGGGTATTAAGTATGAATTTTATGAAAAGTTACCCTTTTATCCTGGAATTCTTATTTTACTTTTGGATTTAAAAAGTACTTTTATTGTGTTTTTAATTATACACGTGTGTGGGTGTGTGCACATGAGTGCCTGTGCCTGAGGAGGACGGAGGCTTCAGATGCACGGGAGTTGGAGTCACAGGCGGTTGTGAGCTGCCCAGTGTGGATGCTGGCAGCTGAACCCGGTCTATCACCTGTGAGAACTGTATGTTAACTGCTGAACCACCTCTTCAGCCCTGGGATTGTGTTCATTAGAATGGAGCTCACTGTGTGGCCCAAGCTGGCTTGAACTTGTAGCAGCCTCCTGCCTTAGCCTTCTGAATGCTAAGATTACAGAATTCCCTGGAATTCTTTGCTCTGTGTCCCTCAGCATGGCATATGCTTTGTTTACTGGAATGGTGTTTTCACAAGGGCAAGGACTTAGCTTGGCTTGCTGTGCTTTCTCCACTGTCTAAGACAGTGTAGCAGTGCTCCATAAATGTTTATCCATTCATGCTTGCACATGTGACTTTGTTTACATGTGCAGAGTTGCACGGTTCTGGGGAAGATGGTGAGACTATAGGACAAACGTGCTTTCGGTCTTGGTATGTCTGCAGATTGCCTGTCATCATGCACAGTCGGATCACACATCTCCTCCTCAGTATTCTGAGATGATTTGTATTTTTGTCAGCTTAGTTGATGAAAAAAATCTATTCATATTACTTTTCAATTTTAATTTGTATGTATATGGGAGTTTTGCTTGTATGTATATCTGTGCACCACTTGTCATGCCTTGTGTCTATGGAGGCCATAAGAGGCCGTCAGAGCCCATGGAACTGGAGTTATAGATCCTTGAGAAGCCACCGTGTGGGGTTGGGAACTGAACCCAGCTCCTCTGGGAGAAGAGCCAGGTCTCTTAACTGCACCACATTTATGATTTTCATGCCTTCATTTGATAACTGAATTTGAGCATTTAAAATTGTTTTTTGACTATTTGCACTTTCCCATGATTTACATAAAACAGCTATTCAAGAACTCCCTCTGGCATAGAAGATTGGTGATTTTTTTTAAACTGTCCTTTTCAGGTCTCTCAGTCAGAGGAGCTCAGAAATGGAATATATTAACAAATACAGACAACTTGAAGCACAAGAACTTGATATGTATGGCAAGGATCAACCACCCAGTGGGCCAGGTAAGCAAGTGCCCTTAAATATCTTATGTATGATGTGTGGATAATTCATGCATTAAAACATCATCTTCCCAGAAGTTTAAGGAATATAGTATTTTGGTCAAAGTAATAAAAAACTTAATATGACTTCTTGATTTACATTTTGGCAGGATGAGTGTATTGTATATTATAAAGTATTATTATTTTTTAATTAAATATAAAATCTAAATAACCCATTCTTTGGAAGGTTAAACAATGGTCCTTTACCTATTTAATTACAAATAAAATTAAGGGGTCTGGAGAGATGGCTCAGAGGTTAAGAGCATTGCCTGCTCTTCCAAAGGTCCTGAGTTCAATTCTCAGCAACCACATGGTGGCTCACAACCATCTGTAATGAGGTCTGGTGCCCTTTTCTGGCCTACAAGCATACACACAGACAGAATATTGTATACATAATAAATAAATATAAAAAAAGAAAAAATCACTTAAAAAAGAATAAAATTAAAATATTTCTTTAGTGGCAGTGCTCACCTTCAATCTCAGCACTTGTGAGGCTGAGGCAGATAGATCTCTCTTGATTTTGAGGGCAGCCTGCTCTGCAGATGGAGTTCCAGGTCAGCCAGGGCTGCACAGTGAGATTCCCATGTCTAAAGTGAACCGACATAGCTGAAGGGGAGCTAGGAGATGTGTAGCTGGCACAGTGCCTGCTGCACAAGCGTGAAGACCTGAGCTGGGAAGCTTGGATGGTGTATGCTCTTGATACCACAGCTGGGAGTGCAGGGGTGGCCGGGTCCCTGCAGCCCAGAGAATAGATGAGCTCCAGCCTCTCGGAGAGGATCTGTCTCAAAAACAAAGGTGGGGAGTGATTGATGGAAGCACCTGTTCTTGATCTCTGGCCTTCACATGCATGTGAACACTTGAACATGAGCACTCATAATCATACGTGAACACACCCACAAGAACAGGTGGATGTAAATATAGCACACACACACATGCAAAGACTGGCATTTTTAATAGTAAACATTAAAACAGAATTTTAAAGAGTAGGAATATATGAAATAAAAAGCAAAAGTTTTTTTTTCCCCTTTTTTTTGAGATGGGGTCAGCTATGTTGCCCTGGCTGGCCTGAAACTCCCTGTGCAGGTTGGACTGGCCTTGGAGTCACAGGTCCACTCGCTCCGGAGTGAGTGTGGACTGAAGATGTGCTGGCGTACACCTGCTGGAGATGTTCTTAACTTCCCTTGGCAGGTGCGCTGCTGAGAGGATGGGCTCAGTGGCTCCAGCTGTTTTAATTGTTAGCGCTGTGCCCTGTTGTGACAGACTCCTCTGAGAGCTTTGCCTTGGACCCACCTAGCCAAGAAGCTCTGTTTGCTGCTCCTGTCCTGATGGCCTGTGCTCTCACGAAGGGTGTGATTGAGTTATGGAAACACTTCACACTTCACTTTAGCCTTTGACATAGTTAGCACGTACAATTCACACCCAATCTTAGCATTTATATGAGCTTCTTAATAATACAGATTGGTATGTTCTATTGCTTTTTCTTTCACTTAGTTTTGTGTTTTAACTTTTTTGGTCACTGTGACATACGTGCATATATATATGTGTGTGTGTGTGTGTGTATTCTTATTTACCTCAAGGCAGAAACAGCCTTTGGTGCTTTGCTTTTTTCTCTGAGTTCTTGCTTCAGTGGCGTCATCTGCCTGTGTTCTGCTCTCGAGAGCCTGTGAGATGCTAGTGTTGCAGTTGCCATTGGGTTGGGTGCTGTTCTAGTTGCATTTCTGTTGCTGTGACAAAACCTTTATAAAAAAACCTACAGGATTGGGAAGGGTTTCTGTCCTTTATTGAGAGTGTAATGGCGGATTGACTTTTCCAGGAAGAACTTGCTCCATGCACTCAGACTGAAAAGGAGATAACCTGCTGAGCACCCAACTGTAACCTTCTTGCTCAGGGAGTTGATGGTACAACTAAGAATCCTGTGCAGCTTCCATAGATTTCTATCCGCCACCTTGCGGTTTTGCATGGCTTTCATTTCCAGGTGTCCTGGAGGTCCCCACAGCACGGTGCATTGAGCAGCTAAGCAAGCAAGACAGAAACAAACTGCAAGCGTGGTTCTCTCAGGCAATTAAGGGACTTCACAAGCACAGGGAACTTTGACACAGACCAGAGCTGCCCCTCTGAGTAGCTCACAGTTAAGGTGATAAGGGGAAGGGGCTTAAAAACAGACATTCTGATGAACAAATTCCAGAAAATACATCTTCAGCAAACCTGCATTCTAATTAGGTTAGAGTCCAACTCCACTTCATAGAACTCGTACAGTTCTAGAAGTCTGGTTAGTATGCTACCTGTTTTAAAGTTCCGTTTGAGACAGTGCCTTTCAGCTAAATTCTCTCTGTGTAACTTAGTTTTCTAAGCAAGCTTATTGGTAATCTTATCTATATACTTATCTACAATAATACTTATCTATAATACTAGTGTTAAAGTTGATTATTTTTTTTTATTCAAGGGGAAACAAGGCAGGAACTCAGGAACTAGTTAATCACATCCACTGTTGAGAGCAGTGAACAGGAACGCACCAGCTGCCTGCTCAGCTAGCTGTCGTCACAGTCCCGGGCTGCCCACATCAATGTGTGGGTCTTCCCACCTCAGTCAACAGTCCAGACAACCCCCCACAGACGTGCCCGTAGTCAACCTGATCTAGATAGTCCCTTGGTTGAGACCCCCTCCTCAGGTGATTCTAGGTTGTGGTAGGTTGACATTTAGAACTTCCTGTCACAAATATGATTATTTCTGTGTTCACCAGAGGAGTTGTGATGTCCTGGAAACCTCACAAGTCAGGTCTGTTAGCATGCTCTCTTGCTCGAGAGGAGAGGATGGTGAGGCTTACCGCCTTCATGGAGTTCTCACAAAGCTGTAGGTTGGCTGGCTGTGCCCTTCCTGCCTTGGGAGAGCAGATGCTTCTTAGTGGAAGTCACCTGGTACGTTGCTCCTGAACAAGGTGTAAAGAAGCAGAAACTGAGTGGGGTGAAGAATTCATGATGTGTGTGGGGACTCCTAAAGTGACTGTTCGCCTCCTGCAATTTGATGTGGGCCTTCTTGCTGTGTGGTATCTGAGGTTGAGTTGCAAAGTCAAGGTGGAGTGCCTGAGGGTGTGGCTGGTGGGTGTCTTCTGAGTAGCATGGGATGGCATGCTCCTAGCACAGTGACCACTGTGTGGCCCTTAGTGTGGAGGATAAGGCATGCAACTGAGGCTGAGGAACCCTATTTAGAGGAACTTGGCTTTCTTAAGGGAGAAATTACAATGGGAACTAGACATTCAGGAAGTATCTTTCATGATGGCCTCTGATTTGGCAGGTAAATTGGATAAAATAGGAAGGAGTCAACCCCAGGGATTCATCTAATAGAATGGCCATACTTATGGCTTCTGGGATGAAGGTGAAGGGAAATGGGAGTCTGCATTAGTGTTTAAAAATAGTTCGGGGTAGTGTTTCAAGAATGAAGGCAAGGGAGCAGCGTGGATCTGAGGAGAAATCTGGGTAGAGCTCCCCTGGCCTAGGTGAGACCCTGTGGATGCTTAAGTACGGATGCCTATGTGATGACACAGCTATACCTAGTTCAGTGTCTGCTTACAGTGAAATCATGAAGTCTCACTGGCACTTCTGTTTCTAGTTCAGGACCACAGATTTTAATACAAATACCGTGTTATATCCAGTTATAACTTAATACTTTCATAAAATACCATTGAGTTTGGTGTGGTATTAATCTTATTTCACTTGTAAATATTCAAAAACTTGTTCCTATGTAGAAATTCAAGGATACAGATAGAGTTCCATATATTACATTAGAATAATTCTTCATATTTAAAAGTAAATTCCTAAAGATGGAAACTGAATAGGTAGGTGGGGTCTTTTCTGACAGGATGGGTCTGGCTTCAGGTTGTGGACTTTCATGGTCTTTGCTTTCACACGGCCATATTCAGTTGTCCTAGATGGTGTCTTTGGGTAGTTGACAAAAGCCACAGTGATCTCTTGTTATTAATGTGCAAGTATTTAAAACATATTTAATTTTATTTTACAGTGTGAGCCACCCCATGTGGATACTGGGGGTTGAATTGGGGTCCTCTGCAGGAGCAGTGGACACTCTCAACCACTGAGCTGCCTTTCTAGCTTGTAGTGTGAGGATATTTTTCATGGTTGTTTCATACACTATAAGCTTTTCTTCTGAGCCTGTAAGAGAGTTACTTTTGTGGAGTGCTGAGGAGGAGATGCCTGAGAAGGAAAACGGGCCTCCTTTTCCTATTTGAGCTTAGTTTGAATATAAAACATTACTCCATCCTGGAGAAAGTAATGTATTATTACTTATTTTGAAGATTTAATTTTCTAGTTAAGGTATAAGTCCAAGCTTTTTTTGTATGGATAGTATCTAGGTTTTTTTCTTTTCTTTTTTTTTTTTTGGTGGAGGGTTATTTTAAGAGAACATCTTGCCATGTAACTGGCTAGCCTGAACTCACTATATAGATCAGGCTGCCTCAAACTCCTAGAGACCCACCTGTCTCTGTCTCGCAGTGCACCACTGCACCTGGCTGGATAGTCTGGACTCTCCATGTCAGCCAGTTGTCACTGATGTTTGCTGTGGAAGTCTGTTCGTTAGACCTTGTGAACCTCTGGATATCTGTTAGATTTTAGGTTTGTTTGATGATATGATTAGGCAGATAAATGAAAAGAACAGCAGTTTTAATAGTTTTTGTATTTCCCACTTTATATAACAATATTTAAAATATTTTAATAACTTAGAATAAAGAAAAACGGAAAAATGAGATCAGCCTACTTTGAGGTTGAAGTATTTCCCGTCTACTTCCAGACTTCAGTTTGTCACATGTAATTTGTTGATTTTCCTTAAATTATCATTGATGTCTTTCTTTTTACTTTGTTTATACAAAGCCAACAGCCACATGGCTGTGAACATTTCTGCTCCTTGGTTTCCTGTCCACCCTGGGGGATGTCAGTGAAGGAAGGCTTGATCTGTGTTGGGTCTGCTTCAGCCATGACCTAAAAATGTCGGGTGATATCTTGTGCTACATGGAGAAGGGTTGTAGTTAGTGTGGCAAGGGCTTTTGTTTGTTTGCTTATAAATGTCCTGTCTTTAAGTAGCAACCTTCAAACAGATGCAGTCAAGTGAGCCATGTTGATGGCAGCAGGGCTCCTTTAGTAGCACCATGAACAGGCTCAAGGGTTTTTAGCAAAAATATAAAATACAAACTTGTGGCCTTTTTATCGTCCTAAGAATCATCCTTGCTCTCTGTCCTTGACTGGTTGGTCCTCAGCCTCATTCTCACCGTTCCTGGTGCTTGCCTGGTCCTCTGTCCCTGCTGTGTCTGTCCTCACAGCTGTGCTGGTATCTCCCTCTCCTGAGCACAGGAAAGCGAGAACAACTCCATCTTAAGCTTCCGGACACTTGGGTGTCCCCCAGAGCGGGGTCAGGGCACATGGGTGTCCCCGAGAGTGGGGTCAGGACACGTGGGTGTCCCTGAGAGTGGGGTCAGGACACGTGGGTGTCCCTGAGAGTGGGGTCAGGACACGTGGGTGTCCCTGAGAGTGGAGTCAGGGCATGCGGGTGTCCCTGAGAGTAGGGTCAGGACATGTGGGTATCTCCCAAAGTGGAGTCAGGGCATGTGGGTGTCCCCCAGAACTGGAGGCTACCTGGGCTGTGAGGATGGCAGAATTCAATTATCCTTATTTTTCAAATATAATGGTTTAACATATAAAAAAGATTCAGAGAAAAGCTGTGTGTGGTAGTTCATGCCTGTAATTCCAGTATTCAGAGGACAGAGGCAGGAGAGTGGGGTTCAAGGTCATCCCTGGCTCTATGTAGAGAGTTCAAGGCCAGTTTAGTGAGATCCTATCTCAAAAAAAAAAATCAAACATACGATCTCACAGGCAGACAGACAGATACACTCACACACACACACCAACCAAACCAGAAAAGTTGGGAGCCACAGTGAGAGAAAGCAAGACACAACAATGGAGAGCTTCCATTTCAGTGAGCTTGTCAGTGTGAAAGGCTGTCAGAGCCTGCAAAGACCAGTTACTAGGGATGGCTTAGAGAGAGATTCTTTCCCAGGAAGGATTAGATTTTCCTTGAGAGATTGTAACAGATCTCAATTTGCTGGCTATGAAGTGAAAAACAACTACCACACACTTGGATCCAGAGCCAGGAAAAGATTGGGCCAGAGAAAAGTGTGGGAAGACCTGGGTTTGATCGTTAATGTCACCCCAAAAATTTTAAATATGTGTCTATATATAAAATAGGGGTTGGAATACAAGGCCTGGGGTTTGACCCCAGCACCACAAAATAAAAAACAAGTTAATCACACGTTATTAGATTGATTGTGAAAAAGATGTTTTTAAGGTGAGGACAGAAAGGAGCTTGTATGCAGGAAGGGATGAGAGGGGGGAGAGAAGGGGACCGTAGAGGGAGAAGGGTTCTCAGGGCGATCTGGGAGAGGGGCAGAAAGGCTCATGAGCTTGTTTTGAAAGTAAAACATGGTTATCTGTGGACGGTCTGTGCATGAACTCCAGTGTTTTGTTCTTGGCAGTGGTGACCAGAGGCAGTTTAGGATTGTAGGACAGCCAGCACAGGCGCACACATTTAGCTTGTAAATTGTGTTTATCATTTTGTAGCAAGGATTGTACATTTCACCACTGTGCACACCACCAGAATCCCATGTCAGTGAGGCACTATTGAATCAGGTGCAGAATGCTGTGTGTGTCAGATTTGTTAACTTAGGGGCAGTGTAGGCCAGTGTGTTGGTGACTGGGATGGAAGTCTGCATCATTACCGGTGGGCTCACGGGGGGGGGGGGGGGGCGGAGGACTGTGGATGTGTGTGTCCACAGGCCATATACACAGATTAGATAGCTCATTGGCTTGTGTAATTTCTCTTTTCAGCTAAGAAATGACTGTTTTGTCTGAATACAGGTCTCCAGTCATCACTGACTAAGTTAAGCAATGTGACATGCATCTTGGAGGCAACTTATAAATATCCTGATTTGCCTATAAATCGGTGCAAAGAAGAGGTAAATTTACTTTTTGCTAATGTGATTTTTGCTGCTTGAATAAACGCCTGAAGCATTACACTGCTGGTACTGTGTGTGTGTGTGTGGGGGGGGGGGGAGGGCTCAGTGTGCACAGCCAGAAGAAAAGTCAGCAGCATCCATCACACACCCAGGCCAAGCTTGTCTGTGCCTGCTCACCTGTGATTTGCCACACTGAGAGCCACCAGCACTATCCCCTCACTTCCCTGGTGGAGCTCTTTGATGAAGCCGCACACAGCAAGTCTTGCTATGGAGAAGGCACATACCCTAGCATCTGCACGGGGGTTTCCTGTGGTCTGCTCTCCCTTTCCTGTGTACTGGTTGATTTAATCAGACAGGCACACATCCTTCTGTTAGCAGTGCAAGCCACCTCTAGCAGTAGAATGCTTAGGTTTTTGAGTAGTTATATGTTATTAAGCATGGTTAAAATTAAGTATATTTGAACCATTATTAGTTATTTTAGTGAAAAAAGAAATTTTAGATAAAATAGGAAATGTTCCAAATTTCATTTTTATTTTGATGAAGATTGAATAATGCTTTATTGAGTAGTTATACTTTATTAATTTTAGATTCTGAAATTCAAATTAATTTGTACTTGCTGACCATCACTGAGTGTTAGAAAG
Organism: Microtus oregoni; assembly: GCF_018167655.1. NCBI lineage: Eukaryota > Metazoa > Chordata > Mammalia > Rodentia > Cricetidae > Microtus > Microtus oregoni. The sequence goes on along the minus strand of NW_024543210.1, from coordinate 1,224,605 downwards.
GATGATTAAGATCTTATGATAATGCTCATACTCTTAAAGGGAAAGTGGAGTTAATTGTTTAAAATTCATCTGAAGAAGCCAGGCCCTAGTGGTGCACGCCTTTAATTCCAGCACCTGGGAGGCAGAGGCAGGCGGATCTTTGAGTTTGAGGCCAGCCTGGTCTACAGAGTGAGTTCCAGGATAGCCAGGCCAGGGTTGCACAGAGAAATCCTGTCTCAGAAACAAACCCCCAACACCTCTTCACAAAAAGAAAAAAGAAAAAAAAGAAAGAAAGAAAGAAAAAGAAGGAAGAGGAAGAAGACTGTACATTGAGAACTATAACCCGGGTTACTTTGACCTGGGTTCCACAGCTCTCTACAGTTATGCACTGGGTGTGGTGGTCCCACTTGTAAGTCTAGTCCTTGGGAGGCAGAGGACCACTGGGCTGCATAGTGTGGCCTTGTGTCATATCCAGCCAGCCAGCCAGTTATTGGTTGTAGAACTGATTTGAAAGGTAACCATTTTTAGTACTCTTGTTCTTTTGTGGTGTTGAGGTTGACTGTGCCTTCTTAAGACGGACAGTATTTCATGTTGCTGTCTAACCTGTGCTGATTATGGAAGGTCGCTTTTTTCAAATTCCAGGTTATTTCTTTGATAGAAAGCAATTCCGTGGTGATCATTCACGGAGCCACAGGGAGTGGTAAGAGCACTCAGCTCCCCCAGTATATCCTGGACCACTACACCCAGCGCTCTGCCTTCTGCAACATAGTGGTCACGCAGCCTCGGAAGATAGGGGCCAGCAGCATTGCCAGGTGGATCAGCAAGGAGCGCTCCTGGACTCTGGGTGGATTGGTGGGCTACCAGGTGAGACACAGAGAGTAAGGGGACTTTCTCTTCTTGTTATTCTTTTTACTCTATATAAGTTGATGTCAGCGTGTAACTATTTTCTACTGGAAATTAAAGAGCAGAATTGTATAATTAAGAACAGTGGAAGTAAAATTCTTAAATTTGAATCTCTTTCCCAGTTGAGTATGAGAGAATGGAGAATTCTCAAAATTATGCTTTTTAATTTTTAATATTTTAATTAGACCTCTATAGTCTGTAAAATATTGTCACATGAAAGTATAGGCAGCATCACTGGATAAGCTAATCCCTGCCCAAAATGGAAGAAAAAAAAATCAGTTTGAGAACATGACTTTCATTTGGACCCAAATAGCTTCTGAAATACAGTAATTTTTATTCCCTTCCTTAGGTACAACAGATAGAGCTTGTTTGAGTAGGTAAATGGGGAGCCATTGGAATCTGTGTTTTTCTTTCCCTCTCTTTTCCTTCCTCGCCTTTAGGTAGGGCTGGAGAAAATAGCAACAGAAGATACTAGGTTAATTTATATGACCACGGGAGTCCTACTCCAGAAAATCGTGAGCGCCAAGAGTCTGATGGAGTTCACGCATGTCTTCATTGACGAAGTGAGTGCTCCCCCGTTTGGGCGGTCCCTCTTCCCAGAGCAGCGCAGGCTGCCATTTCTCTTGGTCTTTGAGAATGTAGGTGGATGTGGACCAGGACAAAGATGGCCTTTTAGAGCCTACTGCATAGGCAGTATAGCTGCAGGTGGGATCTCGCACCTGCTTCTCGTGAATGAGGTTTCCTGGAGCATTTACCGTCCCTTTTTCTCGTGGGGTCTGAGTTGCCTAGGCCTGCATCTCAAGAGAGTGCAGCAGCTGCACTGCTGGCCACACTGGGGAGAGTGCTGGCTTCAGCCCACACGTGGAGGTGGACTTTCTGCCTAATCAAGGAGGACAGTAGTTTTAAAAAGTTGGGTTGACGGTGTAGTTCAGTGGTAGAGTACTTACTAGCATAGGAGAGGCCCTGATTTAAACCCAGCACTGCAGGAAACCCTTCAATAAAGGCAACACATATTAATCTACTCTGAAAAAATGCTTAGGTTTTTTTTATAGTTATAATAAAGTATTGTGAACTCTATTTTTGTGCCTGCTTTAATGTTCTTTTTTTAACTTTAAAATTTGTACTTGTGTTCTGCTGTGCCATGTACACAATTTTTTGAAGTTGTTCTCCTTCTATGGGTTCTGAGGATGGGTCTCGGGTTACCAGGCTGTCACCTTTACCCACACATCCTCCTCCTCCTCCTCCTCCTCCTCCTCCTCTCCCTCCTCCTCCTCCTCCTCCTCCTCCTCCTCCTCCTCCTCCTCTTCCTCTTCTTCTTCTGTTTTTGAGACAGGGACTTTTTAAAACTGATAAAAATAAAAAAAATTGTTTTTATTGAGCTGTATATTTTTCTCTGCTCCTCTCCCTTCCTCTCCCCTCCCCTTCTGCCCCACTTCCATGATCCCCATGCTCCCAAGTTACTCAGGAGATCTTGTCTTTTTCTAATTCCCATGTAGATTAGATCCATGTATGTCTCTCTTATGGTTCTCATTGTTGTCTAGGTTCTCTGGGATTGTGAATTGTAGGCTGGTTTTCCTTGCTTTATGTCTTAAAGCCACTTATGAGGGAGTACGCATTGTATTTGTCTTTCTGGGTCTGGGTTACCTCACTCAATATGATGTTTTCTAGATCCATCCATTTTCCTGCGAAATTCAAGATGTCATTATTTTTTTCTGCTGTGTAGTACTCCATTGTGTAAATTTACCACATTTTCCTTATCCATTCTTCGGTCGAGAGACATTTAGGTTGTCTCCAGGTTCTGGCTATGACAAACAATGCTGCTATGAACATTGTTGAACACATGTCCTTGTGGTATGATTGAGCATCCTTTGGATATATACCCAAAAGTGGTATTGCTGGGTCTTGAGGAAGGTTGTTCCTAATTTTCTGAGAAATCCCCACACTAATATTCAAAGGGGTTGTACCAGCTTGCATTCCCACCAGTAATGCAGGAGTGTTCCCTTTATCCCACACTCTCTCCAGCATAAGTTGTCATCAGTGTTTTTTTTAAATTTATTTTTATTTATTAAAGATTTCTGCCTCCTCCCCGCCACCCGCCTCCCATTTCCCTCCCCCTCCCCCGATCAAGTCCCCCTCCCTCATCAGCCCGAAGAGCAATCAGGGTTCCCTGCCCTGTGGGAAGTTCAAGGACCACCTACCTCCATCCAGGTCTAGTAAGATGAGCATCTAAACTGCCTAGGCTCCCACAAAGCCAGTACGTGCAGTAGGATCAAAAACCCATTGCCATTGTTCTTGAGTTCTCAGCAGTCCTCATTATCAGCTATGTTCAGCGAGTCCGGTTTTATCCCATGCTTTTTCAGACCCAGGCCAGCTGGCCTTGGTGAGTTCCCGATAGAACATCCCCATTGTCTCAGTGTGTGGGTGCACCCCTCGCGGTCCTGAGTTCCTTGCTCGTGCTCTCTCTCCTTCTGCTCCTGATTTGGACCTTGAGATTTCAGTCTGGTGCTCCAATGTGGGTCTCTGTCTCTGTCTCCTTTCATCGCCTGATGAAGGTTAATATTCAGGAGGATGCTTATATGTTTTTCTTTGGGTTCACCTTCTTATTTAGCTTCTCTAGGATCATGAATTATAGGCTCAATGTTCTTTATTTGTGGCTAGAAACCAAATATGAGTGAGTACATCCCATGTTCCTCTTTTTGGGTCTGGCTTACCTCACTCAGGATAGTGTTTTCTATTTCCGTCCATTTGTATGCAAAATTCAAGAAGACCTTGTTTTTTACTGCTGAGTAGTACTCTAATATGTATATATTCCATACTTTCTTCATCCATTCTTCCATTGAAAGGCATCTAGGTTGTTTCCAGGTTCTGGCTATTACAAACAATGCTGCTATGAACATAGTTGAGCATATACTTTTGTTCTATGATAGGGCCTCTCTTGGGTATATCCCCAAGAGTGGTATTGCTGGGTCCAGGGGTAGGTTGATCCCGTCATCAGTGTTTTTGATCTTGGCCATTCTTTCAGGTGTAAGATGGAATCTCAGAGTTGTTTTGATTTGCATTTCTCTGATGACTAAGGATGTTGAACATTTCCTTAAGTGTCTTTCAGCCATAATAGATTTCTCTATTTAGGTCTGTACTTCATTTTTTTAATTGGATTATTTGTTCTTTTGATGACCAATTTCTTGAGTTCTTTGTATATTTTAAAGATTAGACCTCTGTCTGATGTGGGGTTAGTGAAGATCTTTTCCTATTCTGTAGGCTGCCATTTTGTCTTGTTGACCTTGTCCTTTGCTTTACAGAAGCTTCTCAGTTTCAGGAGGTCCCATTTATTAACTGTTTCTCTCGGTGTTTGTGCTACTGGGGTTATATTTAGGAAGTGGTCTCCTATGCCAATGCATTCAAGTGTACTTCCCACTTTCTCTTCTGTAAGGTTCAGTGTGGTTGGTTTTATGTTGAGGTCTTTGATCCATACAGACTTGAGTTTTATGCATGGCGATAGATATGGATCTATTTTCATTCTTCTACATGTTGATATCCGGTTATGCCAGCACCGTTTGTTGAATATACTTTCTTTTTTCCGTTTTATATATATTTTTTCTTCTTTGTCAAAAATCAGGTGTTAATAGGTGTATGGATTGATAACTGGGTCTTGGATTTTCTTCCATTGGTCCTCCTGTCTGTTTTTATGCCAATACCAGACTGTTTTCAGTACTGTAGTTCTGTAATACAGGGATGTGATGCCTCCAGAAGTTCCTTTATTGTACAGGGTTGTTTTGACTGTCCTGGGTTTTTTGCTTTTCCATATGAAGTTGAGTATTATTAGTCTCTGTAGATTGCTTTTGGTAAGATTGCCATTTTTACTATATTAATTCTACCTACCCAAGTGCATGGGAGATCTTTCCATTTTCTGGTATCTTCTTCAATATCTTTCTTCAAAGATTTGAAGTTCTTGTCATACAGGTCTTTCACTTGTTTGGTTAGAGTTACTCCAAGATATTTTTATGATATTTGTGGCTATTGTGAAGAGTTATGTTTCTCTGATTTCTTTCTCAGCCCATTTATCATCTGTGTAAAGGAGGACTACTGATTTTTTTCCAAGTTAATCTTGTATACTGTTACATTACTGAAGGTGTTTATAAGTTGTAGAAGTTTCTTGGTAGAATTTTTGGGATTGCTTATGTAAACTGTCATATCATTAGCAAATAGTGAGAGTTTGACTTCTTTTTTTTTTTTTTTTTACTTGTATCCCCTTGATCTCCTTTTGTTGTCTTATTGCTCTAGCTAGAACCTCAAGTACTATATTGAATATATATAGAGTGGACAACCTTGTCTTGTTCCTGATTTCATTAGCATTGCTTTGAATTTCTCTCTATTTAGTTTGATGTTGACTGTTGGCTTGCTGTATATAGCCTTTATTATGTTTAGGTATAATTCTTGTCTCCCTGCTCTAAGACCTTTATCATGAAAAATGCAAATGATGTTGTATTTTTTCGAAAGGTTTTTCAGTATCTAACGAGATGATCATGTGGGTTTTTTTCTCAGTTTGTTTATATGGTGGATTACATTGACAGATTTTTGTATGTTGAACCATCCCTGCATCTCTGGGAGGAAGCCTACTTGATCATGGTGGATGATTTTTCTGATGTGTTCTTGGATTTGGTTTGCCAGTATTTTATTGAATATTTTTGCATCAATGTTCATGAGTGAAATTGGTCTTTAATTCTCTTTCTTAGTAATGTCTTTGTGCAGTTTGGGTATCAGGGTAATTGTAGCCTCATAAAAAGAGTTTGACAATGTTCCTTCTGTTTCTGTTGTGTGGAACAATTTGAGAAGTATTGGTATTAGTCCTTCTTTGAAAATCTTCTAGAATTCTATGCTGAAACCATCTGGTCCTGGGCTTTTTGTGGTTGGGAGACTTTTGATGACTGTTTCTATTTCTTCAGCAGTTATAGGTCTGTTTAATTTGCTTATCTGGTCTTGATTTAACTTTGGTAAGTGGTATTTATCCAGAAAATTGTTCATTTCCTTTCAGTTTTTCAATTTTGTGGAGTAAAGGTTTTCAAAATATGACCTGATGATCCTCTGTATTTCCTCCGTGTCTGTTATGTCCCCCTTTTAATTTCTGATTTTGTTAATTTGGATTCTCTCTCTCTCTCTCTGCCTTTTGGTTAGTTTGGATAAAGGTTTGTCTATTTTGTTGATTTTTCTCAAAGAACCAACTCTTTGTCTCATTGATTCTTTGTATTGTTTTCTTTGTTTCTATTTTGAAGAGCTGAAATCAAGCTCTCAATTTGATTATTTCCTGCCATCTAGTCATCCTGAGTGATTTTGTTACTTTTTCTTCTAAAGTTTTCAAATACTCTGTTAACTCACTAGTGTGTGATTTTTACAGCTTCTTTATATAGGCATTTAGTGCTATGAACTTGCCTCTTAATACTGCTTTCATTGTGTCCCATGGGTATATTGTGTGGTCATTTTCATTGAATTTTAGGGAGTCTTTAATTTCTTTCTTTATTTCTTCCTTGATCCATTGATGATTCAGGTGAACATTATTTAATTTTGATATGTTTGTGGGCTTTCTGAAATTAGTGTTGCTGTTGAATTCTAATTTTCAGCCAAGGTGATCCGATAAGATACATGGGGTTATTTCAATTTTTTGTACCTGTTGAGGTTTGCTTTGTTTCATAGTATGTGATCAATTTTTGGGACAGTTCTATGAAGTGCTGAAAAGAAGGTATATTCTTTTCTGTTTGGAGGGAATATTCTATGTATGTCTGTTAAGTCCATTCGAGTCATAACATCTGTTAGTTCTCTTATTTCTCTGTCATTCTTTTCTGTCTGACTGACCTGTCCAGTGGTGAGAGTGTGGTGATGAAGTCTCCCACTATTAGTGTGTGGTTTAATGTGTGATTTCAGCTTTAGAAGTGTTTCTTTTACATATGAGGGTGCCCTTGTATTTGGGGCATAGACGTTCAGTGTTGAGATTTCCTTTTCATGGATTTTTCTTGTGACTAATGTGAAATGTCCTTCTTTGGCTCTTTTGATTTTAGTTTGAAGTCTATTTTGTTAGATATATTAGAATAGCTACACCAGCTTGTTTCCCAGGTCCATTTGATTAGAATTTTTTTTCATAATCCTTTATTTACTCTGAGGCTCTGTCTGTATTTGAGGTTGAGGTGTTTCTTGTGCTCAACAGAAGTATGGATTCTGTTTTTATATCCAGTGTGTTAGTCTGTGTCTTGGTGAGCTGAGTTTATATTAAGGATATTAATGATCAGTGATTGCTAGTTTCTGTTATTTTAGTTTTCATCGTTGGTGATATTATTGTGTCTGTTTTTCCCTTTGGGATTTGCTGCTGTGAGATCATTTATTGTCTGTGTTTTTGTGGATGTAGCTAACTTCCTTGGGTTGGAGTTTTCCTTCTAGTACTTTGTGTATGGCTGGGTTTGTGGTTAGGTATTGGTTAAATCTGGTTCTGTCATGGAATATGTTGTTTTGTCTGTCTATGGTGATTGAAAGTTTTGCTGGACATTGTAGTTTGGCCTGGCAACCGTGGTCTCTTAATATCTGCATAATGCTTGACCATGACTTTCTGGCTTTCATTGTCTCCATTTTTTTTTTTTTTGAGACATTGACACACTATGTATCCCTGGCTGGCCTGGAACTTGTTAGGTAACCAGGCTGGCCCTCAGATCTTGGAGATTAAGGGCGTGAACCACCATGATGAGTGCACATTTCATACTGTTCATATTTTCAATGAGTGTTCCTAGACATAGGATGTCCTCTGTTACAGCTTCCTCAGAGGGTTTGGAAATGGCCCATACTGTGCTCCTGCTCCCCACCCCAATTTCTGTAAAATCATGCTGTCCTAAGAAATCTAACTCATTATAGAGGTGTTGGAAAGATGTGAGTGGGGGTGGGGTGATTAGCAGATTCTGAAACCTGTTTTTGAGGGAGAGGTCTTGGCTGGCTCCTGTGCTGTGTGTCCCGGTGAAGCTTTGTGGATGTAGTGTGACCTCAAACATTTCCCTAACTGTGCGGCACTGCAGGGGTTTGAGGGGAGGATAGGAAATGTAATTTCTTTCAACATCATGGACAATGAAGTTCATAATTTTATCACTCGACAGTTTAGCAAGTCTTTACGTAGAACTAAAAGTTAGACCTAGTAGGCTGTGTAGCAGAAGACGCTAGCGTTCACAGTGACTGCCACCTGTCGAGCCTGAGCCTGTCACTGTGGTTGGACCACTTTACATGAAGGAAACTGAAGCTTCATGCAACTCTGTGGTCAGGCCACCTACTGTGAGTGGGATTGCTGCACGTGCCAGGGACTGCTCCTTGAGCCTGTAGGGCTAATCCCCACCAATCTAATCTGTCTGTTTGGTGATTTGTCTGCTTTGCACGTATGTAAATGACAGGCAAACCTACCAATGTCATATTGTTAACAACACTCACTCCTAGAAGGTAACAGAAGTGGGTTACTCTGCAAGAACAATCACCAGGGAGCAATGGGGAACAATATAGTCCCTGCCCTCACCACTGGATTGTCTACTCCCCAACCTGGGAATGAGTGATGGATATACTTGAAGCTTTAGTCTACATACAGTACTAAGTATATTCTCTGTGATAATTTGAATTTCAAGAGAAACAAAAATTTAGAATATTTGAAGGACCCAGACAGTTTGAAATGGGATGATATTATTTCTGGCTTCTTGGCTCTTGAAGAAGAATGAGCCAGCTCTGAGCACATCTTCCAGTGAGCAGTTTTTACACTGTTGTAGAAGACAAGTCCTGGTTTCTCTTCTCAGCCCTCACTGTCCCAGGAGGCTGAGCTGTGTATTGTGTTAAGGAAAGGCCAGAGGTGATGCATAAGTGTTCTGGGGCAGTGGACCAAGTCCTGCATGCAGAAGGCTGGAAAGAGCTGCCCTGGAGGACCAGAGAAGATGGGTCCAAGTACAGTGTTATCACTGTTGTTTGAGACAAGGTCTCATGTGGCCCCCACTGTCCTTAATTCCTGATCCTCTCAAGTGTGTGCCACCATGGTTGGCTAAGTTGTTAACTCTTAAGTTTAGGGTTGGGACCTGTTATCTGAGTGTGCAGCTTGGGGGCCCTTCATTGGCAGTAGCTTTGGTTTTTCTAACTAAAGGAGGTGGGGCTTGTGTTGGAGGTGTTCTGGATTTGGTGATAGGGTGAAATATCTTATTCAAGAAAATTTATGGTGTTCTGTGAAGATTTCCAGCCATTGTCCATAATCAGTAAATAGCTTCTAGCTTTTGCCTTCTGGATTTCTGCTCAGTAGAAAGTGAGGCACAAGACAACAGGGCCAAGAGGAAAACTGGCTGTAGAATGAAGTCTTGTTCATCCTTCGGATTTAGTGGCTGTTTCTCTCTATTTGCAGGGAATTATCTGGAAATAATCTTACTGTCCTTATGTACTGGCCTTTGTAGTTGGTTATTTTTTTATTCTTTGGCTCTTTTGGGGGCCCACAACTCAGCTCCTGAATAATACACACAGAGGCCTATTCTTTCTTATAAATGCCTGCCCTTAGCTTGGCTGATTTCTAGCCAGCCTTTCTAACTTAAATTATCCTACCTTTTGCCTGTGGGCTTTTATCTTTCTCTATTCTATATACCTTTCTTTCACACTCACTTCATAGCTGGCTGTGTGCCTAGGTGGCTGGCACCTTGCCTCTTCCTTGCCTTCTCTTTCCTATTCTCTCTGTCTGCCTGCCCTGCCTATCCTTCCTTCTGCCTTGCTATTGGCTGTTCAGCTCTTTATTAGACCATCAGGTGTTTTAGACAGGCAAAGTAACACAACTTCTGAGTTAAACAAATGTAACATAAAAGAATGCAACACATCTTTGCATCATTAAACAAATGCTCCACAGCATAAACAAATAATTGGGCTTCTTTTGGAAAAAGGTCCCTTGTCCCTGCAGCTTTAGGTGGGGCAGGGTAGTATGGATGGAGCAGTTTGGGTCTCTGAGTAGGACTGGAGTAGTGCTCCTTTGTGGTCATGATGAAGTTCTGCCTCCTTGCCCTACACTCTGACCTTGTGTGATTATTTACCAGCTTCTGACTGGCCTCTCTTTTCCAGGGCCAACCTCCAGTCTATCCTGTGAGCTTCGGTTCTTTTTATCATTGAACACGACTTGCTGCTCCCCGCTCAGCATTAGACTGGAGCATATTCAGCTCCACACTTGTTAGAATAACCAACCATGGCAGAGGGGTCAGCAGGGACTCATCAGGCAGTGTTGCTGGGAAGTGGGCAGGGCCCAGGGGGGCTCAACATTGCTCTACCCTAATCCCGGCAGGGAGGGTGACAGTGACCCACGTGCTAGCCTTTGATTGTGGGCAGGTGTTCGTGAGTAACCCAGAAAGCTGTACTGACCTGAGCAACCTGGTTTAGCTGAACATCTGCTGGGGCAGGGAAGCCCTCTTTACCCTCTCATCAAGTGACATGAGTATCCTTTGTAAAAATTTTTTCATGTGTGTGATGTGCATGTTTGCATGTGCTGGCACACGTATGTGTGGGTACATGTGCTTGCTCATATTTGTAGTCATTCTGCCCACTCTCTGCCTTGTTCAGTGAGACCCAGAGCCTGCCTGTATGACTAGCCAGCTTCCTCTGAGGATCCCACCATCTGATGCTGGGATTATAGGCTTTATGTTTATCTAGTGTTTACCTGGATTCTGGGAATCAGAACTCTGGTTCTTATGCTTGTGCAAAAAATTATTTAGCCACTGAGCAGTCTCCCCAGCCCTGGTGTGTGCATTCCTGATGCCAGGGGAGGGTGCCCTCTTTATTTTGTAGGTGCACGAACGAACCGAGGAAATGGATTTCCTGCTGTTGGTCGTCCGTAAGCTTTTGAGGACAAATTCACGTTTTGTGAAGGTAAATTTTATATTTCATTCTATTTCTCCCATTTTAACAATTTGGTACTATGCTAATTGGTTTCATCAATATTATATAAACCTAGATATATCTGGCAAAGTGATTCTTAACTGAGAAAATGCCTTCATAATATTGGCCTGTAGGAAAATCTGTAGGACATTTTTTAAATGATTCATTTGGACATATTCTGCCCACTGTGGGAGGTGGCATCTCTCATCTTAATATTTGTAAAAGTTTGTTATTTATTCTTGTGTGTTATGTGTGCCATGTGTGGGGCATGTGGAGGTCAGAGGTCAGCTTCTAGGAGTTCTCTCCTCCACTGTGGATTTCAGGGACTGAACAGTTCCTCATTTGAAAAAAATAGCTTTAGAGTAACAGTAAAGTCTTGAGTACTCTTTATACTGTTTAATTTGTATAATACACAAGAAAAAAATCAAGGTATTCTGTTTAAAACTTAGTAGTTTCTAAATGGTGAGAGGATGAGAAGGTGGGTCTGGTTCTGAGGGGCTCACGTTACTCATGGACAGGGCTCTCTTCACTCCAGGTGATCCTCATGTCTGCCACCATCAACTGCAAGGAATTTGCAGACTACTTTGCTGTTCCTGTTCAGAACAAGATGAATCCTGCATATGTTTTTGAGGTGGAAGGAAAGCCCCACACTATTGAGGAGTATTACCTTAATGATTTGGGGCACATCTATCATAGTGGGGTACGTCCGGTGCATTTCTTCTTTTATAGTGAGTGGAGTTTGGTTTTTGACTAAACCGTGAATTTCCCTGCTAGTTCTAAAAGGGTCATGTGGCCTTTTAGAACCTGTCAGCTGACACGTGGGAGGAAGGGTGGAGACAAAGGGAGGAAGCTACTGGGCTTTTCTATAAGATGGAGCATAGTAAATATTCGTATCACACATCCTCATGAAAGTTACTGAGACTTCATGCATCACTGATATTGAAAAAAATACGATTTTAGTGATTATAAAACTGTAAATTTATAAAACTGTAAATTTATTTGATGGGTAAATTTACTTGAGATAGAATTCTGGTTAAAAATTTCTGGTATAAGGTGACTTGAGTTGAACCTGGAATTGTACTGTAACAGCGAAGACTTGGGCACACATTCTCATAAGAGGCTGATGTGCAGTTGCTTTCACACACGTGCGGTACATTAGAGGTCTCAGAAGTTTAAAGTAGAAGCAGGCATGACACACTTCCTCTCTCATCCTTCTGAGTGTGCTCAGTGAGAGAGTGCTTTGTGCAGCTGTGTGAGACTGGTGGCTCCGTTCCCAGCTCATGGACAAAAAGTCTAAAGGAGTTAAAGGTTGCCTTACTCCTCCTGTCTTCTTGTCTGTTTACCGTCAGGCCTGCTCCTGCAGGGCCCTAGGATCCTCCTCACACACCTGGGCCTGCTCCTGCAGGGCCCTAGATCCTCCTCACACACCTGGGCCTGCTCCTGCAGGGCCCTAGGATCCTCCTCACACACTTGGGCCTGCTAAGCAAATACGGCACCATTTCTTCTTTTTCAGAGATGGTATACTCTCTGCATACAATTTTTGCCTAGATCTCCTTTTTATATCAGCAAATATTTTTTCCTGTTTTTCTTTTAGAGTTGCATGCTGTTCCTCCATGTAGTCTCTAGTGCCTCCCCTCTTACTGCAGTAGCGCTGCAGTGACTAACGCTGCCGCGTGTTGTCATGCACACAGGATAGATAGCATGTCTTGTAGTGTGTGGTTTCTCAGCCTCAGGATTACTGGTATTTTGGGCCAGAGAGTTCTGTGTGGCAGGGGACCCTCAGCACTGCAGGATGTTTCTTCTTGCCCTTGATCCAGCAGATGCAAGTAGCACACCTCTCTATTATCACAACCAAAAATGTCCCCAGACCATGCCTTCCTGGAGCCCATGAGCCCAGAAGAGATTGCTGTGACAAAGAATATATGTGCTTGCAGTTTGATGGCTGCAGCAGGAGTTGAACTTCTTTCTGTTAAAGATCTCTGCAGTGTTGAACAGTGGGCTCTGCTAGAATGAGCTGCCAGTTAGGTTTCGTCAGATATCAACGTAAGACAATATTTTGTGGAAACATTGAAAAGGGGGTAAAGTCAACTGTGGGCATCTATTCTGTGGGGCCCTGTGGTTGGACCAGGCCAACTTCTAGAAGCTACGGCCCTTTGGCTGACTCTGGGTTGTGTTCAGCTGTTTGAAGGGCACCTAGCTTTACCATTGCTCACCACAGCCTATCCTTGGTGCCTAGAAGGCACATTGTAAATATTTCAGTCCATGGTCAAACAGACTTCACTGTGTACTGATTTGTGTGCCAAGGTTGGAATTCAGGCCCTGTCTAGCTAAGCTAGATCCCCCCAGATCCTGTCCATACCTGTAAGCTATGAAGGTGGTGTTTTGTGTTTATTCTGTTCTACAACTTTCAACACTAGAGGATGTGTTTTCAAGTTCGATTTCATCATTATCCTCGTGTTCTCTTAGTGCCGTCTCATGCCGTCCAGTGGGGCCTTCTGTGGAGCTCGGCCCTCTGCCTGTGCTGTCTCCCTCTGCTCATCTTTTCTTACCATGTTTAGACATAACCGAGTATTTCTTTTCTTCAGAAGCACCTCTCTTAGTCCCAGGTTTCTCTGCAAACCTTCCTGACTTCTGTCAGGGTTGGGAGTATGATCTGTGCTTCTCTAGTTCCAAGTTCTCTTGTCTCTTTCCATTGTGACTCTACTGACCCCACCTACCCAAGCTGTATTTGCCAGGCTCCTTTTGGTCCAGTTACCATATAGCAAGGTCAGCCTTAAGCTTACTGGGCTTTTTGAGAATAATGACCCTGTTGACCACTCTGGTCTATTTAAAAAAAAAAAAAACCACCTGGTTTTTCTGATGCCAACTTCAGGTGTTGCCTTTCAAGGCCCTTAGAAAAATCTTCATCTCTTACTTTCAACTTGTTTTCTTTTGCAAGAATATCTTAGGAAAGGTCTATACAGTGTAAATGTACACTCTGATGGAATTGTGTGGCTCCCCGCTATCCGTCTGTGTGGTACCTTGCCCCAGTACAGACTATGCTGTTATGTTTTGTTTGAGGCAGAACCTCATGTAGCCAGGTTGGTCTCACTCTTGCTGTGTGGGCAGGGATGACCCTGAATGTCTGCTCTGTCTGCCTCTACTTTCTCAAGTGCCAGGATAGTGTGTAACACTATGCATGGCTAACAGCCCAATCTTTATACACTCTCTTTAGAGTTTTCTTCTCATTTTTAAAAGCCAGGCATGGTGGTTTATTTTTGTAATTCTCAACACTGGGGAGGTGGAGAGAGGTGGGACCCTAGGGATTCTTGGCCAGTCAGTCTAGCCTTCTTATTGAGCTCCAGGCCACTGGGAGGAAAACATCTCAAAAAAAGATGGTGTGGGCTGTAGAGAAGATGGCTCAGCGGTAAAGAACACTGATTGCTCTTCCAGAGGTCTTGAGTTCAATGTCCAGCAACCACATGGTGGCTCACAACCATCTGTCATGAGATCTGGTGCCTGCTTCTGGCGTGCAGGCATGCATCCGTACATAATAAAGAAATCTGAAAAAGGTAGATGGTGACTGAGGAATGCCTTCACATGACAGCACACATGAACATGTTTGTGCATGTATGCTCTCAAGCTAGCTATATTTGATATCTTACTAGAGAGTACCTGGCACTTGAGCTGACCTTTGGTTGGGTTGCTGGGTTGCCTCTCCTAGCCTTGATGCAGGGGGAGGAACTTGGTTCTGCCTCAACCCGATGTGCCATGCTTTGTTGACACCTGTGGGAGGCCTGCCCCTCTCTGTATGGGGAGGAGGAGTAGGTGGGCACTGTAGAGGGAAAGTGGGGCGGGGGTCAGGGGGAGGGAATGAGAGGAAAGGAGGGAGGAGAAACTGCAGTTGAGATGCAAAATAAATGAAAAAAATTAATAATAAAATACCCAAAAGGTCAGGTATTGGCACACACCTGTAATTCCATTCCTCTGGAGGTAGTGGTAAGAAGTATCAAGAGTTCAAAGGCGGCCTAGAATACATAGCAAGTTGAAGGTGAGACCCTGCATTACAACACCAGTAACAAGAGCAGCAATTTCAGGGCTTGGGTTCTAGAATTCAATGGAGTTACTTGTGATTCAGTCTCGTGCCTTTTCTACATGGTTTGTCAATAGCAGGCTTCTAGGTGAGTTTGGCTTTGTGGAACATGCACGTTTTCCTATTTCTGTTTTGAAAAGTCACATTATGGACTATTGGTCACTGTTAGGATAGGGTAAGAAATTAAGGCATGTCAGTGATGAATGTATTAGTTGAGCTTTGTTATTAAATGAAAGTAAACTTGCCATAATCAAATTACTAGAGTTGTAGTAATATTGGGAAATGGTTTAGACATTATCTGTAACACTTCTATATGACTAACTTTTGACTACCTGAAGACTCCTTTTGGTGTGTCCATCACAATATTATTTGTAAGGTATTATAGACAATAGTTGATCCAATTATTAAACAAAATGCCTCCTTACTCTTGGTGGAAAACAGACAAGATATAAAGCAGACTGTGAGAACCGTGCTGTAGCAGTTGTATGGGAAGCTGGAGAACACTGTGGCCTCGCCGCCTGCAGAGCTCTGTGCACAGACCCACAGACCGTCCTTCCAGCCTGGAGCCCAGTGTTCTGTGGAGGAACCCGGGACGATTCTAAGTCATTAGGCTCCATTTGAGTTTGTTTTAATGTTCAGTTAAAAGTAGTCTGTCAATCTCTAAGTCTTAGCAGACAGCAGCCATGTCACGTGGTATTCTTAGGGCACACTGGGAGATAGATGTGGTTCTACCCTTTGCAGATAGTTGCTGTGTGTAGATGTTGGGGTTCTTAGGAGGCGGGGATTTGATACCCTGGAAGAGCACTGATTTGGAGGTAGGAAACCTCCCAAGTTCCCTAGGCCTTTGATGCAATTTATCCTTGTGCCTTAAAGGTAGTCTCTTCTTGGACTCTCTGATTCCATCTGTGTTGGCACTGACTTTAACACCATGTATCTCCAGTATCCCAGGCAGCACTTGCCATCCCAGATCTTCAAGAGTGGCTGTAATGGCGTCACTGTTGTTATTAATTATACTGTTGGGCCCTAAAGTCCCACCAAGGAGGAGGTCGCCCCAAGAGACACCCACAGCATGGTTGATGCAATAGCAAGAGGAATTTTTATTCTGCGACGGCAGAGGTCCCTCAGCCTCGAGAGGAGAAGGACGCCTGCTTTGTCTATTACAAGCTCTTTTAAAGGAAAAAACCCACAAAATCAGGGAGGGGGTAGTACAGAATCAAAGGGAAAGTCCAAAAATCATTTGTCAACTATTTTGACTAGTTCATACAATGGTCAGCTAACTCTACTTGATCAATGTTATGGCGGTTACAAGGAGGAACACCTGCAGGTCATCTCACCCCAGTTCCAGGGTCCGGGTCTATTGAAGAAAGACTACAATGGGGATGGAAAGTACCCAAAGCTCCCGTGCATGTGCGGTTGGTTACCAGGGTTCCTGGTTCCCAGGAAGGGGGGTGCAGTAGTGCTAAGGTGCCTCAAAGTCTTTTGTTGTAGATTGGTGGATGAAGGGGTGAGCGCATATTAAACCAGCATTTTTTCCTTTAGCTCCATTTAGAGATTCTATTTTTAATTTTTTTCAGCTCCCTCCCTACCGTTTGGAGGAGCCAGTGATAACAAAGGATGTTTATGAAGTTGCTGTCTCTCTCATTCAGATGTTTGATGACCTGGACATGAACGAGAGTGGGTAAGAGCCCCTCCAGCTGCACTTCTGTGTGTGTGTCAGACACATGCTTGTGTTTTTGCATAGTAAGATAATAGCTGTAGACATTGGGCTTGTTTTGAGACAGAGTCTAGCTATCTGATGACAAGGTTGTGGCCTTCTTGCTCTTGCGTGCTGGGATTTTGGGTGTGTGCTTTCACACCCAAGCTGTAGGGACCTTTTCAGTCGTCAGCAGTCACTGGTCACTCTGCAGGTTTCTACTTACCAGAGTCAAAGTCGAGCTGAGTGCAGCTTTAGTACTTTTTTTTTTTTTTTTAAAGCTAGTACTGGAGCCAGAAAGTGGGGTGAGGATGGCCTTTCCAGACACAGCAATCACATGGCTTCCTCTGCCTCTGTTTTTGTTTCTGAGACATTTCCTGACACTCAGCATGCAATCCAGTTGTTCATTCTTTTAGTTTTTGTTTAAAAACAAAACAAAACAAAACCTGAGACTTTCTTCCTTTAAGGACAGTTTAGGTTCTAAGTGCTGGTTTGGGTCTAGAATTTAAAAGTACTCAGTTGTTGAAACTCTGTGGTCCTAGTTTTATTGCATCACATAAATAGCACTTATTATTTTAGAAACAAATAATGATAATGGATATTTTCCCTCTCTTAGTAAACAAAACTAGATTGCTGGGGTGACTTTTTCCCTATAGACCTCTGAATTAACCCTTGTTTGTCAAATTTGGACTTCTTTTCTTGGTTTCCTTATATTTTTCCCAGATGACAACCTCCAAAGACTTTGTTGGTAAATGTTCTTAGCTTTTATTTGGGTAAAACATTATTTTATTTCAGTTTCATCCTTTGTTTGAAAAAAAATCTATATCAACAGATAAAAAACTCAAGCTGAGAAGATGGCTCAGTTGGTGAAGTGCTTGGTTTGCAAACATGAGCTCCTGAGTTTAGTTAGATTCCCAGAACTGCAGGGGAAACCCCAGGCATGGTAGTGTGTGCTTGTAATTCCAGACTGGGTCCACCACAGTTTAGCCCAGTGGTAAGATTGAGGCCAGTGAGAGTTCCTGTCTCCAAGAAGATGGGCAGAGTTCTTGAGGATGACACTCAAAGTGACACTGACATTTTTCTATCTCACTGCTCCAACTCCCCCTTCCTCCCTTTCTCATTCCCTTCTTTGCTCCCCACTTCCTCTCTTCCCTACTTCTGCATGCACATGTATGCACATATACCCACACTCATGTACACACACCACACACATGCATGAATTAAAAACTCTCATGTCTTTACTGTGACTAGCATGACTTTGGAAGTGTGCAGACAGTGTGGACCAGTTCAGTCTAGTCTGAACTCGCCCTGGCTCATGTCTTTGATGTGTGTACAGTGCTTAAGTGTAGGTTCAACTTCTTGCACCAGAAATGTTTGGAGTCAGAATTGTTTGTTTGTGGAGTGTTTTCACAGACTGCAGTGGCTGAACCCAAATACTCTAAACTCAAAATCATTTTGAGGAGCAAAGTCAAGTATCAGACTTTGGAGCATTTCAGAGTTTGGATTTTCAGAGTAGAAATTCTCAGTTTGTATGAAATTCTGTTTTTTTGTTTTTTTTTTTTGATTTTTCGAGACAGGGTTTCTCCGTAGTTTTTGGTTCCTGTCCTGGAACTAGCTCCTGTAGATCAGGCTGGCCTCGAACTCACAGAGATCCACCTGCCTCTGCCTCCCGAGTGCTGGGATTAAAAGTGTGCGCCACCACCGCCCGGCTAGTTTGTATGAAATTCTAAATTATTAGATGCTTCTTACATTTTATTTTTCTAATTTTATATACATAATAACATTGAGATAAGCATTAACAAAATGCATTTTTTAGCACTCTTTCTAAGTTTTGATTCTATTTTCGTATAATCTTCTGGCTTGTGTTGCTAGAGATAAAGTTCCTTTTTCTCTCATTGCTCCCTGTACATAAATGTGCCTCTTCACGCTGGCTAACCTTGAGATACGCTCTTTATCTTTGATGACCCAGGGCCTCAGCTAGGAGTATTTCTTTGCTTGTGATTGAGTAGACTCATTGAGTCTCCACACAGGTACCTGAATGCTGCCCAGAAGCCTTGAATCTGTCGGCTTTAGCATCCACTGGACTTCTTGTCTGAGCCCTTAATTATCAATAATTAAGAGTGGTTATTGCTCTTGTATATGACCCAGATTCAGTTCCCAGTACACACATGGTGGCTTAAAGTTATTTGTAACTGTTGAACACACATGGTGCAATACACATACTCAGGCATGTATATACATACAAACATACATTGAATAAATATTTAAATAAAATCAGGAAATATAATTTTAAAGGCATTTAAGATTTTTGCTTATCTTGTCATAGGCAAATTTTTATTGTTGTTTTGAGGCAGCATCTCTCTTTGTAGCCCTGGCTTTCTTGGAGCTCACTATGTTGACCAGGCTGGCCTTGAACTCACAGAGATCCACCTTCCTTTGGCTCCTAAGTCTGGGATTAAAGGTGTGTGACTAGCAATAAGCCAGTTTTTATTTTATGTAATTATAATTCTTTGTGTGTGTGTGTGTAGCAAATGCATGTACGTGTGGCGAATGCACATGTGTGCGTACACAGTGGACTAGAGACTGATGTTGAACATCTTTGTTGTTTCCATCGCACAGGGATTATAGGCAAAAGCTGCCTCTTACTCGTTAAGTATTTCATCCACCAAGCTATCTCATCTGCCCTAACTTTTTAAATACTCGGTAGTATTCAATATTTGTACTGACTACAATTATCTATTAACTAGATTATATCTTAATTGTCCTTTAGGTCTCAAACTATGAGTAGAGCTGCTGCAAAACCCTGCATGTAGGTGCATGTAGACACAGAAATCCAGTTCACGTGCATGCAGGTGCATGTAGACACAGACATCCAGTTCACCTACATGGAGGTGCATGCAGACACAGACATCCAGTTCATGTGCATGCAGGTGCATGCAGACACAGACATCCAGTTCACGTGCATGCAGGTGCATGCAGACACAGACATCCAGTTCACGTGCATGCAGGTTCATGTAGACACAGACATCCAGTTCGCCTACATGGAGGTGCATGCAGACACAGACATCCAGTTCACCTGCATGCAGGTGTATGCAGACAGACTCCAGTTCATCTAGATACTTACAAGGAGCACCATTGCTGTCTCCTATGGCAAGAACATAACCATGTGTTGTAAGGTCCCATTCACTCATTTGCAGTGTAGCTGCACCGTGTTGCACAGCCACCCACAAGTGGCAGAGTTCTGTAGCTTGATGTGCTTTGCTAGCTCTCTGTGTGTCTGTGGTGTGGGTGTTGGTTGTCAAAGTGGGTATGAATGTTGTCTCACTGTTTCTTCTTTCATGAAGTGCTTGTTCATGTCTTTTACCAATTCTTTCTTTTTTGCATTTATTTGTTCATTTTTCATTCCAACTGCAGTTTCCTATCTATCCTCTCCTCCTAGTCCCTCCTCCACTCTCCCCCCACCCCCATCCACTCCTCCACTATTTATCTTCAGAAAGGGGCAGGCCTTCATGGATTTCAACCAGCAATGGCATGTCAAGTTGCAGTGAGACTAGGCACTTTCTTTCCTATTAAGACTGGCTGAGGCAACCCCAGTAGGAGGAGAGGATCCCCAAAGCAGGCAGCAGAGTCAGAGACAGCCCCTGCTTCCACTGTTAGGAGTCCTACATGAAGACCAAGCTACACAACCATAACATGTATGCAGAGGGCCTAGGTCAGTCTTATGTAGGCTGTGAGCCCTATGACCCCAGGTTAGTTGATTCTGTGCTATTTCTTCTGGTGTCCTTGGTCCCTCTGGCTCCTATAATTCTTCATTCTTCTCTTCTGGAGGATTCCCTGGGCTCTGCCTAATGGTTTTCTTTTGTCCATTTTTCAGTCAATATTTTTCTGTTTTATTTTGTTTGAGACAAGGTGTCACTATACAACTCTGGTTGGCCTGGAACTTGATATGTAGACTAGGGTGGCCTAGAACTCATAGATCTGCCTGCCTTTGTCTCCTTAATGCTGAGATTAAAGGTGTATGCCACCATA
This sequence comes from Microtus oregoni, assembly GCF_018167655.1. Classification (NCBI taxonomy): domain Eukaryota; kingdom Metazoa; phylum Chordata; class Mammalia; order Rodentia; family Cricetidae; genus Microtus; species Microtus oregoni. Next base: position 1,204,029 of record NW_024543210.1, on the reverse strand, counting down.
GCTGGCTTTTGCATGTATGTATGTGTGTATGTATGTATGTGTATGTATATATATGCTGAGTTTAAGTGTTCTTTATGTATTTTGGATAATAGTTCTTTATATCAGAAAAATGCAAATATTTTCTCATTTTTGAGGCTGGTCTTATTTTTAAAAAATTGATGGATTTTTGTTGAAATATACAGTTAATTTTAGTCAAAAAATTTTTGCACCCCAGTTGTCCTAAACAGAGTTGGAGCCGCTTTGGGGTGACTGCCACATCCTTGGGTTTGACTCGCCCCTTCCTTGGGCACTTGTTTGATTTCTGGCTTGAGATGTTTTTGGCCATTCACCAGTTCTGACCCTCTCCATACCAGCCACCCCGTTCTTCGGGGAGTCAAGCTCTCGCAGTGAGTGATACGAGTCTGGCTTGCAGGACACCCAGATCCAGCTCTGCGCTTCACTACTGGTTTGTTACTATTTGTAGGTGTTTTCAGTGGTCAAAGCTGGAAATGATTGAATGAATGAGTCTCATGTACCTCTGTGGCTGGGGGGACATGTGTGTATGTGCATGTGATGGGCGACAGCCTCAGGGTTGCCATCCAGCTCCGCTGGGCAGGTTCTCATTGGCCTGGAGCTCACACAGTGGACTAGATTACTTGGCGATGGAGCCTGAGCTGTGTTCCTGTCTCTGCCTCCGCAGAGATGAATTACGATCATGTGCGTCCAGCATTTTTTACCTAGCTTCTGATGGCTGGACTCAGTTCTTCGTGCTTGTGAGGCACCGTGAGCACTTTATCAACTGAACTATCTCCTTGGTCTTTACTTTTTAATTAATAAAAAGTTATTATTATCATGTTTGTGTGTGTTCATGTGTCACAGTGCACATGTCACAGTCAGAGGACAACTTTGAAGAGTTGTCCTACATTTATGTGTTCCAGGGCTGTTGCCAGGCTTGCATGTCCAGCACCTTTACCCACTGAGCTATCTTGCTGGCCTAAGCCCTTAATTTTCTTTTCTTTTTGTTTCCTTGTTTTTACATCTGGACAAACTTTCCCTTCCCTCCTCACCTTCCAGTCCCTCACTGCTCCCTCCCACCTCCCACTCTTCCCCCTCCATTTCTCCCTAGAAAAGGGCCAGCCTGCTGTGAATCAGCTCTCCATGACACTAGTACCCCCTCTTCTAGTAAGGCTGAATGAGGTAGCCAAGTAGGGAGAAAGGGTCCCCAAAGCACAAGCCCTTAATTTTTGAAATGGGATTAGACTGATTTTGAACTTATGGGCTCAATTAATTTTCTGCCTCAGCTTCCCAGGTATTTGACACTACAGGTATATACCACCATATGAGGCTTGGAGATTTTTTATTTTATTTACTTATTTATTTTTAATTATTGTACTCTTTGTGTGTGTGTTGTGTACATGTATATATGTATTTGGAGGCCAGAGGACAACTTTGTATGTCATTGGGAACATCACCTCCTTTGAAGAAGGGGTCCACTCTGACCTATAACTTGTCAGTTATGCAAGGCCAGGAGTCCTGGGGACCCTTCTGTCTCTGCCTCCCCAGTGCTGGGATTGTACACAGATGACACCACACTTGTGTTTGTGCAAGTACTGGGGATTGAACTTGGGTCTTCAAGATTGCAAGGCAGGTGCTTTATTGGCTGAACCATCTCCCTCGCTCCTTGGGAATGTAATTTTAGAGCTAGTCTCCCTATTTAGCACAGTCTAGTCTTGAACTCCATAAATTTTCACTTGGTCACTTTGTGATTGAATCTTCATAAACTTTATATATGCAGTGTTTTTATTAGTATTTTTGATAACTTGGTTTTTATTTAGCATTTTCTCTTTGATCAGTTAGTGAACCCAGGTTTTTGCACACGCTAAGCATAAGCCTTACCCCACTGTGCTGGGCCTCCAGCCCGTTTTACACATTGGTATTGATCTTAAATCCTGCAGCTCGATGAACCTAGAATCCTACCTATCTTGGGGGTGTGAGTGTGTGCATGCATGTACATACACTTGTGCGTATGTTCATGCCTGGGCTAATTGCATGCCTTGGGTGCTGTTTCTTGGACACTGTTCACTATTTGGAGCAAGGTCTTTTGCTGGGCTAGAAAACCCACTAATTAGGCTAGGCTGGGTGGCCAGCAAGTCCCAGAGATCGGTGTGTCTCTTCCAATACTGGGATGATAAGGATGTGGCACTGCGCCCAGCCTTTCCATGTGGGTTACATGTTCCCTTATTCTCTATTGTGGTTGCTAGTCTAGGTGACAGTGTGTCTTGTCCTTCTTGGGCTTTTATATGGCTGCCTCCTTCTTGCCCCTTATTGTCTCTCTGAGCAGTCATTTCATATGCAGGTTTGCAACTCTTTATGTGTGTTTTGCCTGCACATCTGTCTGTATACCATGTGTGTGCCTTAGTATCTTTGGAGGTCAAATTGGGACATCAGATCCCCCGGAACTGGAGTTACAGATTGTTACGAGTAACCATGTTGGTGCTAGAAATTGAACCTGGATCCTCTAGAAGAGCAACCAGTACTTTTAATAGTTGAGCCATCACTCCAGCCCCAGCTTATAACCCTTATCCTATGTTCATTTATTTTCTTTCAGTCTTATTGCTAAGTTATTATTTCTCCTCTGTTTCTATACTGGGAGTAAGCTCCAGAGCAATGTAGGGCCTTTCTGTCTGTTACTGCTGCCCCTAAACTACATAGAGGAAGGCGTGAAATACAGTGAAGGGCCCACAGGTCTGTGGAAAACTGGAAATTGTATTTCATAGAGAAAAAACTGTGGTAGTGAGGGGGTGGTTATCTGGGATCCGCATCTATGCACACACTTTGTAATAATCTGGGCTTTAGTGAAGCTTACTTGTAGTTATTCTAAGGTTTATATGTTGGGGTTCTAGATTATCAGTGTTTAAATTTCCAGGAGAACTTTTGCAGATAGTGTGTCTTACAGGCAGATGCAATGGAAGGCAAGAGCCCTAGCTTATTGCCTGGCTGGCCTCTCTGTATGCTTCTGTCTTGTTTGTCAGAACGGAAGAACATTACCTGACACAATCTGCAAGAGCTTTCATGGACAAAGCCAGTAGTGTCGGGGTCTCACGCAGCAGGGACTTGATTCAAACTTGTTCACTTCACATTTTGACAGGAACAAGACCTGGTCGGGGGCCCAGTTTGTGTCGGAGCGGAGCAGCGTGCTGGTGTTTCTGCCAGGTGTGAATGTCATCATTTTGTGACTGGGGTTTTAATGTTCCAGACAGCACAGGTAGTGAAAATGGGGTTCACGCGGACGACTGTGACTCAGCTTGGCCTGTTCCCATAGCCTTTGAGTTATCGCAGAGTTCATATTGATAATAAAGACTAACTTTTTCAAGGCTGTCTTGCCAGCGTCACAGTTTCTGGTAGGATGTTTGCTTTGTTAAGAGCATCCCTGTGTGGTCATGACTGAGGTGATTGTCGTCAGTTCACAGTGCAGCATGCTTAATGAGAGCAAAGCATGAAACAGCACGGAGCCCTGCTCAGTGCTTACGAAAACAGGCTCCCACTGCAGCTTTCTGAAAAGATGCGTCGTGTCTAACAGTACTTCATCAAGATGACTTCCCAAAGAGTTTAGTTTGATCAAATTAAAATAATCCACATATTTGTTGTTGAAAGGTAATATACAGATCATATGAGTATTTGTGTACCTAGTGATGGGAACAAAAGCACACAACAAGAGAAATTTAATTTTGGAATGTAACATGTGAATTCCAAATCTATCACATTTTATTTACTAAATGGACTCATTTTATGTACAGAAAGAACCATAGGTCTGTATAGTTCGTATCTGTGCGTATATATCAAGTGACTCGTGTGTGTGCATACTACGTAAGGGAAAAGCAACAACAGAGCTATGTCACCACTCAGTACCTAGCATGTGGTAAACACTGTAACAAAATTAATAAAAACACAGAGACTGATATTGGGGTTCAACCTGAAGACCAGAAAAGCAAAGTAGTCAACCACTGGCTCTTACCTCGACCTCACAAAAATGGCGATGCTGCCTCCAGGAATCTCAGAATAAGATTGTCTGAGAGCTTCTCCTCCCGTGTTACATCCCTCTTTAATGCTGGGATTAAAGGCGTGTGTTACCACTGTCTTGTCTGTAAGGCTGACCACTCTGTGACCATCAGGCAAGCTTTATTTATTCAAATACAAATGAAATATTGCTATAAAACACTACCCCAGAAAGATGTTCACAGGTGATATTTTACCTTCAGGTGTGTGACTTTCTATTATATGCTAATGTAAATCCAAGTCTGGCATAGTATATGTTTCTGTGTTTCATTAATTGACTTATTTTCTAGCAGCTCTGTACTAGCTTTTCAGGGCTGTGCTAATAAGGTACTGTAAATTGGATGTTTTAAACCAAAAGGTCGTCTATTTCCCCTTTGTTATGGGAGCTAGGCATTCTAAACAGGTTGTCAGTAGGCACACTCCTTGGCAGGCTCCAGGCTCTTCTAGCTCCACGTGGGTATCAGGCCTACGTGGTGTTCTTTTGTCTTGAAACAGTTGCACTCTCGTCTCTGCTGCCATGTGGCCTTCTCTGTGCATCTGGCGCTCTCCTCCTCATGAGGCTCACAGTGCTGGGAGATGAAGGTCTCAGAATATTGCCCAGACCTTGTCATAGCTAGTTATATGCACAATATTTTTTGAGAGACACTGTTGAACCTGTAAAAGACCTGAATACTGATAATTCAGATGAGGCAGAATGTATATTCAGGTGCTATAAGTCAGCAGACACTTGGGAACCTACTCCAAAGGACCGAATCTTCTGAAGTGTTGTTACTTGGGATCAAACCCACTGCCTCTCATGTTATACAGAACTCTGCCACTGAGTTACACTCCAGTCCATTTTTTCTTTTGAGACAGGATTTTAGTGTAGCCCTGGCTGAAGTGGAACTTACTGTGTAACCCAGTCTACCTTTGAACTGGAGATTACCTTTTACCTCTCGATTGCTGGGATTCCAGACAGGAGTTTCCATATCTGGCTTTACAAATTGCTTTTTTTTTTTTTTTTTTTTTTTTTTTTTTTTTTTTTTTTTTTTTTTTTTTTTGGTTTTTCGAGACAGGGTTTCTCTGTGGTTTTGGAGCCTGTCCTGGAACTAGCTCTTGTAGACCAGGCTGGCCTGGCCTCGAACTCACAGCGATCCGCCTGCCTCTGCCTCCCGAGTGCTGGGATTAAAGGCGTGCGCCACCACCGCCCGGCTTACAAATTGCTTTTGATAGGAAACATTTTGTGTGCTCACCAGAGGAAATTCGGAAAACATGAGGGAAGAAAAGAAATTGCTTATATAGCCAGCACTCATCAGTAGTCACTGATCTGGCAAGGAAGAGACTGATAGAATGTATATATTTTAAAATAAGTTGTTACTAGTTAGTGTCATGATACATTTGTTTGTAGTTCTGGTACAAAAGGCTAAGGAGTCAAATTGAACTGGCAGTGTCTTTGAAAAAGTTATCATTTTATCTTGAGATAAATCTAATAAACAGACTTGCTCATTGAAAACTTTACAACTCTGAAGCAAGAAGGTAATAGAAGATGCAAAGGCCTCCCCTGCTCAAGGATTGGTAGGATTAATATTGTGAGAATGGCCATCCAACCCAAAGCAATTTAGTGCAATCCTCATCAAAACTGCAATGTTGTTCTTCACAGAAATTAAATAGTTTCAAAGTTCATATGGAAGCACAAAGACCCAGGATAGCAAAAACAATAATAAAATAAATAAATACATTGCTGTAGAGCCAGGTGTGGTGGCACATGCCACTAATCCCAGCACTCAGAAGCCAGAGGCAAATGGATCTGAGTTCAAGGCCAGCCTGGTCTACAGAATGAGTTCCAGGACAGCCAGGGCTACACAGAGAAACTGTGTCTCAAAAATCCATAAAAACCACATTACTTTAGGAAGCACTATTCCTGATGTTCAGTTATGTTATAGAATCATACTAATAAAAACAGTATATAAAATGATACACAGAGGACCCACTTAAGAACCCACACTCCTACTGCCACCTGGATTTTGACAAGAAGCAGGAAATGCACATTGGAGGGAAGACAGCATCTTCAGTGAGTAGTCTGGTCAAATTAGATGCTCAGGTAAAGAATGAAGCTAGATCTTACCTCCCGTCCTGTACACAACTCAATTCCAGTGGATCAAAGACCGCAGCATATTTGATAGAGAAGGCAAGGAATACACTCAGCTTCCAGGCACAGGAAGAATTTTCTGAACAGGACCCCAGTAGCGCAGGCATTAAGGCTAACAATGACAAATGGGATGCCATTGTTCAAATGAATTATAAAATGAGAAAAAAAAATGCATCTGATCAAGGGTTGGTACCTACAATATATATAAAGGATATATACACACACAAAAATAAGAAAACAACCCAATTAAAAATTGCAGCAAGGAATTAAACTGCATTCTCAAAGTAAGACAATGGCTGAGAAACATTTTCAGAGTTACTTATTTTTATGTATGTAAGTGTTTTCCTGCATGAATGTCTGTGCACTATGTGCATTTCCTGGTGCCAGGAGACTAGAGAGGGTGCTAAATGCCCTGGAATTGGAGTCACACATGGTTCTAAGTCACTATATTGGTACTGGGTACTGAACTTCTGTCATTTGGAAGAACAGCAAGTGTCTTAACTGCTGAGCCATCTCTCCAGCCCCAACTGATAAATATTCTTAAAATATTGAACATTTTTACTTCTCAGGGAAACTCACATTAAAACTACTTGAGATTTCCTATCACACAGCCAGAGTGGCTACAATGAACCAACAGTGGCAAGTGCTGGATGGACTTGGGCCAGGGAAAACACTTATTTCTTGTTAGTGGGAGTGCAAACTGGTGCACCCACTGTAGAAATCAGTGTGGTGGTTTCTCAGAAGCCTCTGTAGCATTGGTAAATCTCTTGTTATCTGTACATTTGCTCTAGAACATAGCTCTTGGGGAGCAGGGAACTTTGTTCTGTTGACTGTACATCTGCAGAGCCTGGCATAGTACGTATAACATAAAGACGTAAAGAGTCTGACAGTAAGTTGTCATTTTAATATGAAGGTTATGTTTTAGCAATAAATTCACATTTGCCTTCTCTGCTTTCTCCCTAGGTCTGGGTGAGATCAATTATATGCATGAACTTCTCACAAACATGATTCACAAAAGGTGTGTCTAAATGCTGACTTTTGCCTTTTAGAGTGTTGTATAGCTTATGCCTTACATAATCTTAATTTCCTCACCGAGTAGTTACTGTGTCTGCTGCGTATCGTGTGATATTTTATTTTACTTCTGTTTTTTAGGTTGCAGGTCTATCCACTCCATTCCAGTGTGACTTTAGAAGAACAGAATAACGTATTTTTAAGTCCAGTCCCTGGGTACAGAAAGGTAGGAGGCTGGGAAGATGAAGCGTGAGACATAATTGTTCTTAGTGGAGAACTGCGGTGCCTTGGCTCCTTCCCAGTGTGTCCCACACTGCTGTTGAGTCACTCAGGCAAATCGTATTGATGAGAATTTGTACACTTTCTTGTTGTACGTTATTTTGTAAATCGGTTTTATGAAAAACTAAGATCCTTTTGTTTGTCTTGAGACAGGGTTTTGCTATGTTGTCAAGGCTGGCCTTGAATTTGAGATCACCTTGTACCATCTTTTGAAGTTCTGAGGTTATAGGATATATACTGGCAAACAGTATATCTATTTTTTTTTCTGAATTAAGGGCTGGGGATTTGCTGTCTTAGGAGTGGGGGCATTGTCAGAAGCTGTGGTCTAAGTCCTCCGGAGGTTGTTGGCTGTTTTGTTTGTTTTTAGCCACTACTTCTTACAGCTGCCTGGGATGACCAGGGTCTGAGATTTGAGCTTTTGGCTCAAATTTTGATATTCTTGAGGATGTTTGGATCTTAAAGCAAAGTAGATTCTGGATGTAACTCCACAGTGCTCCACGTGGCAGTGTTTGCTCTGGATTTAGCCTGATTGTGCTTTTGGTTCCTGGCAATCCCACAGCCCTCTGCTGAAGCTCTTACAGTAGATAGGCCCATGAGCAGATCCTTGGCCATGCCACGCCTGCCTTTGTAAAGCCCCTGTGTTGTGTGTATCTGATTTTCTATACATTGGGGCTTCTTGATAGTTGTGACCTGAAAAACTATGAAGATGGCTAATTTCTAATTTCTAACTTAGTATTTACACTAATATTCAAGATGAAGACCTTTTCCTAACTGTTGGACAGTGTCCTGAGCAGAGGGAAAATGTCCACCTGTTGTGTTTAATGCTCCACAGATTATTCTGTCCACGAACATTGCAGAGAGTTCCGTCACAGTTCCAGACGTCAAATATGGTAAGGCATTTTTCTGCGCATGTCCTATGTGAAAGGTGGCATCCTTAGGCTCTCCTGTGCCACGGGAGCTGTTCCTCTGTTTGGGAGACTCAGAGAGAGGCTCACAAAGGTCCAGTTCCTTGTATTCTTGGCTCATCACTGTTACCTCTGAGCAAACCCTTTCCTTTCCTTCAGGTAGGGCTGCTCTTGGGGATGCCAGGCCATTTTAAGGGATCTGTAGGAAGCAGAATTTTGGGGCTTCCCTGGTGTAGTCCTGTGATAGAAAGGTAGGTAAGCGTTAGGGAGGAGCTGGGAGCTGTTTTCTGAAGGTAGCTTAGATGGAAGCCATGGTGGAAAGCTGCATTGTACACACACACACGCACACACACACTTGTACCCTTACTCACTCCTGAGTTTGTTGTGTTCATCAGTCATATTTGAGGGACCAGTGCATGTAGTCAGGGTACAGTACCATGCCGAGGAGGACTGTGTTATCACATACAGTTAACAGGTGAACTACAGTTTCATGTAGAGACAGCTATGTAGGAAAAGAAACATGGGAAAGAGCTCCAGTTTTGGAGGAAAAAGATATTTTAGATAGGGTGTGTCTTAGGCGACTATGGCTGTGATTACACACTGTGACCAAAATCAACTTAGGGAGGTGTGTGAGGTTTTACTATTTACTTCATACATGGAAGCTTATTTTTAGTTATGAAATGCCTGGCCTTAGCATGACTTTTTGGTAGCCAGCTTAGCTTATCTTAAATTATCCCCACTACCTTTTGCCTCTGGGCTTTTATCCTTCTTTCTTCTGTATATCTTACCTTCACTCTTACTCTGTGCCTGCCTGGGGGGCTCCTTGTGTCCTCCTCTCCTTGTTCTCTTGTTCCTCTTTTCTCCATCCTCCCAGAGTTCTCCTCCTATTTATACTCTGCCTGCCAGCCCCACCTATCCTTGCTCCTGCCTCGCTTTTGGCTGTCCAGGCCTTTATTGTACCATCAGGTGTTTTAGACAGACAAAGAATCACAGCTTCAGTTAATCAAATGCAGCATAAACAAAAGCAACACTCCTGAAAATAATATTCACCAATAGGGAGGAAAGGTTTTGTGGTGTTGTTGTTTTGTTTTTTGTTCTACACTTAAACATTGTAGTCCATCATGGAAGGAAGTCAGGATAGGAACTTGAACAGGGCAGGAACCTTGAGGCAGGAGCTGACAACAGAGGCCATGGAGGGGGTGCTGCTTACTGGCTTGCTCCCCATGGCTTTGTCAGCCTGCCATCTTTTAGAACCCAGGACCATCAACCCAGGAATGGGTCCACCCACAATGAGATGAGCCCTCCCCCATTAATCACTAATTTAGAAATCCACCAACCTGATTTATGGAGGTATTTTCTTGATTGAGGGTCCTTCCTGTCATATGATTTTAGCTTGTGTCAAGTTGATGTAAAGCTGTCCAGCACAGGGTGGTATCAGTTAATTTTATATTGCTGTGCTAAAACACCATGATCAAAGAAGGTAATAGTCCATCATGGTGGACCCAAGATAGCAGGCAGGAGGCAGCTGTAGCAGCAGCTAAGAGCTCACATCTTGAACCACTAGTAGGAAACAGTTTGAGAGAGCACACTGTGGAGAGTGGGAAACTTTTGAAACCTCAAGCTAATTCCCAGTGACACGCCTCCTCCAACAAGTCCACACCTTCTCCTAATCCTTCCCAAACAGCCTCCAACTGGGGGTCAAGTATTTATGCGTGCAAGACTTATGGGGGACATCTCGTTTGGCCTACCATTGGATGACATGGAACTCCTATGAGGAAGTGGTGCTTGAACAAAGGCCTAAACTGAGTGAGAAGTGAACTGTGCAAAAATGTGACTCAGACATAAGGAATAGAGTTCAGGAGACCAAGAAGGAAAATTGTATAAGTCAAGGGAAGGGAAGCAAATAGGTGTTTGTTTCTGTGCCAATCTCTGTTTTCATGATGCAGTCAGGTGATTCTTAAAGAGATAACACAGGAGTCAAAAATTTGTGAGCATAAGAAGAAAAGGTCAGGAAAAGACAGGAGAGAAATTTGGGGAGGGGCCATGATGTTTTAGTAGGAGTGGTAAGAAAAGGACATAAAAATCAAGTCTAATTCTAGTCATAAAACCACAGAGGTCAGGGCTTCCAGACCAGTATCAAATGGAGGAAAGCAGGGAAATCCTGGGCCACAGATGCAGGGCCTCACAGGACCGCTTTGCTGAGCGAGGTGGAGAAGAGGGGTTCTGGGTGTAGACCCAAAGGAGGCAAATGAGAGGAGAGAGGGGGATAAAGCTAAGGGGTGAGTGCTGATGGACATAATGGACTGCACCTGAGGGGGTAGACACATCCAGTTCTGATTGGATCCTGAAGACAGGCATGTTGGAGAACAGAGATTTGCTGAGGGGCCTTACAAGGGATTGTGATGTGTGGTCTGAGCAGAGGTAGCCAGATGGTGTAGATTGACAGGAGCAGGCTGGGCAGATGCTAAGACAACCGAAGGTGGTAGGAGTGCAGATCACAGTTCCAGTGAGGATAAAGGTGCTTAGGGAAGAAAGAAGATAGGTGTTTAGTGTCATTTGGATGGAGGCAGGGCTGTGGCCTGACAGGATAGGGGGTGTGGTTATAGGAAGATGTCAAGGTGGAAAGTAAGGTTGAGAGGGAGGCATCAAGACCCTGAGAGGCGAGAATGGTCAGCACTGCTTTTGCTGGACTTGAAGTCACCAAAAGTTGTGTTAGGACTGGTGGTATGAGATGACTGGGGAGTCAGGTGTGGTGAGAGTTGTCTGGTACAGTCTGAGGAGGCACACTCTGCATGGGAGGCAGGGCAGGAGTCTGCCTACTGTTTCTCCAAAGCACAGCTCGTCCATACACAGGACAGGAGGTGCTTGGGGCGGGGGGCGGGGACCGACTGCTGAAGGGTTCCTTTACCTGGGCTTTGATAGATGAACATCTTGAAGCACAGAGAATGTAGACGGGCACAGAGACGGGCACACAGGATCTGAATCTAGATCCAGAACATTAGCCTGCCTCCCCTAGCTCTGGTGTAATGAGGTTTTGGAGTAATTCTAATTTTTTGGGTGCACCCAGGCAGGCCTTTATTATAATCTGGGCCTTACAAAGACCCAAAGACTTCTGTTGTGATATAGAGAGACCTTGGTTTCCAAGGATAGGAGCATGAGTAGTCAGCACATTTCCAGAAGTTTCTGCAAGCATGCCAACTCCATTATACCCAGGCGCTGTGGGCTGTCATAACCCATGTTAGCTTTGGTGCTTACGTTTTTTTTCCCTAATGGCAGTTATAGATTTTTGTCTGACCAGAACTCTGGTTTGTGACGAAGATACAAATTATCAGAGTCTGCGGCTGAGCTGGGCCTCGAAGACCAGCTGTGACCAGAGAAAAGGTAAGGCGTCTGTGGTTAAGTAGCTTTGCTTTAGCGTTTTTGCTCATCAGGCACCTCCTGTGTTGGGACTGGTCTCAGTCACTGTTCCTCCTTGTTTTTCTCCTCAGTGTTTTAGGGTCAGCTCCTAAGGAACAGGTGGCCTTTAATATCTCAACACTTTGCATTTTCAGTGTGAAATTTTAAGAAAAATATATTTAGTAGCTATGGAAGCCAAGTGGATCACTCTGATGATTTTGACTGGCTTCCCTTGGACCACCTCTACATCCTGCTGTTTCTAGGATCTTTTTCCTAGAGAGTTCCACACAGGGATCAAGGTTTGGTGTACCACCCACACACTTCCTGGACAGAGCTGCTGGGCAGGGCCTTTGGCCACAGAAGTGAGTCTGTAACCTGCTTAGCCCAAATGTTGCCTTCTGTAGCAGGAGCTGGCTTTAGCGGGACAGCATCTGTGGTGTGTACTGAGAGATGAGTCTGTTTTATAGGGACCCCCCCACCAAGGGAGGTAGGCAGAGGGCCAAAGAATTTCTTCCGGGAAATTACTGCCTCAGAATCGAACATGTTATATGCACGAACAAAGTACATATGCATTCTTACCTTCATGTAGATTCTGGTTTTGGTATTCTCTTTCTTTCTTAGTCTTTGTAAGAAATGTGAGGTGAGCATGTTGTGTCCTGAGACTCGGGGACATAGCAACTGCACAAGGTTTTCCTCAGGTAGGGCTATATTGACCCAGAAATCTGGCTTCAGGCCCATTTCTTGACTGCTGTGCTCTATCCACTTTCCTGAAGTGCCCTTTGCGGAGAGAGCTAGGAGATGTTGAAGGCGCCATTGCAGCCTGGCTGCCAAGAGTTTCATCAGTGTGAAAGGCTTCCTTAGTGGCCATTTTCTGCACCTCCACAATGTCTGAGCCCCCTGCCCCCAACATCCTTGCTAGCAGATGACATCACTGGGTTTCCATTTCAGCCATCGTTGGATGCCTATTCCACCCTGTTTGATTTTTGACTTCTGATTCCATAATCGTTCATAAGGTTAAGTAGCTTTTTTCTTTGCTGGCTATTGTCTACTCCTCAATGAATGCTTGTCTCCATCTCTTACCTTTTTAGGATTTATTTACATTTATTTATTTATTTGCTTAATTCATCTTTGAGTCAGGGTCTCTTACCATGTAGCGCTGGCTGGCATGGAACTCACGGTGTAGAACAGGCTGGCTTTGAACTCACAGAGATCTTCCTGGCTTCTGAGTGCTGGGATTAAAGGCTTGCACCACTACACTTGGCTTATTTATTTTATTTAAGTTGTGTATCTATTAAGGACCCTCCTCACCCTTTTCTTGCTTGTAAGATTTGCTTTCGCTCCACAAATAGTAATTGTCACACCAAACGTAGCAGTTTGTCGTCCTCTTGGGGTGACCGTGGCTCTGAGCTCTGTGCATGCTCAGTTCTCGCTTATCTAATATGAAAAAGCTGAAGGATGCTTGTAGGAATAGTAGGACAGACGGACACACAGAAGCAGGGACAACCTGAGCAGACAAGACTGCTCCTCAACCCTCTGACAGATACAGATATTTGCACTAGGTGAGTCACATTTCTGTCGCCAGCTACATGGCTTTTCTGTGATGAGCTCTGTTTTACTAGCCTGAGCTAAATCTTCTAGGAAATGTGTCATTCAAAGTGTTCTGGGTTCTATTGTATTTTGGCTAACTTGTTTTCTTTCGAAACTTGTACTAGATTTTAAAACATTAAAGGAGCACTTAATCTTAATTTAACTTATTCTGACTTTTTAGGATAATTTTACTTGCGATAGCATTAGAATAAAGATAATTTGTTTTTACTGGCCTAGTGTGGTAGAAAATTAGGTTTTTCCTGATCAGTGTTTAGTGGCTGTTTTACAGTCCTCTCCACATTGATGTTAACGTGATCAATGCCACATTGGGTTGAGCATCTTTTTGCAGGCCGGGCTGGACGGGTGTCCAAAGGATACTGTTACAGGCTGATCCACAGGGACTTCTGGGACAGCTCTATTCCGGATCATGTCGTTCCCGAGATGTTGGTAATGAATTTCATTCATTGTTAGTGTCGGCTTTGTGTGTATATGTCGTTTTATTGTTTACTCAGCATTCTGCACTCTGTTCTGGTCCTTATATTACTGGTGCTCTTAGTAGGCTAGGGTGGCTGACTAGGGAGCCCCAGGGATTTACTTGTCTCTGCATGCATGCCAAGAACATGGTACAGTTCATAATTAAAATTAGAACAGCTCTGGGAGACTGGGTTTAAACTGTGTAGGTTGGGGTTGTGGTGTGGTTATTAGATGGCAGGGCCATTCCCCTGTTAAACCAGCTCACAGGACAGCAATGTTTGTATTTTTAAATAAAAATATTTTTTATGTGTATGGGTGCTTTCCCTGAGTGTATGTCTGTGCACTAGGGCATGCAGTACCTGTAGAGGTCAGAGGAGGGTGCTGGGCCTTGTGGAGATGGTATTAATCCATCAGATCAGTGCTGGAAACCAAACCCCAATCCTGGGAGAGCAGCCAGTGCTCTTAACCACCAAGCTACCTCTGCAGCTACCCTGTTCTTAATTGACAGTGAGGCTTATGTTGCCTAGTATCTGTTGGCCCTATAATACCATCCCCTGTGGAATGTCAGTGTAGTCTGTTCCTTTTATAATGAGTAATTATGGATTGACCTCTCCTCTTTTTTGCTTTTCTCTCTCCTTTCTCTTTCTACTCTCTTAACGTCCCTCTTTTCCTTTTATGTCTTTTTGCTCCCTTCTTTTTCTTCTACTTTTAACCTTTCCCCTTTCCCTCTTTTTTGAAAAAGAGTTTTGCTGTATAGCCCAGATTGGTTTCAAACTCAGCATCCTTTTGCCTGTTTTTCTAAGTAATGGGATGACAAGCATGTGCCATTGTGCCATGCCCGACTTCTCTCTCCTTCCCCGCTTTCTGCTCTGTTTAGAGTCACTCTTATACCACTGTTCTCAAACCCTGTTCCTCCTGGCTCTGTCTCCCAGGGGCTGGGATTACAGGTGTGCAGCCAAGCCCAGCTTCCTTCTGCCTTATCTTCCCTTCCCTCCTCTGCTGTTCTTCTCTATTCCCATCTTCTCCTTTGCATCTTCTCTTTGGAGCACAAGACATATGAGCAGGTTAATTGGTTTAGTTACCTTATCATCTCTGAACTGAAATTCTGTTATTTTCAGCGTTGTCCATTGGGAAGCACAGTATTAAAAGTGAAGTTACTTGACATGGGTGAACCAAGAGCTCTGCTGGCAACTGCCCTGTCTCCACCCAGTCTGAGTGACATTGAGCGAACCATTCTTCTGTTAAAGGAGGTGGGACTTGTGGGATTACTCAGTGATGGGAAAGCTAAGACCTTTTCTTTGTGGGGGAGCCCAAATCTCATAATTCTTAAAGTAGCTTGGTTGTTGAAAGTGCTCAGTGTGTGGTGTTTCTGAAGCCTACTACGCACGTCTCCATCCTGTGGCCCCACCCCGAGGAGCGTCAGCACTCACTGGCCGCTGCTAGTCTGTCTGTGTTATCTCTCTGCTATGTGCCTTCAGCCCAACCCTCCTGCCCACCCACTGCTTGGCACTTTCTTCCCATTTTCTCTCCTTGGACCACTCTTGACTGAAGCTCTGCTCTTGTGACTTTGCCCCCACTGGCCCCGAAATCAGTTGAAACAGTCCACACACTGTTTTCTGGGGGCCAGGGATATTCTGCTTCTGACCCTCAAAACCTGTGATACCAGTGTTCTCCCCTCAGAAATGGTTTGTTAGAATACCGAGTGCTGTGGTGAGTGACCATGCCACTGGACCCTGTTTTTCTCTGTGTTGTGTCCCGTTTGTGAAACTTGGGACTAGGTAGACTTGGGGAAGTCTCTAGTGACATAGCGTGCTTTCTAGAAACACTGAAGGGGTGAGCTCAGTGAGCACATTGGAGCCAGTAGCCCTTTACAGTTAGCCGAACTCTCCAGAACCTAACTCCTTAGAAGTTGGTATGCATTGCCTGTCTTGCAGTTCTGCAGTAAGGATGTGGGGAGTGGGGCTGTGTCAGCGCTCGTTAATACACTAACTTCCTTCATAAGGTTGGCGCTCTGGCAGTTAGTGGACAGAGGGAAGATGAGAACCCCCACGATGGCGAATTGACCTTCTTAGGAAGAGTGCTGGCACAGCTCCCTGTCAGTCAGCAGCTGGGTAAACTCATTGTGCTGGGACATGTATTTGGGTGCCTGGATGAGTGTCTTATCATAGGTAAGTGTGGGCCGGTGTGGGGAAAGTGTTTTGGCTTGTGCAGCCAGTCGGTCCTCATCCTCTGGTTTCTCTCTCTAGCGGCAGCTCTTTCTCTGAAGAACTTTTTCACGATGCCTTTCCGGCAGCATCTGGATGGATATAGGTATTTAACATTCTTACTGTGTAGGGCCACCTTACTAATGGCACCAGATGACACTTCATTAACCTGTTTTCAGGAACAAAGTGCACTTCTCAGGTAGCAGTAAGAGTGACTGCCTGGCCCTCGTGGAGGCATTCAAGGTGAGTCTGTCTCATCCTCTGGAGGCAGAGGTGGTCACCCACACCACCAGTGTGTTTTCACACCCTGCCTATGAGAGTGGAGAGTGCTCTCTTCTGAACATGGTGTTGGTAAGGGCTTCTGATGGCCAGTACAAAGTAACAAGTGCTGGAAGGACCAGTGGACCAGACAATTTCCCAGAGTTGATTAAAAAGTAATTTGTAGACGTTGTGTGTTCAACCATGTGTTGACATTGGAATTAAATCCAGCTAACTAGTGAGTTATTCTGAAGCTGTGATTGTGTCGTTTTAGGCCTGGCAGGCTTGCAGACAGCGAGGAGAGCTGCGGCATCCCAAGGTTGGTCACATTTCCTTCTTGTCACCTTTCTGATGGCTGGCAATGGTCAGCTTTCCTGCAAGCCTGTCTCAGTCTGGTCACTGCCTGTGCATTGTGGTGGCAGTAAGACCCGAGGTCATTGAAGGTAGTTACTATGTGCTGTCCTCTGGGAGGGGCAGGTCAGGACATTAGTGACCAGGTCCTGCTGCAGGCTGCTCAACAGGTGGCTCAGAACTTATGACACTGGTTACACAGGAGCCTGTATTTCATCTTTCTCTAGATGAGGCTGTTTATCCTAAGGCAGCTCGGCTCCAGAGCCGTTGGTAGACGTGTCTGTGTAGTTTTGCTGGGCCACAGTGGCTCTCTAATCTTCCCTGTTGCTACAGTGTGACAAGTCTTTCCAGTTGAAGCACACTGTGCCTTTGATTTTGGGGACAGGTAGACTCATAAGGAGAGTCCTCCCTGTGTCGTGTTTGTGGTTTGGGGCTTTGGTCTGATGTTGGAAGCTCTTGTGGAGGACGTCCTGTATGTGGTCATTCAAGTGTATTGTCGACCATGGCCGAAGCTTAGCCCTTGTTGAGGATCTGGATGAGATGTGTGAATTGTAGGAGCAGTTAACCTCTGCCTTACTGCCTCATGCTCTTCTGTGTTTAAGGATGAACTTGACTGGGGACGGCTAAATTACATTCAGATAAAGAGGATCAGAGAGGTAAGCTATAAGTTCTTTGACTTGGTTAATGCAAATAAACTAACTTAAAATTTGGTCCTGACACACCAGCAGTGCACAGGGTGTAGGAGCAAATTCTGTCTGTTCCCATCATTAGCAGGAGGCCTTGAGGGTAAAGACACCTGCAGTGATAATTGCTTGGCTCCAGAAATCCTCACCAAGTGTCATATGTAAATGAACACGTGTAAACTTGGCAGCTATATTTTTCGTATTTCTTAAGATAAGCATGTGATCTTTTCATTATTAACTAATTAACATAAGTAAACACATTATGGGTTTTGTGCTGTTGATCCCAATTTGTATTCTTGCAGTAAGCCTCCTTGATGACATTTTAACATGGCTGCGTTCTGATTGCCAGTGCTTTCTCTGGAAATGCTGCAGTAGCTTTATAGTGAGACTGCCCTGAGGCTTGTGGGTATTTGTGGGCGTACATCCACACACATGCTTGTATTAGCCTGTTCTCTGGAGGAACAGAACTCAGAGTTAACAGACATCTACAGATCTACCTCCATTCCTATCTATAGCTGTCTATCTACCTACCTACTTACCTTTATCTATGTATCTGTCTACTTACCTACCTATCTATGGGATTTATTAGTGTGTGGTCCAGATAATCCAACAGTGGCTACCTACAAACAGAGGTCCAGCAATCCAGTAGTTATTCAGTCCCCAAGGCTGGATGTCTCAGCTGGTCTTCAGTATACACTGGAATCCTGAGGAAGTGCATTTACTCTAATGCCAGTGAAGGAAGAGACTAGCTAGTGAGAGCAAGAGCGAGCAGGCAGAGAAGGAACAGCTTCTTTCTTCCATGCCCTTTGTGTGGGGCACCAGCAGACAGTGTGGCCCAGATTAAAGGTAGGTCTTCCCACCTCAAAAAATAAGTTTGATTAAAGTTTATCTTCTTAACTCAAAGATCTTGTTAGAAGTGGGTCTTCCCACTTTAAATTATTTAATTAAGAAAAAACAATCCCTGATAGGCATGCCCAGTTATTTGGGTTTTAGTCAATTCCAGATGTAGTCAAGGTGACCACGAAGAACAGCCGTCACACACCCATGTCAGACCTTGGCACTAAATTAGACTGCAGTCGTAGGATGAGCGTCTTCCCAGGTCCAGGAAGAACTTTCATAACAGTCTTTTTCCCCCAAATAGAATTTTCTTTGGCTTTTCTTCTGACCATTGCCCATAACAACTTGTAACCAACATTATAAAGAAAGGCAAACACCCATAATCTATTTTTTGGGAATGTGGGCGTAGTTTTTCTAGGCTACTTCCTGCTGATTGGGGGCACCGATAATCTTATGGGGACCTAAAGAAAATTTAGGATTATGGTCAAGTCCTGACTGGAAAATTCTGTGAGGCTTGATATCTCAGCCAGCAGTCTTGAAACTGTTCTGGATGTAGAATTCAGAGGAAACTCCAACAGAGGTCCTTTGAAATGTTGGATCATCTGGACCATCTGCTCCTACCGGAGTTTCTTCAGGATGTTTTCATCGATCAAACCTGCTTTTTCTCAGCCCAGAATGAATCCACAGCCTTTCATTTCCTTTGGAAACAAAAACAAAACCTCTTCTCCAAGGCATTTTCAAAATATATATGTTGGATTAATCCAGCAGCATTTATAATCAAATATGATTTAGTGGTTTTTGCTCCTTCCTCAGTCATAAAACAATTTAAAGACAACACAATAGCATACAATATCCAGACTCCGTATATATTTCATCTTTACATGGCTTTATTTTAAACTCTGTTTCTTTTATTTTTAATTTTTGACTTTTTGAGACAGGATTTCTCTGTGTATCTATGGCTGCCCTGGAACTCACTCTGTAGACCAAGTTGTCCTTGAACTCACAAAGATCTGCCTACCTTTACCTCCCAAATGCTGGGATTAAAGGTGTGTGCCACCACACCTTGAACCCACAGAGATCCGTCTGCCTCTGTTTTAATTTATTAGATTTTTAAAAAAAATACCAATCCAAGTTCCCACTCCCTCCCCTCCTCCCATTCCCTCCACACACCCTCCCATCCCACCCCCATCTAATATTCAGAGACTAGGGCACATTGCCTTGAGGAAGGTCCAAGCCCCTCTCTACTATATCTAGGATGAGAAAGGTATACATCCAAAGAGAATAGGATCCCAGAAAAGCCAGTACATGCAGTAGGGATAAATCCTGGTGCCACTGCCAGAGGCCTCTCAGCCTGCCCCAGCCATGCAACTGTCAACCACATCAAAGGAACTAGTTTGGTCCTATGCTTGTTCCTTCCCAGTTTGGCTGGAGTTGGTGAGCTCCCATTAGCTCAGGCAAACTGTTTCAGTGGGTGAAC
This sequence comes from Microtus oregoni, assembly GCF_018167655.1. Lineage (NCBI taxonomy): Eukaryota > Metazoa > Chordata > Mammalia > Rodentia > Cricetidae > Microtus > Microtus oregoni. The sequence goes on along the minus strand of NW_024543210.1, from coordinate 1,184,404 downwards.
CCATCATGGTCTTGACCTCCTTGCTCATATTCTCATTCCTTCCACTCTTCAACTGGACTTTGGGAGCTCAGCCCAGTGCTCCGATGTGGGTCTCTGCCTCTGCCTACATCAGTTGCTGGATGAAGGCTCTATGGTGATATTTAAGATAATCATCAGTCTGACTTCAGGGCAAGTCAAGATCGAGCCCCCTCTCCTCTATTGCCCAGGGTCCTAGGTGGTGTCATCCTTTTGGATTCCTGAGACTTTCTCTAGATCCAGGTTTATGCTAATCCTATAATGGCTCCCTCAATCAAGATATCTCTCCTTGTTCTCATCTCTGCCCTTCCTCCATCTTGACCATCTTATTCCCTCAAGTTCTACTCTCCCTTCCACCTCTCCTCTCCTCTTCTCCTCCTACCCTTCTCTCTACCCTCACCCTCTTGCTCCCAACCCTGACAGTCAGTCCTGTCCATTTCTAATTTCCAGGTAGGTCTATATATATTTTCTTTGGATTCACCTTATATAGGCTGAATGTCTTTTGTTTATAGCTAGTATCCACTTATGAGTGAGTACATACCATATTCATCTTTTTGGGTCTGGGTTACCTCACTCAGGATAGTGTTTTCTAATTCTATCCATTTTCATGCAAAATTCAAGATGTCATTGTTTTTGTTTTTTGGTTTTTTACCACTGAGTAGTACTCTAATGTGTAAATGTGCCACGTTTTCTTTATCCATTCTTCAGTTGGGGGCATCTAGGTTGTTTCTAGGTTCTGTCTATTACAAATATGCTGCTATAAACATAGTTGAACAAATGCTTTTGTGGTATGATTGAGCATCTTTACATGCCCAAAAGTTACCACTGGATCCTGAGGTAAGTTGATTCCCAATTTTCTGAGAAACTGCCATACTGATTTCCAAAGTAGTTGTACGAGTTTGCATTCCCACCAGCAATGGATAAGTGTTCCCCTTACCTCTCTAGCATTCCACATTCTCTCCAGCATTAAGCTATCATTAGTGATTTTGATCTTAGCCATTCTGACAGGCGTAAAATGGTATCTCAGAGTTGTTTTGATTTGCATTTCCCTGATAGCTAAAGATGTTGAACATTTCCTTAAGTATCTTTTGGCCATTCTGTTGAGAATTCTCTCTTTAGTTCAGTACCCTATTTTTTAATTGGATTATTTAGAATTTTAATGTCTAATTTCCTGAGTTCTTTATATATTTTGGAGAGCAGTCCTTTGTCTGATGTGGGATTGATGAAGATCTTTTCCCATTCAGTAGGCTGCCTTTTTGTCTTAATAACTGTGTCCTTTGCTTTACAGAAGCTTCTCAGTTTCAGGAGGTACCATTTATTTATTGTTGCTCTCAGTGTCTGTGTTACTGGGCTTATATGTAGGAAGTGGTCTCCTGTACTCGTGCATTGAAGACTACTTCCCACTTCCTCTTCTGTCAGGTTCAGTGTAGTCGGATTTATATTGACGTCTTTAATCCATTTGGACTTGAGTTTTGTGCATGGCAATAGATATGGATCTATTTTCATTCTTCTGCAGGTTGACATCCAGTTATGCCAGCACCATTTGCTGAAGATGCTTTCTTTCTTCCATTGTATAATTTTAGCTTCTTTGTCAGAAATCAGATGTTCATAGGTGTGTGAATTAATATCTGGGTCTTTGATTCCATTGGTCAGCCTCTCTGTTTTTTATGTCTAAACCAAGCTGTTTTCATTACTGTAGCTCTGTAATAGAGCTTGATGTCAGAGATGGCGATGCCTCTGGAAGTTCCTTTATTGTATAAGATTGTTTTGGCTATCCCAGGTTTTTTGTTTTTCTATATGAAGTTGATTAATGTTCTTTAAAGGTCTGTGAAGAATTGCATTGGGCTTTTGATGGGGGTTGTATTAAATCTATAGATTACTTTTGGTAGGATTGCTATTTTTACTATGTTGATCCTACCTATCCAAGAGCATGGGTGATCTTTCCATTTTCTGGCATCTTCTTCAATTTCTTTCTTCAAAGACTTAAAGTTCTTGTCAAGTAGGTCTTTCCCCTCCTTGGTTAGTGTTTCCCCAAGATATTTTATGCTATTTGTGGCTATTGTGAAAGGTGATGTTTCTATGATTTCCCTCTCAGCTTCTTTATCCTTTGTGTATAGGAGGGCTACTGTTTTGAGTTGATCTTGTATCCTGCCACATCACTGAAGGTATTTATCAACTGTAGGAGTTCTCTGGTAGAGTTTTTGGGGTTAGTTACATACACTATTATATCATCTGCAAATAATGAAAGTTTGACTCCTTTCCAGTTTGAATCTCCTTGATCTCTTTTTGTTGTCTTATTGCTATTGCTAAAACTTCAAGAACTGTGTTGAAGAGATATGGAGAGAGTGGACAGCCTTGTCTTGTTCCTGATTTTAGTGGAATGGCTTTGAGTTTCTCTCCATTTAATTTGATGTTGGCTGTTGGCTTGCTGTATATTGCTTTTACTATATTTAGATATGTTCCTTGTATCTCTGATCTCTCCAAGGCCTTTATCATGAAGGGTGTTTGTTTTGTCAAATCTTTTTCAGCATCTAATGAAATGATCATATGATTTTTTTTCTTTCAGTTTATTTATATGATGGATTACATTGATAGATTTTCGTATGTTGAACCAGCCCTGCATCTCTGGGATAAAGCTGACTTGATCATGGTGGATGATTTTTTTTAAAGTTTTGAATTAGGTTTGCCAGAATTTTATTGAGTATTTTTTCATGAATGAGACTGGTCTGTAATTCTCTTCCTTGGTTGAGTCTTTGTGTGGTTTTGGTATTGGTAACTATAGCCACATAAAAAGAGTTTGGTAATGTCCCTTCTGTTTCTATTATGTGGAACGCTTTGAGGAGGATAGGTATTAGCTCATCTTGGAAGTTCTGGTAGAATTCTGTACTAAACCCATCCAGCCCTGGACTTGTTTTGGTTGGGAGGTTTTTGATGACAGCTTCTATTTCCTTGCAGCTTTTAGGTCTATTTAAATTGCTCACCTGGTCTCTTGATTTAATTTTGGTATATGGTTTCTATCTAAATTTTTTTAAACATTTTCCAATTTTGTGTAGTATAGGTTTTTGTAGTATGACCCAATGATTCTATGAATCTCCTCAGTGTCTGTTGTTTTCTCCCCTTTTTTATTTCTGATTTTGTTAATTTGGATGTTCTCTCTCTGCCTTTTGATTAGTTTGTATAAGGGTTTGTCTATCTTGTTGATTTTCTCAAAGAACCTCCTCTTATTTTCACTGATTCTTTGTATGGTTTTCTGTGTTTCTATTTTGTTGATTTCAGCCCTCAATTCGATTATTTCCTGTCTTCTCCTCCTCCTGAGTGAGTCTTCTTCTTTTTGTTCTAGAGCTTTCAGGTGTGTTTGTCTCTAATGTGAGCTTACTCTGTTTTCTTTATGTGGGCACTTAGTGCTATGAACTTTCCTCTTAGCACTGCTTTTATAGTGTCTCATAGGTTTGGATATGTTGTGCCTTCATTTTCGTTGAATTCAAGGAAGTCTTTAATTTCTTTATTTCTTCCTTGACCCATGGAAGTTCAGTAGTTCACTGTTCAATTTCTATGAGTTTGTAGGCTTTCTGAGAGTAGTATTGCTGTTAAATTCTAACTTTTATCCATGGTGATCCAATAAGACACTGGGGGTTACTCCATTTTTTTTTTAATCTGTGAAGGTTTGCTTTGTTACTAAGTATGTGATCAATTTTAGAGAAGGTTCCATGAGGTACTGAGAAGAAGGTATATTCTTTTGTGTTTGGGTGGAATGTTAGATAGGTCTGTTAAGTTCATTTGATTCATGACATCTGTTAGTTCTCTTATTTCTCTGCTAAATTTCTGTCTGGTTGACCTGTCTATTGATGAGAGTGGAGTGTATAAGTCTCCTACAACTGGTGTGTGGGTTTGATGTGTGATTTGAGTTTTAGTAATGTTTCTTTTACATATGTGGGTGCTCTTGCATTAGGGGCATAGATGTTCAGGATTGAGACTGCATCTTGATGAATTGTTCCTGTTATGAGTATAAAGTGTCCTCCATTTCTTCTGACTGATTTTAGTTTGAAATCAATTTTGTTAGATATTAGGATAGCTACACCTGCTTGTTACTTAGGTCCATTTGATTGGAAAACCTTTTCCCAACCCTTTACTCTGAGGTATTGTCTGTCTTTGAGGTTGAGGTGCGTTTCTTGTATACAGCAGAGGGCTGGATTCTTTGTATGCATTCATTAGCCTGTGTCTTTTTATAGGTGAATTGAATCCATTGATATTAAGTGATATTAATGACCAGTGGTTGTTATCTCCGGTTATTTTTCAGTAGTGGTGTTGGTGTGTTTCCCTTCTTTGGCTTATGTTGGTGAGGGGTTATCAGATGCCTGTGTTTTTATGGGTGCAGTTAGCTTCCTTGGGTTGGGGTTTTCCTTCTAGTTCTTTCTGTAAGGCTGTGTTTGTGGATACATAATGTTTAAATCTGTTTTTGTCATGGAATATCTTGTTTTCTCCATTGATGGTGAATGAAAGCTTTGCTGGGTATAGTAGTCTGGGCTTGCATCCATGATCTCTTAGTGTCTGCAGCACATCTATCCAGGACTTTCTGGCTTTTATGGTTTCCATTGAGAAGTCAGTGTAATTCTGATAGGTTTACCTTTATATGTTACTTGACCTTTTTCCTTTGCAGCTCTTAATAATCTTTCTTTATTCTGTATGTTTTGTGTGTTGATTATTATATGGTGAGGGGAATTTTTTTTTTAGATCCAATCTATTTGGTGTTCTGTAAGCTTCTTACACCTTCATAGGGATATCCTTTTTTAGGTTGGGAAAGTTTTCTTCTATGATTTTGTTGAATATATTTTCTGTGTCTTTGACCTGGAATTCTTCTCCCTCTTCTAACCCTATTATTCTTAGGTTTGGTCTTTTCATGCTGACCCAGATTTCCTGAATGTTTGTGTTAAAAATTTGTTGGATGTAATGTTTTCTTTGACCAATAGAGTCTGTTTCCTCTATATCTTCAGCACCTAAGATTCTTTCTTCTATCTCTTGTATTTTGTTGGTTATACTTGTCTCTGTAGTTCCTGTTTGTTTACCCAGATTTTCCACATCCAGAATTCCCTTGGTTTGTGTTTTCTTTATTACCTCTATTTCAGTCTTCAAGTCTTGAACTGTTTCCTTCATCTGTTTGTTTTTTCTTGGTTTTCTTTGAGGGATTTATTAATTTCTTCCAATTTTTTGTTAGTCTTCTCCATTTATTTAAGGGAGTTTTTCATTTCCTCTTTAAAGGTCTCCATTATTTTCATAAAGTTATGTTTAAAATCATTTTTTTCTACTACTTCTGGGTTAGGATGATTAAGTCTTCCTGTTATGTGACCGTTGGGTTCTGGTGGTACCATGTTTTTTTTTAGGTTGTTGTAGGAATTCTTGCATTGGCGCCTACCCATCTCTTCCTTCAAATGAGGACGGCAGCATCTTTGTATCTTGGCCCAATCCTTGCTGTGGTTTGTCTGAGTGTTTGGGAGTTTTTCTTGGTCTGTTCTGTACTGTAAATGTCTGTCTCAGAAAGCCTCTAAGGTCTCTATGTGCCTGCCCTCTTGGTCTTCTCTCCTGGTTTGCTCTCTTGGTTCTCTCTTAATCCCCTCAATGTTGAAGCAAGCTCTAGTCCCTCTTAACTCCCCTCAGTATTGGAGCAAGCTGTGTTTCAGAGTTCCACCAAGGTTGCTGGAGGATAGGCAGGTTTGGGGGTGGGGTGTGGCTAGTAGTTTGGATGGTGACTGGATGGGTTTGGGTTTGGGGGATCCTAGCCGTAGGAAACTTCTTACTGGCTGGCTAGAAAAGCAGAGGGAGCTGGGGGAGGGATCCGTGGTTTTGTCCCACTAGGGAGGTCCTAGAAAGTGGGGCATCCTGATGTATGGCTGTTCACTCACCTCTTAAGCCCCCTCAGTATTGGAGCATGCTGTGTTCTCATAATAATTTAATAATTGAAAACAGTGTTTTTTGATCTTGGTATACTTCACGAATAAAGTCATTTATCATAGTCAGCGATGGTGGCTCACACCTTTAATCCCAGCATTCTAGAGGCAGAGGCAGGCAGATTTCTTGGTTTGAGGCCAGCTAACCTACAGAGGAAGTTCCAGGACAACCAAGGCTACACAGAGAAACCCTGTCTCGAAAAAACAAAAGCAAAACAAAACACAGAAACAGATAACGAAAAACCACTTATCACCAGTGGCTTTGGGGGATTTTTCCTGCATTGCAGGCTCTCCCTATTAGCCTTGGCTAGCCTGGAACTTAGAGTCCCTAAACCTCAGTCTCCTATGCCACCATAACCAGTTAAGGTGTGTGTATGTGTGTTTGTTTGTGAATGTAAATACATATGAGTATAAATGCGTGTACGTTTGTGTGTGTGTTGTATGTGCTTGGTTGTGTGTATGCAGAGGTTGATTAGGCAGTGTTACGTTCTACCTTTATTTTACTTACTTTTTGAGGCAGTGTCTCCTGGAGAATCTAAAGCTCATTGATCTGGCTAGATTGGCTGATCATTGAACTTCCGAGATCTACATCTCCTGCCTCACTAGGGTTACAGGTACCACTGATGCCAGCTAGGGGTACAGGACTGGGTTCATTTTCTCCACTAGTTAAAGAGTTAAAGGGCAGGAAAGAAGTGTTACTGGGCATCTTGGGGTGTCTCAGTGGGTCACCATATAATACTGGAAAAAGCAGGATTTTTTTTTGACAAAATCAATAATAAACTTAAGGGGAATTAATTTACTGAGTTAGTTTTTTAAAAATTGCATACAATATATCCAAGATCCTCCCCATCTCCCTACCCACCCAACTTCTTCGTTCTCTCTTAAGGAAAAAAAGAGAAAGAGAACAAAAAGCAAGCAACCCCCCAAAGACAAAATCCACCAAATCACAATAATAACAAAAAGCACACAGAAAAACATGGAGTCTGTTTTTTGTTTGTTTGTTTTTAGATAGGGTTTCTCTGTGTAGCCCCTGCTGGCCAAGAGCTTGCTTGGCCAGGCTGGCTTTGAACTCTCAGACCCTCCTGTCTCTGCCCCCCAAGAGCTGGGATTAAAGGGGTACGCCATTGCACCTGGCTTGCGGTCTGTTTTGTGTTTGTCAACTACACCTGAGCATAAGCCTGTCCTGGAGTGTGATTGATGTACCCAGTGTTACTCCATAGGAAAAAACAGATGTTTTTCTTCTCTCAGCAGGTATCAGTTGCAAATAGTTTCTTGGTTAGGAGTGCGACTTTGAACCTGCCACCCTTTCTCTATGCTGGGATTTGGTGTGCCTTGCATTTATTTGTGCAGGGCATGTGACTGGATACAGCTTCAGCCCTGCTGAGTCTGAAAGATGCCGTTTTCTTAGTCATCCGCTACTTTGGCTCTTAAAAATCTTTCCATCTCCTCTTCCACAACATCCCCTGAAAGACAGCCCATGTAGGACTGAGTGTTCAAGGCCTCTCACTGTCTGCACCCATCCAGCCATGGGTCTCTGCTAATTACCATCTACTGCAAGAAGCAGCTTCTCTGATGGGGTTGAGCAAGGCAGTGATATATGGAATAACCATATGTCATTAGGAGTCATTCTAGGTTCACTTAGCACATTGTTCTCAACCTTCCTAATGCTGCAACCCTTTAATACACTTCCTCATGTTTTAGTAACCCCCAACCATAAAATTACTTCATTACTGTAATTTTGCTATTAATGATGAATATGTGATATGCAGTACATTCGACCTGAGACCCACAGGTTGAGAACCACAGATTTAGCAGAATAATAGTAGTAGGTTTTCTCTTAGGCCCATGACCTATGTTGTCTCGGGTTCTTGAGTAAGGTGAAAGTAAGTGAGTAAGGGTGAAACTTCCAGCTAGTCACTATCTCTTATTTTTCCATGTGTCGTGTTGTGAAGGGACCAGTAGCCTTAGAAATAGCCCGTGATGATGGGGTGGAGAGAGGTGGCTCAGTGCTTAGGAGCACTGCTGCTCTTCAGAGAACCTGGTTCAATTCCCAGCACCCACATGGCAGCTCACACCTGTCTATAACTTCAGTTCCGGAGGATCTGACATCTTCATACCAATGCATATACAAATAAAGTTAAATAAATCATTTTTCAAAAAAAAGAAATAGCCTGTGGTGATGGTTTTGGGGTGGTGGCTGTGGGGCCACTTTGACCAACAGCTAAACAAAATGTAACCCGTTTCCTGTCCTGGGGATTTTACGTGGTAGCACATGATGTTTAGTTGCGACATTGTTTCATATGGTAACTCCATTTAAATTCCTTTTATATATTTTCGAGAGCTTCTAGAATAGGAGATTTAGTTACTCCTCCCTTCATTCCCTCTTACCCTGCCCCTCTCTCCATCCTTACTTAATCCTCCTGTTCCAGTTTCTTCTTCACCCATTTATGACGCTGTGTTCTATCCCATTTCCTTGGAAGGTCTCCTCCTTCCCCTGTCTAATGAGGTTCCCAGGGACTGGGTGTTCTAGATGAAGCACACATATCTAAAGCTTAAAAGCTTTTAAGAGAAACCATGCAGTGTTGTCTTTCTGGGTCAAGGTTACCTTACTCTGGGTAATTGCTTCTAGCTCTGTCCATCTGCCTGAAAATTTCATTTTTTTTTAGCTGCCGAATTATATTTTGTTGAATAATAATAGTCTACTATGTAAATGTACCACATTTTCACTACCCATCAGTTGGCTCCTCTGGAACTGGAGTTGCAGGTGGCTATAAGTTGCCGCGTGTCTGTTGGGAACTGGCATGTGCAAGCACTCACACACACTGACTAGAGATTTAGCTTAGGGGTTTGAACATAGTAAGCACTCACGTCATATGTTAATATGTCTTCCTGTCCCCTTTCAGTTTATCATGGTATTTTATCCTTTGTTATTGCATGATTTTTGCTTTTAAAACTTTATTTAGATAATTTTGTGGTGACTTAAAGTTGTTTGTTTTCATATATATGTATATATTTAAAACAGACATTTTGTATGAAAAACTATTGAGATAGAACTATAGTTGGACTTTCTTTGGACTGCCAGCTCCTGAATAATGACATGGAGACTTTTTATTATAAAAGCTTGACCTTAGCTTAGACTTGTTACTGATTAACTCTTAAAACTTACATTAACCCATTTATAATGAGCTACATGACTCGTTACCTCTCCTCAGAACTATACATCCAACTTCCTCTGCATCTGACTGGTGAGAATCCACTTCTCAGATTTTTAAAAAAAAAAAATTAAATATTTATTTATTATGTATACAATATTCTGTCTGTGTGTATGCCTGCAGGCCAGAAGAGGGCACCAGACTCCATTACAGATGGTTGTGAGCCACCATGTGGTTGCTGGGAATTGAACTCAGGACCTTTGGAAGAGCAGTCAGTGCTCTTAACCTCTGAGCCATCTATCCAGCCCCACTTCTCAGATTCTTCCCTCAAGTTTCTTTTTCTCCCTGGAAGTCTCACCTAGCCTCTTCTGCCTAGCTACTGGCTGTTCAGCTTTTTATTAAACCAATCAGAGGTGCCTTAGGTAAATGAGGTAAGACGCAGAGACACATCTTCACAGTCTACAAAAAAATTATCCCACAACAGAGAACCTCATGTGACTCAGGCTATGTAGATGAGGCTGGCCTTGAGTTCCTGACCATCCTGGCTGTACCTCCCAGATGCACTACTATGCCTCAACTGAAAGGTTTTATTTTAACCTGATGTTTATTTAGTTTTTTTTTTTTTCATTTAGGGGGAACTCTGAAACATACCTTGTTTCTCTTTCTTTGAAAAAAAAATTTTTTTGAGACAAGGTCTTACCACACTGGCCTTGAACTGTGAGTCAGGACTGGTCTTCAGCTTGAGATCCTCCTGCCTCATCTTAATAAATTGGGATTACGGATGTGTGTCATCATGTCTGCACATTCTAGATTTCCAGTTACAAAAGCAGACCGTGTTCAGGGAAGAAGGTAAAGAGTCTGAAGGATATAAGATAGTTGTGGTGGAATAGCATGTTTGTTTAGCTATGTAAAGATGTGCTGCTGTTTTACCTTGCCTGCCTAAGGCACCTGATTTATCTAACAAAAAGCTGAATGAACAATAGCTAGGCAGAGGAGGGATAAGTGGGTCTGGAGGGCAGAGAGAAAAGGGGAGCTGGCCAGACAGCTGGGGCCCAGCCAACCGGGGCCACCAAGCCAGGCAGGCACAGAGGAAGCAGGACAGAACATAGATGAGGCCAACAAGCCTTGGGGCAGCACATGAATAGAAATTTAAGTTAATTTAAGGTTAAAAAAAAAAAGCTAGAAACAAGTTCAAGCTAAGGCTGAGCATTCATAATTAACAGTAAATCTCTGTGTCATGGTTTGGGAGCTGGTGGTCCAAGAAACCAGCTGCAGGTTGTGTTTGTGATTGTAGGTTGAATCCCATGCATAAGCTGAGGTTCTGGGGCAGCCGTGCCCTCTGACCGCTCTGTTGACTCTCTGGAATGTCGTTTTCATTCCTCACTAGTGTTGAATGAGATGACTCCTGGTAGTTATAATGTGTAACCCCGTGGATATGCTAATTTAACCTTCCCCATTGTGTGCGTCTGTTTTCACTGTTCTGAGTATGTCTGTGCTTTGAGACATCATATTTCAATGTGCACTCCAGGTGGCTGAATTATATGAAGAATTGAAGAATAGAATCTCACAGTTCAACATGTTTGTGGATCCTCGCCATCCTGTCTTGGACCAAGAGTATCCATACAAGCAGCGCTTCATCCTACAGGTGTGTGGGACTTCCTTTTAATGCCCCCCCACTCTCTTTCACTCTGAGATAAGATCTTACTATGTAACCTTGGATGACCAGGAACTCACCAGATTGGCCTTGGTTTAACAGAGATCTTCCTGCCTCTGCCTCTGATTACTGGGATAAAAGGTGTGGCCACCATACTGGTGTTGATATTATTCATGTTGTAGTTGAGATATGCTAGTTAGTGCCAGCTGTGCCTCTGAGATTTTGATACCATAGTGGTCTTATGTGTTTAACCCAGAGCTATTCTTACCTTCCTTGTTTACACCCCTTCCTGGTAGTGGTATGACCTCAGCTTGCTTCTTTTCCCCAGTGAGCTCTTGCTGTCATGGAGCGTCAGTGACAGGCCTCTTGCTGTAAGATCCACACACTACTGCTCTCTGACATTGAGAAAGCTCTTTGAAGTCTGGATCATGAAGCAGTGCCTAGCTGTGGGGTAAAGCCTTCCACGAACCTTAGAGAGATGTATCTCTTGCATATGAACAATGCTTCTGTCATAGGGTTGGCAATACATTGCTTTAGTTACTGCTCTATTGCTGTGAAGAGACACCAAGACCAAGGCAACTTATAGAAGAAAGTTTATTGAAGGCTTACAGTTCAGAGGGTGAGTCCTGTGACCATAGATCATGGTTGGGAGCATGGAAGCAGGAAGACCTGCAGGCATGGTGTCTGAGCAGCAGCTGGGAGCGTACATCTGATCCACAAGTGTGAGACAGAAAGAGTGAATGATATGGGCCTTTTGAAAGCTCAAAGCCCACCCACATTGACACACTTCCTCTCAGAGGCCACACCTCCTAATCCTTCCCAAAGAGTTCCACCAGCTGGGGACCAAGCATTCAAATATATGAGCCTATGGAAGCCATTCTCATTCAAACCACCACATGCATTGGAGAAGGGTTTGAGGTGGATACGGTGGGAATATTAGTTCTTTTGAGGATGCAAAATTGCCATATGGCCAGGGAGAACCTTCTGTGCGTGTGCTTCATCTCGGCAGACTCTTCCTGAAGAAAGGGTTCTGCTGAAGAGTACCTTTTAGATGTGAACATTAGATGCCAACTTGCTGCCCAGCTGGAGAGTTCCGGCTGCAGTTATGTCTGTACACCTGGGAGGATGCTTGGCTTGTTGGAACTGTTGTTGAGTGAGGGTGGAAAAGGGGCCTAGTGTACTGTTGGTTAGTTCTCATTTGCTTCACTCTCTGAAGCAGTCCAGCTATTCTGAGGAGAAGGTCCAGGTAGAATGTCTGTCACGGGGAATAACAGGATGTGTGAGGGATACAGCTTTCATGTGCTGTGTGTTCCAAGCTGTGCTGGCGCTCTGGTGCGAGATGAGGACATGGTATGAAGAACTGAATACACGCTTCTTTTTCAGGTTGTACTGGCAGGCGCCTTTTATCCAAATTACTTTACTTTTGGACAGCCAGATGAGGAGATGGCAGTGAGGGAATTGGCTGGCAAAGACCCGAAGACAACAGTTGTGGTAGGTGACATGGGACGCCGTGCAAGAGTGTGAATGTAGGTTTCCAGGTGGACCGCCTATGGCGCAGCCGTCAAGGGCTACTGTATCCTAGTAAATGCTGTGTGAATGCTGGGACTGCTTAGCCCCTCAGAGACCGCTACTTCCTTATCAGCTCTTCTTCATTTTTATAGACTCCCATTTTACAGAAAGGCCTTGATAAATTATATATTCAGGGTGAGTGCTGATTTGATCATGTGCCATTTCAGTGATGTGAGGCCCTTAAGAGCATTTTGTTAATTAACAACAATGGTACACAAAGTAAATGCTACTGCTTGGGGGCTTAGTATTGTGACTTAAATAGCAGCGGCCCCGCCCTGATGCCCAACAGACTACTTAGAGAATGTAAAGTTCGGATCTGAGGACCCTCCAAGTCTGCACTAGAGGGTATGGCCTAGGGATAGCATGTAAGTAGCATGAACTGGGAGGCAGAGTGGGAGGATCTGATGATGAGCCCTGGGCACTGACCGCTGGATTTGTAAAGGCCATTTGTTTGCACAGCAATAGCATGTGACCACTAGAACTACATACTCTTTAGAACTGGGCTTTCCTTAGACTCCTTGGTTGACTGGGGGACTTTTTTTTTTTTTTTTTTGATGAAAAGCACTTGGTGAAGTTAGTTCCTGGCTTATAGTAAGTGCTCAACCATTGCTTGTTTTAATTCTGGATTCTGCTATAACCACTACCTTTGCAACTGTGGAGAGCCAGAGATTCTGGAACATTTCAAGTGCAAGTCTTTGAAGAGCACTACAAGTGAGAAGGGGGCAGAAGCACAGCTCATGCCCCTCCAAGGCCGCCCTTAGCCTCTGTGGCTCTCTGTGGAGAAAGCGCTTTGATTAGCTTCTTTTGCAGTCGTCCTTCTGGGTCTGTTCTTCAGCTGTGTGCAGTGGAAAGGCCCACAGGACCCTACTTCAGACACACTACCGGTGCCAACCAGTCCAGTCACCTGACACAGGACTGATCATGTGTCATATAAACTAAATCATAGCTAGTTTGCTTTAGCACTTTTGTGAGAAGCCAGGTGCTTTTATATTTATTTTTCTCTGAGCTTCACATTGACCTTTAAAATTAAGCTTAACTATCATCCTAGCATTGTGAGGTAGCAACTCCATGGACTTGGACTTGGGTGCAGGCTGTGCTCTTACTTCCTGCTCCACCTGCAGCTGGTAGAGACTTTGACTCCTCAGGGACTGGCAGTGTATACCTCAGTGGAACCAGAGCTTAGAACATGGGAGACCATAATGCCTGCGGAGGGCCAAGAGCACTGGCAGAGATGGGGGATTTCCCCTTGCCATGCTGTGAATATATTTTATTACCGTTGTTCAATAAAGAAGCTGCATCGGCCTATAGCAGGGCAGAACATATAGCCAGGCTGGAAGAGAAAGAATAGGTGGAGTCAGAGAGATGCGAAGTAGCTGCCAAAGGAGACAGGCATCAGAACCCTTACCAATAGGCCACAGCCTTGTGGTGATACACAGATTAATATAAATGGGTTAATTTAAGATGTAAGAGCTAGCTAGGAATACGCCTAAGCTATTAACCACGCAGGGTCTATTAATTAATGTAGTTTCTGTGCCATTATTCAGGTCTGGGCAGCCTGGAACAAAAGAGCAGTCACTGCCTACAGGCAGTGCTTTGAAGTAGATGGACTTGAGACTGCTGGGTAGGAGCCTGGCTCTGCTGCCATGAGGAGGGAACAGCCTTTGGTGATGAGCAACCTTCTTCTTTCATTACTTTCCTGTCACTCTTTATCAGAAGTGTGATGTGTCAGGAAGCTGTAGTTAGTGCGATTATTTTAAAATAACATGAAAGCAAAAAAAAAAAAAAAAAAAAACCAAAACTGAGCAACTTTTACTGCATTTGACTTTTGAACTGTTTTAGCAAGAGAAAAACCAGCCTTTATTTTACATATTTTTTGCTTAAAACTGTGTTATGATTTAAAGACATGCAGTTGTTAGGTAACTGATGGGCTGAGTGTGTTCTGTATACGCTGAGCTTGCAAAGAAGAGCAGTGAGTAGCCCTTCTGCCCCTGGTGTCAGGACTGTTCAGGAGTCCTTGCTAATGGCTCTGACGTGCACTGTGTTCTGTCTTACAGCTGAAGCACATTCCTCCCTACGGATTTCTTTACTACAAACAACTGCAGTCTCTCTTCAGACAGTGTGGGCAAGTCAAATCCATTGTATTTGATGGCACTAAGTGAGTAGCCAGTGACTGTCACAGCTCTGTTTTACCTGTGAATGAGGTCTCTTCTTAGGGCTGGGTGTGTGCAGGGTGGGTCTCCCTAGGGGACTTTGGTTTGTCCTGTTGTCAGTTAGCATTCTTTCCAGCTGGGTGTCCTAAAGGAACTCTGCTGGTGGCCTGTCTGTCTGTAACACTGTGACAGGTCCTGCTTCTCCACAGGGGTCTTCTCTTTAGTGCCCATCCCCAGACTTTCATGCCAAATCACTAATCTAGTTCTCTGTAGCCATGGGGGATGCCTCAAAGGATACCTTTTATCTATGCGCTTTTTAAACACATATTTGTCATGAGTAACTTTGGGAGACACAGAGGGCAGAAGTTAATTTGACCCTATTTTATTAGCAGGTCAGTAACAAATGGTTAGTTAAAAGAGTCACCAGAAGCTTTTGTTTCCAAAAGGACATGCTTATGTGCCTAAGATTACAGTTTTTAAATTGAATAGAAAAAAGTTGTTTTTTGTTTTTGTCCCCCCCCAGAGCTGAGGACTGACCCCAGAGCCCTGTGCATTCCCCGTGGTTTTGGCTGTTTAGTCACGATAGAAACTTCACACCAGTATTTCAGGGAAAGCCATTGTGTTCTGTTTGGTTATGCTGGGACCAGTTAGAGACATAAAGCGGCAATCAGAGAATAAAGATGGCGGTCCTCCCCCCATATAGCAGCCTGCTCTGCAGAAGCTGTGCTGTGGAGGCACAGGCTGTCCCTGGGGAGTGTGGTAAGGGGTGGGATGTTTTGCTGACATTACTAACTAGTAGTTATTTAAAATGGTCTTGCCAAACTCACTGGGCTGTACATCCATGTTTTAAGTCTTAAAACAGGAAATAGGTCTTGCCCTGAAGTTGTGAAAGCTAAGATTCCCTCACTGAAACTCCCATGTGACTGTGTCCTTTCTGCATTGTGGTATACTGAGGCCTGGCTTCAATGACTTATTACTGTAAATAATTTCTCTCAGCAAATAATCTGTCTTTAATCCAACTAATATTTCTATTGATTAATTAAGATGAAGAGTTATTAGCTTTTTGAGGAGTATTCACTGAGAAATTTCTGCCTAACCTTGAGAGAAATTAGTATATGATTCTTATTTACTAGATATCTGATAAATTTATGTTTTAATTCCTATTTACGGAGCAGAGCCTTTGTGGAGTTTTCACGGAATCCGACAGAGAGATTCAAGACCCTCCCTGCCGTGAACTTGGCAGTCAAGATGTCCCAACTAAAGCTGCCTCTTGAGCTCAGTGTCCATGCTGCAGAGGAGATCGAAGGGAAAGTGCAGGGCGGGTCGGTGTCGAAGCTCAGGAACACAAGGTGTTCACAGCGTTCCACTGGGACCACATGACTGCTGGACTAGGTCTTACTATGTAGTCCAGGTTGGGCTCAGACTCACAGAGATCCCATGCCTAGCTTTATTTATTGCTTTTTCAAAGTCTAATTTATCCTTCGTCTGTATAATCTTTGTAAATCTAGGAGGAAGGCTCTTGAATGCATATGAGCAGCTGGTGAAGGAGAGGGTGCCTTCATCTAACTACTCTAGGTCCACCCAGTATGTGGAGTTTTGGGTTTTTGCTTATTTGGTGTATGTGGTTATGTGTTATTAGTGTATGGGTGTTGTTGAGGTTTCTGTCCTACCCAGTTCCTGCAGTTGTTAAGTCCCAAAGAAATCACACAGAGGTCTACATTAGTTATAAACTGATTAGCTCCTTAGCTCAGGCTTCTTATTAACTCTTATAACTTACATTAGCCCATTATTCTTATCTGTGTTAGCCTCGTGGCTCAGTACCTTTTTCAGCAAAGCAGTCACATCTTGCTGCTTCTGTGGCTGGGCAAAGACTGCAGAGGAATGGGCTTCCTCCTTCCCAGAATTCTCCTGCTCTCATTGACCCACCTCTACTTCCTGTCTGATTGTTCCACCTATACTTTCTGCCTGGCTACTGGCCAATCAGTGTTTATTTAAAATATAATTGACATTTGTCTCACACCAGGGTGTGGAGGACAGGGGGCAGTGAACTGTCTTTTTAACTGTTTGAGACAAGGTCACTCAGTGAGATTGAAGCTCATTCATTTGGCTGGACTGTCTGACCAATGGACTTCAGGGGCCTGCCTGTCTCTGTGCCTCAACCAATGCTGAGGTTATAAGCGGTACTTCTGGGTTTTTACATGGGTTTGGGGATCCATGAGAACTCAGATCCTCATACTTTACCAGCGGAGCCATGCCTGAGCCCAGGTGTAGGCTTCTGATCATTTGGGAGAAGGGTAGGTTTAGTCTTCCAAGACCTGTCTGTCCTTGTCAAAGCCAGACGGCTGACGTTTGTGCCTGATGCTAGGTGATGCCAGCCTACTTACCAGAACGGGGGGCACTGGCTCAGCTCTCTCCTGCCATTCTTTCCCTGTAGTTTAGGATAAAAGTGTCAAGAGGAAAATTTTATGTTTATTAAAGTTGTTTTTCCTATCTTGTAACATTTGCTGTCTTACTGCTCTAAGAGGTGAATGATATTTCTAGTGCTTGTTAGATAATCATGTATTTTATAGTAACATAATATTGAGCCAAGTGTGGGCTCTTTTTAAAGTCAAGCCTAGGCTGGTCTCAAAAACTTCTGTAGCTGAGGATGATCTTGAACTACTTCTGTTCTTTCTGCTTCCACCTTATAAAAACAAACAAACAAACAAACATTTATTCCTTTTGTTTGTTTTCTGAGACAGAGTTTCTCAATGTATCCCTGGCTATCCTGGAACTCACTCTGTAGATCAGGCTGGCTTTGAACTCGGGGATCCACCTGCCTCTGCCTTCTGAGTGCTGAGATTAAAGGCATGCACTGCCACTGCCTGGCTTACCTGTTGTTTTTAATTATGCATATTTATGTGTCTATTTGTGGGTGCCTGTGAAGATCAGAGGCTGTAGGTCCTCCTGGAGCTGGAGTTGTAGGCAGCAGTGAGTGCCGTCCTCTGAAAGAACAGTGCCACTCCTAACCACTAACCTTCCCCCTAGCCCCTTCTTCCAGCTATGCCTCCTGGGATCACAGCATGCCCCCTCCCCCAGTTTTATGCTATACTGGGGGTACACCCAGGCAAGCAAGCCCTCTACCAACTGAGTTACAAACTTCATTTTCTAGTTAGTTTTCTGAAATGAAAAATGATTGCAGGCCCTAGATTTAGAATTTATATTTTTGAAAATAGAGTGTATCTTTTAGAATGTATCCCTGGAGGGGAATGGTTACTATTAGGTATGCACCGCTTCTAGGACAACCCAAGAAATCGCCAAAAATTCCCTTTTGAAGTGAGATCAAACTTAATGTTTCTGGTTATGTCAGTTTTCCATTTCTGTGACAAATAGCTGAGATGATCAGCTTGCAAGAGGAACAGTTATTTTGGCTCATGGCTTTGGACGTTTTAGTCCATGGTTGGTTGGTCTTGTTAGCTGGGGCCTGGACCCTACCTCTCAAAGCTTCTACCACCTGCCAGTAGCCCCACAGGCAGGGCCTCGGGAGGATGAAGAACCAGACTGTAGTGCTGGAAGTATTAGAGCAGGTCAGGTGGAAATTCACATGTGTGTTTCTTACAGACTTAATATCTATCTTCTTTTTTCCAACTCGTTACTCAGGGTGAATGTGGACTTCCAGAAGCAGACTGTAGATCCCATGCAAGTCTCGTTCAACACCTTGGACAGACCTCGGACAGTTGCTGATCTCCTCCTGACAGTTGATGTCACTGAGGTGAGAGTGCCACTGGGTCCCTAGAGCGCTTCCCACCCCCACATCTGTAGAAACTGGTTATGAAGCAGGTTCATGTGTGTGCACCTGTGCGCTGACTGGTGCATGCGGTCGAATATGAATGACTGTGCTTGTGAAATTAGAATGTGGACAAAATGGAAGGCAAGAAGTTATTCTTGAATAAAAGTTAATTTTTAGAATGTCGAGGTTTAAATAATGCTAAACTAGCCCACTGTGGTGGTACACACCTTTAATCCCAGTACTTAGGTGGCAGAGGCAGGTTGCTGTGAAGGCTAGCTTGGTCTTTAGAGAGAGTTCTAAGCAAGCCAGAGCTACACACTGAGACCCTACCTCAACAACAACCGCAACAAACAAAAACCCTAAACATTGGACAAGATAAAACTTAAAAAATTAGTTGACATGATACATGCTGCATAATTGTTTGCATCAACAAAACTAGTATTGAAAGTATTATTTGGGTATGTTTTTTATTTCTTTAAAATAAAATGCCTTGCATTGAGCTGGGGGATGAATCTCAGAAGTGAAACTCCTGTCTAGTATATATGAGGTCCTGGGTTTAAACTCAAGCACAAAAAAATAAGCAAGTATGTACTCTTTCCAGTAAATCTACAGCTGTACTTCTTTGGGAAATCTCATGTAGAAATCTGGAATCCAAACAGGTGGGAACTGGTGACTGTGGCCCTTGTGGCCTGAGGCAGCCATGGGGAAGCTGTCCCAGGGGTGGGGGTCTTAATGCAGTGTTGGGTTTCTCTCCAGACTCACATGCTGTTCTTATTCATGGACTCAGCAGCTCAGAGGGCACCAGAGTCTCTGTGGTATTGACTTATCTGGGCTAAATCCAGACCTCTCAAAGCCTTCAGGACTTGGACCTGCTGAGTCCACCTCCGAGGACAGGGCATGGTGCATACACTTGTTGCTCTTGATCGCAAGAAGCCCCTCCTTCCTTCATCAAGACTGTTGGAAACCTGTGAGCACAGGTGGATGCAGGGAGGAGCCTGCTCAAAGGGCTGTGCAGACCCACTTGGAGCCTATATCTGTGCATCCTCTTCCCTTCCAGGTGGTAGAAGTCGGGCACTTCTGGGGGTACAGGATTGATGAAAGGAATGCAGAGCTTCTGAAAAAACTGACTGCTGAGATAAACCGGCTAGAACTAGTCCCTCTGCCTGTCCACCCACATCCAGACTTGGTCTGCCTGGCACCTTTTACTGACCACAACAAGAACTACTACTTTAGAGCTCAAATCCTTTATGTTTCTGGACATTCTGCTGAGGTATGTTTTTCTGTTAACAGATCACTGAGCAAGTAAGGAAATATGCCTAGAAATTTATAGAAAATCTTGGGACTGGAGAGATGGCTTAGTGGTTAAGAGCACTAGCTGCTCTTCCAGAGGACCCAGGTTCAATTTCCAGTACTCATATGGAGGCTAACAACCTGGGGATCTAATACCCTCTTCTGGCCTTCATGGGCACTGCATACATGTAGCGCACACACATATTAAAAGTATAAAATCTTTCGTTGTTAAAGGTAGGAATGAAATGACATAAATTAACAGTCGGATGCAGTGTTTCACACCTTTAAATCCGACACTTGGGAGGTAGAGGCAGGCCTCTGTGAATTCAAGGCCAGTCTGATCTACATAGTGTGTTCCGAAATAGTCAAGGCTATATACATAGAGATACCGTCTCTTAAAAAAGCAAATAAAGAATGGGGCTGAAAAGCACCATCTGTGCAGCTGCAGGAGCAGCGAAGGCCACTGCGTTCCCACTGTCCAAAGAGAGCCAGGTTGAGATCCTCTCTGCAGAGTCTGAGTATTTGTTTTCTTTGTCTTATAGGTGTTCTTTGTAGACTACGGGAATAGGTCTCATGTCGACCTAGATCTGCTGAGGGAGATCCCCTGCCAGTTTCTGGAGCTTCCATTTCAGGTAAGGTAGAGAAGACTCTGTGGAGTGAGTGGTGAATACCAGAAGAAAATTTGCCAGAGGTCACCTTGGCCGTCACAGCTGACGTCCATAACAGAGAAGGACTGGTTACACTAGCCAAACTTGGCGTCTCCTCTTAAAAATTACAGTGCCAGAGTATTGCTGCCAGTATTAGCCCTGGAGGAAATCAGAATGTACAGAGGCTCTGACTTTGAGCAAGAGAAACTTTATAATCAGTGGTGTCGTCTTAGTCACTGTTCCACTGCTGTGAGACCATGACCAAGGCCGCTGTTATAAAAGAAATCATGCAATTGGGGGCTTGTTGACAGTTTCAGAGGCACGGTCCATTGTCATCATGGTAGAGAGTGTGGTGGCAGGCAGATTGGAGTCATAGCTGAGAGTTATATCCTGATTTGCAAACAGAGACAGACAGAACCTGGCATGGGGTTTTGAAACCATACTTCCTAGAAATCTTTCTACTCCTCTCAAAAAGTTCCACTCCCTGATGACTAAGCATTCAAACTATGAACCTACGGGGGACCATTTGTACTCAAACCACTGCTGGTGTCTTCTGGTGCTGTTTGCTCAGGCTCTGTTGGCTCTGGGTGTAGTAGTTTGGGGACTGGTCTCACATGCTCTTTTCCCAGCAAGAACACACTCAAATTTATTTAAACTAATGCTACGGATAAAAATGTAGCCAGGCAAGGTGGCGGTGGTGGTGCGCGACCTTAATCCCAGCACTTGGGAGGCAGAGGCAGGTGGATCTCTGTGGGTTCAAGGCCAGCCTGGTCTGGCCTATAGCACGAGTTCCAGGACAGTCAGACAGAGAAACCCTGTCTCAAAAAAAAAAAAAAAAAAAAAGAAAAGAAAGAAAAGTGAAGCCAGCTTGGTGTGCTGACACATACACAATCCTAGTACTAGAGCAGCAGAGGCAAGCGGATCTCTGTGAATTCATTATAGCCTGGTCTACATACTGTGTCCCAAGCTAGCCATAGTGAGACTCTCTCCACAATAAATTTAAAAAAAAAAAAATGAAGCCGTCACGTTTACTTAGTGGGAACCCTCAGTCCTCGTAGTTTTCAGACTGTTCTTGGGATGACTAACAGTCACATTTCTGTAGACTCTAGTGCTTGCATTCTGTTCACTTGTAAAACTTCTCTCTGTTCTATAGGCTTTGGAATTCAAAATCTGCAAAATGCGGCCGTCAGCAAAGTCTCTGATCTGTGGAGAGCACTGGAGTGGTGGGGCCAATGGGCGCTTCACTTCCCTGGTCAGCGGCTGTCCTCTCCTGGTGAAGGTGTTCTCCGTTGTGCACAGTGTCCTGCATGTGGACGTGTACCGGTACTCGGGCGCCCAGGATGCTGTCAACATCAGGGACGTTCTCATCAGGGAGGGCCACGCTGAGCTCGCAGAGGAGTCCTATGAGTCAAAAGTATGCATCTTTTTTGGCTTTTCGAGACAGGGTTTCTCTGTAGTTTGGGGAGCCTGTCCTGGAGCTTTCTCTGTAGACTGGGCTGGCCTTAAACTCACAGAGAGCACTGCCTCCCGAGTGCTGGGATTAAAGGCGCATGCCACTACGGTGGGGTTCTTCTTTGTGAGAGCACAAGTGCATGCTGGGAGGCTGGGCAGGTTGGGAGGGAGGGAATGGGATGCTTTCTTCTTGTCAGCTAGCACTGAGGAATAGAGTAGGTCATGATGGAGGTGTTGATTGTTGAGTTTTTGGAGTCATCTAAAGCAGGAGTTCTCAGCCTTCCTAACTTTGTGAACTTTTAATGTCATTTGTCATATGGTGACCCCAGCCATAAAATTATTTTTATTGTTACTTCATAACTGTAATTTTGCTATTGTTATGGATCACAATGTAAATATTTGATAAGTGACCCCAAAGGGGTCAAGACCCACTGTTCTAAGTGTCTTCTTCATTTCCTAAGGACTGTGCTATGCTGGATGCATGCTATTCTGGGCAGCTTCCTAATCAATTATTTTCTTTTAGAAGTGGAAATTAATTTGAAACTATTCTATATTTGAGATTTATTTTTTAAATGGAATCTAAAAATTATTTCCATAATGCAAGTAGTCAGTGAGCATCTCATGTATATTAACCATTTCAAATTTTCTTTTAACTTCTTTTTAAGATTTTTATTTACAAATCTTCAAAAATTGCAATATAATTACATCATTTCTTTCCTTCTCCTTGGAGTTCCTCCCCTACTTCCCCCTCCCTCCCTTTCGAATTCATAGCCTCTATCTCTGCTATTGTTACATATATAGTAAGTGTGTCCACATGTAAATACAACCCGCTGAGTCCATGTAGTGTTGCTTGTGTGCGTGTATGTTTGCAGGGCTAGCTGCTTAGCATTAGATGGTCAGTTAGGGGCTCATCCCCATGAAGACTAATTTTCCCTCTGGAGTCAATGATTTCCTATCGCTCTTCCTCTGGAGGTGGGGCCCTGTGAGGTTCCCCTTTCCAAGGTAGCATGTCTATCGGTGTGGCTATCACTCAGGTCTTCAGGCTGCTCAAGCAGTTGTATTGTTGAGGTTTTATGGTTGTAGCTTCCCTCTTGTTTCTAGAGTGGCTACCTTGAAGCATATTACAGGCCCTCTGGCTCTTACAGTCTTTCCACCCCAGCTCCCACAATGGTCCCCGAGCCTTAGGTGTGGGTCTTGTGTTATAGACATAGCAGTTGGGGCTGAGGAGTTGTCCTCTGCATTTATCCAGTTGTGGCTTTCTAAAATGATCTCTGTCTGCTGCAAAAGGTGCTTTGCTAATGAGGTGTGAGAGCTATAATTATCTGTAGGCATAAGTATTAGAATGAATTTAGGGGATATACCAGTTTTATACAGTGGCATATGGTGTTCCTTGTGACTTGGGTCTGGAAACCTGACTGGCTGGTGAGGAAATGAGAAAAGAACAGATGCATATGCACAGAAAAGTGGTGGTCAGGTGGCTGTGCCCACTGTGGCGGAGTGGCCCCAACTATCACAGCAACAACCGGGACCCCCAGCACCTGTTTTTTTTCAACCTGGATGGAGGTGGGTGGTCCTTGAACTTCCCACAGGGCAGGGAACCCTGATTGCTCTTCAGGCTGACAAGGGAGGGGGACTTGATTGGGGGAGGGGGAGGGAAATGGGAGGCGGTGGCAGGGAGGAGGCAGAAATCTTTAATAAATAAATAAAAATAAATAAATAAATAAAATAAAAAAGATTTCTCTGTAGCTTTGGAGCCTGTTCTGGAACTCAGTCTGTAGACCAGGTTGGCCTCGAGCTCACAGAAATCCATCTGCCTTTGCCTCCAGAGTGCTTGGATTAAAGGTGTGCACCACCACCTGGCCCTCAGCACTTTTGTTAAGTACAGCACTTTGGGGAGGAGTTAAGAGTCTCGGTAGGAGGTCTGTAGGTGAGAGGTCTCAGGCTGCAAATGTCCCAGGAAGAGGAAAGTGCACTTGTCAATCCTTTGTATGCACTAGGGACTTGGAGCAGAAGAAGACTTTGCCAGTTTTCACTGGTCTCAGGCCATGCCCATGTCAACAATATGCATTCACTCAGGACTTCATCTGCTCTTTACTCAAGACATCCTCTACTGCCCACAGTGGCAGGAGTCGGTTCTTGTGTTTGTTTGTTTGTTGGGTTTTGTTTTGTTTCGAGATAGAGTTTCTCTGTAGCTTTGGAGCCTGCAACTCTCTCTAGCCTTGAACTCAGAGAGATCCACCTGCCTCCTTCTCCCAAGTGCTGGGGTTAAAGGCGTGTGCCACCACCGCCAGGCTAGGAGTAGGTTCTTCTCTGATCCATGACCTCAGTAGCCACAGGAACTTACTTGGATAAGTTTCTAGTACCAGGCATAAGTTCCTTCCTGTTGAGTGGGCCTCAAGTCCAATTAACTACTGATTGCCAATTACCACTAAGATGTGGGTGCCACTATTGCTCCTTTAGGAATGTCCTGCTGTGCTGGTCATTGTGTCTCACAGGCGTCACAGCTGGGCAGAACTAGTGATTGCTTTTCTACCTTGGCAGCTTGTATGGCACCTTCTGGGACTATGAAAGCTGCTCCTCCAGGAGGAGAAGTTCAGGTCAGATCCAGTTCAATTCACCTGAGTCCCGTGTCTGAAGTACCTGGTGTCTTCAGCAGTGACACTTACCTTCAACTTCTGGGAGGCAACCAAAGCCAACAGCAATAGCTTATATTGTTTTGGGAGTCTCTTGGACTCCTTTGATCAAAAACTCTGAGATTTCTTATACCTGGGACTGAGGTTTTCATTAGTCAGTAGCTCTTGAAGGGGGCATTCCCACTCCAGCATAGGGAAGTAAATTGTCTGTAAATAAAGCACACAATAAAAAGTAAAAGAATCTGTAAACTGGGCCCGTGAAACAGGCCTCAAATCCCAGCTCTCAAGAGATAAAGACAGAAGGATCAGAAGTTCAAGGCCATCCTCAACTATATAGTCAAGTTTGAGGCTACCTTGGGCTATAGGAGATCATGTCTTTAAAAAAAATTATTCTATGCATATGGATGTTTCACCTGCATGTGTGTCTGTATCTCATACATGCCTGGTGTCCACAGAGCCCCTCGGACTGGAGTGACAGATGGCTGTGAGCTGCTTTGAGGGTGCTGGGACTTGAACTCAGGTCCTCTGTAATAACAGCTGGTATCTTAACTACTGAGCCATCTCTCCAGCCCATAAATAAATCACTCTTATTAGGTAGCTGCTTTTAATGTGTGTTCTTTTCTGAAAACTGGTTGATCCTCTAAAATTCTATCATGTTAGAAATGTAGTTAAAGTCTTTATTTTTGTTTGAATTTAAAAATGAACTTGATAAAAATTATTTCCCTGTATATTCATGGCATTCAAATTAGAATAAGATTATATCTATATGAAATTCATTCTTTTCCTTCAATTTTGCCTTTAATAAAATAAACATTTCTTGTTCCATTCAGCAAAGCTATGAAGTCCTCAAGAGTTTCTTTGCTAAGTCAGTGGAAACCATGCCAGATGCTTCTATGTCCTCTCCTATGAAGGATGACGAGAAGCATCTCATCCGGATTCTGTTGGAGAGCTTTGCTTCCAATCGGCTGGGTGCTCCAAACTGCAAGGTGATTCGTAGGACCTATTTAAAATGTGCTCTTAAAACTTATTCATTCTGCATTATTTGCCAAGGGTTGGGCTATACCTATGATGGGTTTTCTTTCTTCCTGTTGTATTTTATTTCATTTTTTATTTTGTTTTTGAGACGAAGTTTCTCTGTTTAGCTTTGGAGCCTGTACTGGAACTTATTTTGTACACCAGCCTGGCCTTGAACTCACAGGGATCTGCCTGCCTCCTGAATGCTGGGATTAAATGTGTGCGCCACCACTGCCAGGCTATTTTAATTTTTAATTACATTTTTTGGGGTCTCTTTGTATGTATTTGTGGGGTCATACATGTGGCATGGTGTGCCTGTGGAAGTCAGAGGACAGCCCGTGGAATTGGTTCTTTCATTCCACCATGTGGGGTGTGGGGATTGAACTCAGGTCCTTAGGCTTGGCAGCAAATGTCTTTACCCACTGGACAACTCCCAGCCTTGCTTTTTACTCTTTGAGACAGGGTTTCACTATGTATCCCAGGCTGCTTTGCAGTGGTGATCATCTGGCCTCAGTGTCTGAGTGCTGCATCTATCATAAGCTTGTGCCACGACACCTCATTCTCCTTATTTGGTTTTTACCTTTGTTATCGTTGTTGTTGTTTGTGTGTGAGAGTCAGTTCTGTCTTCCATGTGGGTGCTGGGACTCGAACTCAGGTCCTTTAGCTTGGCAGCAGGTACCCTCACCTGCTGAGCAGTGCGAGTCCGCTGCTCTTTCCATGATCTGAATGCTTTGGGTTTCCCCAGCGGGACCTGTATTCCCCAGCGGGATCTGTGTTCCTAAGAAAGATCTCTCCAACCCCTCCTCCTCTTCTTCCTTTTGTCGTCTTCTTCCTGCTCCTCTTCTTCTTTCCCTTTTTCCTCTTTTCTTCCTTTCCTTTCTTCCTCTTCTCCTCCTCCTCCCTTTTTCTTTTTGGTCTTTTGCAGTGCTAGAGAAGCATTCTGCCTCTGAGCCTGTTTCCCCAATGCAAATTACTTTTTCCCTTCTTTCTTCTGAGGGAGTTATGTCAGCTAGCTCAAGTGGGCCTGAACTCATAATCCTCCTGCCTCAGTTTTCTTAGTGCTGAAAAGGATTGGTTTGTTCCACCAGATCCTAATCTTGTTAAGTATGAACCAACTTGGGGACTGCCACCATTTATATTTAGTGGCTTATTGTTTGATGGTAACATATATTTTGTATGTGCAGGCTGTTCTCCATGGGCCCTTTAACCCTTATGAGCTGAAATGCCATAGTCTGACCAGAATATCCAAATTCAGGTATGACTTAAATTAATTTTCCTATGAAATATTTTTATTTCCTTATCTGTAGACCTCATCAGGAACGAATTTGACTTTGTATATAAGCTGCAAGAGTGTTTTAGCGCATCCCTGATGTCCCTCCTCTATCAGATCTGAGACATTCTTTCCCTTGACAATGGAAACAGCTCGACAGTGGAGTTCTGAGTTTCTTCTATTCTGGTCATAGCTGTCACTCAGCAGGTGCCAGGACTGTTGAGTTTCTGGAAGCATTTTTATCTGGGAAACAGTGGTGAATAAAATTCAGTTGTCATCTTCAATAATCCTGTGGATTGAGTGGTGACAGAAAACTGGTGGCAGTGTGGGGCCACAGGGGCCTGGCTACCCTTTGAAGGCCACTTGAGGTTTTCCAGAACTTCCTGAATCTCAAAGACTGCAAGGTGTTGCTATGATGTAGTGTAGGGGAGAGGGTGAGGGTTGAGGGGTGGTCCTAGTGACAGTGTGTAGACCTAAATTTGAGAGTTTGTATCTGTGAGAACTTTGGGTAAATTAAGTACAACCAGAGAATTGGGTGGAGGGAGAAGGGAGTGCAGACTTGCTGACAGATAGCAAGTTTCATAAGTCTCTTTTCAGATGTATCGGAACAAAGTTGAAAAGCTTAAACGTACATTTTCTAAGGACCGCTCTGGGCAACACTAGCTCCTCTAGGCGCTTCTGAGGACTGGCAGTAGGTTCAGGTGCGCAGGCCCTGTCTCCAGAAGGCCTCGTGCACAGTGAAGGCTGGGACGTACTCTAAATTCTTGGCAAGAGCAGGCCTGTGAGCCTGGTCCCTAGTGTAACCTGAAGCGGAGAAGAGGTGTGGACACCGGCAGCTTCACGAGCACTTTCAGAAATGGGACAAAGTTAAAGGCAGTGCTGACAGACAAGAAGCTTGATATCTCTACTCAGAGGAAGTGGGGTGGTGGGGCAGATGGTGGGCCACACCATGCCCACTCTGCCGGAAGGCAGGCAGTAACTTCTGTGGCTACTGATGGAACAAGGGAACAAAAAGAGATTTGAGAACTCGGGTATGGGTGGTACCTAGAGGAAGGGGAGAACTGGCACAAGGGAGGGGCCCAGGACCTGTGCATGTGGCATTTTGCCTGTGCAATCATCTTTTGAGGTTCACTTATAGGCTGGCATGTCCCACCACCTGGCCAGTGGGGCAACAGCTTGTGCCCTGCTGCTTCTTCCCAGATGTGTGTGGATCGAGAAGGAGAGCATCAACTCTGTCGTCATCAGTGACAGCCCTGCTGACCTGCACCAGAGGATGCTGGTTGCGGCCTCACTCTCCGTTAATGAGACTGGTAACAGATGACTTCCGCTGTCCGTGTGCTCTCTCCTGTCCTTGGCTTCATTACTTGGGGCAGTATAACCTGTAATTAGTGGGTGAATTATGCTTATGTATTACACTGTTCAGATATTTTCTAAGAAAAAGGTTTTGTTTTACTTGCTTGTGTCTATAAGTGTGTGTATTATACATATACACAGGAGCCCATAGAAGTCAGAAGAGGCTTCGGATCCCCATCTTGTAGGTGCTGGGAATTGAACCTGGGTCCTCTGCCGAGCTAAGCACTCTGAACCACTGAGCCATATCTCTAACCTCCATTAAACTATCTTCTGAGTGCAATGGCTAATGCAAATTTAATAAATGAAATATTTCTACTTTTTATTTTATAGAAGGATGTGGGAATTAAATGATTCTTGTTCCTCCATGTTTTTCTACAGAGTTCTTGGCTGTTGAAAATCCTGATAAGATAGCCTCACAAGAGAATAAAGAAAGCAGTAACTAAATGAGTTACTCTTTTCAGGGATAAATACCTAAGCATGGCCACGAGTTTATCTGTAGGAGGCAAAGGCAGGGCATATGTTCCTTGGAGGGGACCCAGGTGGCCAGACTCAACAGAAGAGGAGCCAGCTGGATTAGGAGGGGTCAGCAGGGCTCTCCCCGTCACACCCTAAGCCGTGTGTGATGCAGGTCTGACGCTGGCTGTCTGCTGTATGGCAGGGTCTACCATGCTCCTGAGAGAAACGTCCCTGATGCCTCACATCCCAGGCCTCCCAGCGCTCCTCAGCATGCTGTTCGCGCCAGTGATGGAGTTAAGGTAGGTGTGGACCTCAGTTGGGTCTGTGTGCAGCTTTCACAGCCAGAGTCTAGGCGGGACAAAGAAAATGACAGAATCTGCGGAGGAATTGGTTTGCAACCCATCTTGTATTGGTTCAGTTTTCTCTGCTTCCGCATGATTCTGTCTTGCTATTGTTTATGACCCTTGACTTCGGAGAGTTTGACTTCTTAAGTTTTAGTTTTGTGGTGATACCAAAGTAACACTTGTTTAGGCTCTCTGGTTAGTGATGCCAGCAAGCTCCAGGCTGCTGTTGTAGCATGATGGCCAACATGTCTGTATGCTGTGATATTCAGAAGGCTGAGTGTAAACAATGCATTTTCCACTTGGGGTATTTTTGGCTTGCATGTTGTTGTGGCTTGAGTCTTGGATGGCACTGTCCTGGGCGACTGTGGAGCCTTTGGGACTTGAGGCCTAGATCACTGGAGCCAGGCGTGGGAAGACATAGCAGCTTCTAGTTCTTGCCTGCTTCCTCTGCTTCTAGTTCCTGCCTGCTACAGTGTGAACCAGCAGCTGTCACTCTACCCTGTTCCTACCACAGTTGACTGAACCCCCAGACCGAACAAGAGTAAACGCCAGCACTCAGGCTGCTCCTGTCGGGTGTTATCACTGTGATGGTCCTCTGGAAGGAGAAGGACATCTTGTGTTTTGACTTCTGTAAAGAGCAGCTCAGACGCTTGTCAGAGTGCAGGCAGCATTCCAGGGAACTTAAATCAGACAAAAGAAATATGACATGGAGTTAGAAATTGAATAGTAGATAAAAGTGGCATCCTGTTGTCTACGAGTGCCAGTGAGGAATCCTGTGAGCCTCTCTTCCCGTGGGAACGAGGGAGTAAAGAAGTGAACCACTAATTGGATCATAGCTCTTGTGCAGATATCCAACACGGATTCCCCACAGACTTCAGTCCAGAGCCCTGAGATGAGAAAGTCACTCTGCTGCTTCATACATTCTCTGTGGGAGGGAGAAACAGAGTTAACTTTGGTCGCTGTCTTAGTCAGGGTTGTGATTGCTGTGAGGAAACACCATGACCAAAGTAACTTGGGAAGGAAACGGTTTATTCTGCTTATGCTTCACAGTTCACAGGAAGTCAGGGCAGGACCCTGGAGGCAGGAGCTGATGCAAGGCCATGCAGGGTGCTGCTTACCTGCTTGCTTCCTATGGCTTGCTCAGCCTGCTTCTTATGGAACCCATGACCACCCGCCCAGGGATGGCCCCACCCACAATGGGCTGAGCTCTTCTCCGTTGATCTCTAATTGAGAAAATGCCCTACAGCTGGATCTTAGGGAGGCGGTTTTCTCAGCTGAGGTCCCTCCTTTTGGATGACACTAACACTACCCAGGACAATCACTATGGCAATATGCCTGAGAAAAGCAACTTAGGATAAAAGGTTTGTGTCCGTTCACAGTGTCGTAGGCTTCAGCACACACGCATGTGACTGTGGTCTGGGGCCTATAGGAAGGCAGAAAATTAGGATGGGACATGTGGCGGAACAAAGCCACCCAAGGCAGTAGGTAGGGAGAGAGAGAGAAGGGGCCAGGGTCTCGGTTCTCTCCAAGATTTCTCCTAGACCCCGCCTCCTCCCAAAGGACCACAGGCAGCAGACTAAAACTTTACAGTGCTCTTTGGGGAGGATCTGAGACTCAGATCACACTGCACTGCTTGCTTGCATTCCTTTACCTATTAAGACATAAATGAAGCAGAACCCAGGTGTGGTGACACGTGCCTGTAAAGCATAGGGTTGAGAGTGGGTGGGGAATGATGGGCTGTAAGTTAAAGGCTGGATGTGGGCTGCTGGGCCAGACCGTCTCAAAAACAAAAAAGAAGATGAGCTGAAATGTATGTGTTCTACATGAGAACAACAGGTGAGGGGCCATGATGATCTAATAAAACGTGTTTCTTATCTCTGTTCTAAAAAGGTTTTAAATTGAAATAATGATAAATTACATTAATAATATAGAAGATTTTAGAGAAACATTTTATTGCATTTAAGAAAATATTTTAGATTTATTTATTTTATATTATGTGTATAAGTGTTTTGCATGCATGTTCATGTATGTACACATGTATGTATACCGTATGCGTTCCTGGTGCCAGGCAAGGTCAGAATAAGGGGGATTTAAGATTCCCCAGGAACCAGAGTTACTGATTGTTTGACGTCACCATGTGAGCGATAGGAACAGACCCCAGGTCTTCCGCAAGAGCAGTTGATGGTCTTAACTGCTGCGCCATCTCTCCAGCCCATCTTCTATTTATATATATATTTACATATTTTTGCATGTGTTTGCCACAGTGTGCATGTGGAGGTCAGTGGAGAATTTGCAGGAGTTTGTTTTTGCCCCTGGGATTGAATCGGGTTGTTGGGTTTGGCAGCAGGTGCCTTATTCCGAGTCTCCTGCTGGACCTAAGAAACACTTCTGATGGCTTTACAATGGGATTAACTCAAAACCCAGGCTCTAAGTCTGAACTCTTGTTTTTAGCGTCTACGGTTACTTATACACAGGATCTCCTTTTGCTTTTATTGGCTGATGATGGAGATGTCTCATTTGTTACAAAGAGAATTAAAAACCCAGCGTTAAGTACTGGAGAGATCACTTAGAGAGTAAGAGCACTGACTGCTCTTCCAGAGGTTCCCAGCACTCACATGGCAGCTCACAGCCATCTGTTACTCCAGCACCTTCTTCTGACTTCTGAGGGCACTAAACATGAATGTGGTATACATAATTCATGCAGACAAAACACCCATACACATAAAATTTTGAAAATGTGTATAAGTAACCCAACCTTGTGTTAATGCGCATATTTAACTGATCATCCCTTAGTGATATTTAGTCTGTGTTTCTGTGTAAAAACTGAGGAGTCACATGATTTAATTACAGTGCTAGGAGACACCAGGTCACTTGAGCAGTCACATGTCCAACCTTGGAACAGTGGCCTAGCTGAACTCCTCTAAATGCCTTTCAGAGTTGACCGTGATGGCAAATGCTATACTGGGGTCCTTTGTGGTTTGGGATGGAATTCAACTACGGAGGCCCCTATACTGCCAGAACACGACATTGAGCTGGCCTTTGACGTGTGCTTCAACGTGGAGGACATTGTTGAGGTACGTGTGGCATAGTCATGGATAGCAATTCTCTGCTGCTTGCTTTTGCACCCATGTGACTTAGCATCTGCCACACTGCTTTACTAGATGTGCTTGCCTGCTTCCCACGTGGGCTGTACCAGTGCATGCGGCTTCTTGATGCCCTCCGGGCTCTCATTTGCATAGACTCTGTGGTCCCCCTCCTGCTAGTACACACAGGGAGATAAAGAAACAAGCCCTGGCACCTGGCCTTGGTGCTGCAGGCTGGGTGCTGGTTTCCTGGAGAGCAGCTATCAGGCTCTGTGGCAGCTTTTAGAGTATGCCCAGCAAGTGGGTAGATGCCAATGAAAAAATGTTTGTTTTTCTTTTTTTGTTTCATATTTCCTTATTCTAGTAATTCATGTCTTTTTGCATTTTACAAAATACCTGAAAACTGACCCTTCTCTAAAATTCATGAAGAAATGCCACTGCAGAGTGCCTTTCCTTCTCACAAGTGCCCGGTGTAGCTGAGGGCAGGGAAGGAAGGAAGGAGCTGCTGACTCATGCCACTCAAAAGCTGAAAGATGTAAAAAATGTGTGTCCTCAGAGAGCCTATGTGAGTGTCAGCAGCTTCATTCATAACTGCTGCTGTTAGTGATGTCTTTTGACAGGGGAATGTATAAGCAAGCTGTGGTAATACAACAGAGCAGTATTTGACAGTAAAAAGAAATGAGTGATTCATATAAGAGTATGAATAAAATCCTACAAGCATTTACTACAGCAATTAGGGGTGCATCTGTGTGGACCTGCTAGGAAGACATCTGTACAAGAAGCAGATGCGTAGTTGCTAGGAGATAGGGAAGTGAATAAATGCACTGGGAGCATCTAGGATCTTGAAGACAAAAGGGATGAAGGTAGAGGACACGGCTGTGCACTTGCCCACCTCTAGGTGTCTCCAGATAGTGGGCTTTTATTGTATGACACACACCCAACACGGGATATCAGGGCTCCCAGCATGGGATGCGTCTGTGGAAAGGAACAGCAGGCGTAGCTGTGGCAAATGTCACACGTACTTATATTGAAGGAGTAAAGAGAAAAGGAGCTTGGGGAAGAAAGAGAGGAAAAGGAGGCTCTATTTGAACACTACCCTGTAATTGGTAGCTTTGGGGGTTAGGGAGGCACAAACCAGCGGGTCTGAAGGTGTTTTCCATATTATTGGGGTGACAATATAAGGGAATGGATTTGGGGACCATGGTTGTTACTAAACGGAAATTAAAAGTGAGTAAGAAAGGCCAGTGTGACTTCTGGGGTACTGGATTAGAACCAGAGACACCAGAGTGGATTCAAGGTTAGCTAGTGCTGTAGGGCAGCTGGGTGGAGAAACAGTTAGAGGTCAGTGTGTGATGTCCAGCTCTGGGAGCATAGCTGACACTCAGCGTCTGGTTTCTAATGGGATTACCCGGTTGGATTTCTCCTTGAAGAAACTTCTTTCTCTAAGAAGGGAGCAGGAAATGTCGGTGCCCAGAGCATCTTATAGCCCAGGAAGGAAGCACATGAAGCACACAGGGTAGGACATCCAAGGATAGAGGAGCCAGCGAGAGGGCAGAACAGTGTTGAGCAACACAGTACATGTATTGAATTATAACCTGGAATATAAAATAGCCACATGTCTAGTTAGAGAAATAGACAATTGGGAGAAAAATAGTTAGCTCTTATAAAGTTACTGGGAGTTGAGGTGGGCCATGTGGATCTCTAAGGACAGGCAAGCCTGATGAGCCTACACCAGAGAAGACATGGGAAGTTGAGAGTGGTTCTTGGGCCTGGGTCCTGGAGACGAAATGGGATGCTAATAGAAAATGGGTCCAATCTACATCCATGGCTGGCATCTCAGCTGTGACAAATGTGAGAGAGGCTGGATATGAGCTGATGGGTCCTGTCTGTTCTCTGCTGTTATTTCTGTCATTTTGCCAATCCTCTAAACTTGACTGATGTGAGTCGAAGAACACAGCTTTGAATGTTGTGACCTGTTTACTGTGGGATGAAATACAGCTGTATGTAGCCACATAGTCTGTCACTGTTCCTTTACAGATTAACATTCTCAGGGCTGCTATCAACAAGCTAGTATGTGATGGGCCAAATGGATCCAAGTATCTTGGGCCTGAAAGAATTGCACAGTTACAGGAGAATGCACGTCAGAAACTTCTAGGGTAAGTTATGTGGTACCATACTGGTAAGGTATGCTAGGCAGTATACAGCCTGTGTGTGTGTATGTGTGTTGTTTTGTTGTTTGGATGTTTCAAGTTATTTAGGAGATATGACAGACTTAAGTGGGATTCCAGTGCTGAGGCACCTCTGGAGGTACTGGGTGTCATGTCTGTGGGTCGGGGACTCAGACAAGGCAGAATAATCATCATCCATGTGACCTTTAAGGAAATCATGGTAAAGAAATTATTTTATGTAGCAGGGCAGGACACAGGGACCACAGAGTGGTGCGATATCCCCATCACTAGGTAAAGATTGGGGCCCAGGGGAGAGAAGTGGAGTCTGTGCCTTGGAGACTAGGTGGTCCTTTGACCAATCCTCCCTTGTACCTTTCATCTCTCACTAGCAGCTCCATTCACAACCAGAGTTCAGAGGTCAAGGGGTGTGTATTAGCGCCCTCAATGGGTTACCTCTGCCTCCCAAGTGCTGGGATTATAGGAATGTGCCACCGTACCATCTGGTTTTTGTATTCTCTTTCTCCCTCCCTCTCTCTCCCTACTGCTGAGTGTGTGTATGTCAAGCTTGAGTTGAGGTTTTATATACATAAATTACTTATAAATATATGCCCATGGGGCCAGCATCCAGGTCATGAACAATGAGTATTGGTAATCTCCTGTGGCTTCGTTATGGCACTGTTAACCACACACAACATGCAGCCTCAGTCTCTGTGAGTTCATATATGAGCTTTGTCATGTTGATAAGAGGATGTCCTCCTCCTTCTCTGGTTCTTACACTCTTTCCACCTCTTCTTCTGAGGGGATTGATCCCTGAGCTCTGAAGGGAGGGATTTGATGGAGACATCCCATTTAGGACTGAAGGTCTCTCTCCTTCTCTGTGTAGTGCCTGGCATAGGTCTCTGTATTTGTTCATCTGCTGCAGGAGGAAGCTTCTCTGATGATGGCTGAGCAAGGCACTGATCTATGAGTATAGTGAAGTCATTTTACCACTACATCCCCCCATTTTTAGGCCAGTGTTACTTGGTTTTCCCCTAGGTCCTTGGGTTATCTAGTCTCCAGTTCTTGGTCACCTAAGCAGTGTCAGATAGGGGTTACACCTTATGGCATAGGCTTAAGTCAGATAAGTTATTGGTTGGTTCCTCCCACAAGCTTTGTAACACCATTGCCCTAGCACATCTTGCAGGCAGGACACCACGGTAGATTAAGCGTTTGTGACTGGTTTGTGTTGTTACTCCTTTGATAGTGTGCGAAGTACCTTTCTGTATCAAAGATGCTGGAACACAGGGTGAAGGCTTCATGTAGGCACCAGCTCAACAGCTCCATGTTCAGTCCAGATGTTGTGTTCAGCAATGGAGTCTTGTTGTCAGATTGTGGAGAGCAACCTATAGTCTTGGCAACAGTCTGGATTGTTTGGGGACTCCCATGGGGCCCCTTTGGCCAACAGCTCAATTAGATGTAACCCCATTCTGGTACTGGAAACTTCATTGTGTGACAGAGGTGACCAGTTGGGATTCTGTCTCCCCCATTATTTGGTGATTTTATTCAGATCGGCTTCATATATGTACATATTGTAAGAAGTGTCTACTAAATTAGGTTTCCATACTATCAAATGCTCCTTGATTTAGCTGTCTTTCCATATTCCCTGCCCCTCCCTACTTGATCCTCCTATTCTGGCTCCCCCTTCCAACCATTTATCTATCTATCTATCTATCTATCTATCTATCTATCTATCTCCCTTTCCTAACAAGATGTGTCTGTCCCCTCCAGTCCCAGACTCTCTACCTTTCCTCTGTAGTTCTGTGGATTGTTACTTTGTTATTGTACCTAGATGTAAGCAAGTGCGTACCATATTTATCTTTCTGGGTCTGGGATACTCAGGCTGATTTTTTTTTTCTACTTCCATCCACTTGCCTGCAGATTTCATGAGTCTCACTGTCTTGCTGTGGCTACCTAGTAAGTTTGAAACCAGCCGTCATTTGTCTTCCCATTCGTGTCCTTTGGCTGTGTCTACTGGCCAGAGTCTTTGCCTCCCATGGCCACATCGGCGTCAATGGTTAGTCAGTCTGCACAGAAAGCCTCACTAGAATGGGACAGTGTTCTAATGAATTTGGGAAATTGTCATTTGTGTGTGTGCGTTCAAGACAGGATTTCTCTGTGTAGCCCTGCCTGTCCTGGAACTCACTCTGTAGACCAGGCTGGCCTTGAACTCACAGAGATCCTAGTGCTGGGATTAATGGTACTCCACCACAACCTGACAGAAATTTGCCATGTTAGTAGAAAAGCAGGACTATTGGCTGGTCTTTCATTTCTTTCTTGTATGTGTGTGTTCATGTGCATGAGTGTGCTGTGGTGTGAGTGGGGCATGGTGTATGTGTGCACCGTGGTGTGCATATGGAGATCAGAGCATGGCCTCAAGTGTTGGTACTCATCTTCCATCTTATTCGAGGCAGAATCTCTTGTTGACCCTGCACATGCCAGGCTTGCGTGCTCAGTATAGGCCTGTTAGATTACAGACATGGGCCCATTACATGCAGCTTTATGTGTGTCCAGAGGATTTCAAATCCAGTTTGCATGCTTGCATGGCAAGTGCTTTATCCACTGAGGCATCTTCCCTGTCCCTCTTTCCTCTCCTAACTCTGCTTTAGTTTTTAGTAAGCAAATCCTGGGCTTTTGTATAATTATTTTTAAGTGTATTAGTTCCTTGATGATACTGTGAATAAAAGTTTTAATTATGATTTGTTCATTTCTTAAGAGTGATTACACGTGGATCTCTTGTGATCTTAACATGACTGGTTAGTTTTAGCAGGTTTGCAGGATTTTCTGTGTGCAAGTTCATTATCATTATTGTGAAATACCTCTTTTCGTCTCCAGCGTTAGGAGTGTTTTAAGGTCTATTTTGTCTGATGCTAATACAGCTACTCTTGCTCCCCTGGGCTGGTATTTTCATAGTGTAACTCTCTATTCTACTTGTAACCTAAAATTGCTTTTAAAAAACTTAATCTTTTTTTAACCAATTAAGTTTCCTCATTGACAGTTTGATAAAATGTATAGTATGTTCTGTTTACCCTCACACTTATACACCACTGCAGCCATGTTTCCCCACCCCACCCTGTAGCCCATATTTATGCCACTTTCTTTTGTGACCCAGTGATTTTAATCAGGGCTTTTTGTGTGACTACACATTTGGAACTGTCCGTTGGAGCCTGGTGGGCTCCCCATTGAGTACACAACTGAAAACAGCGCTGTCCTGGAGGGGTAGGGCCAGTGGCCCCTCCAAGATCACGCGAGATTGACTGTTGACAGCTTCATCTTGTGCAGGCCTGGTACAGTCAGCTGCCACTTCTGTGGGATCATGCTGGAGAGCTGTCATGCCCTGGAGATTTCACAGCTCTTCTCCCTGGTTTCCCACTGATACACTCTTTCTGTTCCCTCTTCCAAGTATTTTCTGAGCCTTAGAAGGTAGTGGTATAGATGTGGTGTTTCAGGAAGGGCACTCATCTCTACCTGTTTCTGCTCATGAGGGCATTACACTGCATACCTTTTTGTACACGTGCCCTGCACACGGTCTTTGAGCAGAGGCCCATTCGTCCAGCTACTGCTCTGCTCTCGTGATCATTTTTCTTCAGTCTTTTTCCCCACTCTCTTTCAGATTGTATCTTTTCACATCGTATTTGATCTTTCAAAAGTAACATCTGGGGAATTTCCATTTCAATTATTTTGCTTATTGCTTATAGAATTTCTATGTTTACATAGTTTTCCGTTTTAAGGTTGATGTATTTTTTTTCTCTGTATGGTTTCTATTGTATTGCCGTCATGCTTTAAGCCTTTCAGTGTAGTGTGCTGTAATTCTGGGTGTATATGTCATGCCTGCTTTGAAGTCTGTGTACTGATCCCTCATCTGCATCTGCTCACTAAGCCTCTGTCCCTGCTCCTTCTTCCTGAATAGAGTCACATGATCTTGTCTCCTGATTGGCATGTCTTATCATTTTTGTTGTTGAAAATTTGGAAATTTTAGGTAATATATATAATAATCTCCCTAAAGTCTATTGTGTTCTATTTCTTCATTTTTAAATGAACTATACATTAAAATATTATCATAACTATATACATTTTGAGACTTTGAAAGCCTATCACAGTTCTAATTTTGGGACATTTGTAGACTTTAAGCACACATACACATTTTTTAAAAAAGATCATCTGGCTATTTTTTCGTGCTAATGAATAATTAAAATAATTTGCTGGATGTGGTGGCACATATATAACCCCAGCTCGGGAGACTACTGAGGCAAGGGGATCAGAAGTTTGAAACCAGCTTGGACTAGATAGTGAATCTGAAACCATCCTTTAGCTACAAAGCAAAAGTAGCCAACAGTAAAACCTTTGATTTGCTTTTTAAAAATTGTAGCTTGTTCTGCCGGTTGAAGCCTCGAGAGAAGATTATTCCTAAATGGCACGAAAACCCCTATGAGTGGAACCAGGTATGTGGGCGCTGGATGCCTGGAGGAGCAGCTGCTGCTGGATGGGGGGAAAGTACCTGGAAGGGCATGGGCTCAGACCCAGGGCAAGAATCTCCAGGCAAAGTAGATGGCTAGACAGCTGTTTGAGTGCCGTGTCTGCTCAGCCGTTGGAGGAGGAAGCTTGGGAAGGGACCTGCAGCACTTGGTAATGTTGAAAGTCACTTTGTCATGCCTGCCATGCAGGGTGACATGGTGGCTGGGCGCCCTGTGTCTGCCAGACAGTTAGAGCAATGCATAGCAGGAGACTGGCTCAGAAACTGTGACACGCCTCCTGGTTCTGGGGACTGGACTTGTGAGCTGGTGTGCCCCAGGGTGGAATCTGGTGCCTCTGTGGGGATAACTGCCTTGCTGTGTGCTTCCGCGGCACAAAGACCCCAGAGAGCTCCGTGGTGTCTTTTACAAGGGTGCTGACCCCAGTGTCCTCTTCCTCTAGCCCTAGCCACTCTAGAGACCCCACCCCCTGGTCCTGTTACTCTAAAGACCAGCACCAGGGCACAAGTCGGCTATGCAGCAGGTGTGGCCCCTCATGTCCCTACCATCTCTGCAAGCTTTAGAAGGCGGAGTGAGTTGTTTGAGGCTGGGGAGCAGAAGGGAGTTGTCAGTTTCAGCCCTAGGGTCAGGGATGCCTCTGTGAGCTGGGCAGGGCTTTCCTTGTCCTTTGATCACTCTGTGCCCCTCAGTATGTTCTGTTTCTACCCTGAGATCAAGGTTTTCCCATTTTAATACATTCTGCCTCTCCATGTTCCTCTGAATGGCTTCTCTGTGGCTTCTTCAGGGCTATCACTGTGCCAGCCGCCATTCCAGACTTCTGTGTGCAGCCCCAAGTTTGTCAAGCAGGGTCCGTCAAGTTGGCACAATAATGGGAAACAATTGAAAGTAGAGTTGTATTTGAAAGTAGTGTGCTTGAGAAAATGTTTTTAAATAAGTATACCAGTCACTGCTCCCACATACACAGAGTGTATGGGAGATTTCTCAGTAAAGGTTTCCTATTTTACCCTATTATTAAACATCAGTTTAAAAATGTATGATCAGGGCCAAGGGCCAGCAAAATGGTTTAGCTTGATGACCCCTTGCAGCCACATGGTGGAAGGAGAGAACCAGCTGTCACAGGTCGTCCTCAGACCTCACACGTGCTGTGGCACATGCATGCATACCTGCGCATTTGTGCATGTATGCACATACACACACAAATAAATGAGATTTAAAACCCTTGCAGTGCCTATTCGAATGGATGATCAGTGTATGGGGTGAATTATGAAAATGAAGAAGCATCTGCAGATTGTTTTGTAAAATGGAAAAAACAGTTTTGTCTCACATGTCCACATCTGTGTGCACATAATTTTATGGATTTGGTGTCTAGGCAGATCTCTCCAAGAGCCTGACTTGGTTCTCTTCTCTGTCCTCCCAGGTGGATCCAAAGCTGGTCATGGAGCAGGCTGATAGGGAAGGCAGCCAAGGGAAGAACACTTTCCTGTACCAACTCCACAGGCCTGTCGTGCTCAGTCCCTGACTGGCTGGGGCCTGTGTGCCCTGTGGGCGGTGGCTGAGGTCAGCTAGAGGCTCCCCTGCAGCCCCCCCCCCCCCCCCCGCCCATTCTGCCCAGAGGTTTCTCCTTATCACCACTTTTGCTCAGAGTGGAGAGCAGGGTTTCTGTTTG
Source organism: Microtus oregoni (assembly GCF_018167655.1). NCBI lineage: Eukaryota > Metazoa > Chordata > Mammalia > Rodentia > Cricetidae > Microtus > Microtus oregoni. The sequence goes on along the minus strand of NW_024543210.1, from coordinate 1,144,269 downwards.
GGTGGGGAAAATTGGAAAGTCTAGTCTTTTCTAGAATGGGGTCATGGTATTAAATACTCTGGAAAGCATAGTTCTGAAAGAAGATTTTGTTTTGTGAAAAAGCTGTATTTTGCTTAAAATGTATGCAGGTACTTCTGAGTAGCCAGTCCCAGGGAACAAGGTTCCAGATGTGCTTGTATGCCTGTCTGTCACAGGCTTAGCTTGGGGTGCTGGAGAGAGCTGGATTGATGGCTTAACTATGGGGCAGCACATGGACCCCCCCCACCCCCAAATACATGTAGATGTGCATGTGTGTGTGTGTGTCTAAAAACCATGTGGCATTTTCTGATTTTTTTTTCCTCATGAAAATATGTGGTTTTGGTACAACTTCAGTTTTGTATATTTAGGACTTGTAGTGAAGTTAAGCCTCTGGAAATCAGAGACGTGACCTGGCAACTGGCATAGCTGAGGAAACAATAAAAGCATTAGACACTGTTTCTGTTTCTGATAGTTTTTGTTAGAGGACATATTATTTTCTTAGTTGGTGTTCTTTTGCTGTGACCATGGCAACTCTTATAAGAAAGAAAGCATTTAATTGGGGGACTTGCTTACCATTTCAGTGGTTTAGTCAATCATGGAGGGGAGCATGGTGACACACGGCAGGCATGTTGCTGGAGATGCAGCTGAGAGAGAGAGAGCTACATCCTTATTTGCAGGCAGAGAGAGCAATCTGGGTCTGACTTGGGCTTTTGAAACCTCCGAGCCCTCCCCCAGTGGCAGCTTCCTGCAAGGCCACGCCTCCTGAGCCTCCAGTCCTTCTCAAGCGGCACCACTCCCTGGTGACTCAGCATTCGAATGTATGCGCCTGTGGGGGCATTCTTACTCAGACCACCACACTTATGTACTTCAGTCTGAAAAGATTTGTTTATAAAACTGGTAAAGAGATCACAGACCTCTCTCGGAGGATGCACATGTACTTTAGAAGCATCTGTTGCCATTTTCTGTGACAGAAGGAAGACAGGTTGAGATAAGCAGCTGTGAGGGCTCATGCTATAACACAGCACACGGGCAGAGGCAGAAGGCAAGAGGGACAGGCTTAGCAATGCTTGCCTGAGAACAAAGAGCCAAAATCAACCTACCAAACGGCCAAGAACTACCCAGGGAGGTGAGCGGCTTGGGGAATGCTGGTGTTCAGCTGTGCAGGGAAACTTAGAAAACAGTCTGTAGATGGTGTACAAGGATGGTGAGATGGGGTAGCCCATGCCAGCTGCACTGCGGTGTAAGCGGAGACTATGCTTTCATTCCCTGCCACCCAGACCCGAATAATCACACATAAACTATATTAATTACAACACTGTTTGGCCTATTAGCTCAGGCTTCTTATTAACTAACTTACATCGTAAATTAACCCATTTCTATTAATCTGTATCACCATGGGGCTGTGGCCTATACTAGTAAGGTTCTGGCATCTTTCTTCTTTGGCAGCTATATGGTGTTTGCCTGACTCTGCCTTGTTACTCCCTGCATTCAGTTTAGTTTTCCCTCCTGGTTCTATTTTGCCCTGCCATAGGCCAAAGCAGCTTCTTTATTAACCAATGGTAATAAAGCATATTCACAGCATACAGAGGGGAATCCCACATCACTGCACAGAACTGAAGTGCAGGTAAAGGGAAGGGCTAGAGTCGACCAGCACACACTCGCCGTGATGGTCCTGCGGCCTTTGAAGTCAAGGGTGTTTTCTTGTCTCCAGAGAACCTACAGCAAGTATCTGAGCCAGCCAGTATCTGCCTTGAGAAACCGTTTGTCATTCCAGGAGAGCCACTCTGTTTGCTATTTATTTATTTATTTATTTATTTATTTATTTTGATTTTCGAGACAGGGTTTCTCCGTAGCTTTTGGTTCCTGTCCTGGAACTAGCTCTTGTAGACCAGGCTGGCCTCAAACTCACAGAGATCCACCTGCCTCTGCCTCCCAAGTGCTGGGATTAAAGACGTGCGCCACCACCGCCCGGCGGGGAGAGCCACTCTGAAATGAAGCCTGTGAGAATGTCACATAGTAGGAGGCCAGCCTAGAACACAAAGTGACACAAAAGCTGCTTCCCTGTGAGGGCCATCAGCTTAGGAAGCTCAGTACAGATGGCTACAACTCAGCAGCATCACACAACGAATGTGCCAGAGACTCCTGAGCCGCAGCAACTGGTGTCAGCCCTGCTGCGGGGTATGCAGGGTACTCTCATTGGTTCTTAGCAAACACCACAGAGCAAAGGGGAAAGAATAAAAACACAGCCTCATGCTCCCTGCTAGTGTGTAGCTCGGGTGGCTGCACAGAGTGCACCTGGTGACGTGCCAGTCTCCTTGGTAAGGAAACGTGCCCGCTTTGTTTGCATGTATATACAGTTGAGTTCTTCCTTTTTGGATATTTTCACATTGTTTTGTGTATGTACGCACATGTGCACAATGCGCATGTGGAGATCAGTCCCTTCCACCGTGTAGCTTCTGGGACTGGACTCAGCATGTTGGGCTTGACAGCAGTTGCCTGTACCCGCTGAGCCGTCTCTGTCGCCTTCTTTCCCTTTTATCCTAATACTTTTCCATTTCCCTTTTCCTTTTCTGTAATTGAATCTTCTTCACTCCCCCTTTACAATTTTCTACTTGTATTAACATTTCAGTTTATCTAGTTATTTTTGCCCTTTTGTTATATTGTAGTGATTGTATTTGGTGGTTGTTGTATTTCTGCATCTTGGTTGGTTGGTTGGTATCATGGTTGTTTCTTCCTGAGCAGTGCAGGAAGCGAGCCTTGCGCCTCAGGTGTTTTAGACAGATGCTCGCCCACTGGGCCGCACTTTCTGACAGGCGGAGAGAAGTTGCACAGCCATAACTTGATCCACTCAAACACTGATAGCTACTTCAACTTGAAGAACAATGAAGAGGAAAGCCGCCATCTCACAGCCTGGCCACAGCAAGGCATGGTCGAGGGGCCTGAAGTCCTGCTTCTCACCATCCACCCTCATACAACCATAGAGAGGAACACCCATGGTTTCCGCACCTAGACAGATCTTAGCGTGCACAGGCTGCTTCTGGGCCCTTTCAGATCACACATTACTGGTAAGACTAGAAGAGTAGCCATGGACGGTACCCCCAAATAATCTCACACTTCAAACGTACCTTCATGGATTTTCAGAGGTTCTCCACTTCTGTCAGACCTACGGAGAAAGTGTGTCATGGAGACTTTGTCATGGTATGCATTGTGACACAACCTAACCACAATCACACCCTTGACAAGATGGCTCCCCAAGAAAGCCCTTCCATAACATCGAGAGAGCTTGCATCCTGACATAGACAGATTTCAACATAGAAACAGGTATGGAAAAAGGCAACATGAATCCTTTGAATATTCATAATTCTCTAGTATGTGATTGCTAAGATTTTAAAGTGAAATGCTGGACAAGTATTCAGAAGAAAGATTTTATTAAAATTTATTTTTGAATATAATCAAAATAGCTAAATGAGTCAGGGTGGTGGCGGCACAAGCCTTTAATCCCAGCACTCGGGAGGCAGAGGCAGGCGGATCTCTGTGAGTTCGAGCCCAGCCTGGTCTACAGAGCTAGTTCCAGGACAGGCTCCAAAGCCACAGAGAAACCCTGTCTCGAAAAACAAAAAAAAACAAACAAAAAAAAAACAAAAAACAAAAAAGGCAAATCTCTGTGAGTTTGGGGGCAGCCTGGTCTACAAAACTAGTTCCAGAACAGCAGAGCTGTTTGTTGCACGGACAACCCCTGTTGCAAAAAAATCAAAAAGAAAAATAAAAACAGGTAAATGAATTAGGAAGTACAGGATATGAGAGAGCAATTAAAGAGTCTGCGAAAGGCTGCATCAGTGAGAAGACTGTGGAAAGCCAACAGGCCAGAGCAGCCAGAAGAATGAGTACCAAGCCCGAAGGCAAGCTGGTGAAGCCTCAGCGTTCAGATTATAATAGGAATGAACAGCATGCATGGCCCATGAGACGTCACCGAAAGACTTAAGTACACATAGAATAGGAGGGACAAGGAGCTATAGGCATAAAGGCATTAGGAAACCCACTTGATAAAATAATAAAAAATTTCCTAAATGTTGGGGAAGATGTAGACACCTCAAATAGACATGTCAAAGACAAAAATAAACGAAACAAAAAACATTAAAAATTACAGCCAACATACAGGCTACTGTGTCCAGTAAGGCTGTTCTTCAAAATCAAAGGAGAAATAAAGATCTTCCATGAAAAATATAAGCCAGTGGAATTGACGCATTATAAAAGATATTAAAGGACTTCTATACCAAGAAGAGAGAGCAAGATAAATATGAGAATATAAGAAAGGACATCACTTAGAAGAGTAGGCAAGCAAACATGGATTAGGAAACCATTAACTCAGTAAATCACCACTACAGGAGAAAGAAGCTTGACAGGAAGCAACCAGAGGCAGCGAAGTGACAGGAGATGCACTTTCACCCACTGTGAATGTCTGCATTCTCCACTTAGAAGACACAGAACCAATAATGTGCTATTTGAAGGAACCTCACTGGCAAGTGGATGAGAGGGCTCCATGGTGTGTGTGTGTGTGTGTGTGTGTGTGTGAGAGAGAGAGAGAGAGAGAGAGAGAGAGAGAGAGAGAGAAGGAATCTGCCTTGTAAGCCTGATGACCTGAGTTTAATCCCTGGAACCCAGGGTAAAGGGAGAAAACTGACTCCCCAAAACCATCCTCTGACCTCCACACGTACCACAGGGGATGTGCACTTCACCCACATGTCACACACACAAAATGAGATTTTTAAAAGAAACCTCACTGTTGACAACATAGACTGAAAGTGAAAGGATATAAAATGATATTCCAATCTGAAAACACTCGTATGCCATAGACATAGAGAAAATTAGAAGAGGCAAAAGTCACATAACAATAAATACCAACCAAGAATGTATACCAGGTGTAAATATATATGCATCAAACCCCTGAGAACCAGATTTAATGAAGCAAGCTACTGACCAAAAAGGAAGAGATGGGCCCCCCAAACAGTAACAGCGGGTGACTTCATTACCGCAAGCTCACTAGTAGATCCGTTATCCACACAATCCAGTTGTAGAGGTCAGGGTTACACCGTAGACGTCTACACACTGCTTCGTCTAGCAGTTACAGAATATGCATGCTTTTCATCAGATCATGGAGTTTTCCCCCAGTGAGCTAAAGCTAGCATTTAACAGCAACAAATGAGAAGTTTCTTTCTGTCGTGGGGCTAGAAAGACGGACGACTCAGTGGTTAAGAGCATGTACTGCTCCTGCAGATGACTAGGGTTTGGTTTCTGTTCCCACACTGGATAGCTCACAACTGACTGTAGCTAGCTCCAGGACACCTGACATCTCCCTGTGAACAGTCACCCCACAGACACACGTTAAAAAGTTTTTCGTATCTTACCAGATATAATTTGAATCAACAGAAAGAGAACCTACAAATTATACAAATACATGGAGATTGAATAGTAGACTTTTGAAAAACTGTGTCATTGAAGAAATTGGGTATGAAGTTGAAAAACTGCTAGAATCAATGAAAATGGAAACATAATATGCCGGAAACCTGTGGGATACCGTAAGATCAGTATTGAGAGGAAAGTTTATGGTTTTGCATGCCTGCATTGGAAAAATACGTATTGGGGGAGGGGAGCTGGAGAGAGCTCAGTGTGTAAAGGCTCTGGCTGCTAAGGCTGATGGTCTGAATCTAGTTCCCAGGATCCACCTGTGTTCCATGGCTTGTCGTGTACACACACCATAACAAAACCCTGGGGCTGGAGAGACTGTTCAAGTCGTCAGCACTGTTGCTCTCGCAAAAGCCCTTGGTTTGGTTCCCAGCACTCTCCTGGTAGCCAACAACCTCTTTAACTCCAGTTTCAAAGGATCTGACACCCTCTTCTGACCTCTGTGAACAACAGGCATGAAAGCGGTGCACATACATACAGGTAGGCAAAATACTCATACATCTTTTTAAAAAGATGACTCACTAATTAAAATTGGAACTGAGGGGGGGGGGTCATCACAGCAGGTAACACTGAAATCCAGATGAACATTATGGAACATAATGAAAAATAGAGAAGAAATACAAATATGACCTACCAAAATTGAACCAAGAGGATATTAATAAAAACATAAGCAGATTGCTAACAAGCTGTGAGTTTGAAGCAGTGTGGGAAGTGGATGAAGTTGTATGAACGTGTGTTGTTAACCTGGGCACAGGCATGTCAAGGATCCCAATGCCTCAGACTCATAGGAATGGTGAAGTTCAGAAAAAAACAGCAAAGCCTTCCCTGGGTCCAGCTATGAGAGAGAGAGACCTGTAGCTGTTACCCATAGCTTTCCCAGATTTTCCCCACAGAGACTGTCTGCTGACACTAGCTGACTCCTCCTCACAGCCCGCCTGAACTGTCCTAGGTCTGTGGTCTCTTCATTCCCAAGTTGCCGCTGCAGGTTCTGAGGACCATGCCGTGCAGGATGGGACAAACCAGTCCTCAAGTATCCAGGAAAATCTGGGGTTCACTGGTGAATCTCACACCAGGTTTGAAGAACTAATACCAGCATGCCTTAGATTTTTTTGTAAACTCAGAAGAACAGAATAAGGGAAGGAAGTCAAACTATTCCTGTGTTGGGATGATTCTGTTTGGAAGATTCCACTCTAACACTTAGGACTAATGAGTTCAGCAAAATAGTAGAAAACAATGTCCAATAGCTTTTGGATGAGTTATCAGCCTGATGAGAAAGAAATGAAAAACCCTATTTTGTTGCCTGAAGACAACAAAAGACCAAAAAGAAACTAGGCCTCTAATCCCAGCATTTAGGAGGCTGAGGACAAGGGGATCCTGAGTTCAAGGCTAGCCTAGCCTACATAGTGAGACACTCAAATAAGAAATACCCACCAAAAATAAAACCTTAAGTCTCATCTTTATCTTAATGAAAATTATAAGATGTTGAATAAAACTGTAGGTACAAAAAGATGGAAAGATTTCTATTTCCCATGTTCATGGGTTAAGAAAATAAACATTGTTAACATATTACCAAAAAATAACAGATTGTTGCGATCTCCATCAATATACCAAAAGCATATACAGAACTAAGGAAAACATAAAATTCACTTGGAATCACAGAAGACCCCAAATAACCAAGCAAAACAGAAACAGAGCTGGAGGTACATCATCATAGGGTTTTCAAAGAAACCATAGAGGCACAGTTAGCAAAACAGCATGGTGATGCCAGAAAACAGTCCACAGCAGCTCAGAATTATATAAAGAGGGTTATTTTTTTAAGGGGAAAAACTTACAGATCACCGTCCTCCGCAACAGTCCTCTGAGCACAAACAGGAAACAGTTTAGCTGCAGGAACGGGAGCCGGAAGAGAGCGAGAGCGGGCACACGATTCCTGTTGCTTTTTAAACTCTAAGAGACCACGCCCAAGTGGGCTGGTATCTTAAAGGCTGCTGGCTGAAGGAGCAGAATGTGCTTCCACAGCAGCATGGTATTGCCATAACAGCAGACACAGAGACCAAATGAAGATAACAGGGCTCAAAAATCCACTCCTCTTTAGTCACTCAAGTTTTGACAAAGATACCAAAAACACACAATGGAGAAAAGATAACTTATTCAGTAACTGTGGCTGGGAACACTGAATATCCACACAAAAGGATTGAAAATACATAAATCAAGTGCATTAAAGACATTAAAGGAAGACCTGGAATCTTGAGAGAACTAGAAGAAACACTCCAAGATAGTGTAGACAGACTGGCTAGGATTCCAGATTTGAGAACGTACGGAGAATTGACTAATGGAGCTGTGCAGACTCGAGAGAGCTGTATAGCAAAGGTATTCAGGGAGCACTGGCAACAGCTCTTTCTCCGACAGTTAATATGCAGAATATGCAAAGAGCTCAGAAAAATTAACCTAATTCGTGGTCACTTCTCAAAAGAGGAAATCTGCCATCAGCCAAGACCGCACTGAAGCAGCAATGCTGTGGGTACAAACTGATGCTGTGGCCACAGAAAATTGCCTTGGTGTGGTTAAGGGGAAGATTTCGTTGTAGGTGTGAGAAAGAGAACAGCCACAGGCATCTGGGAAAGTCTGGAGCAGAGAGAGAAAGTAGTGGACTGAACCTGGCCATGAGAGAAGCAGGAGGGAGGGCACATTGCCTGAAACAGGGTTATAGGGAGAGAGAACAGCTGGGAGAGGAGCAGGAAGCTCCTGAGCTAGGGAAGCTCAGGTCGGGAGGAGGTGAGAAGTGCTAGGGTGATTCTGAGGGAGCTGGGAGGCCAGCGTGTGCTTTGGTATGTTAATAAGCACCACAGGTAGCCATGTGTCCCATCTGCCAGGGAATTGGCTCCTTCTGGTAGAGAGGAAGTGACCTCATCAATTCCCAAGGAATGCTGGCTTTTGTCTAACCTCCAGAATTTGGGGAAGGGAGTTTCAAACCTTAGGGCCCGAGGCTGTGTAGTTTCAGCAAGGAGGAGCTCTCAGGTCCTTACAGGCAGAGTGGCTCACACCTGGAAACCCAGCATGTGAAAGGCTGAGGCAGGAGGATTGCAACAAGTTCAAGGCTAGCCTGGGCTACAGAGTGAAATGCCATCTCCAACAACAATCATACATTGAGATTCCATCTCTATCCAGATCAGCTATTTTTTTTTTAATGATGGTGAGGGGATGGAGGACAAGGAACCCTTGTTACCGCTAGGGATGTAAAGCAGTAAGACCCCTGTGAAGACAGACAGATGCTCCTCTAAGGCTGAATGCTGAGCTGTTGGACCCAGCAACACCTCCTGGGTGTATCCCTGAGGAAACCTCACATCCACACCACAGAGAGAGCTGCTCTTGTTTATTGTGAAACTTTTCATAATAGCCAAGACAAGGAATCACGCAGGCCTACCTGGCACCAGTGAATGAATGACAAGAAAACTTGGTAGGTATACACAGTGGCCTTCTAGTCATAAGACTGAAGTCGTGTCCTCTGTAGGAAATGAACGGAACTGGAGATAATTATATTAAAGCAAAACAAGCCAGACTCGGAGACAAGCATTGCATGTTCCTGTGTGTGGAGACATGGAGACAAGCATTGCATGTTCCCGTATGTGGAGACATGGAGACAAGCATTGCATGTTCCCGTATGTGGAGACATGGAGACAAGCATTGCATGTTCCCATATGTGGGGATATGGAGACAAGCATTGCATGTTCCTGTGTGTGGAGACATGGAGACAAGCATTGCGTGTTCCTGTGTGTGGAGACATGGAGACAAGCATTGCATGTTCCCGTATGTGGAGACATGGAGACAAGCATTGCATGTTCCCGTATGTGGAGACATGGAGACAAGCATTGCATGTTCCTGTGTGTGGAGACATGGAGACAAGCATTGCATATTCCCGTATGTGGGGACATGGAGACAAGCATTGCATGTTCCCGTATGTGGAGACATGGAGACAAGCATTGCATATTCCCGTATGTGGGGACATGGAGACAAGCATTGCATGTTCCCGTGTGTGGAGACATGGAGACAAGCATTGCATGTTCCCGTATGTGGAGACATGGAGACAAGCATTGCATGTTCCCGTATGTGGAGACATGGAGACAAGCATTGCATGTTCCCATATGTGGGGACATGGAGACAAGCATTGCATGTTCCCGTGTGTGGAGACATGGAGACAAGCATTGCATGTTCCTGTGTGTGGAGACATGGAGACAAGCATTGCATGTTCCCGTATGTGGAGACATGGAGACAAGCATTGCATGTTCCTGTGTGTGGAGACATGGAGACAAGCATTGCATGTTCCCGTATGTGGAGACATGGAGACAAGCATTGCATGTTCCCGTATGTGGAGACATGGAGACAAGCATTGCATGTTCCTGTGTGTGGAGACATGGAGACAAGCATTGCATATTCCCGTATGTGGGGACATGGAGACAAGCATTGCATGTTCCCGTATGTGGAGACATGGAGACAAGCATTGCATGTTGCCGTATGTGGGGACATGGAGACAAGCATTGCATGTTCCTGTATGTGGAGACACGGAGACAAGCATTGCATGTTCCTGTGTGTGGAGACGCGGAGACAAGCATTGCATGTTGCCGTATGTGGAGACATGGAGACAAGCATTACATGTTCCTGGATGTGGAGACTTTGAGTTGGGGACAAAAGCCTGAAAGTAGAAGAGAAACTCAAAGCAGGTAGAAGTGGGGAGGGTGGGAGAACAAGAAAGTTTTGGGGAAGCTGGATTTGATGCAAGCAAGAGAAATGCCACAGTGGAAACTGTCAATATGTTGATTACAACAAAAAATAAACACTAAGACTGTTTTTTCCAAGCCAGGCAGTGGTGGCGCATGCCTTTAATCCCGGCACTCGGGAGGCAGAGGCACGCTGGCCACGAGGTCAGCACCACAGGACACAGCAGACATGAACACCTGCGTGCTTCCTAGTCATGGGTAACTATTGAGTAGTGCCAACAGGCAGCAAACAGCACAGCAAGCGTCCTGCTCCCATCCTGACTGCCGTTCAATCATTGTCTCCGGGGTTCCTTCGGGTCACTGCTGAGCGGTGGATGTGGCTCCATTCCTCAGCACTCTGCGCCCTTCCTGCCTGCCGACGTCAGCACATGACCAAAAGTGGCTCCCCCTACCCAACAGCATTGATTTTGTAAATACCGATTTCACTTTCTGTAAAAACCAAGTAACACAAAGTTTGATGGCACAGTACACTTGTGACCAATGCAGAAGGTAATTGTTTTTGCTTCACTTGTAAAATTCTGCATTCACATATTTTAAAATAATTGAGATCTTAGTAGGTACATTTATTTACATGATAGAAGGAACCTTGAAAATGGCCTATGCTGAAAGCTTGGTTCCTCCTTTGTCCTAGCCCAGTGCTCTTCAGAGGTGGTCCCTGCTTCTGTCTGCACATTCCTCCCGCAGCACTGGCCCCTTGCTGTGTCCCGGGCAGTGTTGGGGACCCCATAGATGAGTGCTGAGCAGAGTGCATCCTGTTTGTGTCCTGCAGGAGCTGCTGTGCTATGTGCAGCCCCACAGCAGATGAATCCGGCATGTTGGGATCAGCAAGCCAGACTGCAGAAGACGGGGGAGAGTGCGCAGCACTCTGACTCAGGCTTTGGGTCAGGCACGGGGTCCACATTGAGCACTGCTACAGATGTGACTTCCAGGAGATAGCCAGAAGCGTAGAGTGAGAAGGAGGCAGGCCACAACCCCAGAACTCAGTCAAATGAACAAGCTCCAAACTGGAGCCCTGCCCTGCAAGGAGGGGGTCACAGGAAAGCCCTTCTGAGGGGACAGAGGTAGACGCCGGTGCTCAGCAGGAGTGACCAGGTAGGCCAGGACAGTACTCAGTGACACTGCTACAGGGCGCTAAACAGTGTCCTGCACGTATAGCCATCCTCCGGTCCCTTTCTCCTCTGTAAATGTGGTGTTTTAGGAAGGGCTGTGTCGATGTGATTGAGGCTCTCTAGGTCATCCTGGGCTCATGGTCTTGCCAGTGACAAAGTGTCTTCTAAGAGACCCATGAAGATGGAGGTGGGCATGAGCACTGTGAGTGACCAGAGGCTGTTACAGGCCTCACTCTATGACACCTTAGAGGGGGACTTTGTACCTCTGGAACCACAAGCATTGGTTTCAATGTGTGAGTGATGTGTGAGGGTCCTAGTGTCCTCTTTTGTTGCTATGGTAAGATACTTTGACAAGGTTTATTTCAGCTCACAGTTCAAAGGACAGTCCATCATGGCTGGGAAATCAAAGTGGTGGGAGCTTGAAGCAGCTGTCACAGTGTGTCCACTACCAGGAAGCAAAATAGGGATGGCTGTTTGTGGCCTAGCTATGCTTCTCCACTTACACAGCCTGGAATCACATGCCCACCCACAATTAAGAGCAAAATCAAGCTAGTCCCTCCCAGCATGTGCAGAGGCCCGTCCCCAGGTAATCCAGTCTCCCTGTCATTGGTAACATTGCATTGCCATTGCCCCCGTCCCAAAGGGATCTGGCAGGATCTTTTGTATCCCCATCGACAGATGGACATAGGCTGAGCTTATTTTCAAGAGTGGCTGACTGTACCATGGTCTCTGCCTTAGTTCTTCCCCGTAACGTGTGCGTGCCATCCTTCCGGATCTCTACACAGAGTTGTCTCTTCCTAAGTACACCGTTACTGGGAGGTACCTCGCTGTCATCTAGGGCTGAGTGGAAAACCTCGTAGGCCTGTTGTCTCGCTTTCACATCATTATCATGGAGGTGGAGTCGCTGAACTCCAGTGTGAGTTGCTGGAAACAAGCCAACAGAAACACGTCCGAACTTCTGCCATTTTGTTTTCAGACTCCATTTTAAAGGTAGGGTGAGACAAAGTTCACATTCCCAGGCCCTGGGAGAGCTGGGGGATTTTCCAGTAGCCGACCAACTTCCTTTTTAAACAATAATTTTGGTTCCCTAAACCATAATTGCTGTTCCTAACTACAAAGAACAAGTAGATCTGATTGGTTATACTGCAAAACTTCCATTCTGCATCGGTGATAAAGATGAACCACACCGGGGAAGCTCCTAATCTCTTAAATCCTGATTGGTGAAAATGTAAGTGTAGCTGGCACAGATGTTTGTGGTTTTTCTGCTTAAATACTTGCCGCAATGAACGTTCAGGGACAGTCAGCTCCCGAGTCCTAGCTGCCGTTCCTGACTGGTCTGTTTCAGCTGTCCATTTCAGTGGGACCTTGCTTCATGGGAACTCTTGTGCCTGCTTGGGCTGTTTCCGAGTCTCAGACCCCACAACATTGTAATGAAATAGCAGCTGGTGGAGGCCGCCAACCCCATGGAGGTCATGGTGGTTCACAAGCTCCCTTTAGCCAGTGCCCACTGCCTAAGACCTGTCTGCATGCTTGAGAAAGGGGTTTCTTTTTAAAACTTCATTTTTTCATGTAGCTAGACTTATGCATTCTTTATTTCTTGTCAAAGAGTGTGCCCTGGTTTGAGTTTACTGGAAATCTCTGATGCTTGGTTCTCATGCTCCCCTGGTCTCTTGTACACTCAGACCCTTCTGCTTCTGCCTTCTGCATTCTGGGCTGTGAGGCACCAGCACTCCCACCCTCTGCGTTCTGGGCTGTGAGGCACCAGCACTCCCACCCTCTGCGTTCCGGGCTGTGAGGCACCAGCATGCCCGCCCTCTGCGTTCTGGGCTGTGGGGCACCAGCACTCCCACCCTCTGCGTTCCGGGCTGTGGGGCACCAGCACTCCCACCCTCTGCGTTCCGGGCTGTGGGGCACCAGCATGCCCGCCCTCTGCATTTCTCAGCCAAACTTTTTTTTTTTAATTTTTTTTTATTGAGAAAAGGAGAAAAAAAAAACAAGTTTCCATCTCCTCCCAGCCTCCCATTTCCCTCCCCCTCCTCCCACCCTTCTCCCCCTCCTCCCACCCTTCTCCCCCTCCCCCCCTCCTCTCCCCATCCCTCTCCAGTCCAAAGAGCAGTCAGGGTTCCCTGCCCTGTGGTAAGTCCTAGGTCCTCCCCTCTCCATCCATTTCTAGGAAGGTGAACATCCAAACTGGCTAGGCTCCCACAAAGCCAGCACATTATGTAGGTTCAAAACCCCATGCCATTGTCCTTGGCTTCTCATTAGCCCTCATTGTTCGCCATGCTCAGAGAGTCCAGTTTTATCCCATGCTTTTTCAGTCACAGTCCAGCTGGCCTTGGTGAGCTCCCAATAGATCAGCTCCACTGTCTCAGTGGGTGGGTGCACCCCTCGTGGTCCCGACTTCTTTGCTCATGTTCTCCCTCCTTCTGCTCCTCATTGGGACCTTGGGAGCTCAGTCCAGTGCTCCAGTGTGGGTCTCTGTCTCTATCTCCATCCATCACCAGATGAAGGTTCTATGATGATATGCAAGATATTCGTCAGTATTTCTATAGGATAGGGTCATTTCAGGTTCCCTATCCTCAGCTGCCCAAGGAACTGACTGGGGACCTTGGCTTGGGCATCTGGGAGCCACTCTAGGTTCAAGTCTCTTGCCAACTCTAAGGTGGCTCCCTTAACTAAGAATTGTGCTTCCGTGCTCCCCTATCCAACCTTCCTTTATCCCAATCCTCCTTTTTCCCCAAGTTCCCCCCATTCTCCCCTTCTCCCTTTACTCTCCCCATCTCCCCTTACCACCATCCCACCCCACCCCCAAGATCTCAATTTTCTCCCCAGCCATTTTGTCTACTTCCCATAGCCAAGAGGACAACTATATGTTTTTCCTTTGGTTCACCTTCTTACTTAGCTTCTTTGGGATCACCAATTGTAGACTCCGTGACCCTTGTTTATGGCTAGAAACCAATTATGAGTGAGTACATCCCATATTCATCTTTTTGACAACATAAGGGGATCAAGGGGATTCGAATAGGAAAGGAAGAAGTTAAACTTTCGTTATTTGCAGATGATATGATAGTGTACATAAGCGACCCCCAAAACTCCACCAAAGAACTTTTACAGCTGATAAACAGCTTTAGTAATGTGGCAGGATACAAGATCAACTCCAAAAAATCAGTCGCCCTCTTATACACAAAGGATATGGAAGCAGAGAGGGAAATCAGAGAAGCTTCACCTTTCACGATCGCCACAAACAGCATAAAATATCTTGGGGTAACTCTAACCAAGGAAGTGAAAGATCTATTTGACAAGAACTTTAAGGCATTGAAGAAAGAAACTGAGGAGTATACCAGAAAATGGAAGGACCTCCCTTGCTCTTGGATTGGGAGGATCAACATAGTAAAAATGGCAATTCTACCAAAGGCAATTTATAGATTCAATGCAATCCCCATCAAGATCCCATCAAAATTCTTCACAGATCTTGAGAGGACAATAATCAACTTTATATGGAAAAACAAAAAACCCAGGATAGCCAAAACAATCCTATACAATAAAGGATTGTCTGGAGGCATTCTCAGCCAAACTTGAACTGACTCATTTGCTCTGCTCATCTGTTTGTTTCAATCCTCTTTGATCACAGATGAATTTTAAATCCAGACTTGATTTCCTGTCTGACTCCTTATCCGTTTTCACACTCTGGTGCGGTTACTGAAGGCGTCAGGACTCTGAGGCAAGTTGGTGTTGTCATATTTCTTGTCTCTTTCTTGGTTTGTGCGTCTGTTGGGATGGATCCCCCTGCTTTAAATGAAAATCTCCTTTGCAGCCAGCCTCATCTGGAGGCTCAGTCTACCACTATGGGAGGAAGGCATACAGCCACTATAGCAGCTCTACCCAAGAGACTAGAAGACAATACAGTAAAAGGCCATAAAAGCCGGGAGCTGCTGGTGACGCCTTCAATCCCAGCACTAGGGAGGCAGAGGCAGGCGGGTCTCTGAGTCGGAGGCCAGCTTCATTCTAGGACAGCCAGGGCTACCCTGTATCAAAACAAACAAACAAAAAAATAAAGACAACTGCTTTATTACCAATTACTGTAGAAAATCAAATGGCAAAATCAATATAGAACAAGTGGAGAATTTAAGAAATAATAAAGATAAATGTAGCAATAATAACAAAAGTTTTTGTTTGTTTTTTGTTTCTAAGACAAGGTTTCTCTGTAGCTTTGAATCTGTCCTGGATCTAGCTCTTGTAGGCTGGCCTCAAACTCACAGAGATCTACCTGCCTATGCCTCCTGAGTGCTGGGATTAAAGGCATGCACTACCACCGCCTGGCAATAACAGAGATTTTTAAAAGGATCCAGAGGAAGGCAGGAGAGATGGATCAGCAGTTAGAAATATTTACTGCTCTGCAGAGGACCCTGGTTCATTATCACCACCCATGTTGGGTAGCTCACAACCACCTGTAACTCCAGCTTGAGGGGATCTGACATCTTCTGGCATCTGGGCTCTTGTGCATGCACGTGCGTGTGTGCTCGCGCACACACACTTTAAAAATCAAAGGTGTAGAGAAATGATAAAAGGATGTGAGAAAGAGGAATAGAGAAGAACAATCAGAGAAGTTGGGGTGGAAGGAATGGCTCAGTCGCTAAGGGTCCACACGGCACACGAGTGGGTTCTCCGCACCCTTGTCAGGCGACTTCACAACCTCCGGACACTTCTGGCCTTCGTAGGTGTAAGCACTCATGCACACATACCCACACAGATATGCATAATTAAAAATAAAATAACCTTAAAATACGTAAAATAAAAATGATGAAACAAAGTTAGACAAAAGTAGGAAGAGCAATAAAAGAGCTTTTATATATGGGTTCCGGGGTTCAAATCTGGGTCTTTACTCTGTGCTTGGCAAGCCCTTGACTGAGCAGCCGGTCCTACCCCACTTTTTATTCTGATAGTTCTGTAATTGAAGCGTTTATACTGAGGTGTTGATCCACTTTGTACCAATATTTGTACAGGAGTAAGGCAGCTAGTCGAAAGAGGAAGAAGACACGAATAAGTTAGTTTAGCACTAAACTTAACAGAAGTGTAGAAGGACTCTGAGAGAATGCCAGAATCAGCCGCACACCAACAGATCGGAGGATCTGGAAGAGCAGGGCATCATGACAGCAGGGTCTGTGTCAGGGGGCTAGTCACCTGACAGCATTGAGGAAGCAGAAAGGGGGGAGAGGGGCAGGGAGGAGGCTCGGGCCGAGGCAGAGCCCTGTAGGACCTGCTTTAGTGATCTGCTTCTTCCAGCCAGGCCTCACCTCCAGAAGTGTCCATCACCTCCCCATAACGTCAAATCTCCATCCATCGGTAGATTAATAACTGGTGGTGTCAGAGCTCTTGGGATCCACAAGCGGTCGCCGTAAGTGGTCGCATGCCTTAGCGCATGACCCTTGGGAGGCATCTCAGGTTCGAACCATATCAAAATTACATGGCTCTGTTTCAGAAAATACTTGTTCTGTAAAAACTCATCTCTTGACCCAATTCCAGTTGATACGCCCTGAACACAGGTCCCAATGGCAGGGTAGAGTGCCTTGAAGCTGATGCTTCCCAGGGCCAGGCTTGCTCACCTGCCCTCTGGCCTCAGATGTGTCTGCTGTTGTCCTGCAGGTCAGCACAGGGTCGCTTCTGCTGCAACAGGAGCGTGGTGAACTGTGATGGTCCTGATGCCTCCCTCACAGCCTGGTCCCTCCCTGCTGCTTCTGATGTCCACACTCTCACCTCTGTGCTTAGACTCGTCCTCCTTTTGCTCCTTGGTGAGCCCTCCTCTTCCCCTTCAGGCTTTCAGCAGTGACGTCTGCCGAGCTCTCCCTGGCATCTGGATAGACACAGGCACCCTCTCCTGCTCCAGGACGTGTGTGCTGCATTAAGCAACACATTGACTCAGCCTTTGTTTTCATTGCCAGGGAGGAGCTCTGTCGGACTTTGTTGTCCTTGTGGTGCTGGGCTGCCGGAGACAGGGATGTTCTGTAGGGCTGGGAAGAATGGAGTACCCGACACCTAGTTCAGATACGGTTTGGAGAGAATGTGTGTAGCTGAAGAAGGAATCACTGGTTTGTGCAGGGGTCTGTCAGGACAGAGGAGGCAGCAGGCCTGAGTTGAGGAAGGACTGAGGTGTGGAACTTCACGTGAGGAGTAGAAAATGGTACAGCTACCATGGAGACAACGCAGGCCTCTTCCTCAGACCTGGATCCTGAGCCACACCAGCAACAGCAAGAGCTGGTTGCTATGGAGATGTCAGACGTGAGAATGACCTGTTAATGTAAAAACGGATTGTGAAGTTGGAATAACAGCAGTTCACAATGACTAGCAAGTACAGAAATAAATTACATCAAATACTTTAGGGGAAAACAACGACAGCAACAACCACACCAGTTTTCTGTTCGAAGTGGAATACCGGGGTACCAGGCTGCTGAAACGAGAGGCAGCCTGGGGAGGTTCGGAGTTCAGGTAGGGCGCTGCAAGCACATCTGTGGCCTGGGTCTGTGCATTCGGGAGGCCAGCAGCGCAACGGAGCTTTCCACCTACTCCTGACCTTGTCTCTGACTCGGGGTGTCAGGGCCTTGAAGGAAGGTTGATGAAAGGGAGGGGCAGGCTGAAGGCATTCTAGATGTGTGTGGAGGCTTTCAGCCTGCCATGTACTGGGATGTGGGACGGGGTGGGGGGAGTCGGGGAGGTACAGAGCACATGATAATCACCCCACCTTCCTTCTGGGAGTGTCTGATCCTGGACATTCCAGCCCTCCTGTGTGAGGAACGCATGCTGCATAGGAGGAGGCCTTTGGCTTGCCAGGGGAATGCCATAAAATAGATGATGGCCAGGCCCGGGTGCAGGCCTCTGATCCCAGCTATCAGGGAGGCAGGGCAGGAGGAGCACAGGTTCCAGGCCAGCTTGGCCTGCAGTTTTCTCTCTTATGTTTGTAGAGATTGACATAAAGTGATGATGCCTGACGACACAGAGACACATTTCTAATGGAGGAATCCAGAAGCCACATTTCCATCATAATCCATTAAACCTATACACCTACACAATAAAATGTAGCCTCCCTCTTTTAACTGTTTGGAAGTTAAATGCAAAAAATAAAAAAATAAATAAATAATAAACCTTGCTTCTAGAACACTCTAGGATCAAAGGGGAGATTGCAGAGTATAATTACCCAGCCAGAAGGCAATATGAACTATCCTAACACCCGTGAAACACCCAGGCTAAAAGAGATCCACAAAATTCTCTCTAAAACTTAGAAAAATAATTACCAGGGGAGACGTATTAAAGAATCAGGATACAGCAACTATGGGGAGAAGTACAGCAGAAGCCAGATCCACAGAAAGAAACCTGAAAAGCCCATCAACGGGTCTGATTAAAAACCAAGGTGCTCAGACTAACTAATGTGTCCTGGTCCCAAGGCCTGCAAATCACCCAGGGCTGCGGGGCAAGCCCCATCAGCAAGGAGTGCCGACAGCAAGGGTTGTCCACCAGGAAACTCATCAGAGTGTTCGCTGGCGGTCACACAGCAGCACCTGCCTCACCAGAGCCCCACTTCCAGACTCCCAGTTCCACCCAATCCGCTGTGTTTGCCCCATAGCACAAGCACCCATGTGTATGTGGAGAGAGACGTTTTACTGACATCAGGGAGTCAGCTCTGAGCAGGAGAACTGAACCAGCAGGTCCCCAGTTAGCGTGCAAAGGCAATGCAGTTCTAATCAGATTCCCAATGGGTTGGTGTGTTACTTAGAGTAGGATAAAATTATCTTAAAATCTGTATGGATGTGAGCTTCCTTCAGCAGTTGGAGAATGGTGGAAGTTTCCAGATGCACCCTCAGGCCCTTCCTTCACAGTGACTTTCTATGTCATGGCCCTGCAGGCTTTTGCTGGTTTTGGTTTGTGTTACAAGCAGCCAGACGTATCCCCTACTTGATGCAGTATGTACTAGAAACAAAGAAAAGGATGCATCCAGTGAGCGAGCGACGGGCTGCCAGGCATCGGTGGAAATCAGGGCCAGCAGAAAGGGAGACCTAAACAAGTGCAGTCATGAGCTCTTGTTTCCGGGCTGTTTATTCAGATATGCCGAAGCCAGAGTCGGTTGAGAGAGCTGGGCCTGGAGGCACACGCCTGTCATCTCAGGACTCACGAAGCTGCAGCAAGGTTTGAGGCCAGCCTTTGGGATACAGCAAGGGCTACTAACTCAGAGAGAGAAGCTATGGATGCTTATGTTAAAAACCAGAACTTGGATGGTGTCACTCGGTTGGTAGATTGCTTGCCTAGCATGAAAGACAAAGCAAAGCCTGAGTTTGATCCCCAGCACCACTGGAGGCGGTGGGTACACTTGTGCTTGTAGCACTCAGAGGCAGAGGCAGGAGGATCAGAGAAGTTCAAGGTCATCCTCAGTTACTAGTAAGCTTGGAAGCAGACAGGGCTGCATGTAGACCTTGTCTAAAAAGAAAAAGAAAATCAGATCTCAGGCACCTCAGGGGCTTAGGAATCCATGAACGAGCCAGTCCCTGAGCCTGTGGGAGAATGAAGTACTGAAGACAGAGGCAGACTCTGACGGAGAGAGCACCAGAATGCTGCAAAGGATCTAGGAAACAGAGCGGGCTCTTTGAAAACAGAAACAAGGTCCCAGGCCATTACCTAAACTAATCAAAAGGCAGAGAAGACCCAAAAAGATGAAAAGGAGGCATTAAAACATGTCCGTGAAATTCGGAGGCTCTTTAAGGA
This sequence comes from Microtus oregoni, assembly GCF_018167655.1. NCBI lineage: Eukaryota > Metazoa > Chordata > Mammalia > Rodentia > Cricetidae > Microtus > Microtus oregoni. The sequence goes on along the minus strand of NW_024543210.1, from coordinate 1,124,156 downwards.
ACAGGCTTTAAATGTATGTATTTAAAACCTGGGACAGCTAAAGTAAGTGGATAAAGCCTTAGGTATGTATGATTTACCAAAATTTAATCAAGAGAATATAAGAACTTTAGTAGAGGGGCTGGAGAGATGGCTCAGCGGTTAAGAGCATTGCCTGCTCTTCCAAAGGTCCTGAGTTCAATTCCCAGCAACCACATGGTGGCTCACAACCATCTGTAATGAGGTCTGGTGTCCTCTTCTGGCTTGCAGACATACATACAGACAGAATATTGCATACATAATAAATAAATAAATATTTTTTTAAAAAAGAACTTCAGTAGATCTAAAATGAATGGTACTGACCCAGTAATTAAAAAAAAAAAATCTGACAGAAGAGTCCAGGGCCAGACAGGTCCACTGCTAAATTCTGTGAGACTTTTAGAAAATTGTCACCTAAACCCTATGAACTAGTCCATTAACTAGAAAAGCACTACCAACCCACTCCGCAAAGCCAGTGCTGTCTTATGCCCAAACCACAGCAAGGTACAACAACAACAACTACAAAAAGAAGCTGTAGATCAATTTTCATAATAAACAAATACATAAATATTCTCAATAAGGCGCTGGAGAGATGGCTCAGAGGTTAAGAGCTCCGGCTGCTCTTCCAGAGGCCCTGAGTTCAATTTCCAGCATCCACACATGTTACACACAAGTAACCCACACACGTTACAACTGTTTGCAACTCCAGTTTCTGGGGATCTGGTGCCTTCTCTGGCCTCTTCAGAAACAAACACACAGGTGGTACATGGTATAACCACAGGTAAAACATCCACACTCCCCACTGTACACAATATACACTTTATCTCATAACCAGGGAAATAAAGCAAGAGGACATCGGAGGGCATGAATAGGAGGAGGTCACATTGTGCCTGCAAGGATGGTATGGTTCTGTACTTCAAAGAGCTTTACAGGTGCCCAAATGGCCACATTACCGGAGCTACTGTGTACTTGGTGCAGCCCCGCCAAGGCTGCAGTGCCTTCTCCACAGGAAGGAGCCAAGGTTAGACCCTGGATGGCCAAAGCAGTCCGGACAGAAGAGCAATGCTGGCAGCGGCACCCACCTCATCTCAGATCATATCACAGAGCGTGGTGTGGAAACCAGCAGCGTGCCAGCAGAAAAACCAGACAGACCCAGATAGAAGAGGGGACATGAAGCCCATGCAGCTGCAGCCACCTGTGGTCAACAAAGGAGCCCCAAACCTGCCTTTGAGCAAAGGCAGCTTCTTCATGAAAGGGTGCCGAGGAAATACTATCCACATATAGAAGAATGAACTGGACCCCTCTCTCACTCTCTACAAAAATCAATTCACAATGAATCAAAGGCCTTAGTATAAGACCCAAAAATCTGAAACTGACGGGAGAGAAGACGAAAAGACGAGGCACAGGCTGAGACTTCTGACAGGGACTTGGTGTCTTGGGAAATAACAGCAAGGATTAAAAACTGAGGTTAGATAAAACTAAAATGTTTTTACACAACAAAGGAAAAAAGAACAAGGAGACAGACTGGGAGACCTTTGCCAGCTTAACAGCTAACAATTTCTAGAGAACTGAAAACACACACACACATGCACGCATGCAGACACACACACGCACACCAAAAGCCAGTCCATTGATGGGCAAATGGACAGACAGGCATCAAAGGAGTACAAGAAGTCAAAAATATATGACGTGTGCAATATCCCGAGCCCTGGGGGACATGTGGATTAAAATAGCGTTGCTGTGCTCACCCCTGTAAGACCTTCTGCTCTCAGCATTTCTGAGTTGCCTGTAGATCTTCTTCTAGGTCGAGGCCTTGTGAGCTTTCCCTCCTCCACGTTAGCAAGTCTGTTTGTTTTGCCTTACTTAGGGAAGAGCACAGTTGATTGTCTAATACCTCATGGCCAGCCCTGAAAACAGTTGTGTTTGTATATTTAGGAATACACGCATGCATTCATATACACATGCATTCATACACGCATGCATTCATACATGCATATTTGTAGCAACAAGTAAAGATAAAAGAAGCCAAAGCTTTGAAAGTGAGTGAAGAGGGCACATGGGAAGGACTGGAGGGAAGAAAGGGGGAAATGGTAATTATTATCTATTTCTCTTTATATATTATACATATGTTATATAGACATGTGTATATATATATATATATATATGTTAAATGCCATTAAGATTATAGGCCAGGCACAGTGGCCACACCTGTAATCCAAGCACTCAAGAGGCAAAGGCAGGTGGCTCTCTGCATTCCAGACCAGCCTGGTCTACATAGACTCTGTTTCAAAATTAAATTTAAGAACGTATCTTGAGTTTCTATCTTACCCAGGAATTTCAAGTTAGCATAAAGTAGTTACTTGTACAATGTTCGTTGTGATACTGCTCACATAATCGCAATATGGAATCAGCCCAGATGCGGGTCCGCATGAGCTGATAAGGGACATTTGGTGTGCACACACAATTGAGATTTTCTCAATTGTAAAGACTAAAATTGAGCTTTTGTCTTTTTCTCCTCCAGGAAAAATGGATGACCTGAGAGATCATCCTACTAAGGAAAATAAGAAGGCTCAGAAAGAAACGCCATCTGCTTTCTCAGTATGCGGAACCTGGGATTTTTAAAACATGGCTATATGCGAAAGACATGAAAGTGGAGTGGCAGACATGAAGGTGGGGTGGCGGATGGATATGCGTGGAAGACATGAAGGTGGGGTGGCAGACATGAAGGTGAGGTGGCGGATGGATATGCATGGAAGGCATGAAGGTGGGGTGGCGGATGGATATGCGTGGAAGACATGAAGGTGGGGTGGCAGACATGAAGGTGGGGTGGCAGACATGAAGGTGGGGTGGCAGACATGAAGGTGGGGTGGCGGATGGATATGCGTGGAAGACATGAAGGTGGGGTGGCAGACATGAAGGTGAGGTGGCGGATGGATATGCATGGAAGGCATGAAGGTGGGGTGGCAGACATGAAGGTGAGGTGGCAGATGGATATGCGTGGAAGACATGAAGGTGAGGTGGCGGATGGATATGCGTGGCAGACATGAAGGTGGGGTGGCGGATGGATATGCGTGGAAGACATGAAGGTGGGGTGGCAGACATGAAGGTGAGGTGGCAGATGGATATGCGTGGAAGACATGAAGGTGGGGTGGCGGATGGATATGCGTGGAAGACATGAAGGTGGGGTGGCAGACATGAAGGTGAGGTGGCAGATGGATATGCGTGGAAGACATGAAGGTGGGGTGGCAGCTGCTTATTTGCAGGGAGGAAGTGGTCTCTCGGGAGTTGGGGTCGGAGATACCAGAGAGCAGCTGGGGGTGAATATGATCAAAGAATAAAATGTGTACACATGAAGACGTTGTGGGAAGCCGCTGCTTTGTGTGCTACATCTCCACCTTTAAGGAGCAGGGGCAGGCAAGAGAGTCCTTGCTAGCAAGCACGTATTAGACATCTTGTCTCTCTGCAGAGCTGGCAACCAAAGCCAGGCAGGACTTGTGCCCATTGGGAGCCTCGCTGCAGAGGTCAGGCAGCCTCACTCCACAGGGAGGAAGGGGCAGGATAAAGTGCCTGCTTTTAGGTGTGTTATTTGTTATGTTATTATTTGGATTCACAGAAGAAAATGCCACGTTAACCTAAATAGTGTAACATTAAAAGGCTTCCGAGGAGTCTGAAATTACAGTGCGCTCTTGAAGATCTGCAATTAGGAAGTGGCGTGCCATGGTGTACACAATGTTCTCTCCGGAAATAATGTTTCCCAGCGAGCTGCTTCTGAGAACGGGAAGGACTCCCTGTCACTGGGCTTGGTTAGTTGGACCAGCACTGCCACCTTGTGCATGCCTCCCAGCACTGCAGGCAGCCCGCACCTCGGACTCCAATTATCAGGAACATCCCTTGAAGGCAGGGGTAAGCCTGCAGCCCGTGGAAGCATGATTTTTGTTTGTTTCATGTGTATTTTTGTGCATACTTTGCCTGCATGTATATCTGTGCGTCCCATGTTTATTTGGTGCCCTCAAAGGCGGGGGAAGGGTTTTGAATCCCCTGGGAATGTGCTTACAGACAGCTGTGAGCTGCCATGTGGCTGCTAGGAATTGAATCTGGGTCGTCTGGAAGAGCAGCCAGCGCTCTTAACTGCTGAGCATTGTCTCCAGCCCTGGAAGCATGGTTCTACAGAACTCAGGGGTGTGTGGCCACTTTTGTTTGGTATTGTTGCTTGTTCAGTGACTTCATTTCTGTTGCTATGACAAATGCACTGACAGAAAGCAACTTGCGGGAGAAAGGGGTTTATTTCAGTTTGTAATTCCAGATCATGGTCTGTGGTTGTGGGAAAGTCAAGGCAGGGATTTCAGGTGGCTAGTCCACTGTGTCCACAGTGAAGATCAGAGAGAAGTGAATGCGGCACGCCCACCTGCTTGCTTGCTGTGCTCAACCCGGTGAGAATGGTGCCGCTCACAGTGAGTGGGTCCTCCCTCATCCGCTAAGACGATCCTCAGACAAGCCCATAAACCAACCCGTTGTACACAGTCTTCACTGAGTCTCTCCTCCCAGGTTGTGTCAAGTTGGCAGTCCAAGTTAACCACCAAGGCCGAGACAATATGAAATAGCCAGGTGAGCAGTCAATACAACGTCAGTTTCACTGAATTGAAATCAGTACAATTTCCGCGTTGCTACTTGTGCAACTTTCTCACTGTTATAACAAACACCCAGGGAAAGAGCTTGAGGTCACATGGTGCTCAGCCGCAGTCTCGGCTCTGTTCAGTCTAGGACCCACATGGTGCTGTCCACATTCAGGGTAGAGAGATTAACTCCTCTCTTGACTGACCCTAGTTGGAGACTCCCTCACAGACGTGCCCAAAGTTTTGTCTCCTCAGTGAGTGTAGATCCTGCCAAGTTGACAGCATTCGTCGTCACAGTGGCCTGCATGCTTGCCTGCCTTCTTCACTCCTTCCTTCTTCCTCCCTCCCTCCCTCTCTTCTCAGCACAGTTACTACACCAGAGCTTCTTCCCCCGAATTGCAGTTATCCAATTTGTACTTCACACTCAGGGAGCCCGCAAGTTCACACTGCGGATGGCACCTGCTGTACCTCTTTCTTCCTCAAGGCAGCAGGGTGTTCCTGTCCCCACAGTTGCTTATAGACCTCTGAACCTGTATGACCCCGTGTGACCCCCGTATGGCCACTCTGTTGAGATGAGTTTGAGTAAAGTGTAGGCGTCCACACGAGGCAGATCCTGCCCACGTGCCTTGGGGCCAAGCTGCTTTCCATCAACCATGTTTTTTAGGTCTATGGAGCTCTTGTGCAAGTCAGTGTTTGCTCTTCTACAGGGCGTTGCGTAAGTGTGCTGACATCTCTGTCCGTTTCCTCCAGACGTGTGCCTGTCCTCCTCCTACGGTTCCTCTATCACGAGCACAGTGGCTACCCAAGTCTCCTTGGACACATCTTCATTCCTCCTGGATGTGTGCCTAGAAGTTGTGGAGCCCCTGGATTTTGGAGCAGAGGTAGTTTAAGGTCGTCAAAGCCAGCACCTCCCTAAGTGTCGCCAAGCTTGTCAGCTCACGGCCACTCTTCTGCTGCCCACAGTGTGCCAGTGCTGGAGCCCCTATTCTCTCCCAGCATGCCAGCAGGGGGCCCTCGAGGGGCCGGCAGGAGGTGGGCACAGCCAACTCTGTGCCTTTCTGCTTGTCTGCAGGAGGCTTCTCAGGTTCCCACCAGCCGATGCTTCCCTAGGGCCTCAGCTACAGCCTGTCCAAAGAGACCTGAGCCCAGTGTGGGGTGTCAGAGGCTCAGTGCCTCTGGGTTGCCGTGGGTGTTGTCCTCAGTGACCGCCCACATCTCTTCCTGCTCTTTTGTTGTCTTCTCTTAAGACAGGGTCCCCAAAGTGACTGAGGTTGGTCTGGAAATTGCTTTGTAGGCCAGGCTGCCCTTGAACTGTCTTCCTGCCTCAGCCTTCCAAGTTTTGGGACAACAGGCGTGCGCCATCATAGAGCCCAGCTGTTTCCTGCATCCTTCATTTCTGTTCCCTGTCCTTCCTTTCTGCGGTGTCTGCTAAGTCCTGCATTTGGGGGTTTATTTGTGTGTGATAGCCTCTCCCTACGCAGCCCAGGCTATCGTAGAGCTGTGATCATTCTGCCTCAGCCTCTTGAGTGATGGGACTGTAGGCGTGGGCCACCACACCCGGTATTTTTGTTTCTATTGAGTTGTGGAAGTTAGTTCTTCACAGCCCAGTCCCTATCAAATACCTGACTTGAGGGCATTTTGACCTTTTCTGATCTCATCTACTCATTTTTTTAAAATTGTGTGAAAAACTATACAACATGAAAGTTGTCACAGTAACTATTGTGGATGCGTGTGCGTGTGTTTGTGGCTTATACAGGTACATGTATGTGTGTGAAGGTGCACATGCTATATGTAGGTACATGTATGTGTGTGAAGGTGCACATGCTATATGTAGGTACATGTATGTGTGTGAAGGTGCACATGCTATATGTAGGTACATGTATGTGTGTGAAGGTGCACATGCCTGTGTGTGTGTGTAGGTACATGTATGTGTGTGAAGGTGCACATGCCTGTGTGTGTGTAGGTACATGTATGTGTGTGAAGGTGCACATGCCTGTGTGTGTGTAGGTACATGTATGTGTGTGAAGGTGCATGTGCCTGTGTGTGTGTTTGCAGGTACATGTGTTTTTGTGTGATTGTGGAAGTCAACGAACAATCGCAGGTGTCATTCCCCAGGTGCTACCCGTCTGGTCTCTTGAGACAAGGCTTCTCACTTCTGAACCTGCCTAGCTGGCTAGGCTGACGAGCCAGCAAACTCCAGGGACACTGGGATTAGAAGCATATACTCACCACCCTTGGCTCTTATTTTGCATTGGTTGGGGACTGAACCAAGATTCTTGTGTTTACAAGTACTTTGTTGGCCAAGCTCTGCCCCGGCCTGTATTCTGTCATTATTAAATACCTCAGTAGTGCTCAGCAAGTGTGCACATCCACGGGGCTGCTGTGTGTGTTCTTGAGTATGTGAGTTCACTTGTCTGTATGTGTGTGTGGAGGCCGGAGGTTGACATCATCTGTCTTCCTCTTCTACGTTTGTATTAGTTTTTGGGACACCGAGCCCGAAGCTCACGGTTGGCTGGGCCTGCTAGCCAGTGCGGCCCTGGAGTCCGTCTTTGTCCAGGTGACAGGCTCCTGATCCGCCTGGCTTTTCCTAGGTGCTACCACCTGTCCTCGCACTGTGCATTAGGCATTTTCCCCACTGAGTCAACTTTCCCGTCTTGTGTATCTGAAATTCTGAGTCCATTTAACAACCTCTTCACCTCCCTCCTCCCAGGCTGGCAGCCTACATTCCACTTCTTGTCTCTATGGTCGTCAGCCTGTTTTGAGTGATGTAGCAGGATTCCTGAGGCTGAATTCTTTATTTATTTTTAAGATATATTTATTATGTATACAACATTCTGCCTCCATGTATGCCCGCACGCCAGAGGAGGGCGCCAAACTAACTCTTATAGACCAGGCTGGCCTCGAACCCACAGAGATCCGCCTGCCTCTGCTTCCTGAGTGCTGGGATTAAAGACATGTACCACCACTACCCGGCATCCTTTTCTTTTCTCTTTCTTTCTTTCTTTTTTAATGTTCTTGTTTCATTGTTTTATAGTACCTATCCCGGGGTAGGGCGGGCGGTGCGGGGCGTGGTGGGCGGTGTGGGGCCCTGCAGGGCTGTGCAGGAGGCGTGGTGGGTTGGGGCGTGGAGGGACGGGGCCGGGTAGGGCGGGACATGGTGGGTTGGGGTGGGGCAGGCGGGCCGGAGGCGTTATTTCTTTGAGGTGGTGTCATGGTGCACATGCGGACATCGGTTCTTTTCTTCCATCATTTCGTGGGCTGGAACTCATATCCTGCTTGTATTAGCAGCTCGGGAATGATTTTAATGGTGCTGAGCCTTTCTCCATGAGCTTGCTGACATTTGTGTGGCACTTTTGGTGACCTCTGTTTTTAAGTCGGGTTATCTGATATTTAGATTCCGTGTGCCGGGATAGTCACCCCTTAGCAGCCAGAGCCCCCATAGAGCCTTCCTGCACTCCGTAAGCCACTTTTCTCCTCTTGTGACTTTTAGCTGATGCTTTGGTAGCAGGCCCAGGTTGGACATTGCCTCCAAGTCATGCTGATGGTCTTCTGTGCTCTCCCAAGAGCCTCTTCAGTTTAAATCTTGGGCTTAGATCTTCAGTGTACTTTGAATTAGGTTTTGTATATGGCTAATTCATTTTTAAAAAAGGTTTATTTATCATATATATGTGTGTGTGCCTGAGTGTTTGCATGTTTACCATATGTATCCAGTGCTCATGGAGGCCAGAAGTGGGCACCAGATTCCTTAGAGCTGGAACTGGAGATGGTAGTGAGATACCTGAGTGGGTGCTGGGAACTGAACCCGGGTCCTCCGTAGGAGCAGCAAGTGCTCTTAGCCACCAAGCCATTTCTGCAGCTCCAGCCCCACACCCCTTCTTTCCTTCTGCCTGATTATATTTTAATGTGTTTGTGTATGTGTGTGTGTTTTCTTTTTCCCTTTTTAAAATTTGAGGTAGTCCCCTCCCTGTAGCCCAAGCTGGCCTAGATCTCATCATGTAGGCTGAGTAGTGTTTTAGCAAGTAGAAGCCTGGTGTTTTGATGGTTTGTTTTGTTGAGTTTGAATTTTTGTAGCTGGTGCCTAGAGTCGACTCACTAAGACAACAGGCCACAAACAAGCCCTTCTTTGTTTCCTTCTGGAAACTGTGTAACTTCAGTGCTTTCTCTTGGGTTTGTGAGCCCTTGTGCTAGCATCTCTGTGGGAGCTGAGACCGGGGTTGTTTTTCCATGAGAATGTCTTTTATGGACTTCTGCTGGGAACTTCCTGCCTTGCCAAGTGGAGTGGGTGCCGCGACACCCCTGGGCCCCCAAAACTGTTGGGTTCTGCTGCTGCTGGGCTGTGGGACTAGGCCACAGTTGCTGTTTTCTCTGGGCTGTTCATTGTTGAAGAGACAGCGACTCACAGAAGGTCACACTGACCTTCAGATGGAACCCACTCCTGACCCATCCGGATCAGTGGTTGTATACTGCCATACTTGATATCTCAGGGTAGCATGCCACAAGGGGCAGGCTCCAGCAAGCCAGTGGCCTCCTCCTGGTGAGTGGACCATCCCGGTGTGAGAGCACCTTTCTCTACAGAGTTGTGCCTTCCTCATACGTCCAAAGGACAAGGACGGGCTGAGGTCTGTGTTGCAGAGCTGGAAACCGGCTGTGCTCCACCATGGCTCCTCCCCCACCCTCAGTAGATGCTCAGGTCTCTCTGAGCCCCAAGACCCTCCCTGCACCTAGCTCTCTCAGCATCTCCTTCCCCCGTGCCTCAAGTGGCTCCCTTTTCTTTTGTACCTGTGGCCTTGCCCACTCCCCTGTCAGCCACTGGAAACTGGGCCTGTGTTCATGGCTCTACATGGTCTGTTTGCCTCTGATCCCTCTCCTGCCCAGTAGGCACCAAGCATCTTCTTCAGCACCATATAGCAACATTCCTATGAGGCTCACGGAATACCTGACTCCTGGTAGTCAACACAGAGGCTGTCAGAATGGAAGGCAAGAGAGACAGCCGCAGCTTGGAGGGCCATACATGTGACAGTGAGGTCTGTTCCGAGGCCTTCTCTCCACCAACAGCCATGGAAGGACACTGGCATGGTATGTGGTTATGTACCTGTGGAGTCTTCCTTCATCTGTGTGGTATAGCTCACCACAGAGTGGGGCAGTGGCAGGGGCCTGCAGCACCCTCTGGATGAGACATTTCACAAGTTAGACAACAGCAGGGACCTGGCTGTGAGCCTGTAGCAACTTTTGGTGGGCTCTGCTTGTGTCTCCATATTTAGTCAGTCAGGACCCAACTCCATCTACCTGGCACCACCCAGCGCCCTACAAGTTTGAGTTTTGGTGTGTAAGGTGCATTAGAATTCCACGGAGGAGAAAGCAGCACCTGAAGTACCTTCTGGACACACTGGAGAGATGACCCTGGTGCCCAAGCCTGGAGCTCGCTTGCAGGCTTGACCAGTGCCTAAATAGAGTGTGCTCATTCCTGCCATGACCTCTGAGACACCATGCTTACCTGTGGACAGGAATTCATTCCTGTGGCAGCTTCCAGTCTCCAAACACAGGGACCACACATCACGTCAGAGGCCTGCTCCTGATGTCTGGGAGAGCTGGAACGCTTCTCAGCCCTGTGGGTTTGCTCTAAGAGAGCTGGCCCTTCATTGGCACCAGAAGCCCTCTGAGAACTTTGGGTAGCACTTCCCAGAGCTATAGATCTGTTCTGCAATGGACATCTCCTGCTTGGCATCCCAAGGCCTCGGGGAACTTTGAGCTGCCGTACTTCCAAGGGTTGAACCAGCTCTCAGCCAGCATCCTGCAGCTCAAACCTGTTTCATTTAATCCAGTGTAGCAATTTGTCCTTCGCCTTTTACAATTTATTCCCATGGATTAAAAGCTTCTTCCATTTGTGGTTTTTTTGTTTGTTTGTTTTTTCGGGACAGAGTTACTCAGTAGCTCTGGAGCCAGTCCTGGAACTCGCTCTGTAGATCAGGCTGGCTTTGAACTCACAGAGCTCTGCCTGCTTCTGCCTCTCAAGTGCTGGGATTAAAGGCATGCACCACCTCCACCTCCCGGTACCTCCCATTTGTAATCTCTGTCTGCACACTGCATTCTTGGAGAAAGGTGGGACAAGAGCCCAGTTGGGGACAGGTTTTCTGCCTCTGCTTCACTGATGGAAGGCCAGCCACAATGTTCCTGGGACCTGGCTTGCCCCTCCCAGTGGGCCTGGCTCTCCTGGGAAAGCAGGGTGGCAGCTTTTCCCTGTGAGCCATTGTGTGCTAGCCCCTGGCTGACATAGTGGCTCTTCATCTTGGTTTGTGTCAACAGCCTCTGGAGGGTGTGCCACGGGGTAGGTTGTTGGGCTCCCCCAGGAATTTCCACAAGCTCCCGGTATTTATGGCTGCTGGGTCAGGGCTGCAGTTTGAGGACTGTGCTCTGGAGAAGTGAGTGTAAAACCAAGTGGGCAGGGACAGAGGGAGTGGGTGGGGCAGGCTGAGGGCTTAAGTCTCGCTGCAGTGCAAGTATTCATTTGAGAGCTGCCTGGATCCTGAGGATACTAACCTTGGGAATGAATGGCTCTATTTGTGGGTCTACAGGGATGGGTTTGGAAGAAGGGGCTTTATTATAGACCTTCTCTAGGGTGGGATGTAGGGGTACGGCTCCATGACAGAGTGCTTATTCACTGTGTACATAGTGTGCCTCATACCAGTGCCACAGAAAACAAAATACCCACACGCGCGCTCGTTCTACCCCAGCACCCTGTGCCTCTCCCCTTTTGGGTCACGAGGATTGGAGCAGCTTTGTAGGCACAATGCCCCCTGTTGTGGTTGTCCAGCCTATTTCAGTGGCTGACCATGAGCTGAAACCATGGAAACCATGAGCCTAGACAAACATGTCCTCCTTTAAGGTGACTTCCTTGGGTGTTTTTACAGTGCCAGAGAATTAACTAACACGGGGCCATTAGCTGCCTGAGTTTTCTCAACTTCGCAGCAAGCTTGTCTAGAGACTGCCTGGCTCAGAAGCTGGGAGCTGCAGCGTTAGTTAGCACATGTGTTAATGGCTTAGCTCTTGTCCCCGGAACTGTTGGGAGGTTGGGGAATAGTTCATTGCAAGGGTCAAGTGGGAGGGGTTTAATTGTTATGGGCGTGTCCTTAAGGGGGACATTGGGTCCTCAACCCCTGGTGTGTCTCTTATAGGCTGTCATGAGGTGAGCAGACTCCTCTGTCAGGCGTCACACCATGATGTTCTGCCTGACACAGGCTGAAAGAAGGGCTCCCTAGCCAACCACAGACCAAAGCTTACGACACAGCCAGTCAAAATAACCCTTCTGTGTTCCTCTTTCATTAAATTTTAATTCTTTCTTTTCTTTCCTTTTTTTTTTTTTTTTTTGAGTCAGGGTCTCTCTGTATAGCAGTGACTGTCCTAGAACTCACTCTGTAGACCAGGCTGGCCTCGAACTCACAGATCTGCCTGCCTCTGCCTCCACATGGCCCCCAGTGCTGAGATTAAAGGCATGCATATGCAACACCATGGCCGGTCTGGTTTTGTTGAGGCAGGGTTTCATTATGTAGCCTAGCTTGATCTTGAAGTTTGGTTTTCTTTCCTCAGCTTTCCGAGTGCTGGAGTTCCACCATACTGGCTGGTTTTCCTTCCTTCTAAGTTGATTTCCTTTATCTATTGGTCCAGAATGGACAACTGGCTAACAGGAGAGCCAGGGCTGATTCCTTCCTGACACACATACTGCTCATGTCCCTCTCAGCTACAAAGGCTACTTGCAGTGACTTCATGAGAGCCCCCCACCCTCTCCTCACCCTTGCATCTGCCTCTCCAAACAGCAGCACAGGCCAATCACACCAAGGATCTAGATTGTCCCCTAGTATTTCTCCTTAGCCAGTGACCCCACTTTGAGTCTTTCTGCCTCACTGGTATGGCCATTATGTGGACTTACCATGTGTCTTAGTTGGGTTTCTTTTTCTTTTATCTTTTTATCTTTTTTGTTTTTGTTTCTTTCAAGGCAGGGTTTCTTTGTAGCTTTGGAGCCTGTTCTGGAACTAGCTCTTGTAGACCAGGCTGACCTTGAAATCACAGATATCCCCGCCTCTGAGTGTTGGGATAAAAGGCGTGTGCCGCCACCACCCAGCTTAGTTGGGGTTTATATTACTGTGATAAACACCAGGACCAAAAGTACCTAGGGAGGGAAGGGTTTATTTGGCTCCACAACCAGTCGGTCACCAAAGGAAGTCAGTGCAGGAAGGCCAGGCAGGAACCTAGAGGCAGGAACTGAAGCAGGAGCCGTGGAGGGAAGCATTACCATCTTCCTTGTGTCTGTCCTCTTGTTTACAGCTGCCACTGTCCCCACCACAGCATTTTATCTGTTGCTATCCTGCCACTGGAGGGCAAACTCAAGAAGGATAAGAGCTATGTCCCCAGAACAGGAACTTAAAGACATCTGACCAAGTCAGAGAATGCCTCGACAGGAAACAGACAGAGGAGTAATGTTTGTAACAGTGAGTCACCCTGGCTCCTACGTGAGCTGGGACATTAGCAGAGATAGCCAGTGTGTTAACAGGGTGGGGCACATACTGGGTGACAAGTCAGTCTGTCGGGTCTCCAGGGGTGCCAAATTCATAAAAATACCAAAGGGCACAGTAAGAGGTCATGTCCCCCAAAGAGATTCCATAAGGATTCAAACCTGCTGCCACTGGGATCTTGAACTCTTCTAGGCAGCAGAATATATCCCATCATTTCACCTTGAGATAGCCTCACCTCCGCCTAAGGCAGTCTAGAGGACGTTCTCAGTTTCCCCTGAAGGCCTGGGTTTGCTCGAGTCCCGCAGCGTGCGGGTGGGTGGGCTGTCTCTGCACCACGGTTTCAATCAACTCTAGGGAGCCTGCAGCTGTAGTTCTGTCTCCTGGTACCTTTAGATTACCAGTGAGTGCCAGTCTCCGGTGAAATCGGCTAATTCAGCCTAGCCCTACTCAGAGGGTCTAGACCGCAAGGCTGGGATCCCAGAGTTGTAGAGGCTGCCGGGGCAGGAAAATAGCACTGATTGGGCATTCTGGAAGTCCTTGGCCTCTGCACTAGGTGAGGCAAACCCAGAAAGCCCGCCCCATTCATGACGCCCCACCCCCTATGGCTCCAGCCCCATCCCCATCCCCAGCAGACATCCTTCCTGCAGCACACTCTACAAGTGTCCCGCTCTCTATTTTGAAGGCGACTCCTCCTCCACCCCGAGGTCCAGCCCCTACCTCGGATCTTCAGCCCGCACCAACCAGAAGAGCCCCAGGCCTCCAGCAAGCCCCACCCTGAAGGCCCCACCGCTTCCCAGTATTGCTTTGCCTTTGGCTCAGTTCCCACTGAGGAGTCCGCTGTCCTAGCAATGGCTCGCGCTACCGGACCTGAGCGGCGGCTGCTGGCCATCTACACTGGCGGCACCATCGGCATGAGGAGCGAGGGTGGGGGTGAGTCAGCGTACCCACGCCCCAGGCAGAGTGGCCTCAGGGCCTGGCCACTGGGCGCTCCAGGGCTCTCTCTTGCTGTGGGCGGGAACACTTCCTCCGGTGGCTGGGAGTCTTGAAACCAGGTCCCTGGAAGGGGTGAGGGGCATGGTAACACTTCCCGACCTGAAGTGTCCCAAAGCCAAGGGACACAAGGACAGAGGAGGGAACTGGGGAAAACTGCTCTATTCTGTGCCCAAGGCATTGGGAAAGATGCTGGAACATTCCACACCTTCGAACCCTTAAAAGAAAGTCCTTGGGGGTGTGCTTGCTTCCTTGGGGGTACGGGACACCAGCAGAGCTGCTTGCCTGCTCTCTCCCCTCAGAGAATCCTTAGTTTTCCCAAGGTAAGGGACAAGCTCGTCTGCCCTCTAGGAGCTTGGGCACTAGGGTCAAGGTCATCCAGACTGTTGGAAGGCCGTCCTCTGACAACATCCTGCTGCCTCTGGTTGGGACACCTTGGTGAATGCCCCCACTAGCAGGTAGGACCATGGCCAGTTTGCTTGGCCTTCACCTGAGTGATGGATAAAGCAAATGAACCCATGAAGAAGCTGAAGCCTAGAGGGTCAGTTACTGCCCCTGGGTTCTGGGGTACAGTGGATGCGGTTGGGCTGTGTTGGGGCTGCTCTGAGCCAACTCCTTTGAGAACACAGAGGCTCCTGGAAGGAGTGGCTGCTGGACACAGGAGAAAGTGGGGCCAGACCAGGAGCAGCAGTGCAAGGGGAATGGGGAGGAGCCCAGGAAATGGCTCTGCGGCCAGGCCTGCTCCACCTCTTGTCGCTTCCCCTCTAGGCCTGACATGTGGGCACTTTCGGTCTTGTTGTGGTCAATTGGAATGTCCTACACTAAGGAACACATGAACTCTGACACAGTCCCACCTGTGGTGACACTGTTCCCCATGCCCCCCTGGGTGTTCCCATGGGCTCATTGTGTGTTAGGTTTCACTAAGAGGCAGCGAGGGCATGGTGGTCAGGAAAGCCAAAGACTGTGATGGCCCAAACCCCAGTGCAGTGGGGTGTGGGTTTTCAGATGGGGAAAGATCTTCTAGACCCTCAGAAGGCTGTTCCGGGCTCTGGGATCTGCGAGGCCTGGGAAGAGGTAGTGACTGGCAGGCATCTACTCTGTGCTAGAAGCCCCTTCCTCGGAGTGGCAGACACTCCACCCAAGGAGCTCAGAGTGACCAGTAGTCTTCCCTGCAGAGGTACAGGCAGCTCCCAGGTCAGCATCTTCTGGCTCAAAGCTGAGGGCTCTGCTCCCAGACCAGCTGCTTCTAGGCCTTCATGGGACCCCACATCCTGCAGCCGCTCACCCTTTCCCTCTTCAGAACAACTTTAGGGAGCCCTGGGCTCAGTCTGCAAGGACATGGGAGAACTAGAGAAGAGGTCTGGCCTTTGATGACAGGGACACAGGATCTGCACACATGAATGAGTAGCCAGTGCTGGGACTTGGAGCCTTGGGGTCTGCCTCAGGTAGAGCCGAAGTCACCCCTTCTTCAGATACAAAGGGGTGAAGTGGCACCTTGATTTTCTCTGAAGGGAAAAGGTCTCCAGGAATGGGCGGAACCCAAGGCACGGCAGGTTGAGGATAAACCTATGCCTGAAACCTGGGGCTCAGGCAGGTCCCAGCCCTCTGCGTGCCCTGCTGTCGAGGTTGCTGAACTGTGGGCTGCAGGCCCTGGATGGCCCCACTGGTATGAATGATTAACCAGCTTGGCCCTGCTTCTGTGGGCCCTGGCCCCTGGTGAGTGGGAGTGGTGGCTTTCGCTGCAGAGGAGCTGTGGAGATTGTCGCTGTTGGGACAGCTCGTGTGTCTGATGGTAAACACTGCCTAACACTGTGTGATGAGCCCTGCCAGGGCAGGAGAGGGCAGGAGAGGGCAGAGGTACAGCATGGCTCACCTCTTCACTGCCCCTTCCAGATGTCACAAGTCAAAAATCAACATGTGTCCAATGACCACAAGTCTGGACCCAGGCATGTGTGGGTGACACCTGGGCACTGTGTTAGCTAGGGTCCCTCTTGCCTGCTGCCCTTGGGAGCCATTCATTGCAGCCACCACGGAGGGACAGCTAAGCTTCTGCACAGAGTAGCCAAGGTTGCCTCCTGCCTAGTGGTCACAGCTGGCCCCAACCATAGAGTCTTGTCAGTTGGGATGATGCCCAGTATGGCAGCTGCACAGGCCATGAGGTTCCAGGTAGGGTGGGTGGGGTCAGCATCCCAGGGTTGTATGCTTTGGGGGTGCACTCTGTGGGAAAAGAATGCAGCTTACAAAATAAGAGTTGGGGTGAAAGCCAGTGTTAGAACACTGAAAGAAATCACAGCAAATTCTAATTTAAAACACTGTTGTAGAATCCAGAAAAATGGTCTCATTGGCGGCTCCTGGCCTTCTTGTCTGTTCCTTCACACTTTTCCCCCTCCTAGCACCTTGTCACATGGTAACAAGTTTATGTTTCCTCTCCAGAAAGAAAAACATAGGAGAGTTTAGCTTTCTTTTGGCTGGTTTTGATGCTTCCCAGATGCCACCCTTCAAGGTGGGGCTCTCAGTCCGTAAGCCCTCAATCCAGTTCATTCTGGCCTCACCAGTGTGCCATGTGTCCCCAGGAGCCATTGCCCATGGTCAGAGACAACATGTCCATCATCCCCTAGCCTAAGCACCCATCTCACTTTCCCTGTAGGTGACTTCCAGGTTTCTATGGCTACTCCAGTGCCATCTGCTGTCAGGGGAGCTCACGTGGAGAGTGAAGGTCCAGGTGTCCTGACGCTGCCAACCAACCAGCATGGAAAGCCTCAGGGACCGTCCCTCTTTCTGGAGACAAAGTTTAAAGTCTCAAGACCTTGACAGAGAACTCTTCCTGCTCCTCCACCTCTGGTGGCTGCCAGGGTCTGTCATTCCTCCTGTCTGTAATGCGACAACCTCCCTATTCTGTTTGTCGCATTGTCAGGGGACAGTCTCTATGTGTTCATACATGAACACAAGGGTGGTCCTTTCGAGCCGCCCTCCCAGGGTATTAGACACAGTCATAGCACCAGAAACTGTGTGGTCCTGAGTAGCTTGGGTGGCTCCTGCCTGTGGAGGCAGGCTGATGTCCTGGTCACTCTGGGGGCCCATGGGGCTGGCTGGACGTTCAGGGTTTATCACTTTTCTGAGCTCTGTCCGTGAAACATTTCCATAAGTGGCAGCTACAGCAGCAGACAACAGCAACAGCAAACTGCACCCATGAAGTTTTACGAACTCCGTACCGGGCTCGCGGGGTTGGGGGAAGCTGGGAGACAGGGGGTGCCTATTGAACCTGGGGGCATCAGTGGTGGGGGACATCTGTGTCAGCTCCGAAGTCTGCAGGGCTCCTGACCTGCACCTGGGAGAAATGGGAGCCCATCTGATTTGTGTTTAACTTGTGACCATGTTCTCAAGAACCAGGTCCAGCCGGCATCAGTGAAAGGCTGGCAGCAGCAGCTGGAGCTGCAGGCTAGCTGGGTACAAGAGACAGGGTGATGCTGCTAGGGGAGGAGGGGTTGGCAGGGGCCTGGGGCTGCCTGGAGTACCCTTATACTTACTAAGAAATAGGACGTAGCCCAGAGTATACTTGGGGAAGATGGAGCCCTGGCCAGGTGGTTGGCTGGATGCCTACCATGCCTGCTGACAGGAGGCTGACACAGGCATCAAACCTGCTTGGAGTCTGGCACTCCTGAGGCCTGCAGGTCTGCAAGCAGGGCCGAGCCCTCACCTTGGTGCTCCTCGGCTCCAGCCACATGTTCTGGGGTGAGTTACTGGCAGTTTGATTCAGGCGTGGTGTGGTGTGGGGAAGGAAAGCCTGCTAGGTCTACTCCCCGCTGACCCTGACCAGAGATAGGAGATCCTCCCCAGAGCCCTCAGAAGTGTATGTCCTCACGACAGCACGTGTAAGTACGCGGCCTTGTGACAAAGGCATCTGCAGATGTGATCAGAGAAGAGGCCAAGGGAGTCTGGCTTTGAAGATGGGGAATAGGGTAATAGCTGGGATTGAGCCCAGTGGACAAGGGTCCCTATGCCTGCAGCATGTGAGATTGATTCCATAGTCAGGGCTTCGCTGCAGAAGCTCTGGTGGCAGGTGTAGCGTGCCCATCTGATGGTGGGAAATGACGGCCAGTCTGTCGAAGGACCAGGGTCTCGGCGATAGTGATGCAGCCGTAGGAAAAGGTCTGGGCAGCAGAGACTAAGGCTGTCACCCAGTGACACCCAGGACTGCCACACCACTGCCTCCTCCTGAGGTCCCGTGTGCTTCTCTGGGGACATTTTTGTCTTCACTGCTGTGTGTAAGGATCAGCACGAGGGGCCCCTCACACGGGCCTTGAGAGAGGACTGCCTGAGGAGGTTACCCAATCTGCCCAAGGTCACAGAGCCAACCGAGGGCAGAGCAACAGCTGGGACTTTGCTCTTGTCTCCTGGGACTTGTTTTCTGCCAGGCAGTAGTGCCCTTTAGGGTGTCCTATGAGCAGGGGTCACAGTGTTCCCTTAGATCCAGGTTTTGGGGATTTCTAATGCTGCAGGCTGGGTTGGGGCATTTGTGTGCTTGGCTCTCTGTTTAGGGGACAGGGCCGGAGCCTGAGATGGACCTTGGAGGAGCTGTACACAGTCCATACCCTCTGGGAAGCCTTGAGCTGGTCAGGGGGCTTATGGGAAGGGCATTAGGGCCTAGGCACCAGAGATGACTTCCCAGAGGGGTTGCCTCAAGCTGGGTCTTGAAGTACCTACTGGATGAGAAATGGGGCAGGCGGGGGCAGTGTCAGCCTGTGGGGGTAGAATTGTGAGTGTCCATGGCAGTCACCGAGTTCAGTCCTGGAGAGGGCCTGGCCCTATGGACTCCCCTTGGTGCAGTGTACAGACATATTTGGTACAAGCAGAGGCAGAGCAGGGCGGAGTGGTGCTTAGCGCTTCTGGGACTGCCTGGGTTTGAGACTAGAACTCAATCAGGAGTCAGCTCCAAAGGACAATGCCAAAGCTTCAGGAAGAAACTGCTACCCAAGTTCCCAGGGGCCTTGGTGGCAGCTGAGGCCCAGCTCAGCCGAGGCCCGGCCCCTGCCCCAGTCCAGGACCTGACACCCAGGAGGAAGGGACGGGGGTCTGTCTGACTGTGGGAGTTGGTGCAGCCCTGGCCTGGAGCCCACACTCTGCTTGGACTCTGTCTGCAGTGCTGGTTCCTGGGAGAGGCCTGGCTGCTGTCCTGAGGGCACTTCACATGTTCCACGATGAGGAGTACGCCCAGGCCCACCGCCTGCCCGAGGACACGCTGGTGCTGCCGTGAGTGGGCATTCTTTGGGGCCCGAGGCAGGGACGGTGTGCAGCTCCCCTGGGGTTGAGAGGGTAGGCAGGGCCTGGAGCCAGAGGGTACAGCCTCTGTTGCCCTGGGACTTCCATGTGAGCCATCTGCATGAGACATCCCGGACACTTCTTGAGTGAGGTGCACTGTGGTGTCTGCGGCTCGGCTCACTGCCTTCCACCTCTCCTCCCCACTAAGCTGAGCCCGCAGGGCCAGGAGTAGAGGAAGCCCTAGCAAGCATGGTGAGGATACCTCTGTCTAGGTACCAAACCTATCAAGAGAGCCGGGGCTGACCCAGGGGCCTTTCCCTTTTCAGCATGGCTGTCTTGTGTATCCTCACTGCCCTCAGCTACCGTATGCCCTTCAAGGCTGAGTGAGGTAGACTTCTGCTCTCCAGGAGCTGGTCTGAACTGGTGTAGGGGATGACCCTGCTCAAGGCCAGCCTGTCTGCCTCAGTCTTTGTCCCTGAGCACTCCAGGTGGAAGGGAGGCTGGTCTTGAACACATGATGTGAGACTTGCCTATGAGGTGGAGCCCATCCACACTAATCACAAAACCCCTTCCACGGGGTGGGGGATGGGGTTGCCAGGCACAGCCCCAACCATATCCCAGCACCCCACAGCCTACTCCATAGCCCCATCCAGAATGCCATAACCTTGCCCATACCCTAGCTGGAGAGAGCAGTGGAGGTGGGGCAGCATGGGAGACAGGTTCTGCCTCCTGCAGCCCGGCCAGTCCTGACCAGAGGATCCTCTACACGGTGCTGGAGTGCCAGCCACTCTTCGACTCCAGTGACATGACCATCACTGAGTGGGTTCAGATTGCCCAGACCATAGAGGTAGAGGGTGGGAGTGTGGGTGGGGCTATGAGGCGTGGGCGGGGCCGGAAGGCTGGATTGGACTGGAAAGTGGGACCTAGCAAGTGGGCAGGGGGAGGTTACGGTGCAGGAGGGCTGGAATACGGGAGGAACAGGGATATGGGAAGGGTGGGGTGTGGGAGGGGCTGAATGTGGGCGGGACTGGAGGGCAGGGCAGGTTCCCTGCAGAAGCACTGTGGGCTTATGATCAAGTCTGTCCACCTGAGATCTGGCGGTGACCTACAGGGCAGCGCAGCCTCAGGAAAGTGCTGGGTCCTGGGCCACACACTGTGCACAGTCTGAGGCCCTTTCTGCCACACGAGTAGAGGCTGGTTGCTCGTACTATTGGCCTGTTCCAGTTAGTAGTGTGGTAGGCCGTGTGGGGGCTGACTGGCTTTGTGGGCCTGACTCACCCCCACGATCTCAACCTTGGAGCTGCCTCTCTGCTTTGCCCTGGAGCCGCCCCCGCCTTCCCTAGTTTGCCTCTTCTCCCAGGCTCCTGCCCCAACTGCCAGCTCCGAGTTGCCCATTTCTGGAGCCGGGCCATTAATGGGCACTCCCAGACTAGGCTGTGGTGGCTCAGGGCCATCTTCCTCACTTGTGACTGACAGGGTTTCCAGGCTGGGTCCAGGTGGTGTTCCTCTGTCGTGAAGCAGGGCAGGCCATCTTCTGGGCACCAACCCAACAGCCTGATGCGCTTCATAGCGGGTCGCTAAGCCGCTATACCTCATATGGCCAGCAGAGGGCACTCCGCTCCTTGAGACTCCCTAGTTCCTCTTTTTGTCTTTCAATGAGTCAGGAGGCTCTGGCAGGAGCCTCTTAGCCCTCAGAACTGTTGTCTTGGCAGCCATAGCTTTGGCTAGCATACCACCAGGAAGTGATGGTCAGAGGTGTCCAGCATGGCCAGTTTGCTCCTGGGAGGCACCAGCTAGAAGTCTGTGAAGCTGTTCCCAGCAGTGTCCAGAGTCCCTGGGACCCACATCCCCTCATTCTTTAGAGCGAGTTACAGGGGACTCCAGGCAAAGACTGGCCTTCCAGACAGGGCCTGTAGGGGGAGATGAAGTGGTGCCATGCCAAGCCCTCTGCCAGCATCCAGGCCTTTCCTCTTTCTCATGGCCTGTGAGGAAGTAGCTGCCTGCAGCCATGTTCCCCAGAGAAGGCCAGTGGTCGAGAGACCTGGTCCGCCCTGAGCTCATCCCTTCCAACAGAGACACTACACACAGTACCAGGGCTTTGTGGTCATCCATGGCACGGACACCATGGCCTTTGCCGCCTCGGTGCTGTCCTTCATGCTGGAGAACCTGCAGAAGCCTGTGATCCTCACCGGGGCCCAGGTAATATGTCCCACGGGTCTCAGTTCTCGGTGGCACAGAGCGGGCCTTGTCCAGCCCTGGCTGCTGCCGGGGCACCTGTTTCTGGCACCGTGTCTGCTGTGTGATGCCAGTTAGGGTGTCTCTAGACACTTGAGGCATTGGCCATTTCACTCTCGCTGAGCTCCTACCAGTCCCTGAGACTAGGGACCCACGGGCTCCTGGAGGTCTTGTCCATTGAGGCCTCAAGAGTACCCAGAGCTGAGCCCCTTACAGCTCTGCCATGTGGGGTTTCCTTTCTTTCCTCTTCTCCCTATTGGCTACCCACTGCTACCACCTGAGACTCAGCATGGTAGGCGCACATAGAGCAGTACAGGGGGAGACTCCCTCACCCCCACCCCGTTCCTCTTCTCTCTGATGCCGTCCCTAGCAATCCTCACATATGACATCCCCTTCTCTTGTCCTAACCTGCTGTGCCCTTTCCCAAACCAAGGTCAATGGAATGCTATGGAAAACAACTCTATGAGTGAAGGCTGTCTTGGGGTTTCTGATACTTATGGGTGACCATTACAGCAATCCTACCCAAGTCCTCCAGAATCCCTCATGGGGCAGGGCCAAGACCTCTGGACAGGATGGCAGCACCTGGGTCCTTTTGAACACAACCTGGGGGAGGTTCCACCAGGCAGGAGTGGGCCCAACTGGCCCCCACGGGAGACCTCTTGCCAGAGTGCCAGGTGTTGTTGGGAGTGGTGGCTCTGTCTCTCCCTTTTCCCAGAGAAGCACCTAGTATAGTAGCCCTACTTGGAGAAGACCCATGACAGGGCATCCCTAGCCTTTGTTATTCCCAGGGGAAGTGGGGCCCAATGTGCTTAGATCTCCCCAGCTCGTGCGCCGTAGGAGGGTGCACAGTGCACCTCCAGGGGCTGCACTGACAACTGCCTGACCATTCTCTGGCCAGAGTCTCTCTGCATGTCTCACTTCAGTCCTGCCCACTGTGTCCTCTTGGGCACTGCTGAGCTACTCCCAGCATGGTGTGTGGCACACTTAGGCAGTGGAGGGACAAGCCAGACTACCCCGCGTGCCTCAGGAAGGACACTGTCCTGCAGCCCACCCAGCTGCTACCCTGGGCTCCCTGCCTGGCTCCCAGCTCTTGGGGTAGTGAGGAAGCTGGCCTTTGCAGCCGTGTGGAATGGGGGCCAGAACTGGACCTGGGTGCCTCCTGGTTGCTTCCTCTCTGTGGCAGCCAAATGGAGCTGCTTAGAGAAGGTTGGCACTGTCAGAAGAAATGCCAGTGGTTCCCAGCCCTGGGAGTTGGCTAACTGCCTCAGACCCCTGTCTCAGCTTCTCTCCCTGCCTGAGCCTGAGAGGTTTCCTGGAGTGGGGGAGCCGGGTATGTCCTGGCTCCCCAGGCCTCAGCCACCTCTCTGACATCTCCCCAGGTACCCATCCATGCCCTGTGGAACGATGGCCGTGAAAACCTGCTGGGGGCCCTGCTCATGGCTGGCCAGTACATCATTCCTGAGGTATCTGGCCTGGCTACAGAAGCGGCCTGGGTGGAGGGTGGGACGGTGAATGCCAGAGAGCTTATGGTTATGGCCCACGTGGGGACCCACAGGCCAGAGGTTGGAACGGTCTTGAAAACATGTGTCCCTCACCTGGAATTGACAGAGCCAAGGAAGGGAAGCTGTCCCCCACCGACATTCTTGTTACCAGCCAGGCTTTATGTTGTAGATATTCTACACTTGTGTTTACATATACATGAGTCCATGGAAATGGACTGTGCCCACATTAGGCTATGGAGTCTGTTGTGTCTCTCCTCATGGGCCCTCTGTCTCACCTGGCAGAAGAGGAAGAAAAACAGGTGGGTCTCTTACAGGCCAGGAGCAGCTTTGTCTGTAGCAGTCCCGGAGACTGGTGGTGTTAGGGTTAGCCATTAGGAAAGAACAGCAGGCAGGTCAAAGGTCACCCCAACCTCCTTCACCCTAGAGGAGTCTCTTGAGTCACTGGCTCCCCATACACTGGGTAGGTGCTGGCTAGCAGGACCCTGCCTGCTGATTACCTTCCAGGTTTGGTGTGTTGATGGTGGTGGGGTTGGGGAGAACTGGAGGATGTCGGGGGCCAGCTCTGAGTTGTTGTCTTTCCCTCCACAGGTCTGCCTATTCTTCCAGAATCAGCTCTATCGGGGCAATCGGACAACCAAGGTGGACGCGCGGAGGTTTGCGGCCTTCTGCTCCCCCAACCTGCCCCCTCTGGCCACTGTGGGTGCAGATGTCACAAGTAAGGGGATCTGAAAGCAGGGCCCGCTGGCTGGGAGTGAGAAGGGGGACCCTGGGGTCTTGTGTGGAGGTGAGAAGCCTCTGTGAGGAACATGGGCTCAGAGCGGGGAGGGGGGTCTGGCTCTTGTGGGTACTGTCACACCACATGACCCCCAGCCGGGAAGTCCCTCTCTATGACAGTCTGTGGCTCTGTTGCACACACGGGTCCTTCTGAAAACCTAGCTTTTGTGTTCCAGAGGGTCCTGGTCCTGGGGCTTCCATAAGGGCATAGCAGCTCCTTACCCTAAGTGTGGGCAGCCTCTGATGCCAGTCGGGCCTTGACTCTAGTGGCCCCTGCTTTTCCACCTTAGATATAAATCTGAAGGGCCTCTGTCTCTCTGAAATTGGGGCAGCTGCCTCCTGGTCCTTTAGGCCTGTCCTGTCCAGGTGTAGAAGAGAATTGAAGAGCCACTGATCCTGGGGCAGGTGCACCACTGCCCACGGGTGCCGGGTTCTCCAGCACCCGGACCTGCCTAGTAACTGAGGTTCTGGTCCCTGACCTGTCTGTGTAGTTCTCGGGGAGGTGCTGGCAGGGCTATCTTCCACCTGGGAGTCCTGCACCCAGCAGGACTGGGATCCATGTGCATCATCAGGTCGGGTTGCTAGTCTGGAGTCAAAGCAGCTCTTCTGACAGGACGATTGGCAGTGTCCCAGCTCTCTAGGAGGGCGGCGGCAGCTCTCACCCACACTGTGCTTCTGCTGGGCACAGCAGGTCCTGTGGGTGGGACACTGCGTTGCTGGGACCTGCAGGTGACTGTTCTTGGTATTCTTCCTGTGTATCAGAAGCTGAGGTTCAGGAGGAGTAGACCCTCCAGAAAGGGTAGGGCTACTCCCTCAAAGCCTCCTCTCTTCCCTCCCTGATAGAACTCCAGGGTCTCAGCTCACCCTGGCTTCCCCCTGCATGCTCTTTCCTGCCACCCGCCTAGAATCTTCTAGGTAGTGAAAAACCCTAAGCCTGCACCCCGGTGTCTCTGGAGTGGCAGAGGTCCACTTGCTCTCTGGGGCTGGACCTGCTGAAGCTCCGGTGGAAAGGCCTACATTAGATGGTACCTGTGGTAGTCTATTATCCCATGTTGGCACCAGTGGCCCAGGGAGGGGAGCAGTGACTGTGAGCACTGCCCTGCAGCTCAGTTCTCCAAGCCTGAGTCACTCCTTACCCAGGCTCAGGGTTGGAGCATCTCCTGTGGGCAGCGAGGCCTTCACCCTGAATCTAAAAGCCTCTGCCATGCTGGGGCACCTGGTCTGCAAGCCCAGCCCATCAGTAGCTTCCCTAGCCCAGAGCTGAGGCTCACTGTCAGTACCAGCCCAATATCCTGATGTACCGTCCTGCGTGTGTGGGTGTGTGGGAACCTGCACCTCCCCTTCTTGCTATTGTCAGGCTGCCCGGCCGGTTCTGACACCTCATGTTGAGAAATCTGGGGTTCTGCTCAGGGTGTGGCTGTGGGGCCCTGGGGAGGGGTACTGGGGCTCCTGGCAGCCACCCCAGGACAGAGTCCTGATGATCTGTGTGACGCAGGCCTCCCACAGGCTGCCGCCGACACTTCATATATCTTCGGGGACATGAGGGGAGCAGGGGACCATCCCTGATGACAGACATGACAGACTCCAGCTGCCCAGTTTGCTCTGCCCTGGCACAGGGACACGACACACTGGGGACAGCCAGGTCTTGCTGGTCCTGCCTATTCTTGTGTGTCTGTGCCACCCCCGTTGTCCTTACCCCCAGTTCCTTCTTCCAGATCTGCCTCTGCTGGGAAGCCCTCCCATCGCACCAGAGCAGAGGAGCTGAGGGAGCGTTCACTCCTACTGGAAAGGTGCCCTTGATCTTGCTGCCCACTAGCTAGGATTCTTTTGCCATGCCTTTGACACACAGACATGTGGAACTCAGTGCCCTTCTCTGTACATGGGAGCCCCCTGCCTCCCAGAAGCCACTGGGCCACCTCAGACACTAAGCTAAGGGCAGACTTGACTCCCAGGTTCAGTCTCTCGCCTGGAACGTAGCAGGGGCTATTAAAATACTGACATGGCAGCCAGGGTGAGTCACTGCTGCCTTCCCCTTTGTGTTCCAGAGTCCCCGTGGGGAGGACTTAAAGGTCCTAAGGAGAGGCTTCCTGGCTCCTAAGGAGGGTGGCTGTCCATGGGGCAGTCCTTTGTCTCCACGCAGCCCTTCTCTGTAGCCATAACTCTTCTGGTGGCAACTAACCCCCACCCCCAAACCTTATCTGCCTGCCCAGCTGAGGTGCACAGCCCTAAATTAAAGGACATCTCAGGCTGCCATTGTGTGAGCTGATAGATGCCGTAGCTGGTAGGGTGGGCAGCTTGCTGCTTGAGGACCCTGCTCCCTCTCCTGCCCCTCCTTCCCTCATCCCTCACTCCTCAGTGTGTGTTCAGAATATTGTCCAGTTGATTATCACATGTAACCGCTCTGGCAGACACAGCAGCCAGGCCTCCTGAGTCGATGACCCCTGCACCTTGCATCGGGGCAGGAGGACAGAGCACGGGCAGTCGTGGAGGAGGTGCCTGACTTCTATGCACAGCTCCTCAACGGAGACCATTCCCCTCTCCAGAACTCAATTTTCCTGGGCTGAACTGGAGGACCCTGGGTGCCATTTAGTACAGGGAAGTCACCAACATCCCATCTCTGTTGGGCTGGAGGCATCCGAGTGGCCAGAATCATGAGGTGCAGGGGATAGCTTGCCATGCCTATTCCCGCCCACAGCTAGGGCCTGGGCATTGACCTTACAGTGACCTTTGACCCTAAGGACATGGTACTCATCTGGAAGGTCACCAGAATGACTGTTCAAGGGATGCTGACCCCATGTTCCTGCTGCTTTCTTCCCTCCCCAGCCTGGGTGTGGGAGGGATGATGGACACAGCTAGGCTGTTTGTCAGAGGATGCAGCCTGGCCTTCCTCTGGGACCAGCAGACTGCGGCTCCAGCCTTAGCACGTGCTGGTCCCTTTGCTGGGAGTTCTGCGTTCCACGCACACTCTTCTTCAGCATAGGCTGGCTTGTCTGCCCTTCTCCCTCGCCCGTCAGCCATGATCCCCAGCCCTCAGCTCCATCACCCTGGTCACCACCTTATTATCACTGCTTGGCTAGTGATTTTTCTCCTGACACCTCCTCCCAGCCCATGGGCTTGCCGTGGAGCCTGGCTTCGGCCTGAGGGAGACCAGGATGGACAGAGAGGGTGGGCATGGCAGGCTAGGCTGCAGCTGCCTGTGACCTGCAGCTTTGACTCTTGTTCTCTGTCCTCAGTCAACCGTGAGCTGGTACGGAAGGCCAGCCAGAAGGACCGTCTTGTGGTGCACAGCAATATGGAGCGTGACGTGGGCCTGCTGCGCCTTTACCCTGGGATCCCTGCCTCACTGGTAAGGAAGCCTGAGGGCCTGCTGCCTGTAGTGCTCTCCATGGCCCCCAGGGCCCCCCACGCTATTGGCTCCCTCCCTCTGTCTCACTCAGGCCTTTCTCAGTCCATGGTCTACAAAACCTGCCAGCCTACCCGTTTGCACACCTTTCTTTCTCAGCTGGGCTCAGCTCTTCCTGGGCTGATGTCTAGCCTGCTTGGGCGCAAGGCTGAGCACTTAAGCCAAATGTGGGCTTCTTTGTGTGGACACTTGATGCCTGTGGACACTTGATGTGGGTGTGGCCGCAGAACCCCACTTTCTATTGCTCCTGTTTTCTTTTCAGACGGGGTCTTAGCCTATAGTCCAGGCTGGCCTGTGTGTCCTCTTCCCGCCTCAGCCATGCTGGGTCTCTGCCTCTTCTTGTCTTGTTTGTGGCCCTCCCCCGCTTCCTGTCACCAGCCTCTCGGTACCAGCTGTTCCTTGGGTGACTGGCACCTCCCTTACCTGTTATTCAGGATGCTGGGTGGACACAAAACTGTCCTCTGTCCTTTGCATGGAATTGTCCAGCCTGGGGGAGTCTGGGCAGGGCCCTGTCTAAGGGCCTCTAAGTGTCAGGAGCCCAGGTCCTCCTGGCTAGCACTAGATGGATGGGGGAATACCAAGGCTCAGCTCTCCCCACAGTCAGACAGAGCCAGGCTACCCCGAGAGGGAAGTCAGACAGTTGGGAAGCAAGGACAAGCCCTGCTTGCTGTTCTTGCTGGCTAGAGCTCCCCCAACCTGTGTCCTGCCTACACAGGTGCGGACCTTTCTGCAGCCCCCACTGAAAGGGGTGGTCATGGAGACCTTCGGCTCTGGGAATGGGCCCACCAAGCCAGACCTGCTGCAGGAACTGCGGGTGGCATCTGAACAAGGCCTGATCATTGTCAACTGTACCCATTGCCTTCAGGGGGCTGTGACTTCGGACTATGCGTCTGGCATGGTAGGGGAAGACAAGGGGCCTGGGGAAAGGTAGTGAGACAGCTTGTGTCTGGATTCTGCTGCCCTTAGCCAGGGGAGGTCTCTGACACAACCTCCCTCTGCCCTCTCACAGGCCATGGCAGGAGCTGGCATTGTTTCAGGCTTTGACATGACGTCAGAGGCTGCCCTGGCCAAACTGTCCTATGTGCTAGGCCAGCTGGGGCTGAGCCTGGATGACCGGAAGAAGGTGTGTACACCTTGGACTATTCCAGGGACTAGAGCACCTCTGTGCAAATGCGTGCCTGCTGACTCCTGAGGGTGCTGGGGTGGAACAGAGTACTTGTGTCTGTTTTGGAAGCAGAAGGGGAATTCCCTGTGGGATGATAGGGCCAATGCTGACCCAGGTCACCCAGTCCACACTCTTACCCTTCTCTGGGGAACCTTGGGTTCTGAGTTCCAGTTTAGCACCCCTACACTGCTCCTCACACCCTGTCCTGCTTCCTCCTTCCCAGGTGGACTCAGACTCACAGGCCTCCAGGCCCATAGGCTGCCAGACCCTGGTTGAGGCCTTAGTAAACCCTGAGCTTATAGAGAAGGGGACAGTGTTAACCTTCTTTGGGGGGATTAGTGGGGTCACACTAAGTCCTTATATGGGTAGAGCACTGAGGTGGCCTACCAGCCCTGTGGCAGGCCCATCTCCCTGCCTGGGGATCCAGGTCCTCTCAGCTAGTCAGAACTCCCTGGAGCTGTGCTGGCTCAGCCTATCAGCCTTGTGTCCTGTTCTAGCTGCTGGTCAAGAACCTTCGTGGGGAGATGACATTGCCTGAGACAGATGAGCACCAGTCCTTGCTGCAAGATGGCGTGTTGGGCCACCAGATAGCATGGCTTCTCAGTCTGAATGGCAGCCAGGTACTGGCTGCACTGTGGGGGAGTGGCGGGGCCTGAACACCCTCTCGGGATGGCAGGACCCGCCATCTACTGCCACTGTCCTGGCACAGGAGGAGGACCAGGAAGGAGGTGCGGGGTGGATAGTGCGGATTTGGAGGGATCATAGGGCAGAGTTGGGGAAGGGGCCTGTCTGCCATGTGGAGGTAAGAGATGAGAGCGAGAGCCTGCCGCCGTAGCCAGGGCCTGTCAGTCCTGGCTTGGAGCTCAGACTGGGGTAAACCTAAGCAAGGTGAGGGTGCTGTCTGTCCTGGATGTTGAATAGTCAGGGCTGATTGGGGTCTCTTCAAGACTTTGAGCTGGGGGTTCTAGGTCCCACACCTGCACCTTGGAATGTGGTCTAATTTCCCAGCTTCCCTCTGCCCTCAATACTTGAGAGTCTAGACCCTGGAGGGCGTGGGGAAGCTGAAGACCCAAGAGCCCAGGAGGTGGCCCCTCCTAAGCAGCCTTATGAGCCAGCTGGTTAATTGCTCCATGCTGGCTGTGGGCGGTGACCTATCATTAGGGTGGCTGTGTGAGGTTCCTAAACCCTGGAGGGCCCAGCTGGCCAGAAGCTATCACAAGGCTGTGATTAAGCCAGCCATGGACGCTGGACAAAGTGGCACTTTGAAGGCCTTCTGGGACCTTGGAGAGCCTCTGGGTGCTCCAAGAATATTATATCTGTGTGCTTAGACCCTTTTGGTGGATGTACGGGGGCGGGGCTCCACCATTTCCCATGCTCCCTTAAGGATGACTTGACTATCATCCTGTCAGCAGCAGAGGCAGAAAATGAAACAGATTTTGGGGGTCAATGGTAGTTCTGAGACAGAAGATGAAAGAAACCTGGTGGTAGCTCAGTGACCTGGTCTTTTTTTCCCCCAGGGCATGGGGACAGGTGGGTTTGTGGGTGGGCATGAGACTCCTGCCAGAACCCTCTGGTGGGGACAGTTCTGGCACTTTCCTCACGTAGTGAGACCACCTGCCCCAGTATGTAGGAAGTGGAGTCCACATAGTCAGGGAACTGTGGGTGCTGTCTGTTGTTACCCTGTAAATGCCCAGGGTCTCAAAGCACTGCGGGGTCCCATTTGCCATTGCCTTTCTGTTAGGAGGCTGATGCCGTGCAGGATGTCCTGACGTCCAGCCTGGCCCTGGCTGCAGCTCATGCTGGTGACCTAGACACTCTGCAGGCCTTGGTGGAGCTGGTGAGTCTCCTGTTGAGGGACAACACTAACAGGTGGGACATGGTTTACATGGGTAGAACACTCTCCCCAGGGCCTCACCAACCCTCCAAAGCCACACCAGGCTGTGGGCTTACATAGCTGAGGGCCTCGCTGAAAGTGGGTGGAGCTATAAACCGCACTTTTATCCTTCCAAGTCTCTGTGGCCCACCTGAGCTTGCCCGGCCCTTCTGTGAGGTTGTGTGCCTTGTGTCACCCTAGGGCAGAGACCTCAACCTGAAGGACTCTAGTGGTCAGACCCCACTGCATGTGGCTGCACGCAGGGGCCATGCTGCCGTGGTCACCATGCTGCTGCAGAAGGGTGTGGATGTGAATGCCCACAATGAAGATGGCCATAGCCCGCTGCTGCTGGCCGTGAGGGGCAGGTACTAAGGGCCTGGATGCTGAGGTGGTATGTGGGCCGGGCGGTTGGGGAGAGGGTACTTGCTTGGAGTGAGCAAAGATCAGATGGAACACGAGCAGGGCCAGTGAGGAAGGCCTGCTTCTGTGGGGCAATGGGGAAGGACTTCAGGGAGGAAATGGCCTCAGAAGATGCTGGCCGCGTCTCGGAAAGGAGAATATTACTGAAAATGTATGAGGAGCTCCTGTGACCCACACTTGGCCATGTGTACCAAGATCTGGCAGAGAAAGAGCTAGCAGAAAGGCTATGCCAGGCACAGATGTTCTGGGTGGGGGTGGGGTCCCTGACTGGCCCTCACCCCATGTGGAAGGGTGATCCTACCTGTTTGGGAATTCTGCCAACTCACCCATCCTCTTCAGTTAATTCTGCCTGATAGTCTCAGGTAGAGCAAGCCCTGTCCTGGCAATGCTAAGAGAGTGGGTGTTTGCACATTACCCAACAGCCTGTGAGGGAAAGGATGGGCCCTGTGGGTGCCCTTATGCCTGCCAGTTTCCCCGGTCTCATGCAGGAAGACTAACCTACACTGTGTGACCCAATCGGGGTCCCTGTCCTAGAGCTGAGAGCAGTATCGGGTGCGGAGGGCATGTGTGCAGCATCGGGGGCTTCCTCCCCTGATCTCTCCTGCGGTTCACATGGAGACAGCTTGTCGTGTGGTGTGGCAGTGGGATGGACCTGCCTGGCAGAGTCTTCTCCACCAGATCCACTTCTGGGTTCTCACAGCAACACACAGCCTGCAGACCCTGGGATGCTCAGGGAGGGGGTCTGTGCCCTACTGAATCCCCTGCCCCAGCAGGCAGCACCCCCTCCAGGTTTGACTCAGCCTGTGGAAATGGCTCAGGGCCCAACTAGACCCCACTGTTCATGTCTGTCTGCCATAACTCATTTGCCAAGGGCGCAGTTGGGGCACAACTGACTTAGTTTCCCCGGATCCTATCCTGGACATAATCATAGAGGTCACTTCAGGTGTGTAACACAGTGGGGGCTGAGGGTAGGAGACTGTCTTCTGGGGTGCTGTTCCCAGCTGCACAGGGAGACCACCTGTTCAGCCAGCCGACTAGCGCCTTGTGACTTGGGACAGCCTCTGGCCCCAGACATGCTGTGAAGGAGCCTTGGATGAATGGAGGCCATGGACCTTGAGATGGAACCCTGTTGTGGGCAAAAAACCAAGTGCTTGTCTGGAACTAGGCTGTGGGTGTCTGGGTGGGAATTTCCTGCCCCTGCCCTCCACCAGGCTGAATGAGGCCGGCAGGGTCTAGGCCACACTGATAATCAGCACTTTTTCATGGCAGGCATCAGGGCGTCATTGGGCTGCTGCGGACCGCTGGGGCTTGCCTATCTCCCCAGGAGCTGGAGGATGTTGGGACAGAACTGTGCAGGTGATGGCCTGAGCATCTCTATTGATGGGTGATGGTCTCAGGGTCCAGGAAGGCAGTGGGGCTGCTGGGAGGGTCAGATCAGCCAGGTGGGACTGAAGAGGGGAGAACCTGCACCCAGGTGGCCTGGCTTACAGAAGTACCCCCCTCAAACCCAGTTACAGGAGTACCCAGAAGAACGGTCAGCAAGGGTGTGCGTGTGTTGTGGGCTTGGTTGGCATAAGGGAAAGAGAAGAGCGGGTCTGGGCTGTGGCAATGGGTGATAGCTGGGATTGGGTGCTATCAGTGGTGTGTCCGTCCTGTCCAGGGTACGGTGATTGTCTTGAGACTTCAGACTGATTTGTTGGGACATCTTAGTCTCCCAGCCCCAATCTCAGGTC
This sequence comes from Microtus oregoni, assembly GCF_018167655.1. Taxonomy (NCBI): domain Eukaryota; kingdom Metazoa; phylum Chordata; class Mammalia; order Rodentia; family Cricetidae; genus Microtus; species Microtus oregoni. Next base: position 1,091,667 of record NW_024543210.1, on the reverse strand, counting down.
CCTACGCTGGTCTGCAGTATCCCAGGAGAAAAGTACTTTTACTGAACCACTCCCCAAAAGATGAAGGAGTAAGGAATAAATCGCTCACAGAGGCAATGGGATGAGGGCCCAAGAGGATGGAAGCTGGCCTTGGTTGGCTTTGAAGGGTCTCCTGGGGCAGGGTGGTTTAGGACTGCACCCAGGCAGACCTATTGGCTCCAGTGAAAGATAGGGAAACTGAGGCAGCATGTGGACAGCTGGGTCTGGAACCAGCCATTCCGAAGGACTTCTGCTTTCCTGGGGCGGGGTTAACCTGAGCTTCTGGCTGGGCTAACCTGAGCTTCTGGCTGAGGTGTGGGAAACCAGTCTAGGTGAATGGGGAGGGCTGGAGGTGTTTCCAGCATGATCCACCCCAGAAATGATACAGTGCCACCTGGGGGCGGCTGTGACTTCCCAAACAGGAAGGAGTCATAGGGCCACTTGGGTCTCTTCTTCCCCAAGCTTACCCTGGGTGGGGCCTGGCTCTAGAGTGGAAAGACAGAGCTAGGGAGGGTGAAGACACTGTCCACGGACAAGGCTATTCACCCAGCCTTCCTCTATAGGGGAAGCCATTCCTGTAGCTGTTCCCCAGCCAGGATGCTCGTTCCTGCAGCCTACCCGGTCCAGGGCCACCTTGGACCCTAGACCTCCTGGTTCCCTTCTATAGCTACTGGCTGTCAGTATTTCCTTCTGTCTTGAGACAGGCCAGACACGTCACAGGTCTGCTGTGTTGTGAAATATGAAACTGGCAGGGGGTGGGTATGTGCATGCTCATGGATGTGTGTGTGTGTGTGTGTGTGTGTGTGTGTGTGCTCGTGCCCTTGACCTGAGTCACAGTCACGCCTCATATGTGAAACCAGACTCTAGGCCGCCTGCAGCTGGGACTCCTGCCTCAGGGCTGGGTGCTGCTGGATCAGCTGTTTAGGGCAGTCTTTGTAAGAATACCCAGGGCACTGGGAGGGGCACATAAGAAGGTAGGCAGCTGAGGGACCCAGCAAGTTCTGACAGCTTCTCTCTGCCTCCCTGTCCCCCCCTCCCAGGCTGGCATTCAGGGCGGACAGCGAAGGCCTAAGGGCATGGTGGCAGGCAGGGGCTGACGTAGGACAGCTGGACTATGATGGACGTTGTGCCCTGCAAGTAGTGAGAACCTCCCTCTTGTACACTATGCTGGAGTTCTAAAGGTCCTCAGCTCCTGTCCCACATCCTGGATCAGGAGCTGCCCATCCCTTCTAGGGATATATCTTTCTCAGAATCAACCCAACCCATGGGGTGTGTCCTGTCAGTCCCCAGGGTGGGGGTGGGGCATCAATCCTGGTGGGAGGGACTTTGTGGCTTCTGGGTGCTGCAGTCCAGGCATCCCACAGATCTCTCTCCCCTACAGGCTGAAGCTGCTGGGAATGCAGACGTGGTGGCCCTGCTACAGAGCTTTACGGACAGGATCAGTGCCCAGCCCCAGCCCCACTAAGTCCTGGACTGGGCTGATGTCCCCTCAGTGAGCTCCCATTGCTCTGCAGCTGGATCCTGGCACCTGCTATCCCAGAGCCTGTTCTGAGACAGCCTGAGGAGTGGACAGACACATTGTCCCGAGTCTTTCCTGGGCTCTGGGAGGAGCACAGTCTGATGGAGATACAAGCCACTGGGGCTTCATGCAGGCAAGGCTCAGCTCAGACCTTTACCCTACCCAGTCTTGGGCTGGGAGACTGGACGACCTCGGCCCCCCAGCTCACATTTGTTCCCATCGCATTATTTGGCACCTCTGGAGTTTTGAGACTGGCTGGGCTAACCCTCTCTCCCGAGAACGGCTGGACTCCATACACAGAGCATCTGGGGTGGAGTAGGGGGAGCTCTGCCTCCAGACACCTCCTCAGCAGACCTTGCTTCCTAGAAGTCCTCCTTGGTTCTCAACCGGCCATCCTGCTGCAGTATGGGGTCTTCCTTACTGCCCAAGGGACCTGGGCACATACCAGCTGCATCTGCTAAACTGCTTCCCAGCCTGTTGGCATGACACAATCTGGAGGTCTTTGAGGAGCAGAGTGTCAATAAAGTTGTGGGGATGGCTGCTGCGTGGCCTGGATGGGTCTGTGGCTGTGACTGTGCCCGTATGTGGGGAGGAGGCCCCAGGCTGTGGGGCAGAGAGCTGTCTCCGCAGTAGACGGTAATCCACCTAAGCAACCGTCCTTAGGCTGGCCAGGCATGGTAGGATAGGGTGATGTGGGGAGGGCCTGAGTGAGTCCTGCCCCACTCCCATCCCCTCGGGCAGCTTTTGCCCCATCTGAACGTCCTGATTCTTCTCATCTGGAACTAAGTTACTTCTCCCAGGCAGCCAGGGGCTGAAGGGGAGTGACAGGAAGCCTTGGCATTCTGGCAGATACCCCAAGCATGGGGGCATTTCCAGCTTCCATCTTGTTACTCTCTGTGTCCTGGGCATCTTGACACAGGTAGGCGCTGCGGGCTTTGGCTAAGGCACAATGGGACACACTTTAGGGAATGGGTTCCTGCTCAGCCCTCAGTACACACTTTAAACATCTAGCAAGGACTGCCACCCCAGGCTAATGCCTCAGGTGTGAGACCTTAGCCAGCTCTTCTGCCACATATAGTCCTCACACTCTTCCTTGCTGGAAGCAAGGAACTGCCCTGAGCCTCAAGTCTCCTCTACCTTGTGCCTGCATGAGGGTGCGCATTTGTCCTTTGGGTCCCTAGACAGGAAAAACCCAGGCCCCCATGAGAATGTACAGACCCCGAGAGCCGACCCTTGGCATTTGGGTGAGCCAGGCTGAGGCTCCCCTACCCATGCCTTAGGCTCTTCAGCCTGGTTCCCAGGCCCCAGCAGATACTGCCCTGGCAGCCTCCCAGCTCCTCACCCAGACAGGTGTGCTCAGACCTTGCACAACCTGGCAACACCACCTGAGCACAGCAGGGCCCAGAAGCCTTTGCCCCACACCTCAGTGAATCCCTGCTGAGTGGGTGGAGAGGGGCCAGAGGGCATGAGCGTCAGAAGTCCTGATATCACCTGTGGGCTGAGACTTCCAGGGTCCAGAGCAAGGTGGTGAGGCTGTCAGACAAGCCTGAGGAAGGTGTGGAAGGTGAGCTCAGCCTGCTGCCCACGAGCAGGCCTCTCCCGAGGGACTGGCAGAGCCATTGCTTGGAGTGCACCACACTCAGTAGATTGTGCAAGCCCAGGGGCCTCCCTTCCCCCATTCTGCTGGATCCCCAGGGCCTTCCCGCAGGTGTTGAGCTGCCAGCCGGGAGAAGCCTGTTGGTCACACAGGTTCTGCAGAATTGGGGCAACAAGGATTAGGGTGCTTCAGCAGCTGGGCAGGAATAGGGACTTCTACTAGGCCTGACAGCCAGACCTGGTTCTCAGGGACCTCTTTTCAATGATAAAGAAACGCAACCTCACAGCAGACAGACCCTGGGCTGGCTTCACAGGTCTGACTGTCCAGAAACCATGGGAGGAAGGCGGGTATTCCATGACTACAATCTTCTGAGGGCCACGGGTAAGGTGCTTAGAGGGCACAATCCATGCACGACCCAACACTTTGGGGTCCTCACATGGTCCTTCCAGCCCCAAGAAGAGCACGGGGTCATCCTTCCATCTTCCAGATAAGTAAAGGACAGGAGGAACACTGGGGTCCCATGTTGGCAGCTGCAGAGTTGAGGTGAATCTGGCTGCCCTAAAACCAGACTCCTGATTGGATAAGGTGTGGAACTCTAGGGCCCTCCTCACGAGTGGGAGGAGGGCTCGCTGCTGCTGTTTTTCACACTGGTAATTTCCCTCTAGGAGGACTCCTCCAGCGCCAGGGTTATCTCTCCAGCTCATCTCCCTTTCATTACACCCTCTCCTTTTTCCCAGCGTTTTCTCTTCTATAATCAGTCTCCCCGGTTGAGAGCCCTCCAGGGCACCCCAACCCCTCTCACATATACAGGCGATCTCTTGCAAGGTTCCTCTTCTAGTCGTGAGAGAGCCACAGGGGTCTGTCGTTGTCACCTGCCTCCACAAAGTCCCCTCTGAGGCACAGTGCCCACCTTTGCCGAGGGAAGGGAGCCCACTCAGGCTAGGTTGCTGGTGAAGGTTTTGTTTGTTTTTCCTGTCCTGCTGTTCCAGAGTTTCTCACTGAGCACAGGCGATGACTTCCAGTCTGTGTGCCTGGTGAGGTTGGACTCTTGTATGCCTCTTAGTTGTTCCCCTTAGTCCTCTATGCCACTGCTCCTCTCTCAGGCTGTTTACCCAATTGCAAAATGAAGCACAAAAACCTTCACTATTCAGCCTACACCGCATCACTGAAAAGTCTAGGGACTCCCTCACAGCCCAGTGGCTGCCTCCTGACTGGGCCTAGTCTGTGGCATCCGGCTCGGAGGACACTGGCGTTCCTGGGCTGTCTGGGCTGGACTTGAATAAATTATGACAACCTCCTGCTGGTCCGAAGGAATCGGACCATCACCTCCAATCGCTCTCCATTACACTGTCCTTACAGCGCGCTGCACTGGTATGGGACCCTTGTGGGCTCAGAGGCTAAGACGGCAGGGCGCCTGCAGGTGAGGAGCACAGGGGCCCTTTGGGCTGGGGACAAGGTCCCTGCTGGCTGGCGGAAGGACGCAGAAAGGACGCAGACTAGGCTCGCACCGCCCCAGGTCTGGGAAGCAGAAACTCACCGCAGCCCCCCCACCCAGTTTCACTTTCTCTTTGTTCCCTTCTTCCCCTCCCACGGAGTTCTCTTTGAAGCGAGTCCGCGGTGCGGGCGTGTCCGGTCCCGCCCCCGCGAGGTTCGGTGCGTGCCCTGCCGGCTGGGCCCCTTGACGAGCTTTGCAAACCCGGCGCTCGGAGTTCCAGCGGGTGCGGCCCTTGCACCGACCCCGGCCAGGTGCGCCAAGCTGGGCGCCGGGTGCGGCCGGTGAGTCAGGGCCACCCCCGCGCAGGCACGCGGAGCCGGTCCTGGGGCCTCGGGCCGACCCGCCGTGCGACCCGCGGGCCTGGAAAAACCGGTCTGGCCAGCGCGGCTGGCGCGTTCCGGCGCCGAGTGGGGCGGCCGTGCGGCATAAAAGGCGCAGCCACGGCGGGCGCCGCCGCACGGAGTGCAGCCGGGCCACGCGGGCCAGGTCGTGGGAGGGCGCGGACCTGTGGCCCCGGAGCTCCCGGCCACGCGCAGCTTCTCTCTGCACGCGCGCCGGGTCCAGTGGTTCTTAACAGTTCAACAGTTCTGTAGCGCAATTGTGAAATGTTTAGGACCACTAGACCCGGCACGCAACGGCGGCGGCGACGACAGCGACGGGGCGGCCCACGACGGCCAAGGTCTGCTTGGGGGACGGAGGGGGTAGCACCCGGCCGCTGAGACCGGTGCAGTCTCGCGTGCTGGCTGGGGTGCGGAGCGACGACCCCGGACCCGCGCCCATGGTAGCCTGGTCTTTCGCCCACGCTGCTGACACGTGCCGAGTCGAGAAGCGCCGGCGTCTCCTTCCTTCTCTGCGGACTCACCTGCGGGAGTCTTGGGAAGTCCTTGGTCCAGGGCTTCCTAGGACCAGCGACTGGGCCAAGGCTGCCAAGCCCTCATTAAGCTTGTAGTTGAGCTGCGATTCTACCGCGGGAACCTTGCCTTCTCCAGGGTGAGGCAGAGATCTCGAGCGCAGCAGGAATGGACGACCTCCAGGGCCAGACGTGGGCTGGAGAGGAAACTGGAAGAGTGGTGGAGATAGATGTGGAGTCGGGCCCAGGGACCTTTGGGGGGTCTCAGGCTCCTCTGTTAGGTGGGGGTGAACAAATAGGCGAGGTCTGAGTGAAACCTTAAGTGGCCCTGAGCAGTGTGCTTGACATTTTCACCTCAGGTGGTCAGGCCTGTCGGATGGGCCTGTGTGGGAAGGAACGGGCTGCCTGGAGACCCCTGAGCAGCAGCACCCGGATGAAGGAAGGCCCCCTCCTGTAGTAGGGAGGGGGGCCTTGTTAGCACCGCCAACTGTGATAAGGGAGCAGGCAGCCTAAGGTGGATTTGAGGCTGGTTAGAGCACTTCTTGCTGGATGAGTCCCTGTGCCCCAACTGCACATTGGAGGGGTAATGTGCAGGTAATGTGGGCACAGACCAGGCGAGTAACTGAGGGCTGTACAGGAGACAGATGGAGGAGGGAGGGAGTGGTGTCGTGTGCCGCCCCCGCACTCCCCAGCAATCACCTTGGGTCAGCATCTTGTCTGTTGCCCAGGAAGTGGACACCTTGGTACATGGAGCGACCCAGGGTGCCTCTAGGAACCAGAGGGCCTCCTGGCACTCTGCTGCCTCTGCTCTGTGAGGGTTTCTTTCTATGCCATGTTCTCCCTGTGGCAGCTGCACCACCCTTGGCCACTCAGGCAGGGGTTGACATGTTGAGTGACCCTGGTGTGTAGTTCTGAATCATTTAACTTGGTTTAAATATGTATATTGCAGGTTGTTTTTAAAAAATAAACATGTACCAAAGTATCCCGATGTCCAGAGGCTCTTCATCCAAGCCTGTTTCTGAGGTCTCTCCTGGCATCCTGACCACTCTTTCCTTCTAACTCCAGAGGAAAAAGAGTGCACTTGTGGGGGAGGGACCCCTCCTGCCCCAGGCCCTGACTCTGCTTTCTGCCAGCTGGGTGTGGGTGGTGGGGGGCAGGCTACCTCTATGGCTGCTTCTGTCTGTCATGAGCTAAGCTGCTGGGCCCCACACGATCCCAGGAGCTGCACTGCCCAGAGCCCTAGTGGGGAGTGGGATTGGTTTCAGGGACCAGGACTATAGCAGTCTGCTCTTCCTTCCCCTTTACTGAGATCTCAGTTGGCTTCTGTCCATTCCAAGCTTGAGACCTTAAGCTAATCTTGGAGTCCTGGGTCTGGAGAAGGGTGAGCTGAGGGGCTGGAAAGAAAGGCGTCTCATCCCCTCTCTTACTGCCTGCCCTAGATGCAGAATTGGGTAGGACTTGTTATGGGTGTGGGTGTGTCCACCCAGCTCTGCCTCCTACAAGCAGTGCGTTCATGCCCTGGAATTCCCACATCCTCTTACAAAAAGAAGTGGGAAGGCTGGATGGACCACTGAAGACAATGCAGCCCATCCTCCCCTGAGAAGACACTCCAGCTTTGTGGACAAGCTCTGGGCTCACTGGAGAGGTGCCTTGCAGCCAGGGCTTTGGAAGATCCCCAGAAGGCCTCAGGTGGCATTTTGCGGGGCTACTAGGAGGGCAAGTAGCTCCTACTCTGCAGAGCCCGTATGTGTATTTCTGGCTCTCCAGTCTGGGTTTCCCAAGAGTTCCCAGGATTCATTGCCTTTGGTGATGGAGCTCCTAGTCCGGCCCCTCACAAGTTGCCTCCCCCCCCCCCCCCCGCCCCATGTGGATATGGCTGGAGGTATGAACACAGGCTCCTTCCTGTTCTGTGAACAGAGTGTGAACACAAGCAGCTGCACTGTCCTTACCTACTGCCTTCTCTGCCCCTGAATGAACTAGGAGAACACTGGGCTACATCCTGGGACCTAGCACAGCCTCCCCTGCAGAGCGGCTAAGTCTTAAAGGTTTGCCTGGTACCTCCTGGCACCGAAGGCCGCATGATCTGGGAATTTTCTCTGTCCTGAGCACACTGGGAAGATTGTTGATTCTACCCTGGACTGGCTCATAGAACACACCACCCTAGCCCCTCAGACCACCTCCCCTACCACCTGGCTTTCCCACGGGAGACACACGCCTGTGTTTATAAAGTTGGTGCTATTCTGGTCTCCATTAAAGCTGCTAAGCCAGGTTGCTAGCTGGGTTCCCAGGCTTGGGGGACTGACTCACCTAAAGGGTAATAAAGAGCAGAGGTCCAGGCTCCTGAACCAGGATGGCCGGTTCCCAGGTGATTGTAGTGAATGCCCCAGGCTGAGAACTAGTATCGAGCGACAGGCCTCAGCAGGGAGAGAGGATTGCAAGAGGGGGCAGGCCCCTGCACTGTTGGGCTTTGGAGATGTCCCCAGACACAGCTGCCCTTAGCATCCAAACAGGTAACCTGAAGGAGGCCTGGGGTGGATGAGCATCTGCACAGGGATCCTTGGAAATCTGATTTGTAGTTCACAGTGGAGAACGATTAGAAAGAAAAGGAAGGCTAAGCTGGGAACAGTTCTGTCCATTGAGGAGGGAAGGCTCTGGGCTGTGGAATTGGGGTTCTGCAAACTATAGGCAGAGGCAAGAACGAGGTAGAAGGTACTCTTGGAAACAGGCTCAGTGGGGTGGCAGAAAAGCACATCTCTATTTAGAAATCACCAGAATGACTCGGGAAATGCACCAACTCACCCAACCAACTGAGATATAGATGCTCAACGTATGATTGGACTCTGCCCCAGTAAACCCATTGCAAACTAAAAATATTGTAAGTTGAAAAATGCATCTAATACTCTAATTAATCCACCACAACATTGCAAAGTCTTAGGTTGGACCACTATAAGTTGGGGGCTATCTCCAGCCATTGGTACCTAGTCCTGGGTGATAGAATATGTCTCACAGAGAGCACGAGCATGGAACTCAGGACTGCGAGGGGTGCACCCACACACTGAGACAATGGGGATGCTCTATCGGGAACTCACCAAGGCCAGCTGGCCTGGGTCTGAAAAAACCTGGGATAAAACCGGACTCGCTGAACATAGCGGACAATGAGGACTACTGAGAACTCAAGAACAATGGCAGTGGGTTTTTGATCCTACTGCACGTACTGGCTTTGTGGGATCCTAAGCAGTTTGGATGCTCAACTTACTAGACCTGGATGGAGGTGGGTGGTCCTTGGACTTCCCACAGGGCAGTGAACCCTGATAGCTCTTTGGGCTGACGAGGGAGGGGGCCTTGATTGGGAGAGGGGGAGGGAAATGGAAGGTGGTGGAGGGGAAGAGACAGAAATCTTTAATAAATAAATAAACGGAAAAAAAAGAAAAAAAAAGAATATGTCTCACAAAGTAAAATATAGCTGGGCAGAGTGGCACATGGGTTTAACTCCTGCACTCAGGAGGCTGAAGCAGGCAGATCTCATCGAGTTTGAGGACAGTCTGGTGTACCAGTGTCTTCCAGGACAGCCAGAGCTATAGTGAGACCCTCTCAAAGAATCCAAAATAAGTAAATAATAGGTAAGCCTCAGGACTAGGGAGAAGGCTCAGTGCAAAAGAGCACTTGGTGCTTCCAGCGGATCTGGATCCAGCTCCCAGCACCCACATGGTGACTTGCAACTCTAACTCCAGCTCTGGGAAATCCAGTGCTGGGCTTTGGAGATGTCCCAAGCTTGTTGTCTCCAGGGGAGCTCAGGAGACAGCTAGGCCCTCAGCAATCCAAGCCAGAGCTTCCTAAACAGGTGACCTGGAGGAGCCTGGGCTGGGTGAACGCCTGCCTGTTCAGGGCACTCCGAAGTCATTCACCCATATAGACACATAAATATCACATGAACAAAGAGTAATAAAGAAAAATAGCCTCTAACCAGACTGATGAAGGGGTGTGTGTGTGTGTGTGTGTGTGTGTGTGTGTGTGTTAGAGAGAGAGAGAGAGAGAACACAGATGTGATCATCTTATAAGCTATTGAGCCAGGTATGGTGTACATAGCTCTAATCCTGGGGGGTACAATCAGGGAGGGCCGGGCCAGTATGTATAGAAACATATGTGATGTATAATACCCATACACACTAGCAAGACAAAAAAGGGAAATGTGGATAGGTCCTCTATTTAATAAAAATTTAGAAATTTCAGCTAAACGTTTTTTGAAATTCATTGATTTTATGTGAATGACTTTTGCCTGCATGTGCCATCTGTGCACCACCTGCATGCCGGGGCCCCTTGGTCCCCTGAGGTCTCCTTGGAACCCGAGTTCCAGACAGTTGTTAGTGGCCATGTGGGTCCTGGGAACTGAACCCAGGACCTCTGGAGAAGTCAGTACTCTCCATCTCTCCAGACTGAATTTGCTGTTTAAAGTTTCCCAACAAAAATCACAGAGGCGTTGGAGAGGACTGGAGGGAACAAAGGGGGTGAATTTGCTTGTGATCTTGACTGTAATTAATGTTTAAAATTATTACATTTGTATTTAGTTGTCTATGTTTGTGTGTATAAATGCATATATATGTATACACACATATATGTGGGAGTGGGTATGTGGAGGTCAGAGCGCAACCTGCAGGATTTGTTTCCTCTCCTCCGTGAAGGTCCTGGGTATTGAACTCACGTTGTTAGTCTTGGCAGCAAGCACCTTTACCCACTGAGGCATCCCACCAGCCCCATTTTTTGCTTTACTTTGTTTGCTGACTCAGGGTTTCTCTGTGTAACTCTGACTGTCATGGAACTTGCTCTGTAGACCAGGCTGGCCTCAAACTCACAGAGATCCGCCTGCCTCTGCCTCCCGAGTCCTGGGAACACAGGTGTGTAGCGGCACATCCACCTTGCTAATCACGCTCCTTTGTAAGGGAGACTGATATCCCGTGTAGACATGCCTCTATTCTTTTATTCTCTTCTCTCCCTCCCCCTTCTTTCTGGATCTGGGGGTGGAACAGAAGGCTTGCTCATACCATCCGTGAGCTGTACCTGTACCGTCCTCCGTGTCTGCATTTCCTGGTGGTGGCTTTTGGTCACTCTAGTTTGGCTCCTGCAAAGCACACTCATGTGAACGTGGGTGTGAGTGTGCTCCGCGTGGATAGCTTTCCTGGAGTCTTTTCAAGAGACTCTGCACTGAGCCCTGGCCCGGCGCTCTGCAGACCTGTACTCAGAGGTATGTGCGGCAGAATTGGTTCAGTCGCCAGGAACCAGACTTTGGTGCTGTGCTCTGACACCATGTAACCTCTGGGAGCTGAGGCCTATAAGCTCTCTTCAGGCAAGAAGCTGGAGTGGGTGCCAGACCTACCTCCTTAGTCCCCATCCTCCAGCATCACTCTGCTGGTGTGCTCCTGAGCCAATGCCACACACTCTGCCAGTGTTTAAGTTGTTTTTCTTGGGAGGCTAAACCGTGTTCCTGCTGTTCTATTTTGCCCAGAGTGAAAGCCCTCTTTGGCATCCCAAGAACACGAATGCCTACTATCTTTGGGCTGTTCTCTTAAAAGATATTTTGTTCTCCTGCAGGGCAGGCCAAGTGTACCCAGTGTGCTCTCCCTTGGGGCTACTCTCTAATGGGCTCCTTTGCTATGCTGGGTTCTCCTGAGGCTCTGATGTACCAGCTGGCTCGCGGGCAAGCCATACTCCTCCCTAGTCTTAGGAACCTGGATTCAAAAGTACATTCGACACAAACATAGTTTCCTTAGATGTTGGGGCAGTGATGGGGAACCTCCTTCAGTCAATGGCTTTTGAGAGGCTGGACCAGTTGGGCGTGACTTTCGGGTACCAAAAAGCCCACAGAGAGCCAGCTTGGCCTCTTACCGCGCCACACCTGGATGTTGGACTCTGTTCCTGTTTCCTCGTTGTGATCTGTGAGTTTCCCTTTTAATAAAGAAAAACCTTAGTATATCCTACAGGAGCTAGTGTGGGATTATTTGATTTGCTCCCCCCCCCCATCTGATGCGTTCCGCTTCAGGGCAGCACTCAAGTGTAACACACAGGAAAGCAGCCTCTAGCAGTGACTGCCCAGTGATGCCCAAGAGGCAGAGCCGGTGCAGGCAGAGCTGGTGTCCTCCTAAGAAAGCTCCCAGACAACTTTCACCCTTGCTGTTGCTAGTCTTCCCGTAGCTCTGGAAGGTATTCACACACACACCCCGCACCAAATGCTTGGTGTCTTGGGCAGATGCCTCAACACATACACCAGTGCTACACCAGGCCTAGGTCACACTGGCAATGTAGTTGGCAAAGTCTGGCTTATTAAGTCTTTATTCTCTTTACCTCTACAATGTAATCACATAAGGACTTCCTACTGAGAATAACTTTGGTCTTAAATCCCATGTGGTGATGTCTTGTGTTTATTTTCTTTGTAATTCCACTGAGATGTCTTTATAAGGGACTCAGAAGCACACTTCCTCTTTAAAAGTCAAATTGATGGTGCTGGGGAGGTGGCTCAGATGGAGAAGTGCTTGCTGTGTAAGCATGAACACCTGAGTTCAGGTTCTCAGCACCTGCAGAAATGCGGATGTGATGACTTGCGTGTATAATCCCAGTGCTGGCAAACAGGCAGGAAGATCCGTGGAGCTCATTGGCTAGCCAGTTTAACCAATGGGTAAAGTGTAGGTTCAGTGAATTCAGCTCCTCTGGGAGAGCAGCCAGTACCCTTGACCATCTCTCTGGCTCCTCTCCCTTCTTTTCTAATTATTCTCTATTTACTTTTTGGGAAATCTCTTTGGTCTCCTATATATTTTTAATTAAATATTTATTTACTTTATGTGTGTGAATGTTTTGTCTGCATGTGTACTACATACATACCCACAAAGGTAAGAAGACAGTTGTAATCCATTATGTGGTAAAGGAATACAACCCAGGTTCTCTGCAACTCTAAAACCACTGAGTGCTTTGAACCACTGAGCCACCTCCCCAGTCCTATCCTTGGTCTTGTCTTTCAGTCTCTCTCTCTCTCTCTCTCTCTCTCTCTCTCTCTCTCTCTCTCAACTTCTGCTATTGTATGTTTATTATCCAGAGGCTTTTTGCTTGCTCTGTGAATACATCTGTGCTGAAATTCATGGAACTCGGTTCCATGGCTTTACCCCGGGCTATTTAGAGGAGCTGCAGGGAATCACAACTCCCAGTGGATACAATTGTCCTTGCTGTGGTCCGTGGTGCTGTCTGGACCTGTCAGGACCACATCTTCACCCATCCAGCCATCAGCTCAGGCTGCAGTTGCTCTCTGGAACGCTGATGCTACCGCACACTCAGACTCAGCTGCAGTTACAAGGCTGCCTTCACTCCCAGCCTTAGAGAGCTTCCCGAAGGAGTGGCACCCAGGAGGGCTCTGGAAACAGGTGGCACAGTGGTGGGGTTTGGGTGACACATCTGTGCTGGGGTTTCCTAAAGGTCTCCAGATTGCACTGTCAGTCAAAGTGCCTGCAGAGCTGAGGGTCCTGGCCGCTACATGTCCCTTTCCACTGCCCATTCGAGGATGAACACTGAGCCCAGATTTGGAGCAGAGAGAGGAAGAGAGAAGGTCAGTCTCGGGGTCACCCAGACTTGTTAGGTGTGTGCATGTCCGCATAGGAGAGAAAATGGATCAAGTGATCATGTTGGTTTCACAAAAGGACTGTGGCCAAGGGGCGCCGCCTGCTGGCCATAAACACAGGGGTGTAGCGCTGGGGGGGAGGCTCAACATCTGCCTGAGCTTGGGTGTGGGAGACTGGAGAGTTGTCACCTCAAGAAGGGGATGAAAGGGGAGTTAAGCTGCAGGAGAGATGCAGGGTCTTGCAGGCTGGCTGGGGGTTGCAATATTGGATGGGGTTCCAGGGAAAAATCTCAGAATCTTTACCAGGGTCAGCAGTCCCAGCAGGTATGGCTGGGGGTGGGGCTAGGCTCTCCCTTACAGCAGTGCAGAGGACTGGTATCACATGCATTTCTTCCTAGGGTGTGGTGCTGCAAACATGCCTGGGGTATACTGGCACAAAGTTGGCACCAGATATCCCTTAATGTCGTCAGCAGTGAAAGGGCTTCTTCTCTACACGAGGCCTTGGGAAACAGTACAAGACTTCCTGCTATTTTCAGATGACTTTATGATAGGTGACTGACATTCAAAAAGAGAAAATTTTAATTTGTGGTAAATGATAAGGAGGAAAGCAGAAGCAGAGGGGAGGCTGGGAGGAGCTGTCATGGATGGGAATTTTAGACAAGGAAGCTTTCACCGCCAAGGTGGCAGCACTCCAGGACAACCTGGAGACAAACAGCCCAGTGCTCTCTGAGGAAAGAGCTCCCAACTCCCCAGCTGCAACAGCAGAGCAGGGGCTCTCCTTTCTGGGACAAGTGAGGCGGTCCATGGGGCTGGATCTGAGCCGGAGTCAGTGTCAGAGAGAGGTGGCCAGGCCCAGCAGTTCCAGGCCTTGGTGGGGACCGTGGCAAGCAGAGAAGGGTGTGTGTGACCTGCCTGATTCCTCCATGCTCTCCAGCTGTGTTAATACAGACAGAAGGGGTGCAATGGATGCAGGATCCCCAGGAGGGTATTGGAGGCAGTGGTTGATGTCTAGCTAGGGCATGCCGTGAGAAGCACCAGTCTGTGGTTGTGTAGCCTCGGGAAATCGGGGGCACCAGAGACATAGGACCACATATAGATGGGATGTCCAGGAGTTAAGATGAGTTGGGGTGAGTTACTGGTGAGCAAATTCTAAAGTCAGAGGAAGCTTCCTTCACCCCTTCCTTCCCCAGTCGCATTGGTGGGCGCTGGCCAGGGTGCTGAATCCGTGGGTCTGTCTCAGTCCCAATGAGCTGGGTCTGAGCCCTTGGCGAAAGCATGGAATAATTGAATGGGGACGGAGGGACTGGCCCAGTGACCAGCAGAGGAATGCATACCTCAGCAGTGGTCTGACTATTGTGGTCTCTCTGACCTTAGTCCAGTGTCCTCCCAAAGACCCTGGCCACCGTAGAGCTGACCACCCTTTACCTCTGTTTCTGTACACTTTGCAGAACACTCTCAGGCCCTACTGCTACTCTCCTGAGACCAGGCCATGGAGACAAAGGGGGTCATGAGACAGCGAGAGTCATTGCTCAGGGTCCAGACTCCGGCCATCCAGCAAAAGGTTTCATCGCTTAGTCTCAGCTTCCCTTGTGAAATAGGCTCATAGAGACACCTTTTCTAGCATTATGGTCAGGATAAAGGTGTGAAGGTGGTTATGTGGCAGCACATACCCATAGGATGTCCCTCCCCTGTTGTAGAATGCTATTGTAAGGTGTTTTACATTTGTTTATGCTCTGGAACACTTGTTTAACTCTGTGAAGCTGTGATTCTTTGCCTGTCTAAAACACCTGATGTTCTAATAAAGAGCTGAGTGGCCAATAGTGAGGCAGGAGAAAGGATAGGCACACAGGGATTGTAGGCAGAGAGGATAAATAGAAGGAGAAATCTGGGAAGAAAAAGGGCGAATGAGAGAACAAGGAGAGGAGGATGTAAGGGGCCAGCCACCCGGCCACCCAGCCACCCAGCCACCCAGCCACCCGGCCGCCCGGCTGCCCAACCGCCCAACCGCCCGGCCACCCGGCCACCCAGCCAGTCACAGAGTAATAGTGAAAGATATGCAGAAGTAAGAAAAGGAAAAAGCCCAGAGGTAAAAGGGAGATGGGATAAGTTAAGAAAAACTAGTTGGCAACAAGTCAAGCTAAGGCTGGGCATTTATAAGTAATAATAAGACTTGATGTGTTTTATTTGGGAGTTGGGTGGCAGTTCCTGCCCCTAAAAGCCCAAAAAGTAAAGAGTAAAAAAACAACAAACAACATTTTGGCATTCCAATGTGGGGATAGAGTAAAGGAAAAAACGAACCAATTCACTCTCCCAGCTTTCAGAGCACCACCTGAAGGTGATCCCTACCTACTATCCCTGTGGCTGTGGCAGCCTTAGGGCTGAGGAAGTCCACCCCTGAGCTAAGGACATATCCCTATGAACACGGTTGTCTTCTCGGCTGCCCTCCTGAAGTACTGACCCTTCCTCTGCCCAGGAAGAGCAAACTCTCTGGTCTTAGGATGGGAAAGCAGGGAGCCCAGTGAGCAACCAAGTATGCAGAATGAGGGAGGCTATCGAGCACCCCGGAAACAGGGAAAGACTCTCCCCATGCTAAGAATCCGTTGGTGCTGAGGGTCGTGAACCTCAGCCCCCTTAATTGCTACCAGTTTGGATCACCCAATCTTTTCCAGATCAAAACAACCCATAAAAGTTGTCTGGGCATGGAGGCACATGCTTTTAACCTCAGCACTTGGGAGGCAGAGACAGGCAGATCTCTGCTGAGTTCAAGGCCAGCCTGGTTTACATAGTGAGCTTCACGGCAGCCAGGGCTACACAGTGAACCTGTCTTGAAAACAAACAAAACAAAACCCAACCATTCACGCAATGGTATCAAATGAAGCAAAAGCCCTTCCATGGCCTCCAAGAGGCAATGTCTCCATTTCTTCTGTCTCTGTGCTGAAGATTCAGCACGGACTGCTCTAGGTGTAGAGCTGAGGCCACATTGTCATTGCTGTGCCATCCTGCACCTAAGCCATCACACCAAGAGCCACCTGTTCCCACCTGAGGTCTATCCACTGCCCTTGGGGATGAGCTGCTTGGACTGGCCATGCTGCATGTTCTGCCTGGACTGTATTTTCTAGTACCCACTCTGGGAGCTGGTCTAGATGCCTGCCTAACTTGACCTATGCCAGCAGGTGCCTTTTCTCTTAAAGGTCTGATGGGTGGTGGGGGAGGTACTGGTCTGCGCTATGTCAGTGCCTTCCAGCAAAGGAGGCACCACCAGGAGGTTGGGGGCCCAGAGCCCCACATGTTCATTGCAGGAATCGGACCACTGCAGCCTTCCTGAAATATCTTGTGTGTGGCCTGATTGGAAGCTGGGCTCTGCCAATTAATCCTGTGGAGCTGTGGAGGCTTCACTCAATTGCAGGAGTTTTTTTTTTTTTTTCCTGTTTAGTTCCCTTGGCCTAGATTTCCCTGGGGACAGCTCTGCCCAGGCCTCGACCTGGTAAATTAAATGTTAAAAAATCCTTACAATGACTTTAATCAATCCACAGGGATGGTGGATGGCCCCCTCCCCATGGTTCAGGGGCTTGGAGGGAATGGGGTGAGGGAGTTGGGAGAGGCTGCGTCCCCTGCCCGCCCCCGGGGAGGGGGGGAGGAAGCCTGATGTCCTGTTATAGCTTGGGCCCCCCAAATTGGAGCTGACAAGAGGGCCTCCATTCTCTTTCCGGCTTGCCCTGATATCTGCTCCAGACTAAGGGTGGCTGTTGGGGTAGAAAGGCCCAAAGCTCTTATTTCTTTCCTGTTTAGAAGGCACCGGGCGGCTGTCTTTACGGGCTTGCTTAAGGTGTTCAGACTAGTGTGTTGGCTTGTCAAGCTGAGACATTGTTCTCCTGCTGCCACAGGGGGGAGTCTAGCGAGGCACCCCAGAGCCGGAAGGTCTCCACCTTGAGGAATGGGGATGGAGAGATTCCAAGGTTCTCCCTAGTGAAGTGTGGAGGGGGCAGGGGACCTCAGTCGCTTAGCAGGGCTTCTGAAGACATTTCCTTCCCGTACCTGGTGTCCTTTCAGGTCCTGTTTCAAGTTCCTGTGCCTCTTGTTTCTTACACCCTCTACCTCTAAAGATCGTCCCCGGGGATCTATGTTATTTAGGCAACCCTTCCTCTCCCCATGACTGACTCCCTGCCCAGACGTCGTGATCCAATCCCTGGCCAAGGCTTCGGAGGGGGTAGAGTTCCTAAGCGCCATCCGAGGCATGGGTGCCTTGGAACATGGGCAGGGTGGGGAGCACAAGGTCATCTGCCTGGATGTTTTCTGAGGCTCGGACCCCAAGACGCCTAGGACGGAACAGAGTGAAGCTGGAAAGAAGCCCCTTATCTGCAGAGGTTTCCAAGAGCCCAACTTGGTGGCAGTAGGCCTGTCTGGGGCCAGGGCCCACCTGATAAGGTTCTGGAGTCTTGGGGCACGGAAGGCGGTTAGGTGCGGACCTGGCGGGCACTTGGTCACCCGTTCTCCGATACACACCACTACCCACACGGGTCCGCGTGTCCGGCTCGCCGCCCGGGCTGAGGGGGCGCTGTCGGCGCGGGCGGGCGGGCGGGGCTGGAGCGCGCGAGCGCGCGGCGCGGAGCAAGCGCAGGGTTGGGGGGCGCGGGCCGCCGAGGACTGGGGGCTTGGTGGGCTGCCTGCGCCGTGCGGGACTCGGCGACGGCGGGCGCGCGGCCAGGGAGCGCGCGGGCGGGGTGGCTGCGGCGGCAGCGGGAGACGCGCGGGGCCGCTGCCTACGGTCCACTCCTCCATGGCGCTGCCGGGGTCCCCCGAGCCGCCCCGAGGCGCGCCCCGCAAGGTTCCAAGCCTGCTGGAGATGGGGGCGCTCTGCCTGGACTCGGACATCATCCTGGGTTTCACCAGTCACCTCCTGCGGAGGCGAGGCAAGGTGAGGACTGGCGGGGCCCGGCTAGCAGCGGTGACGCTGTCCCGCGACTTTGCTGCGCAGCACGGAGAAAACGCGGCAGGTCCCGGGCGGAGTCTGGCACGTCGCATGGAGACTGCACTTTCCTGGGTTGGTGCTGCTTGATTCTTCCTCTCTAGTCCAGGCTGCGCTGGGACCAAAGCCTTGAGCAGCGGTCACCCAGGGAGGAGAGCTTAGCGCAGAGATCCCGGTTCTCACCTTGCAAGGATGGGCAGGAAAAGGCTAGGGCGGAGGTGATCTGAGTTTCTGTGATGATTTCAGTTGCTTGGTGCACCCCAGAGTCTTGCGGGGCTGTGTTTTGTGTCCCCTGGGAACTCGGGTGTAGATAGAGTATGCTTCCCGGAGAGCCGCGCCGGTGCAGGGAAGTGAAGTTGCGGGTGTGGCCCATCACGAGCGCAGGGCCCGGTTTCTCGGTGATGCTTCTGCGTGTGCACGTGAGGGGGGGGGGGGAAAGCGGGCGGAGAGGGGGGTCGATATAGATGTGCGAACCTCCTGAGTCGCGGTTGTTTGTCTCAGTGCTGTAGAGGGGCGGGGTGACGCTGTTTACAGGGTTTGCAAGGACGGGTTGGGGAGGGTGATGCTTGAAGCTACCCAGAACCCAGGGTGGGCGGACGCCTTTGCAAAGCTGAGAAGAGGAAGTAAAAGGCCTGGAGGCTTGGGGGTTGCAGAAAGTGGGGAGCCCATTCCCAGTTTATTTATGGCTCCCGTCGTGTTTATAGACTCTTTTAAGTCATAGATGACCTGGAAAACCGGATCATTCATCCCACTTTTGGCCAACAGGGCGTAGGAGTGGAGGGCTAAGTAAGCAGGGTGGGGGTGGGTGGGGAAGGGGAGTTAAACGGAAAGGAGGGTACTTGAAAGACCCTATACGGTGTGAGGGTCTAACTGCTCTGGGAGTGTCCGGCCAGGTCTTTCTTCTCTTGAATCATCCTGGCTCGCTGTCCTAGGTCTCGGCCTAAAGCGAAAAGCTCTACGTTCAGAACGCGTGGCATCCTGTGTCTCTGCGCCTTCAAATCCTGTGCGCGCAATGGCCAGTAGGTGGCGCTTGTGTCATGGGGAGCCCCGCCGCAGCTCTCATCTAGCTCCTATCTGGGGGTTTCGGGCTGATCCGGAGCTGGGGACTGAGCCCCCTGCGACCTCAGATGGCGGTGACATTTGGGGTCTGACTTGAGCGAGAGCAACTGGTCGCTGGGGAAGTGGGGGAGACCTCCGGGTCGGAGACAAACAGGCAATTAATTCCGGAGCTAACTTCCCATCTGCCAGGCCTACTAACAACAGGTCCAGCACACCCCCAGAGCCAGCCGCACCGCTTCCTCCCACTTCCCAGGCGGCACAGCGAGCAATCCACTTTCAGGCGCACACGCGGCAGCCAAGATACTTCCAGACAGCTCCTAGCGGCACACTGCACTTCTTGACCCTCACCCACTGAGACAGTTGGAGCCAAAGGATAGCCAGCCACACTGGGTGTGCTGGGGAAGCTGGGATCCCGCTCCTTCCATTACTCACCAACCCACCCCCCTTCCCTGCTATGCGACCCTGGGCAAAAGCTTCAGTTTCCCCGCTCGCAAAGTGATGAGGTTAGGTGCTTCCCAGGAGGCGCGCAGACTCTATCGTCGCTCAGGAGGGACAGAAGCGCATACGTGCGCGTAACTAGTGTCTCGGCAGCACCCCCGTTCTTCCCCCCGCCCCCCGTACGTACTCACCTAACAGGTTGGGGTCCTAGCAGTGGGCGGGGCCGCAAGGAGGAGCAGGACCACCGCCCACCTGACTCTACTCGGGGTGGGGGCGGTGCTCTGGTGTCCCGCCCCCTTCCCTCCCTCTACGGGCCTTGGCCCGCCCCCGCCCCCGCCCCCGCCCAGCCTGTCCCGGAGCAAGCCTGCCGCCGCCACACCGCTCTCTCTTACCAGTCGCTTGCTCAACCAACTTCAGAGCAGGAGGCCGGGCCATGGGGGTGCCCCCGGGGCGGATCACGTAGCCACGGCGCCCCGAGAACCAACGCATCCTTTCCTGCGTCTGGGCCATGGTCGGCCGCGGAGCTTCCTTGTGTGCGGTGCAGCCCGCGGTATGCAAGACTGGGCAAGGAACGGGCGGAAGGGCCCGGCGGGCACCGGGTTCAGAGCCCGGGACAACAAGGATGCTCGAGGGATGCGCGGCGCCCTCTAGGGGTGGGGCCTGGAGCGAAGCGCTGCGGGGGACCCCTGAGCGTCTTGCTGGGGCTTCTTCGCCAGGGACCTCTGGCGTTGCACCCAGGGCTCTAACTTTTGTGAGAGCGTGGCTTTAGGGTCGTGAGAGGTCTGGAGTCGGCCGCGTGGAGTACTGCAGTAGCGCCTCCCGAAGGCTTGGGTTTACTGTTCCTTCTCCCGCACTCCCCGCAGGTAGCTGAGTGTGGCCTGGCTCGTGAGCCCCAGCCGCTTGAGGTATCACCGCGCAAGAGGTTGCCCGCCGGGCTCGACCAAGACCCATGCAGCAGCCGCCCTGCTCCGGAGGGCGCTGGGGCCAGCGCAGAGCAGGGCCACTCAGCTGGTGGAGGCGGTTGGTGCCGCCACTGTCACACGAAGCTCGTGGAGCTCAAACGACAGGCATGGAAGTTGGTCAGTGGCCCCGGGACTCCCCTTCGGGTAAGTGACTCTCCTTCAGGCCATGTTTCAGACAAAGCAGAGCTGGAATAAGGTAGAGTTTGGGGCTGGAGCTTGGAGCGTGGCGGGTTCAACATGAGCCCACTTGTCTTACCCAGCTTCCCTGTCTGCAAGAGTGGATGTAGGGTGTAACCCACCCTGCTGCATGTCAGAGAGGGTTGGGTAGATTTCTTTCCTAGCTACAGATGTCCTGTATCTGGAGCCATACTGTTTGAGAGGAGTAGAGAAGGGGGAGACGGACTTCACTCAGAGCAGGGCTTGGCATGGTGTGGCAGTTTGGGCACCTGGGCATTGACATGCCTGTATACAGAAGGCATTAAAGGAGAGAGTGGGCCTCTTTCTGCAACTGTGGGGCACCCACAGTTACCTAGGGTCTGTCGTGGGCCTGTGTCCTGCCCTGGATATCTGCTTCTTGGCCTAGGCCTTTCATGTGGGTAGTGACTACTGAGCCTCTGGGTTTGCCAGGCTTCGGCCTGACTGGCAAGTGCTGGTCGATGGGAGAGGAGTCTACTGGGCTTTCTGGCCAGGCCCCTCTTCTTGCCAGGCATGTAAAGAGCTGGAGCATTGTTCCAGGGAACAATGGTCCCTGGAAGTGTGTAAGGCAAGGGTGTGGGGGTCTCCACAGGAAGCCACTCCTGACCTTCAGCCTCTGTGAAGGAGGCCCTGGGAAGTGCCTGAAATCCCCGTCCAGTCCAAATACAGTCCTCCAAGCAGTGCTGTGCTTAGGGTGAGACCCAGAGTGCCCTTTGGGCTAGGGCAGATGTGGTGGATGCCTTCAGGTGTGTCTGTTCTGGGCACCTCCCCCGTCCCTCCAGGCATCTGTAAAGAACAGGAACATATCCTAGGGTGGGGGCTGGATCTGTGAGCCTGTTTGGAGTGTGCCGACCACGGGTGTTGTGTGGCTTTTGTCAATGGCGGCCAGCCTCTGCCATACTCTCTACCCAGACAGCCTGGTTCTTAGCTCCAGCTCGCAGCCTTGGCTGTGTGCAGCCTAGGTCCCCCAGCCGGCTGGCTGCTTACTGGTGGGTGGGCCTAGTAAAGAAAGCTGCAGCCACGGAAGTGAACTGGTAGAGCGGAGAGCCATCGATGGAGGGCTGTGGGCTCTTGCTGTAGACCCCGCTGTCCCTCTCCAAGCTGAGTGGGGCCTTTGATGCAGGCTGCTCCACACTCAGCAGAGGCTCACTTGTCCTGACTTGGGCCTGGTGGGCTGGCCAGGGCCCTGCCGGGCTTTGTGTGGCTTTGAGCCCCTCATCTCTGACTATGTGTTTCCTCTTGTCGCACAGGGTGCCCTCTATCTATTCTGGGAATGCTATCTAACCTGTGGAGTTCTGTGCCCAACACAGGAAGGCTCTGCCATCCATTTCTCTCCAGAGATAATTGAAAACCCTGGGGCACAGGTTGGACTTGTGGCCCAGTATTTCAATAGGTGCCATTGTTGTGTTACCAGTGTGTGGCGAGCCCTTCTCAGCAGGGAGCTGCAACCATAGCCCTCTGTTAACCACTGTGTGCACACACACACACCACATACACAGACCACACACACAGACATGCACACACTTATACACCACACACATACACACACATGTACACCACACACAAACACACACACCACATACACAGACCACACACACACTGCAGACATATATACACCACACACACACTGCACACACATATACACCACACAGACACAGACACGCACACACATATACACCACACACACACACCATACACACAGACATGCACACACATATACACCACACATACACGCACCCCACACACAGACACACACACACATAGACACCACACACACACACTGCACACACATATACACCACACACACACACACACCACATACTCAGACCACATACACACAGACACGCGCACACATACCCATATACCCACACGCACACACGGTCTGTTTTGAGGTGGGAGTTAGCCCACTGAAGGGCGGATGGGGGACCTTTGATCTTCACCTGTGGGTGAGCTCCAGTATCTCTATGCGCCAAGGTCAAGATGATGTTGAGAATTTAGGGTGGAGAGTTAGGATCCTCTGAGGGGTCTACTTCTTAATTTTGACCATGGGGAAAGGAGCTCTCCCGAGAGGACAGCACTTTACAGCTTATAGAGGAGGCTGCCGGAATCTCACATCTATCTCTGTGGTTCTTAGAGCAGGCAGAAGGCCTGCTAGGCTCTCACTGCTGGTTGGAGATTGAGGGCCCAAGGACCCTCAGAGTCCTTGGCTTGGGTCTCTGTCTATTCTCAGTATTAAGGGAACTGTGGGGCCGTGGGGGCAGCCTGGTAGCATTGCTCCCTAGCCATGCTGTGACTAAGAAAGGCTTGTCCCCGTTACCTTCCAGCCCACCTCTTAGGTGCGTATAACAGTATGGGGTGAGCTCTGGCTCTGAGGTGGGCTCCACAGTCATCTTCACTGTGGGTCTTTGGGTAGTCATGGCCGTTGGGTGCTGCAGTTGGAACCCAGATTTTGGAAGCCCAGATGCCCTGCCATCACGCTGCTGTGGTCCCTTTCAGGTACTCCTGCCTGTGCGGCCTGTTTGGGACTCGGAGCACAGTGCCTTCCCCCTGAGAGCCAAAGCCCAGGTTCCCCAGCCCCATCTTTCTGTGTCTACATCTGCTGCAGTGAAGTGGCCACAAAGTTCCAGCAGATGATTTCTTTCCTTCCTCTCTACCCCAGTCCGGGGTGCCACCCCTCATCTCTATCCCAGTCTGGGGTGCCACCCTCACGCAGTAGCTCCGCTGTGTTAATGAAGAGGTCTCAGTCGCATGGAAATGCTTATTAAACAACTGAGTGGCCAGACTTTTCCTCTCATACCTCATGGGTGGTCACCCTGAGGGCTGCTGGGCTGCGTTCTGTCTATATGTCCCTGGGTGATGCCTTCCCACACCCCCAGAGGAGGATGGTCCTTGTCCCCGATAAAGGATGTCTTGCTGTTGCTTAGAGAGGGTTGTTCCGAGGTGGTGATGCTTCCTGGGCTAGTGACATTCTTTCAGACTGTCAATACTGGAGCTGAATTAATGATTCCCCAACGGGAAAATGATTGACTCTCATTTAGGTCTAGCAGGCCTCCCGTTCATCCAGCCAGAGTTCCATCCCATTGCCTCCTGAGGCCCTTGTTCCTTTGCTGCGGCCTGTGGCTGCATCACTGGAGCAGTGAGCAAGGCTGCCAAAGGCTGGCTCTCTTGGTGCCTGTTCCTCCCATTCCCATCCAGCCCAGATCGCATTGTCTTGGTTCTGGAGCCTCCACACCCATGGGAACCAGCCCTTGAGGGTCAGGCTCTGGTACCTTCCTGCCCTCCCTGTGGCTTGGCCTCAGTGCCGTGGTATGTGCTCACTCCATCATGACACTGTGGTGTGCCTTGGTCCTTTCTCACTGTATCACCTTCTACTTGGGCTGAGGGGAGGGGGGTCTGCAGGGGCACGCATGCTTTGGCTGCACAGCTCCTAGCTCTGATGGCATTGGAACTTGTGGGGAGGTAAGACCATGCTCCCTCACAACAGTTTGTGGCCCTGAGTGGTCTAGGACTGAGGCTGGTTCCTCTGATTCGGAAGCTGTTCCTTGGGATAGCTAGCGTTTTCCCCCACTCCTATGGGCTGCCATCTTTGATGTTTGGAGCCAGGCCAGGTAGGTGCCTGGGGCCATTCAGGGTGGGGCCCTGGCGTCAGCACTGGTTCCCAGCTGAGCCCAGGTGTCTGCTAGGGGAGGTGTGAGAGGGGCTGGTGCTCCCTGGGGCTGGCTGGCAGGGGATGAGGTGACTCAGCAGGGAGGTGTCTACTCCAGGCCCTGACCATAGGTGCTCAGAGATCCAGGCTACTCTAGGGTTCATCTGGGACCAGGAGGATCCTGGTAATGCCAGCATTCCCCTCCAACCTCTGCAGTTCCTCTCGTGTGTCTGTTCATTCAGGGTGGGGCAACGCATAGGTCTATTACAGGGTCCACCCTGCCTGTTTTGCTGCCTGTTGTTCCATGCATGGAGTGGAGGTAGCACTTGGGGAAGGACTTAGGCTTAAGAGTGGGATTCTTTGTCCTCAGAACTTCTGTTGGGGCAGCATTGGAATGGTTGTTGTGCACGTCTGGGGTCCAGTAGAAGCTTCATGTCTAAAGAGGTGTGTGTGTGTGTCTTTCATACATAGAGCTAACAAACAAGAGCTGAGTAATCCATGTCCTCACTCCCCTCTCCTGAGCTGAGTAATGTGAGGTCAGAGGGGTTATGTCGGACTCCCCTGCTCTTTGAGTGGTGGCTCTGGCAAACTGAAGGGCCTTGCAATGGTTTGGAGTAGGTAGGGTTTTCCGAAACTTCCCTCTGGTGTCCTGAAAGTACCTTGTAAGCAGAAGTCAGGGGAGCTGGTTCCTGTCTTAAACAGCAGTGAAGGCCTAGCTCTCCTTCACTTCAGCCTGTCAGGAAGCTCACGATAGCTGTTCCACTCCAGACAACCAACCTCATGGGACTGTTCTCTTAAGGAGAGTGGTCGTTCCTGTGTAGTCACTTCGGACTCTATCTTAGTCACATCATTTTGTTTTTAGTTTACGTTGTGTAGCTCCTGGAAGCTACCACACGGTCTTTGTGCTAAGGCCTGGAGTAAGTGGGACCTCAACCCGGAGCATGCCTTGGCGTTATTTAAATAATTAAAGTTATTTAATAACTTCACCATTTATTTGGTTGATGGAATGGGAAACTTGAGCAGTGCTGGGCAAGTGGGCATGACTGGCCTGGCCCCGTGGGCTCCTGCTGGCAGCCAGGTGGGTGGTCTGGTCTCTCTGCCCTGCTGCTGAGTTTAGTCTCTCCTTTTCTGCTGGAGTAAGCAGTGGGCAAGGGGAGCCTGCGGCAGGAACCAGAGGCCGTAGTTTTTCATCTGCTCCTACAGGGCCCAAATTGGAGTCACCATTGTTCCTTGTGGTTTGGGACCCTTGCAGGGTCTCATTGTAGTGCAGATGAATGCACCTTATCCTTCTGGATACCTCTGTGGTCAGGAGGCCGAAGGCTGGTTGTTAGGCATCTGGTGCCCGGTGAGAGGCCCCCAGCCTAGTCTTGTTCCTGCCCTGTGGTGGCATCCTGCTGGGAGAGGGCATGGGCGGGCTTCACAGGTCACTGTTAGCAAATTTATAGTCGTGTGTGGCCCAGGGCCAGGCCTGGTGCTGACTGGGTCTGGATTTAGATGGATGCTTCTACAGAATGCTTGCTTTGACCTCTGACTCCGGCCACAGGGTCAGCCCGAGCTGCTTCCTGTTTCCTGGGTGGAGCGTGCCACGCTAGATCTTATGTCAGGGGCTTGGACTGCTGGGTAGGCTCCTCTCCATCCTGTTGCTCCAGCTCGTGGCCCCAGCCCAGCTCTGCCTCCCGGAGGCCATGAATTCCTTCCTGTTGGAACCCCAGAGACTGTCCTGAAGCCAACTCTGTTTTTGTTCTTAGTGTAACCCTAAGGCCTGTCTTTCTTTGTCTGCCTCTCCTTTGTCCCCACGCCTACCTCCACAGGAGGAAACGTACAGAGAGGTCTGACTCTTGCTTTTTGATCCCAGACCCAGAAATCTGATAGGCATGAGGCAGAGGTGGGGGTCCCTTAAAAGGTGGCCAGCCGGGAGATGGGAAGGGGTGAGGCCTGGGAGTGGGGACCCTAGGGTTGGAGCTTCAGGCTGTGTGGCCTGAGGTAAGTGCCTCAGTTTCTTTGGTTTTCCTAAGGAGGGCATTTTCTTGGTGGATGTCTGTACTGATAGAGGTGGATGGAAGGGCTTTGTCAGGTGGTGGCTGTTGGGTTCCGGATGATACCAGGTGCCTAGCCTGCCTATCTTCACTTCTGTAGAGTGTTGGATGGGCAGAGAGGGCGCTGGGCCTGTCTGGCAGGAGGGTTGGCTGGGCTTGATGCTATGATAGGGCATCTCCTATGTGGTCAGGACCCCTCTTTTTCTATAGGTACCCTAAGACCTGCTGGGGAGAAGATCTGGATGGGTGGGAAGGCCAGAGCACTCCAGCTGGTCTCCTGGTACTAGAGGCCAGGACCAGCATGCAGGCTAAAGACTTCTGGCATGCAGGCACCTAGGTCACTCTTCCTGTGTAGTCAGGGAGGAGATGGAGCAGGACACAGCTTGCTAAAGGCCACAAGGCTGGTTGAGCTCCTCTGCGTTCTCCTCCCGGCTGTGTTCTTGAGCAAAGTGCCGAGGGCCTGGAGGCCAACTCTGGGCACGTGAGGCCAGCTCCGGGCACGCGAGGCCTGCGGCATCTGCAGAAAAGAGTCAGACCTGTAGGGTGGTACAAGGGCAGCCAGAGACCTGGCATCAGACTGTGGGAGGGGTTTGCCCAGGGTCATGTAGAGACTGCCAGCACTGGCAGATAGGGCTGGGAACCATAAGGTGGCAGTTCCTCAGGGTGACATGGACAGAGCTGCTCAGGCCCTGGGGCCATGGCTGGAGTTTGGGTTGTCCCTAGAATTCTTTGCTGAGAGCTGGATATATGCCCATAGAAAGGGAAATATGCCTGTGACCCAATCCAGGACTCTGAAACGGGCTCTGTTGGAGGGAGGGTAATGGATGGGGGCTCCTCTGTGGCCTTCTGCAGGAGTCTGCCCACAGACTGGAGAGAGGCAGGGCCCTGATTCTGCACACATGCCCTTCCAGCTGGTTACTGGTGAGTTTTGGCTTCTTTGTTGCTCACCTGTCTGCAGAGGCCCAGCTCTCCCAGCTTCAGGAGGGGATGTACCCTAACCTGACAGTGTGAACCTAATACAGCCTCAGGGGATGCTTGGCTGCCTCATGGTCCAGTGGGGAAACTGAGGCATGGGGTTTTGTGCTTTGTCTGGTGGAGGCAAAGCGTATATTTTATGCCCTTTCAGGTGGGGTCCTGATTAGCCGCTGTGTCCCCACAGCTGAGGCGATTGGTGCTCCCCAGGTCTCTAGCATCCTGTGGGGGTTCTTCGTAGAAAACAGGACAGCTATTGAGGGAGAGACTCTCAATGGGTGAGTCTGTCCTGAGTCACCCAGCTGGACTGTTCCTGGCACGGGGCTATGGGTGCGTGCTGGTCAGTGCTGGGTGGGCTGGGCTATAGGTCGATAAGATGGAGAGCCAGCCAGACCTCTGGTGAGGTCCCTGGGAGGGTGGGGACCAGGGCAGCCTGGGTGTGCCTGCCAGTTTCCAGGCTGGAAAATTGAGCCCTGAACCACCCTGCCAGGCTGCACGAGACACAGGAATGTCCTCAACAGCAAGCCACTGGGAATCCCTTCCTGGACCTGTTGTCATCTCCGGAAACAGTTGCTGTACAGGGTCATAGCCCAGAATGCTTTGTTTGGGAAGGAAGGGAGGTTGAGGTAGCAGGTACTGTAGTCATGGGGTCCTCATGTCTGCTCCCTCCCGCATTCTTGTGGCAGTGCAGTGCGGGGAGGGGAGAGTGTGGGGAGGGGAGAGCCAGGGTGTCAGGCATAAAGGGACTCTAAGCCTATTTGGCTTCTCACTGGGCCTCCCATGGGTGCCGGGATTCCCTTTGTAGAGATGGATGGTCTCACATGGCAAGCAAAGGCCCCTGTTTCTGTGGCAGGAACTGGAAGCAGGGTCCTCCAGTCTCCCAGTGACTGGGGAAGGTTCAGTCTGTTTTCCCTGACCCCTGGGCGGAGCTTGGCAGTGCTGAAGCCTGGGCACTGCCTTCCATCCTCACAGGAGAAAATGGAAGGATTACTTAAGGCAATTTACAGACCCTAGAAACAAAATAAAAACCGAAAAGTCATCATTTTTTAAACAGGGAGGTGCCCTAAAACCCGCCGTGTGATGGGTGGGTTGTGCACAGTGCTAAATTGAATCAAATTAAGAAAAATACTTTCCAAACACAAGTAAAATATCTGTTTAATTAGCCTATAAAGCGGAAATTAAAAGTAATATTTTGCAGTGGAGTAATTACTGTCTGTCTGAAAGCAATGTGTTTCAGAGGTAACAGGACCAGGGGCTGGGACTTCTGAATTTAATCCTGAACCTGGGCCCAGGGACCCTGGGGGCTTGAGCTCCCAGACACAGTGCGCTGCTCGGGTGGGTGGGAAAAGAAGTCTGGCCAGGGCAGAGAAGGTCCTGACATTTCCTCCTGGGCTCCCCCTCTGTGCTGAGCTTCTTACAGCTAAAGGAAGTTCAAGCCAGCAGGGTTTGCTGGTGGCTGCTGAGGGGGCAGGGCAGGGGAATCTGGTGGCCTGCTGCAAAGCCTTTGTCTGGTCTGAGGGCCTTGCAGGGAACAGCAGGCTTGTGTGGGGTGGGGCGGGGAGCCCCCTCTTCAGAGCCCTGGCTGTACTATAGAAAGCCGGTCTCTGTTCAGCCTCCTCTAGTCTCCCAGCTAGTCCCCAAAACAAGGAGGTCTTGGGTCTCTCCGGAGTGGGCTGTGTGGTTCCGAATGACCCAGCTGCACGACACAGTGGTTCTGCTTTTTGTGGACCTCAGTGCTGTGTTGTGATTCCCACCGACCCCTGCAGGTTAGCATGTTCGAGCAGCTTGTCCCCCAGCAGTCTGCCACTCTCTTATGAGATTAGGGCTGGAAAGGTGGCCCTGGCTTTTAACTGGGCCCAACTCTCAGTTTCTCCCCCAAGGGCTGGGATGGTGAGGGGACCAAAACGCTGACTTGGCTGCGTGCTGGCCCACTAGGGGCTTGTGCAGCAAGGCCTGGGGTGCAGGGCAACTGTTGGGAACTAGGTACCTTGTCTGAGATGCCTGGGGCTGACTGCATGGCTGAGCAATGGAGACCTGAGCAGGATGGCCCATCTCTGGTCACCCCCAGTGACGGGATGGACCTCCTCTGCCCCTGAGCAGCCAGACTTCCCTCCTGCTCTCTGCAAAACTGTGTTGGGGGCTAGGACACCCTCTTCTCTCGGTCCTGTCCTTCACCTTTCATTCTTGTCTCCTGCTGTGGGGAGAAAGGGGATCATTTCAGAGGCTGAGACAGGCAGAGGCCTCCAGGCCTGTTCAGAGGGCCCAGAACAAAGGGTAGCTGGGCCTGGATTCTAAGCTGGAGCTGGGCAGCCTCTTTCAAGCTGAGCTAATGGCTGCAACAGGCCACACTTCCTTCCCTCTGCAGCCTCCTGCTGAGTGGAAAATTAATGCTTGAGAGCCAGACTGGAAACAGGCCTGGCCACCCTCGGCCTGGGGCTGGGTCGTTGGCTGGGATCACCTCATCCCTACCCCCACCCTCGGTTCATCTCTGGAGGCCTCTCTTGCCCCTGCAGGCTCCCTGGTGAAATCCGGGGGCATCAGCTAATGGGGACTTGGTCTGCCAGGCACTTCTGGGGCTGGAAACCATCCAGAATTTATGGACTCGCCCATAAGTCAGGCAGCTGGCATGATGCTGGGCCTGGCAGAGGTCACTCTTTGATCTGCCGTGGGCTCTGGGTGGAAATGGGGTCAAGGAAGAAATATCTTAGTCATGATAGTCCCCCTGCTTCTCACTCATTGGCTGTCTTGACCACAGCCTTCAGCACTTCGAACCTCCTAGGCACAGGTGGGCAGAGGTGACCAGCCCCTGGGCACACTCAAGGAACAAGCATTTCTGGGATAAATGAGACACTTTGGGGGAGTGGCTGTCCTCAGCCCTCTCGTCTGAGAAATGGGTATATCTGGGGAGGCTGTGGTGACAGCTGTATTGGAGTCAGGTTTTGCAAGGAAACCCTTGGGGGCCTGGGGTCTATTGTGGCCAACTTAGTGTAAGGAACTGCCTGAAAGTGGGCAGAAGGAGGCCAAGCTGGAGCTGATGGAGTGGACCTCGGAGAAATGATCCCAGGCTCTCATCATGGTGACATCTGTAGGCAGGCTAATATTTGTTGAAGGGGCTATGATGCTTGGGGCTGGCCCAGGAGACCAAGGGAATTGGCTCAGGACAGTGTTTCGCCTCTAGTGAGGTCACTCTGAGACCAGTCCCTTCCCGTCTCTCTGTGGGAGGAGCGCCCCTACAGAAGGTGGCAAATCTCTTCTGGGAGGTATTGCCTCCTCTGGGTGGGGTTCTTATCCTCCTGACTTACAGCCTGCTTGAGATCCCTGGGCACCCCTAGCTCAGGACAATGAACGATGCTGTCCCCAACTATCAGGGCAGGGATGAGCACCCTCACTCTGCAGACTGCCGAGTGACCCATCCACAGTAGTACCGTATTTCCTTGTGCTCCTAGGTATTCCCAAGGACAGCTAGAGACTGCAAAGACAGGGATAGGGTTTGAGCCCCTGCTCCAGAGAATCTTGGGAAAGGGGAACCCTGGAAGCTACTTCTCTCTAGTCTCCTGCCAGGCCTTGGACCAGTGCCTTTACCCACAAGCTGGTTGTCAGGGAGCTACAAACGCATCTTATTAGTCGTGAACCAGCATGGTTAATAATGGTGAGGCGGTGGGTTGGCTGTCGGGGGCACAGGGAACCTCCTATTAACTCTGACAATTACCTTCCCGCTGGGCTCATGCAGATGAAATAGTTTGGGCCATAATAATGTTACGGATGGTGTTGCACTGGCTCCCACATGAGCTCGAGCGATGGGCTCCCTGTGTACCTGGATGCTAACTGTTGTTCCTTGCTGTCCCCAGGACCCTTGCCTTTCTACCCTGCATCTTGACAAGCTCCCAGCGCCTGGCGTTCAGCCAGCGTGCCGCCCTGACTCTGAGAGCCGCTGTGACATATGCACCACGCACCTCCACCAGCTCACTCGGGAAGCCCTGCGCCTGTTACAGACCCCCGCCAGCCACGAGGACCCTGATGCTTCCCGAGGAGGCCTTGTGGCTCCCAGCCCTAGGGACCCACCTGGACCAGTGGGCCTTACAGGGAGGCAGCCCCCTGTGGGACCTGACAGGAGGAAGGCAACAGCTTGGCCACCCGGCCCCAGCGTCCAGGTGTCCGTGGCACCAGCAGGCCTTGGTGGAGCACTGAGCACAGTCACCATCCAGGCCCAGCAGTGCCTTGAGGGTGTGTGGAGCCTCTCAAGGGTCAACAGCTTCTTGCCGCCGACCTGCCTGGTGAGTGTTCTGGCTATGTGGGCTACTGGATCCCAGCTGACTTCCTTTTGGGCTCCTGACCACATCTGGGTGCTGTGTAGCATGGTGTTGGTAGTGCAAACCCAGGAAACTCGGGGATCCCTTTGGCTAGCTTGCTTCTCAGATCATCTGTGATGCTGTAGGCTGATGGAGGAACCCAAGGTCTCCCGGGATGGCCCTCATCTGCTCATTTGGGCTTGGGTTTAAAGAGAGTGTCTTACCTTTGGGGAGCTGCCATGCAGGCTGTCCGCGGGGCCATAGATGGGGCCATAGATGGGGTGCCCCGTGGACGGATGACAGAGCCTGGAGTACACAGTGAGGCCCACAGTTGCTGGTACTGATCTTTATAAGTCGAAGGATGTCCTCCAAGCCTCCCCTCCTACCTGGCTCCCCTTAATCCAGACCTAAAGACCATGCCCAGGAGTAGCTGTCTGGGGCATTGCTTGCACAGGTGCTTCTCATCGTCTTTCCTAGAGTGTTCCCAACATCCCATATCCCCAGCTTTCTACCTGGTTCAAGAAATCCAAGGGTGGAAGTCAAGAGAGTGGTGCCGGTAGCCTTGAGGTGCCCTCGGGTGCTGGAAGATGGGGCTCAGATTTTGGGAATATAAGAGGTTATCTCTGGGCTTTGGGGAGGGAAGGCACCACAAGGGCACAGCCCCTCTACATGAGCCCTGCTCGACTTAGCCCTTCTCCAGGAGCACCATGCTGAGAGCACAGCCACCTGCCCCTTGAGGACTTAGTCTGAGGGCCCTCGGTGCCTACCAGGGAGGGCAGTGTACTTTGTACTGTTTGTCTGAGTTCCCGCGGTGACCATAGTGGGATGGATCCTCTGGGGAAAGAAGGTAGAAATAGTTCTACCAGGAATGAGGTACTGGTAGCTTCTTGGGAAGAGGCAGGAGGAGGAGAGGTGAAGGGGGCAGGGGCAGGCTGTTGTGGAGCGTGTGTAAATGGCTACATGGAGAAGCCCTCCTCTCCCCCAGTTGCTCCCTGGAGCCTTGATTGCAGAGGATCTGTGGGTCTTTCCAAGGAGTCGTGCTTCTGTGGTAGAGTTTCAGGTATGCATTCCAGGCAAACAACAGCCAACCATGCAGGCCTGGGAAGTTTGCAAAGTCTCTGGTGTGGGGTGTAGGCTCTTCTCTTGGTCTGTGTGTCCAGTGGCAGTTCAAAGAGATTTGCTTAGGTGCAGAGGGACCTCAGAGCCACTGGGCAGTGTTTATACACGCTCCCATGTAAGAAAGATTCCTCCCGTTTTCTGACTCTAGGCATCTCTGAGGTAGGTAAAACTTGTTGGCTAGACTTGCTCTTGGATGTGGTATGTGCTGAGAATTCTGCCTCAAGCTGGAGCTGGTCCCTGGGGTTTGTTTAGGGGCTGATCTTTTGAGGCCATCTATCCATCTTACCATAGTGAAGGGAGGCCAGCTGCTCTGTCTTCCTGAGGCTTTGACCCAACAGCTGGGCTGCCTGAGGAGTGGGGAACAGAACCCAGGTGTAGGGTACAGATGCTACTGACTCTTCAGGTGAATTAAATAATTCCTAGAGGAGGTGGCATGGAGCTGGACATCAAAGGAAGCCTCAGGTGATATGCTCAGACCTAAGACCCTGGTGGGAAAGGGTTTGGGTGGCCCCACAGATTGACTGGCCATTGCCTTATGCTTTGGTGTGGTGATGAGGACTGGGGAGGAAGCTGGGAGGGTCATTGGCCTCTAGTTAAGTAAACCTGACTGTGGCCTGCTTGTCATAAAATGTGGGCATTTAAGGCTCTCACTCTATTTCACGTGCACATTGATTGTGTTTGGGAAGGTGGGAATGGATTTATAATTAGAGAACAGTCTCGGCAATCAATAGGGAGATTATTAGAACCATAAATAGGACTTTAGGCTGCAGATGAGGCAATCTCCCCTGAAGCAGGGCATCAATCGCCGATGATCAAGTACCGCCTGGGTGCTCTGGTATTAAACACATCTGGAGAGATGCATTGTGAATTTGTTACAGATCGTCAGCGGTCTGATAGGGTTCCCACCGGTGGGAAAGGCAGCCTAGCCCCTGTCATACTGGTCTGAGGAGTGGAGGGCCAGGTCTGGGTTCCATGGGCACTTTCACCTTGGCTGAGGTCAGCAGTAGAGGCTGGGGAAAGTGGTTGGCTCTGGCTGGACAGTTGGTCCTTAGAGGGGATGTTATGATCTGTGTGTGTCTTCATGGACTCCTGAAACCACAGGCAAGGCCTAGAACATTTTAGATGCTGTGGCTGAGAGCTACCCTGGTCCCTCCACTTGGGTGTTACTGTGGTGCAGCTGCCCACAGCCCCGAGTTCCAGTGCATAGCTATTGGCCTGCACAGCTTTAACCCAAGTCATAGCCACATCTCATTCGGGTTTGGAGCAGCCATGACAGGCTGTCCTCAGGGCACAGCGCAGGTGACATAAGCCTGCCCCATGGATGGGTGACAGAGCCTGGAGTACACAGTGAGGCACTGACATTTATAGGCTGAAGGATGTCCTCCAAACCTCCCCTCCCACCAGGGAGCCCTGTGTGAGCCTGGCTCCCCTTAACCCTTGATCAAAGAGGGTCCCTTTCCTGACCATTTTCCCTGTGGAGTATCCAGCCATTGCTCTTCAGCTCCTGGGGGACTATTCCTACTAGTCTTTCTAGGCCAGGGGTTCTCAATCTGTGGGTCGTGACCTGTTTGGGGTCGAAGGACTGTTTCACAGGGGTTTCCTAAGACCATCCTGCATATCAGATATTTACATCATGATTCAAAACAGTAGCAAAATTACAGTTATGAAGTAGCAACTTCATAATGAATAATTTTATGGTTGGGGGTCACCACAACATGAGGAACTGGAAGGGTCACCGTGTTAGGAAGGTTGAGAACCACCGCCCTAGACTGTCAGGTGGAGACACCAGTTCTGTAACAGATGAGGAGCACCTGTGCGTGTGGTTCTCCAGTGCCAGCCATGTGGCATGTTCCGCAATCAGAAGCCCTCGTGGGGGTCAAGAAACCTGTTGTTCTCTTGAAGCAAAAGCTGCAGGACAGGACTCACCTCCTGATCCCATAGTTAGATAGAGGTGGTTCAGTTGCCATCAGAGGGAGGCCTCAAGGAGCCAGGGTTCCCCACTCGGGGTGGTTGCATAGCACCGTTCTGGGGGTGCCTGCTGCCTGCCACTGCGAGCTGTTCAGGGCACCTGCTGCCTGCCATTCATAGAGACCTGGGGTGGCTCTTGGAGGGTGGAAGAGCTCCAGCTGGGCCTGAGCCTCCACGGACTCTTCCTAGTGTTGCTGACACCCTGTGTAGGCCTTATTTTACCCCCCACGTAGTGGGGGTTGGCAGGGTGGCCTCCTCTTCCATGTGAAGCACCAGTGAAGCTTCTTCTGTGTCAGGGGTGGGGACAATGGGCCTTGAAAGTGTAGGACTTTGCACCTTGTTGCCAGGCCGTGAGGCTCTGGGTGGTGAGATCAGAGGAGGGAGTCGCAGAGAGGTCCCACTAAAGATCTAACATTCTCTGCGGGACACTACTCCCTCAAGTGTAGCCTGCGCCTCCAGGTTGCTTCTCCAGTACCTCAGCGCCTGGTGGGTATTATAGGGGGAGGGGGTCCTAGAGGGCACTGTCCTTCACAGGCCAGAACCTTGCAGGTGCAGAGGTCGGCCCCAGAGGGCTGCTGCTGTGGGCTAGTCTGTGTTTTTTAAACTAGCCCGGTGTTCTGTAGAGGTCGGCTGACATTGGGTGACCACTTAGGTAGGTTCTGCAATGTCTCACCTCTGTGTGGGTACAGGTGGAGTCAGGGCTCTGCTCGCTGTCCCTTGGCCAGTGCTGGCCTCATGCTCTCCTCTCTCCACGCTTTTCCTTTCGTTGCTGCTGTGTGCCTCCATCACACTTTCTGTTTGGCCGTCCGCCCACCTCCTCCCCATGTTGTGGTCCCCTTCTCCTGCCCACACCACCGCTGCTCTGCACTTGCTTTGGGACGGCTTCTTTTGGCATGTCCGGGCTCTGCTTCTGGCAGGAGTTGGCAGTGGCTGTCCCGATGGACAGAGCCGTGTCATGGCAGCTGGTGGGACGGTGGAGCCAAGTCACATGCGGGACTCCTGAGACAGGTCAGTGTGGGGAGGACCAGCGGTGCAGGTGGGTCAGCCGGTCAAAGGCCCTGGTGCCTTGGGAGATGCCCCAGGGTGGCTGGGCTTATGGGAGTGGGTAGAAGGGCTATGTGGGGTGTGGGTCAGCCATTCCGGCCCCTGGGCCCCAGCACTGCCATCACAGAGTGCCGAGCTAACTGTAGGTACTGGGGGGCTGTGGGTTGGATACCCCTCCTCCCCCAGCCTGTCCAAGGGTTCCTGGCCCTGGGCTCTGGCTGCTGTGCCCAGTAGATCCTCAGCCAAATCCAGCTCTGTTCCGAAGGGCTCAGACCGCAGCTTTCAGCCTTGCAGCTTAAACATTTTTATGCTTTCCTGTGCCACTCTCCCAGCTAAGCAACCCAGTCTCTGTAGAAAACACAGTAAGTGCGGTGTGACCTGGAGAAGAAGGGGGCTGGCCAGGCTGGGTTCTGAGGCAGGTTTAGAGTGTAGTCCTATGTACCTCTACACCTATGGTCACGTGACCGATAAGGTGTCCAGCGCAGTGTCTGGTAAGTTATTCCAGGGCTGCCCTTTCCTTCTTGCAGGGGTAGTGGATACCGCTGGGGACTGAGAGGGTACTGGGCTTGAGCTGGCTGAAGACTTGGCCTGGGCTCTGGACTTTTATAGGCAGAGAGAAAGAGTCTGTTCCTTCTCTTGGGGTGGGAGGGTGTTAGAAGCTGGGTTCTTCAGGAGCTGAGTAGCTGAGGCCTTTCCTGTGAGGAGGGTAACTGCCCCATATTAGTGCTGCCAGAGTGGCTTTTTCTACAGAGCTATCACACTGGACTCAGGGACTGCATCCTTTGAGAGACCTTAGGAATACTGAGTTCCGCCCAAGGTCCCCGGACCAGGCCTGTGCCCTCTGAGCCTGGGGATCCCAGGATCTGCCAGCTGGGGTACAGGCCATTTTGTTTGGATGTTGACCTCCCGACTCAGGCTGAGTGGGAGGATATACTGGAGGGTGAGGGGCCTGGAGTTTTCAGGAAGAGACCCGCTGCCTGTCCTACTTGGCTAGGGCTTGGGTCGCCTCCACCCCCAGAGCCCAAGGGACAGGTAAACATCACGTGGAAGCTGTCTTGGGAGCGTTTAATTACATCTATGCTCC
Organism: Microtus oregoni; assembly: GCF_018167655.1. Taxonomy (NCBI): domain Eukaryota; kingdom Metazoa; phylum Chordata; class Mammalia; order Rodentia; family Cricetidae; genus Microtus; species Microtus oregoni. Next base: position 1,054,813 of record NW_024543210.1, on the reverse strand, counting down.
ATGACGAGGCCTCTCCCTTTCTAGAATTTATTTTAGCTAATTAGTTGGAAATGCCAGAGTTGTATTTCAGACAGTGGCGTGTCATCCGTTATCACATGGGGGGCAATTAGCACTCATGCCAAATATTTATTGTGGTGTCTTGTATAATTGTACCTCTGGGTGATCCCAGATGGCCCGGGGATGTAGGGCAAAGGTCTGTCTACCTGACCTCTGTGGTCATTGCAGGCCTTGATGAGGGCTGCAGCGTCTGTCCCTGGTGGGGTCTGCCTTTTCCTCAGTGGCTGAGACAGACCTGTCACGTACCCTCAGCTGGGGAGATGGGTCACTGTAGGTTGTTTTGGGGACGAGGCCTCTCTTGCAGGGTCCCAGGCTCCCGGCTGTGATTTTTTTCCAGTCACACAGGCAGGATCTTGTAAGCGTGTGGGTGGGATGAGGCGTGTGGGTGGGATGAGGGTGAGTGAGAGTTCTCAGCCTGGGGCAGTGTCCCTCTGTCACCTGCTTGTTCCTCACGTGGATTTCTCCTTCTTCCAGGCTGAGGCAGCTGTGGCTGCTGTTGCAGTGGCTGACACAGTCCGAGACTGCCCCCCAGCAGCAGGCCCTGATGGTATGTCTAAGGCGTGGGGCCGAGGGGCAGCATGCACTTCAGCCTTGGTTACTCCAGCCCCAGGCCCCTCAGCAGGGGGTTCTACGGGCCCATCTGCTGCTGCCTCTTTCTTTATAAGGTATGTCCTCGGGGGTCACACGAGCCGCAGTATGTTGGGGAATGGAGGCCCTGAGTTCTTGGTCCCTGGTGGCTTGTGGCATATTCTTGGGAGAACTGTGGCTCAGTCAGTCAAAGAGGGAAGACTGTGAGAACCATCGTACTGAGCAGCTCAGCTGAGGGCCTGGCTGGCCTCCCGGGGACCTTTCAGAGCTCAGGTGCATAGAAGTGACAGGGCTGTGACTTGACTCCTTCCCTCCAGGATGCCTAGCTTGAGGATGTGGGGTAGCATGGCGGTCTGACCAAAGGGAACGGTGTACTTCAATGTGGGAGGTGGGAACAAGGCTCCCTCCCCAGCTTGGGCTCTGGCCCAAGGCAGAGCCTTTGGCTCTGTAGACCGAAGGCTGGAGTCCTGCTCTCTCCTCCAGCAGCCTGAGGAACAGGGATTACAGGATGTAATCGCCATAATGAGAGGTAATGGCAGCCAGCTGGGGGTCACTGTCCCATTAACAGCCCGCAAGGGCGCTGATAAGCTTGTCTGTATCATGCTGGGCAGTGTGCAGAGGGCGTCTTATCAGCCCTGGTCCGGGGGGACTGCAGGGCCTGATGGGGGGCGTGACGGGGCATGTGATTAGGGCCTTGTTGGTGCTGGCTGATGAGGGCCGTTGTGCCGTGCTGCGGTCCTTCTGTGACTGATGTGGCCTCAGCCGCCACCCCAATTAGGTGCAGAGAACCTGGCTAGGACCTTCCAGATGGGGACATGTACGAGTCCTTTTCAAGCCTGCTTGGCAGCAGACAGGATGGTGTCTGGGAGGCTGGGCACAAGGGGCGGGTAGCTGTCCTGCTTACTTCTCACTTCAAGGATCTTTGCCTTGAGGATTTGGTGGCGTTTGGGGCACTCTCCTGGCATGGTACTTGTTAGGAGGTTTAGAAAGGTTCGGATCTCTTGAGAAGAGTTTATGTGGCCGCTGGTCTGGGCAGTGGCCAGCACCCTGATTCTGAGGCCCCCCAGGGCCTGAGGAGGGTCTTGACACCCAGAGTGTGGTGTGTCCCTCTCCCATGGACTCATTGGCTACCCTGACCAGCAGCAGGCAGCAGGTGCTGACTGCCTTTTGTCTCAACTCCTCTGCCTGAGCAGCAAGCACCCTGACCTTGGAAAGTTTCCATAGAAACAAAGAAGCAAGTGGACCTGGGTGGGGGCTGGTATCAGGTTTTCCCAGGCAGGGGTGGAGGGTGGGGGTGGGGAGCAGTACTGGCTTCCATTACTTCCAGTTTATAAGTCACCCTGAATCTCGGTGGCTTCCTGACCTGTTGAGGGCCAGGTTAAAGGTAGGTGTCCCAGGAGGGCTGAGATTGCTGGTGGGAGTTTTGAAACTGTGTGACCACTGCCTGGCATTGCGGACAAAGGGGAGGCACTTGTGGCGTTGGAGAGGGGCTTGCCCAGAGTGCACCAGGAGACAGTGGAACTTTGGCCTCACCCCACAGCACTTGGCTCATCTTGAGTAGATGCTGTTCCTACCCTCATCCTCTGAACCTGGATGGGTAGCGTGACCCTTGCCCATCCTTGGGAGGTTTGCGTGATGGGAGAGGGGCTAACTAAGTCTTGAGTCTTTGAAGGTGTCCTTGGATGGAGGCCTGATCAGAGCGCTGCCCTCGAGGGCCAAGGGTAGGGGGTTTCAGGGCCTGAGGAGGGGTCCACCAGGTGCATCTCTGCTGTGCACTCAGTGGGTGGGCTCAACAGTTTAGGTTCTTAAATCTCATAGTCCTGGGGTGAGTCTGGACTGCCCAGGCTGAACAACCAGCGCAAACCTAATTCAGTCACCTCTGTGAGTCATGTCTACAGTGAAGTACATTGGTCCCAAGGGGACCAGAGAACCCAGGCGGTAGAGTGACTTCCCCTCAGCTGGACCTGGGTGCTTAATCCCTGAGTGGATGTATGTCCCTGGTTAAGAAATTTGAGACCGCACTCTGTGGGGGCTGCCATGACCTTGACACCCATGTTCTGAGCATCCTAATTGCTCTGCATCCCGCAGCCTTCCCTCTCTGTGATGCTCTCATTAGCCCTGATCCTTCTGCCCTTGGTAAAGATGGGTTACCTCTGGTACCCTGAAGTAATAGGAGTGGCGGCAAGGCTGCGTCCCCAACACCCCAGCCGCCCGCCTGGCTAGCTTATACCCCAAAATAATTACACAGACACTGTATTCTTTTAAGCACTGCTTGGCCCTTTAGCTCTAGCACTTACAGGCTAATTCTCACATCCCGATCAACCCATCTCTAATAATCTGTGAGAACCGGTCTTACCGGGAAGATTCTAGCCTAGTCCATCCTGGGTCGGAGCTTCATGCCGGGAGCGGGGCATGGCATCTCTCTCAGGCGTCTGCTCCCTAGAGGAGAGCTGTGGAGTCTCTGCGCTCACTTCCTCTTCCTCCCAGCATTTTGTTCTGTTTACTCCTCCCACCTATCCTCTAACCAATAAAATGGGCCAGGGCAGTTCCTTTATTAGCCAATGACCTTCCTCCATCATTTCCCCTTTTTCGGTTTAAACAAAAAAAAAAGGCTTTAACATAGCAAAATTACATATAACAAAACAGTTATCAAGTAAAAGTTACAATAATCTTTATCATAACTAAGGAAAACTATAACTAACTATTCTTAACTCCATCAAAGACTCCAGAAAGATATATTACCTAAGTAAACAAGAACTAAGAAACTTCAAACTCTAGAAATGACAAAGACATCTCGCTGCCTGGACAGTCACCCAAAGTTCTTTTGTACCGTTGGGGCATCCATCTTCAGCCTTCAGGCCCATGGTATCCAGCAGACATTTCCATAAAGCAGGAAAATTCAAAGTCAGTTCAGTCACTATCTGTTGTGTCCTGCAGAATGTCTCGCAGACTCTTTCAAAATGAATCAGGAACCCCGAAAGATCATCTCACCTTAGGCAAGTTTAGTAGTCCTCTCTCTGCGGGTTCTCTGTGTCCAGTTTATGCAATAGTCCAGGCAAGAGCAGTTTCTTGTCCAAATGGCTATCAAAACTCCATAACGAGCCTCTTCGATGCCCATCTTCCTCTTGAAATAGATTGGTGCTGCCAGGAGCAGAGTGTCTCATTGTCATGAAAAGTCCTCAGTTATTAAAACATTAAATGTCCTATTCTGTAATCTTTGAAAGACATGACGAATGTCTATCTAAAATATATCTCTATATATCTAGAAAATCTAACTAACATGACTACAAACTTGACTATTATGATTATCTATTAACTACCTATATACATTACATTTTTAAATGAACTACACAATCACAATACCTTAATCAATATCAGAAATACATATACATTTAACAAAATTGACCTTAAATCGCTATCAATAAAGCAAAATCTATACTAATGTAAATTATTCATATCTATATCATATCCCCCTTTAAATGTAAAAGAACATTTATAAACATTTTTTGGGAATTTGGGCGCAGTTATTTCTCTCCAAACTGCTTCCTGCTGAATGGGGGCGTCGTTAATTTGGTCTTTCATGGTATAACCTGTGTGCTAGTTTCATCTCAGTTGGCAGTTGAGCGAAGCAATTTTTTGAAGGCGTTCACAGCAACCATTCAGGAGGACGTGGTCCATCATACCAAATCGGAATAGAAGAAATGAACAGGGTCTCATCCTCTGTGAAAACAAAATAAGAAACTCTTTTCCAAAGTATCATATCCTTAGATCCAAATTCAAGATATTTATGTTGGATTAGTTCAGCAGCATTTATAAACAAATATCTTTTAGCATCTGTTGCTCCTTCCTCAGCATTTAAATAATTTAAAGAGAGCATAATAGCATACAGTATCAAAATTCTCTGTGTATTTTCCATCTTTGTGCAGCTTTGTTTTAACCTCTATTTTGTTTATTTTTACTTAACTCTTTGCTTTTTGAGACAGGTTCTCTGTATCTTTGACCTAAAGTAACTCTGTAGACCAGGCTGTCTTTGAACTCTCAGAGATCCGCCTGTCTCTGCCTCCCAGGCATTCGGGATTAAAGGTGTACACTGCTACACCTTGAACTCACAGAGATCCGTTTGTCTCTGCCTTCTAGGCACTGGGATTAAAGGCGTGTGCTACCACACACAACAACTCTCTTCCTTTTTTTGTTTTTTACTTTAAGAACTTCAACTTTTAGTCTGCATATATTTTTAACACACTTCAAACCATTTAGAAATTTTCTTTGTCTTTGAATCTCTCTTTACTGTATATCTCTCTTTTTCTGACCACATGAATCTTTAATTTACCAAGCAATCTCAGTAGGACTAAAGGCGTGGCTTTGCCAGCTAGATCCAGTCCATTCCTTAGCTTTCCAGCCTATGGCGGATATACAGGCTGTAGCCATGTTTACTGCAACAACTGCATGGCATTTCAAGGTCCCTGCCAGCAAGTGAGCTACAACAGACAACACTCAAGTCCTCTCTCTCGGTAGCCAGCCCTCCTGCCTCAAACAGTCAGAGTTTACCCTGGCAGGACAGCCCAGAAAGCTGGCATTTTTAAACGGCGCAGCTTTTTTCCTGCTACGGCTGAAAACCAAAAAGCATGCGTTCAGCTTTTCGTCAACACCATTTAAGTGTTTCGTGGCAGGACCTCTTAATGAGCTGCAGGCTTTGCAGCTAAAGCTGAGTCAGGAAGCTTCTCTTAGAAGAAAGCGCATGCTTGTCTCTAACAAGCAGAGCAGACCCGAGAACACAGCGAGTCTAGTTGCCATCAAACAAATCATAGCACTTTACTCCAAATGCTCTATTCAAAAGCTCTGTCTCCCGCAGGAGCCAGACAGAGATCGCAATGGCGGCACAGCCCCAGGAAGTCGCGCTTTAAAATGACACAGCGTTTTTTTTTTTTTTTTTTTTGCTACTGTTGCCGAATCAGGAAATCTCTCTACAGCACACCACCAACAAACAGCAAAAATCTGTGTTAAACTCTCTTTTCCTTATTTTTAAGCCTTCTCAGGTTTTTTAAGTGGGTTTAGTCCATCACGTGGGGCGCCATATGAAGTAATAGGAGTGGCGGCAAGGCTGCGTCCCCAACACCCCAGCCGCCCGCCTGGCTAGCTTATACCCCAAAATAATTACACAGACACTGTATTCTTTTAAGCACTGCTTGGCCCTTTAGCTCTAGCACTTACAGGCTAATTCTCACATCCCGATCAACCCATCTCTAATAATCTGTGAGAACCGGTCTTACCGGGAAGATTCTAGCCTAGTCCATCCTGGGTCGGAGCTTCATGCCGGGAGCGGGGCATGGCATCTCTCTCAGGCGTCTGCTCCCTAGAGGAGAGCTGTGGAGTCTCTGCGCTCACTTCCTCTTCCTCCCAGCATTTTGTTCTGTTTACTCCTCCCACCTATCCTCTAACCAATAAAATGGGCCAGGGCAGTTCCTTTATTAGCCAATGACCTTCCTCCATCAGTACCCAGAATCTAGGTATCTCAGGAACCTCTGCTGGGACAGGCATCTTTCAGGTAGTTGTGGGGCAGGGATTTCTGTCTGGTACTCAAGAGCTTCCTGGCCTCTGTGGAGCCCCAAGTTTCTTTCTGGACATTTGTTTGGGCCTAACTGGCAGAGGTGTAGAGGCTCCATGCTGGGTTACCAGGAGGAAGGATTTGACAGCATAGTCTCTTGCTTGATCCAGCCTCCCTTGTAAGGCCCTCTCAGGTGACAGTGGCACAGCAGGCCCAGGGGAGCCCTAAGTGGCAGCTCCCTCCAGTCAGGTCTTAAGTCCCTTTAACTGTCTTGTAGGACCTACCCAACTGGATGGCATAGCTCTTCCATTAGTTCCCAGCACTGGGCAGTACCAGGTAAGGGGCTTGTGACTGCCCTGCCTTGATTGTACCCAGAGATAATGGCTTTCTGAGGCAGGAAGGAGGCTTTTCCTCATGAGGCCGCTGGGGTGGAATCTCCCAGATAATGGAGGAGGGAGGCGGAGAAAGCCCCTGAGGGATGCCGGGACAGTATGGCTCTGTCTGCTGTGGCCCTTCCCAGGACCTGCCCATGTTCTTTGACCCACGTGGGAGTACAGTTTGGGTTGTAGCTCAGGGATCCTTCTTGCCTTGGCCATTCATTCTTCAGTGTACACTGTCTGGTAGGTGACAGCGTGGGCGTCGTGGCTGCGTGTTTCTTCTGTGAAGGTGCTGAGAAACTGACAAGCACTTCCTTGCAAGGCTCATTTGAGCTTTGCAAACACACAGGCTCAGGCAGATTCCAGGCAAATGCTTAAGGCGCTGTGTGAGGTTCGAGTCTGCACCTCAGGGTACAGGAGTCCTCCACTCCCTACTGTGCCCTGGCTGCTGCACGGGGTACCGTACCACTGCGGCTCTGTTAAGGACTCCGCCATGCACCGTAGATTACTTTTATTTTCTGTGATGACACCGCACTAGGAAGAAGCTGTCCCTGGGGCCTCCTAAAAGACAACTTCTATTAAAGATGAGAGGAGTTACCAGCGCACCAGCAGCGTGGTGGGAGGTGCTGAGGAGGGCCCGAGGCTCTGGGCTCTTGCATGTTGGGTCCTTCTGAGGAGGACAGAATGGACCTGGGAGGCCTACTGGGATGGGGAGAAGGAGCTGGGGCATTTGGGGATGTGGGGGAGGGGTGGACCTGGTTGGATAACTTCTCATCCATGAATCTTTCACCTGGCCCAAACCCGGGTCTTCCTTTGGAAAATGGTGACAGGCAGAGAGAATGGCTCCACCAGGGTCACTGTGGTGTGAATTTACAGTGGTGATGTTCTTGGGTTCCTGTACCAGAGGTGTGGGGCAGGGCCCTGTAGCTCTCATGAGCTCAGATATGGTAGAAGCCCGAGACTTGGCTCGAGGATTTTGCAGGGGAGGGTGTTACAGGGCAGTGGGGACAACTGTTCCAGGGTCTGGGGCTGCAGGGAAACCCACTCCAGGACAGAGACCCGACCTTTGGGATGTATCCCTGGAATACGGTCAGCTTGAAGAAAGCGGTGGAGGGTTAGGAATGGAGACTATGACATCAGGGCTCACCCAGGGCAGAGTGCAGTCCTGTGTGGACATGGACCATCTGCTACCTGTCCTGCTGGGGTCCCAGGCTGGGACCCCACTCAGAAAAATGGAGTTCAGGTGTTGCAGCCGTAAGAATTTCTGGCTGTTTTCTCAGAGCGATTACCCGTATGGCTGATGCAGTCTGAGAGTGGGGCGGTCTGGTGTGGACAGACACAGGGACTCAGTGACGGGGTAACCCCTGCCTCTTCTCCCCAGGGCTGCCCAGAAGCTCAGCCTGGCCTCCAAGCGCAAGAAGCATCACCCACCACCCTCGCCCACCGCTCGTGGCACGTCTACCTACCCCACGGACTTCAGTGGCACGCTGCAGCTGTGGCCTCCCCCAGTGCCCCCCTGTCTGCTCAGGGCTGCCTCCAAGGCCAAGGAAAACCCCAGCAGCTTCGGAAAGGTAGATCCTACCTGAGGTCGGGTGGCCTGGGTGTGGGAGGCCAGGGCTATCTATTAACATGTAGGAGATAGAGGGCGCCACCCCCTTCTCCAGTGCCACACTCGGACAGCTGATGGGGGAGCCTGAGCCCTGGAAGCAATGCCCCAAAGGGCACAGAGAGTGTGGAACTGGTGTGGGAGATGATGGGAAGAAGCTTGTCCCTCAGGTCTCAGGGGCATGTTCCAGGATAGCCATGTGGTGGGCATCTGGGCCTAGGATGGGAGCTGACCTGGAGAGTCTCATTCTTGCTTCCTCCCCCTTGAATGCTGCCTAGAGGTGGAAGGGGTGGGACCCCTCAGCTTTTCTGAGTCAGGGTATCCAGGCAGCTCAGCCAGATGGCTTCAGTTGGGGAAAGGGGTGTGGAGAGGGTGAGAGCCCTGTGTGGTGATGGGACAAGCTGGTTGGCTTCAGACCTTCTTCTAAGAGTTCTGATTGGATTCCTATGATTGGTACCCTGTTGAGGGAGAAGTCCCTGTACCCCAGTGGGGTACCCTGTGGCAGGACTGTGCAGATACTTGGGTGAAGAACCAGACTCTCACTATTGTGGGAAGGGGGTCCTGCCCTCTGGCACATACATTTCGCTGAGCCTCTGCCACTCCAAGGGTAATGTCCCTACCACACATCCTGAGAGTTATGGGGTCCCTTCTTGATTATGCCCAGCAACCATCCCTTGACTTGGCACCAGCCCTGCCAGCTCATGCCCTGTACTAGTAGTCAGCATTGGCTAGCGGGAGTAGACTCCTGAATAGGGACCAGAAAGGAAGCTCTGTGTTTGCAAGTCTTCCTTCCAGAAGGGAGGCCTCCTTCTGTGGCAGAGCCAGAGGAAGGAAGAGCCCTCTAGACAGGGCTGCACAGACAGGCAGCTGCAGGCTAGTGGGAAGGTCTGGGGCTCCTTCAGGCCCAGCTGACTTCACTGTGCACCCTTTTAGCATTGCAGGCAGCCTTCCTTGCCTCTGCCTCCTCTCAGAATGCTAATTGTGGCTGGAAGCCAGGCCTCCTGGCTCCTCCCTTCCCCTGGGATGGAGACACACCCCATGGTTTCCTCAAGGCAGTCTGCTGGAGGTGGCCTCTGTTGGGGTGGAGTGTGGAAAAGAGACTAGCCTGGGGTTGAGTGCAGACAGCATGTGGCATGGGAGCCACGTAGGTATTCGGTGTGGCCCGCAGGGCTGTGACAGCCCAGAGTGTCGTAGAGTAGGATCAGAACGTTTCTCAGATCTGGATGGACTTCCAGTCGTGGGGACCTGCTCCTGGTCCCAGGCCACTGCCTTGCAGTAGTGGGTTTCATTGGACAGCTTTACTGTCTGGGACCTGATGGGACCATTCTGTGAAGGTCTGTGTGTATACAGTTGTCCAGCTCCAGTGGACTGCGAACTGGGCGAAGGCAGCCTGCCTCTTTAAGGACAGTTACAGTTCTTAGAGACAGGTGACACCAGCCTCTGTGCCCTATTCTTTTGGGAGAAGGGGTGTCTCTGACCCCCACAACCTGTGCCTGCCGGTCCTTGACTGCCCCCACCTTTTACACTGGCAGTATTTAGTAGATGAAGCTGGTGGTATCGGGAGGAAAAAGGAGGGAGATTGGACCCAGGCCTGACTGATGAGCACCGGGCTCCTCTACCTGCCACAGCTCCAGGACGGACAGGTGCTTCCCACTGATCAGGCCGTCACTATTCTGGCTGTGTAGGTACAGAGCTAGGCTAGACCTGGAGAAGAATGGCTGAGCCTAGGGCCAGCCTGTTCGCTGCCTGTCTGTCCACCTACTGTGGGGACAGTGTCTGCTGTGGGGACCGATGGGATAAGGAGTAAAAACTCCATTCTGGACATTAAAGCTCAGAACGGCAGTTGTTCTTTGCTGTCACTGTATTTTGGGGGCCTGCCAGGTCTCTGCTGACCCTGGACCACTCAGGGCTTTCCCCAGAGATGTCCTGGCCACCAGCCTGTTAACCAGCCCCTGTCCCCCGCACCTCTGTGCCCCTCCCCGGCTCCAGGTGTTATTAGCACTAATGTCATATCATCAGAAGTGCTTCCTGAAAGGCCTTTAATATTGCCACAGAAAAGAAGTTAGATCACATTCGGTGTCTGACATTAATGTGCTACTTAAGATAATTCATCATACTGTGGTATTAAAAAAGACATCTCTCTGGTGTTGGGTGCTGAGCGGCGCCCCTCCCCCTCCTCGGATTGGTCCACCTCTGGGGAGCTGGAAGCCCTGCTTTTATGTAAAATATGCTTCCCCTCCCCCCAGCTCCAGCGGCTTTGTGATATCTGCACATTTGGGGGGTGAGGATGCTCTTGTCTCCTGAGAGACCCTGTCATTTCCCTGAGGTAATGACAGGTTCTTTACAGCAGACAATGGACGGGGCGGGGGGGGGGGGGTAGTAGGGGGCAGGCTGGACGAGGTGCCCTGCTCAATCCCCTCCCTGCCTGGAGACTCGGGTTTAGTATCTGCTCAAGAGGCCTCAGGAGACATCAGAGCTTCTCCAGGCCTCTCCTCCCCACTAGGCACTCTCTCATATCTCCAGAACCCATTTGGTTCCTGAAGTGGTGAGGAGTTCACACTGGAAAAAAAATTGCCAAAAATTACCTGGAAGTGCACATTTTCGTCTGCTTTGCAGCAGCGTTTGGAAATGAAATCGTTTTGTTCCTGTCACCAGGGAATAAAAGAATCGATTCTCGCCTGATGGAGCCCAGGTTCTCAGTAGTACAATAGCCAAGTATTTCTCTGCTCCTCTCTCTCCCCAGAGGGTGGGGACACTCCACTCCACGGGAGGCTCTGCATATCAATGTGCCCCTTGTCCACCGGGAGTGAGCCTGTGGGGCTCATGTAGACTGCCCCCCTAAACCAATTTTGCAGCATTATGTATCTGTCACTTACGATTAAATACTTGAGAGATATTGGTTCTGAAATGAGTCCCTGGTAATTTGATTTACACCAATGTGGAATCACGGATTTCATTGGAGAGGGAAGGGCGTGTCCTCCAGCCAAGGGGAGCCCTAACTCAGGGTGGCTATTGAGGAAATAGTGCCTGCTTGTCTCCCACCTTCCCCAACCTCCCTCTCTCCTGTCCATTGCTGCGCCTGTGGGCGTATCCATTCTCCACACAGGTTCTGGGGTGCTGCAGCGCAGCTTCCTTTGGCATCCTCATATCTTCCATTTCGTTTTCATGGAGGGTCTTGGGGTCCGTTGTTCCAGATCCTCTGGACCCTGGCTGGCATGGTCACTAGGCACAATGGAATCTCCTGTTTCCGCCATGGCCCAGGCTGACTAGCCGATAGCAGAACCCCAGGAGCACAGGTCCATCCTTGCCTCTCCTCTTCCGCACACCTCCCCGCCTCAGTTTACCCAGATTGGGGCTTGTTAGGCAGGATTTCAGAATTCCTACTTCTCAGACTGGATTCTCGTCCCATGTAACTTCCTCCATGTTTCGCCCATCCTGTTCTCCCTTCCGTGAGCTTCTCAGGCCTGGCTTCCTGAGCTGTTGCAGGGCAGCGGCAGCAAGCCTGGAGATTTCCCCACAGCATCTTGGCCCTCTGAGGGAGAACTGCTTAGCGGGCCTAGACATTCCTGTCCCTGCTAACTGCCCTCTCCTTCCCAGCCTTGCCTTGTCTCCCGCTTTGCTGAGACCGGCTATGCACCCTACCAACTCCACCCCACCCTGGGCTTCATTTTCCCTCTACCCTGCTGACCTCATATGGGATCTGCTCAGGCAGCATTCCTGTGGTGTGGGCGCCCATGTTGAGACCTGGTCTGCTGTCCTGACTCTTTCTTGGCTCTCCTGTCCTGTAATTAGTAACCAGCTGGGGGGAGGGTGGAGCTCAGCTGCCTGCTTCTGCCAACCCCCAGGTAAAGGTTATGCTGCGCATCTGGCCAGCACAAGGAGTCCGGCGCTCAGCTGAGTCTACATCCTACCTGAAGGTGGACCCTCGGAAGAAGCAAGTGACACTCTATGACCCTGCTGCCGGGCCCCCAGGCTGTGCAGGCCTCCGCCACGCCCCCACAGCACCAGTCCCCAAGATGTTTGCTTTCGATGCCATCTTCCCCCAGGACTCAGAGCAGGTACAGTGGAGGGCTACTCCTGGGTGCGTGTGATATGATAAAAATCTGTTCCTCTGCAGAGTGGGAGCTTTGCTGCCTATCGGGCCTGCCAGGTCTGCTTCCCTAGCAGTCCTAGCCCAGGGCATTTCCCTAGCCTCTGCCTGTTCTCCAGGCCAAGTGTTGGGGAACACTGAGCTCTTTAGGCCCCTTCTCCTATGAAACTCTTTGAAGCAGCTCTGCTCTTTCCTGGAAACTAGGAACACTGAGCAATGACCATGACTTCTTCTTGCTTCCAACTTTCAGTGCTGGGTCAGGTGTCCAGGCGCATGTGCCTAGCTAGGAAATCCTACCTGTATTGTACGTGTCCCGTCTGCTGACTTATGTGTTCTGTACTGTCCATGTGAGTGTGGGAGGACCCTGTGTTCCTGGCCCTGTGTCTGTTGATTCATGTGCCCTGTGGGGTTGCCCACCTTCATGTGACCAGGACTAATGGGCCTTAGGTTTACAGATGTAGCAGAAGACACTGGCCATGGCCCTTAGGCTGTGGAACCTGGCTAATCCCCACTGGGTTCCTCCCCAGGCTGAGGTCTGCTCAGGGACCGTGGCTGACGTGCTCCAGTCTGTGGTTGGTGGAGCTGATGGCTGCATATTTTCCTTCGGCCACATGAGCCTTGGTAAGTGCTGTCACTCCTGTGCACCCATGCTGCCTTCTAGCTGTCTTCGTCCACCCCCCAGCAGGCATGTTGCTACCATCGCTGAGCCTAGCCCTGGTTGAGGTTCTCCATGTGGATGTGGGAGTGGGTGTCTCACAACAAAGCTGGGGCAGGCAGAGCCTAAAGGCAGAGGCCTCAGAGTGGCTGGGTGTGGTATCAAGACCATCTGGGTTGGTCCTAGGACCCTGGGCACGTTTCTGAGCCTGGAAGTGTTCTTGAGGGCAGGTAGTGGAGAGTTAGCGGTGGTTCTCACATGCCGCTGTCTCCCAGGGAAGTCATATACCATGATTGGAAAGGACAGCTCACCCCAGAGCCTGGGCATCGTGCCCTGTGCTATCTCCTGGCTCTTCAGGCTCATTGATGAGCGCAAGGAAAGGATGGGCACACGCTTCTCCATCCGTGTGTCTGCTGTGGAAGTGTGCGGCCATGACCAGAGTCTGCGGGATCTGCTTGCTGAGGTGGCTTCCGGTAGCCTTCAGGACACCCAGTCTCCAGGCGTGTATCTGCGGGAAGACCCCGTGTGTGGGACACAGGTACGCCAGTGCTTTCAGCCTTTCTGGAATTATGGAGGAGGAGAGGGAGCACTTTGCTTGGTCTCAAGCCACTAAATACATGTGTCCTCCACCTTTTCTCTCACAGCTCCAGAACCAGAATGAGCTGCGGGCACCCAGCGCAGAGAAAGCAGCCTTCTACCTGGATGCGGCCTTGGCAGCCCGCAGCACTAGTCATGCCGGCTCCGGAGAGGACTCCCGGCGCAGCTCTCACATGCTCTTCACGTTGCATGTGTACCAGTATCGTGTGGAGAAGTGTGGCCAAGGAGGAAGTAGGTGCATGGTGTTACGGGGCACTTCCAGGCAGTTGCCAGCCCACTGAGGGGGACCTTGTGGGCATCTCTGCCTGCATGGGTGGGTGCCCAGACCTCAGCCCTGCTTGTACTGTTTTCAGTGTCTGGAGGTCGCAGCCGCCTGCACCTCATCGACCTGGGCAGCTGTGAGACAGCACTCAGCAGAGGCGGGGAGGCTTCTGGAGGACCCCTGTGTCTGTCGCTGTCCGCTCTGGGCAGTGTCATCCTGGCCCTGGTCAATGGGGCCAAGCATGTGCCCTACAGGTGAGTATGGGAGCAGGTACAAGCAGGGTGACCTCTGGGGAGCTGGCTATTTTGATGTCTGGTATTTCTGGGGGCCTCAGTTCAGGGCCAGCAGTGTGTCCTGGAGCTTTGGGTGCAGGGACAGGTGCAAGGTTATAGGTTCAAGGGCACAATGAGAGCTTCAGGCATAGCCCCTATCCCCCAGCCTAGTGGTCTACGCCTCACCTGGCCTTCCACCTAGATGGCCCCTCACCCCAGCCTCTGAGCACCTCCTTGGCTTGTAGGGACCACAGACTCACCATGCTGCTGCGGGAGTCCCTGGCTACTACCAACTGCCGGACCACTATGATAGCACACATCTCCGACTCACCAGCCCACCACGCAGAGACCCTCAACACTGTGCAGCTGGCTGCCCGCATCCACCGCCTGCGCAGGAAGAAGGGCAAGGTAAGCCCCGGCTCTTGCTCCTTCCTGAGGGCCCTCATCCTCCATAGCCCCCACCTCTGGATGTCAGGGAGAGGAGGCAATAGATGTATTTATCTGTGGGTGAGTCTCTTATGCCTCCAGAGAAGAGCCCAGGCCCAAGTCCCTGGCACACTGGGCAGGGGTGGAGCTGTTTACAATAGGGTTTATGTTGTAGGGGGACATGAGCACCATCCCAGCAGGAGACTTCTCAGGAATGCTGGGTGTCCTGAGGTTACTGCCCTGGGTCTGAATGCTGCACTTGGTGAAACATGGCCTTTTCTGCATGAGCTCTCTCTCCAACCTGTGACATGGTCCATGATCACCTCTCAGAACTCCCCAGAAGGCCCCCTTCTATTCTGTGCCCTGTGGTGTAATTCCTTGCTCAGCTGCTACCATCTCACAGAGTTTACACTCTTACATTGAGAGGGCAGAGTCCAAGGAAGAGATGAGATGGGGACCAGGGCTGCGTGCAGACAGGGTGAGTCCACTCACAAGGGCCTCTCCTTCTGCCCTCAGTATGCATCCAGCTCCTCGGGAGGGGAGAGCTCCTGCGAAGAGGGCCGGGCCCACCGTCCCCCACACCTGCGACCCTTCCACCCACGCACCATGGTCCTGGACGCTGACCGCTCGGCTCCTGGCCTGTCTGGAGACCCCGACTACTCATCCAGCAGTGAGCAGTCCTGTGACACAGTCATCTATGTGGGTCCTGGCGGGGCAGCGCTGTCAGACCGCGAGCTCACCGACAATGAGGGCCCACCTGACTTTGTGCCCATCATCCCTGCGCTGAGCCGCCGCAGGCCCTCCGAGGGACCCCGGGATGCCGATCACTTCCGCTGCAGTACATTTGCGGAACTGCAGGAGCGTCTAGAGTGCATAGATGGCAGTGAGGGATTCCCTGGTCTCCAGGGTGGCTCCGACGCAGCCCAAGCCAGCCCCGCCAGAGGAGGCAAGAAACCCTCGCTACCAGAGGCCACGTCCCCCAGGAAGGCTATGGGCCCTCCTATGGTCACCAGTTCCCCTCGAAGCAGCCCTGGGCAAGATACTCACCGGAGCACCTCAGAGGCCTCTAAAACTGGTAACCAGAGTGATCAGAGAGTAGATGGTACCCGGCCTGAGCCACCTGCCCCAGACAAGACTACAGGAGGTGGCTGCAGGAGGCCACTGCCCAGTCCAGCTCCTCCACCGCCTCGGCAACCAGAAGCTCGCGGTGTCCCCACCGAACCTGTGGGAGAAGGCCTTGATGGTGTGATGCGGACACCCCCCGTGGGTATGAGTGGGCAGATGGCCTTGTCCCCACTGCTCTCGGACACACCTTATCCTGGTCCATCTGCTCGTGGACGCCATCTGGAGCGGGGCTTGCTGACTACCACAGTTACCCTGCAGCAGCCAGTGGAGCTGAATGGCGAGGATGAGCTGGTGTTCACAGTGGTAGAGGAGCTGCCTCTGGGGGGACTTGCAGGGGCCACACGGCCTTCCAGTCTGGCCAGTTTGGGCAGTGACTGTTCCCTGCAGGCTTTGGCCTCAGGCTCAAGGCCAGTCAGCATCATCAGCAGTATCAATGATGAGTTTGACGCCTATACCTCACAGGTTACTGAGGGCCCAGGAGACCCTGGGGAGCTCATAGAGGGAACGGCATGGCCTGGTGGCAGTCCAGCCTCATCAATTGGCTCCTGGCTCAGCGATGTTGGTGTCTGCTTGGCTGAAAGCCGTGGTTCCACACCACAGCCTCCCTTCAGCCCTGACTCTGCAGCAGGGCCTGGTCCACCAGAGTTTCCTACCCCAAGCGGCTCCCTAGATGACAGCAAGTTGAGGTCCTCAGAGTGTGGAAGACCAGACAATCCTGGCTCAGCTCGGTGTCCCCACCCTGTGGAGGCAGTCACAGCAACTCAGACACGATCCAGCAGAGAGCCTCGGGCTGGGTCTCCGCATGAGGCAGCCTCAACCCAAACCATCCACTCCAGTCTTCCCCGGAAACCCAGGACTACCTCAACCAACCGTGTTCGCCCCAGCCGGGGTCCATACAGCCCCGGAGGCCTGTTTGAGGACCCTTGGCTTCTCCGGGCAGAGGACTGTGACACACACCAGATGGCTTCCACAGGCAGCATCCCAAGCCCAACCCCAGGCTCCCCTCGACTGCCCGAGGCTCAGATAATGCTGGCTTGTGCCCAGAGAGTGGTGGACGGGTGTGAGGTGACAACCAGAATGTCCCGGAGGCCAGAAGCTATGGCTCGAATCCCACCTCTGCGGAGAGGAGCCACCACGCTGGGAGTGACCACACCTGCTGCGTCCTGTGGGGACTCTCCAGTGGAGACAGTGGTCCACTCAGGAAGCCTGAAGACCAACTCCAGCAGTAAGAAGAATGTGTCTCCCAAGGGGGCCTTCTTTCCAAGGCCTAGTGTAGCAGGTCCGCCAGCCCCACCTGTGCGCAAGTCCAGCCTGGAACAGAGCACGGCCCTGACCCCTACCCAGGCCCTGGGGCTGACCCGGGCAGGGGCTGCTTCTGCCTTCCGAGGGGACGACGAGGCCAGGCCCAGTGGCCGGTCTGATTACTCTGTTCCCAAGGCCACATCCAGCCTGAAAGCCCGAGCTGGCAAGATGGAGGTAGCACACCGTCCCCCTGGCCACATGTCCTTGGAGCGGTACGAGGGCCTGACTCATGGCGGCAGCAAGGTCAGAGAAGTCCCAGGACGGCCACCGAGGGCTGTGCCCAGGTTGGGTGTACCACCCGCCAGCCCCCCACTTGGACCAGCTCCTGCCTGTAGGAACAGCCCAGCTAAGGGTGTTGGGGCATCCAAGCCTCCAGCTGGTGGGGCCAAGGGTCGTAATCTAGGGACTAGTACATCTCGGGCACTGGGTGCTCCAGTGAAGCCACTGGCCCCTGTGGCAGGTAAGACAAGTGGCCCTGTGCCAGGGCCCCGGATGGCTCCACGGGCTGCACCTGGTATTGGGACCAAGGCCGGTAGGGGCACCATCATGGGCACTAAACAGGCCTTCCGGGCTGCCCATAGCCGTGTCCATGAGTTGGCAGCCAGCGGATCTCCTGGTCGGGGTGGCCTCTCCTGGGGCTCGACCGACTCAGACAGCGGCAATGACAGCGGCGTGAACCTGGCTGAGGAGCGGCAGCCCGTGAGCCCGGCCCTGCCCTCCCCCTACAGCAAGGTGACTGCACCTAGGAGGCCCCAGCGCTACAGCAGTGGCCACGGCAGTGACAACAGCAGCGTGCTGAGTGGGGAGCTCCCCCCTGCTATGGGCCGCACGGCACTCTTCTACCACAGCGGTGGCAGCAGTGGCTATGAGAGCATGATCCGTGACAGCGAGGCCACCGGCAGTGCCTCCTCAGCCCCTGACTCTATGAGTGAGAGTGGAACCGCCTCCCCGGGTGCCCGCTCCCGCAGCCTCAAGTCCCCAAAGAAGAGGGCCACAGGTGGGCAGCAGTGACTGTCTCTGGGAACAGCACTTTACAGTTTGTAGACCTGAGAGATCCTTGACGATGCAGTTGGCTACCCCAAAGGTGGGGTTTTACAGCCCTGTAGTTCCTTTCAGCTCCCTGGAGAGCTCTTTTCGGTTCTTGGCGGTGGGCCTGGGTTCTCCACCCCTGATACCTCACCCTGTGTGGTCTCTGGGATAGTTTACGAATGCCAGGTGTGCATAGTCCTTAGTAGTTTATAAGCCCTACGACACCTCGTAGTGTATAAACTTAAGCCCAACGCTGGGAGGGATCTTCAGATTGTGGGTGCAGGTGATACCAACCGGCGTGTTATTAACTACTCCTGGGGCTTTGGTGCATGTGAGGTACATGACCCCGTAGTTTATACCATCTGGTGTATTCCCTCCCCTGACCCCACTCCACCCCAGAGACTACTTCTTAACTCTGACAGAGTAGTGAGACAAGGGTTCGGTTTAAACTGGGCAGTAGGCTCTGGGCTCTGGGATGGGCTCTCCCTGGCTGCCCGGGGTTTCCTACCAGCACTGTTCTGACTTCCTCCCAGTCAACCCGAGGGCAGGGAAGGTGCCAATTAGAGCCACAAGTGCTGCTGCTGCGATATCAGTTGGTATGGTTGTGCAGGTGATGCGGCTAGAGCCTGAGGTGTCCCTGGCTCTGCTCATAGCACCTGGCCCTGTTTCAGGTCTACAGCGACGGAGGCTGATCCCGGCCCCTCTACCCGATGCTGCTGCCTTAGGCCGCAAGCCCAGCCTTCCTGGGCAGTGGGTGGACCTGCCCCCACCCCTGGCTGGCTCTCTGAAGGAGCCTTTCGAGATCAAGGTGTATGAGATAGATGACGTGGAGCGCCTGCAGCGGCACCGTTTGCCTCCGAGGGAGGACGAAGCCAAGGTAAGGGAGGCTATAGTCAGGCTGGGCGCCCTGGGGTGTCAGGCTGGGCGCCCTGGGGTGTCAGGGAGGGCCAGCACATGGGCTCTCTGGGCCCCTAAAGGTTTGGCCAGGAAGCTCCTGACATCTCCTTTTTTGTCCACAGCCCTCTCAGGATGTGGAGAAGGTAAGAACCAGCCTGAACTATCCCTGAGCTTGTAGTCCCTAGTGCTTTTTCCAGGGGTGGGTCACTGGAGGGACTCTCGAGGCCACTGCTGTGTTTCCACAGAGCTGGACCCACAGTCTAGGAAGTCCTGGTGCGGACCCTTGCAGATCCTGTCCTCCTCACCTTCGAGGCCTGGCCTTGTGTTTATATAGGGCCTGAAGTGGGAGGGGAGACCATGGCTAAAGCCAGGGTACTAAGAAGCCTTAAGGAGAGAGTCCCTGCCATCTATATCTATATAGAGATGTATATATAGATTCTTTATTTCTGTCTGTCTGTCTCTCTGTGTCTATCTCTATCTCTCTATATCTATCTATCTATCTATCTATCTATCTTAGTATAATCCATTCTTCGTGTCCCTCGCCAACAGGGCCCAGTTTGCATCAGCTCCAAACTGCGGCTTGCAGAGCGCAGGCAGCAGCGGCTGCAGGAAGTGCAGGCCAAACGTGACCACCTCTGTGAGGAGCTGGCTGAGACCCAGGGCCGGCTGATGGTAGAGCCTGGACGCTGGCTGGAGCAGTGTGAGTGC
The DNA here is from genome assembly GCF_018167655.1 of Microtus oregoni. Classification (NCBI taxonomy): domain Eukaryota; kingdom Metazoa; phylum Chordata; class Mammalia; order Rodentia; family Cricetidae; genus Microtus; species Microtus oregoni. The sequence goes on along the minus strand of NW_024543210.1, from coordinate 1,035,277 downwards.
CCCAGTCTCTCTGTGGCTGAACAGTGGGGTACCCAGCAGGTGCAGGAGCCCAGACCCTACCCCCTAGCCTCTCCCTTCTTTGCTCTCATTAGTAGGTGGCAGGAGGGGAGAATCCACTGAGCTGACACTTTTCCCTGGGGAACTTGAGGAGTTTGGCTGCTGTCCTGGCCTCCGCCCTGACCCTGTCTCGTCTCTTTCCAGTCGAGGTGGACCCAGAGCTGGAGCCGGAATCAGCTGAGTATCTGGTGGCCCTGGAGCAAGCCACAGCTGCGCTGGAGCAGTGTGTTAACCTGTGCAAGGCCCACGTCATGATGGTCACCTGCTTTGACATTGGTGTTGCTGCCACCACTGCTGTCCCTGGGCCGCAAGAGGTGGATGTTTGAGGCGAGCACAGGTCACAGGCAGGGACATGCAGTGCAGGGCGTGCAAGCATAGAATGTGGGATGGAATGAGGATGTGGAGGGGGTTGGAGGGTTGAAGACACAGGGTCTGTGCAGGATGGGGGGGATCTCAGAGAGGAGACAGAGAGGGGGGAAGGGGAGGGCCAGCCAGTGGACAGAGAGAGCACGGGGATTGAGAGACTGTCGTCACCCAGACAGCCACGCAAGTGCCTTTAACCTTGAGTAGGCCTTTTCTTTTCTAATTTGGTGCTACGGACTCAAGACAGGACTCCAGACACCAGCAGATGTTAGCCAGGGTGGCTGCGGCCACGCTGGCCAAGCTAAAGCCAGTTTGTTTGATTTTGCCTTCCTCACCACTGAGCAGTTTTGTGTAGCAGGGCGGTCCTGTTCGGACCAGCTCTCCTTTAGGATTGGTTCATTTTCTTCTCCAGCAGCCTTCCCTCAACAGCCTGCGCGAGTGGCCCCCGCCAGTCTGGAGCAGTGGTGTCTCAGCTAGCCTCGAGTCCCCTCCTGTCGTCGGGGGCCTCACTCTCTTCTGAGGACACCAAAGACCACAAGCGGGGCTGGGCCATGAGCACACAATGCTTTCTTCCACGGCAGGAATTCTTACCAAAACCACAAAAAACAAAAACAAAAGAAAAAAAAAAAACCACAAACAATGAAACAAGGCACCGCCAACAAAGACGGGGTGTGAGGTTTTGTAAACGTTCTGTTAGCTTCATATTTTTATATCATTTTGCCTAAAAACAGAATTTGCAGTGGGAATTTGAAGACAAATTATCTAAGTTTTTATGGTTTTCTACAGGTATTCCTAGGTCGGGGGCTCTTGGCAGCTGTGGGGGCAGGCTTTTTCTGGGGGACACTGAGGGCAGTGTTTGGAGGAGTCTGTGGGAGGTGATTTTTGTCAAATGCAGATGAGGGATGAGCCTGCCAGCCTGTGATGTGGCCCGCACGCAGGTTCGTGCTTTCTGACCGTTGTGTATTTTATAGGCGTCCAGACTTTTGTACAAATGTGTAGATAACATCTTGCGACAGTTTTTATTTGTGAATAAAAGATGTGTTGATTGTTCCTGTGGCTCAGTTCACTGGGTGCCCCTGGTGTGCTCACATTTTGCAGTGAAGGGGCTGAGAAGACTGCTGGGCAGATGGAAGCAACCATGGGACCTGAGGCTCTTAAGGAGATGTGCTGGGGGACTTGTTCTTTCTCTCTGTCTGTGAGCTGCCATGAAATTGAAAGGTAGTTAGCTGCAGCCTGTGTTCAAGCCCACACTTCTTCTTTAACCCCCAAGACCTAAAAGGATGAAGCTGAGAGTGGTCTTGGGGGCAAGGCTGGAGGGAAACAGCCTTTTGTGGTGGCTGCCAGCTCCTCACGGGTGGCTTATTGAGAGAGGCAAACCTGCAAGGCCAGAACAACTCCCGAAAGGGTTTGCTTTCTTTCCTTTGTTCCCGGCTTGTCTTCCAGGGGCCGAGCACATGGGAGCCCTTGCCCAGCAGGGCTAGCTCCTTCTCTGGTAGGGTGGCCTAGCCTGGGCACCCTCTGTGGTCTCACACTCCTTGTCACCTACTGAATTAATTTGCCATCTCCTTTCGTTTGTCTCTGTGCCAGGTCCCCTTGCAGGCTCTGGCCACCCTGTGAGCCCTGGGAAGCTCTGTTTTTAATTATTCCTGCCCCTCCCAGCAGCCCCCATGCTTCCCTCTGGCCTCTGGCAGTGTTTGTGGGGGCCTCTCCATGGTGGCCCTGCTTCCAGGGCCCATCCTTGGTGGCAAGTCACACCTTGTGTGGTCTCACTGGGGCCCCTGGGTGGGGTAGGGTCTGAGTCATCATCACACTTTTGCGTGGTACAGGGCTGGGTCCCACTGAGCCCTGGGGGGTGGGCTTGCTGAAGAAAGTCAATGAATGAACAAAGGAATGAGTCTCCTTATAGACAGCCCCAGTTGGGGCAGGAGTTGGCTCAGGGAAGACAGCACTCCACAGTTTGCAGAATGCCTAGCAGTTGTTCTAACACAGAGTCTGTTCTCTGTGGCCACTGTGGGTCAGGCCTCTGGGTTGTCCCCCAGGACTACCTGTTTCCTCTGCGGTAGCAGGTGTGTGGGGTTGGGATTATAGGCCAGTATTCTGCTTCTCCCAGTACCGTGTCCCTTCTGTCCTGAGGCCAGCAGCACCCAAGACTGTGGGGAGGATGCTGCTTTAAACTAGGTCTATGTTATCCAAGGCATTTGTCCTTGGATTTGGAGGGTTCTGTTGCACAGGGTATGTTGAATTTGGGGGTAGTGGGACTTCTCACTGGAGAGACAAGAAGCTCACTTTATGTCTTGCAGCCTGATGCTCCTGTGCACTGCACAGAGGCACTGTCTGCTGGAGCAGGGCAAATAGGATGCAGACAGGACCCACAGAGATCCTGGGAAAGGCTTCCCACAGGCCCCTGGTGCGGCTGTGCCTCCCGTCATGGTTGTGCCATCTGGGCTGTGAGGGTGGGCAGCAGCTGGGACCCCTCAGCTACACTTCTGTCTTGCCGTCCCAGGAGTGGGCCAGAGCCTTCTCCACAGAGGGAAGCGTCCTGGCCTTGACTCCCAAGCTTCTCGATGGCCTCCTAGGTACATCCCACTGCCCACAGTCCAGGCTTGAGGAGCATACAACACTTGCTTTCCTGCATAAGGAACTCACTGTCCTGAGGCTAGCCTGGGAGCCTTGCGTGGCCTTTCATCTGGGACATCAAAGCCCTCAGCCCTGTCATTAAGGGCTGGGAATCCCGTGGGGAGCAGTGCAAGTCCCGCTACGCCCATTTTATGGATGGGAACACAGCAGTCGCCCAGAACCCAGCTCTGTAGTGGAAGCTGAGCCCATGGCAGTCTGCCCTATACCTCCTGTAATGGGTCTGTGTGCATCCTCCTTAGGGACAGGAAACTGAGGCCAAGGGGAAGGGGCCTCTCAAGCCGCATTCCTGCCTCTCCTCCGAGGAGGGTGGATTGAGACCCTGAAAGGAGCATTTCTGAGAGCGTGCAGCCCGTGGAAGCCTGGAATAGAGCTGCGATGCAGACCAGCTCCTAAGGGAAAGTAGTCAGCAGGGACCAGAAGCCCGAGGGGCTGGGGCAGCTGCCTGGGCCTTGTGGGGACACAGGCCTGTGGCAACTCAGGTGTCAGCTCTCACAGGCTCAGAAGCTGACCTGGCACTTGGCCACACTCTTCCCCAAGGCAAGTTGCTTGCCTGACTCAGCCTACAAGTTGGAACTTGTTTGGCTTGCCCTAACCACTCCACCCTGATACAGAAGGCCCAATGGGTAGGAGGGGCAAGAAGCTTCCAGGGCACAGTAGGGGACTCATAAGAGGCCAGAGGCAGACTGTCGAAACAGGCAGGCAGCAGCAGCAATGCAGTAGCTAAAATGCATGGCTGCAACCCTGAGGAGGTACCGTGGGTGTTAGCTGAGCAGGGCCAGGCCTGTGGCCTCCAGAGGCCACCATCTGTGTTTGTGTGCAGGACCCCTTCTCCAAGCACTACGCTGGGCAGGGAGGAGGGATATTTACCTCAGATTCAGAACCCTGCCGTGAGGTCAGAGGCCTGGAGTAGGCTTCATGGCACTTTCTGGGGCTGAAGGATCTTGGAGAGTGAATGCTTGGCTCTCAGAGGTTCCTGTGAGCTTCCCTCGGTCAAAACCACAGAGGTCAGAAGTGACCCACAGCACTGGTCAAGGGAAGGTGACACAGGGTCATCTGATGACACTGGTGGCCTGCAGGGAAGAGGGAGGAAGGTGTTGGTAACAGACAGCGTGGCGGCAGAGGTCTCAAGCCTGGCTGACAGAGATCTGGGTGGCAGGTGCTTTGGATCCCCCCCCCCCACACACACACACACACCTGTCTGGTCCTTTCTCATCCGTCTCAAAGGTCAGCATAAGCAGGGACCAGTCTGATGGCCAGGAGCCTTCCTTTCCTTAACTTGTTTGACCTTGGGAAGTGTGGTGAAGCCCTGTGGCCAGGCCCTATGGGACAGTTGCTGAACCTGCCCGGTGACAGGGTTTCCCAGGTGCTCTACTGGCTCTGCCCATCTCCATTTGTCCCTGACACTGCTTCCCTTCCTTTGCCAATGCCACAGTTACATGTGTATGTGTTCATGCTGCCAGTCCCCTTTGGGATCTCACCTCGTGCTCGCCTTGGCTGCTTTGGGCTCACAAGGCTCCGAAAGTGCACTCTGGAAGTGGCCCCAGCTTTAGGGAGCTTTAGGGGGTCTACCTCATAGTCCCGGGGAACCACAAGAAACCATACCACCCTGAACTGGGATAAGACACCCTCCCCCCACCCACCTTCCTACCTCCCAGGCTTGGCTGCTCCTCTCCTGGGCCAAGAGCACTGGGACCAGGCCCTGGGATCTGCTCCCAGCAAACAGGAAGCTCACACGGAGATCTCTCCCTCCTGATATTGTGTTTAACAAGGCAGGCTGTTTCCACACAGGAAGCCCTGGAGGCTGGGAGGGGCTGGGAAGGAATTCCCTGAGCTGCCAAGAGGCCGGCTTTCCTGTAGGGTGGAGGTGGGATGAGGTATGGTGGGGTCTTGGTGGTTGGGGGGGGGGGGGCAAGAGCTACTGGATTCACTAACAACCCCAGATTGATGGCCCTAGAAACTCTCAAGTTAGGAGGGACACTGAGGCCCAGCCCGAGTCTGTCAGTCCTTCAGATAGGGTAGGGCAGAAGGCTTCCCCTTCTGCAGGGTCCAAAGGAGGCCATGCCCAGGAGCTGGGCTAGAGACATCTGTTGTCGCACTCCAGAAGTGGTAGGGAGGTCAGGTCTCCTTGACCCTTCTCTCCAGGACATTGTTCTTCCCTGGGCAGCCGCTTCAGGTGCCTTCCTTACCTTTCAAGTGCCCCCATACCCTTTAGATGGGGTGAGGTGCAGGACAGCCATCTCAGTTACTGGGGAGACAGAGGCATTCAAATCCTGCCTAGACTACAGAGTAAGGCCCTGTCTCAAAATTTACAAAGGAAAAAGACAGGGACTAGAGAGTTCACTAAGAGGTTAAAAGCCCTGACTGCTCTTCTAGAGGATCCGATGCCCTCTTAAGGCCTAGCACCAGGCCCACACAGGTGCACAAACATAAACCCAGGGGAAATACATACATAGAATAAAAGTAAAGTAAAAAGGGGCCCCGGAGAGTTTGGCGGAGCTTCTGAGTGTGTGTGAGGCCCAGATTCCATCCCCAGCCTTGGAAACACAACTTAGCCCTTCACTGTATTACATTTATTTCTGAATTGTCTTTTTAAATTTTTACTTAGTTATTTTGTTGTGTTTTAAAATTTTAAATTAATTTTTTGTATGTCTGGGTGTTTTGCCTGCATGTATGTGTGTGCCACATGGTTGCAGTGCCCACTAGAAAAGGGCATGAAATTCCTCTAGGAATAGAGTTACACAGAGTTCTGGATCCTCTGAAAGAGAAGCCAGTGTTTCCAACACAGCCATCTTTCCAACCCCTATTTTATTGATTATTTTAAAAAGACATAGTCTCAAGTAGCCCAGGCTAGCCTTGAATTCACTATGTAACAAAGAATGTCTTGGAATCCACGATTCTCCTGCCTCCACCTCCTAAGTACTGGGATTGCAGGTGTAATAAAAACCACCACATCTTAGTTTTAATTTTCATAGTTTATTTACTTTTTAAGATAAACTCAGGCTGACTTTGAACTCATGGACCTCCAGTTGTATGCTTCTGCACTCAGCTAGCTAGAACCACATTTAACATTAATTTATGTTTAAGCACAATGCTGAGGGTGACATAGCACCCCTGCCCCACTTTGCTTCCCCAATATTGTCTCCCATTACGGTAATGTTTGCTGTAACTGTTGAGCTATGAGTGAAGGTGACATGGCCTTTGTGTCATGCCTCGTTTTCCTCCTGTGTCTTTCTTCCGGCCCAAAACTCCACCACGGATGGAACAGCAAGGCAGCGGTTCTGCCCCTCCGGGAGGATGGAACCTTCACATGAATAGTTTGGGATTCTGTGACGGTGTGTCTCCTCTAGTCAGCTCCTTGTTGACGTCAGTCTGGACTTGCAGCTACTCATTTTCTGCTGTGGTTCTGTCCAGCCTCCTAATCTGTAACTGAAACCCAGCCGGGCTGCCAAAAGCCCTTGCAACCAGTCGCTATTATTTCTTGGTCCCAGACTGGGGCCACTGCTGGCCTCCCAGAGGTCATCCCAGCTGCCTGGGCTCTGAGACCTTGCTGGCCATCCCCACTCCAACATGCTTATTTTGGGGGTGGACACTCAGCTCCAGCTGTCCCACAGCTTCCTTAGCAGGCTCCCCTATTGTGCGCTGAGTACATCAGAATGACAGATCTGAGGACACATGAGAACCTTAGGGAGCTAAGTTCTCGGGGACCCAGGTATAGGTGATATTAGGTGTAGGTTCTCCTTGTCCCTGTCTGGGCTCCTTAAAAAGGAGACTTTCTAGGGGTAGCAACCGTGTGCAAAAAGCATGACCCCTCCCCAGGCTTCAGACCAGCCTGGGATATTTGAGCATTGAGGAGTCCCAGCAACTGTTCAAGATTCGATTGGACCATTCTTGGCTGCAGCCCAGCACCAGGCTTAGGCTTCACAATGAACTCAGTGGCCCAGAGTTGGAGGAGGGACGGGGTGGGAAGTGACTGCTGGCCTCTGGGGCAGGGTGATGCCACTTTAATTACTAGTGTGGCCCGGACAGCCCAGCCTGTCCCTGAGGCTGAGAGAAAGAGGCAATGACGCCTCTGAGAACCCACAGGGCAGTTCCAGGTGATGTCACTCATAGCCACCTTCCCATTGTCGTCATTGTCACCTTGGGAGTGAGTTCACACTGGATGCGCTGCCCTGGGCAGCGGGCCTCTTGCCAGCCAGTGGCTGGTTCGCTAATGCCACCTGTCATCGGTGGGTGTTGGCCAAGCCATTTCCTAGAACATCCTGTAGACTGGGCTGGCAGGAGACCTGAGGTGGGCAGGTGGCCAGGCTCTCCCTACTTCCCATCCAGGCTGCCACTTGCTCCTGCCTTCCAAATTAGGAAAGTAGCTCCTCCCACTGAGGGTCCTGGTTTCACAGCTAAGGAGAAGAGGCAGGTTAGTGGAAGAAAGAAAAAAGCCCTAGCCCACGGAGGGAGCCTGCTGTCGAGGCCCTGGGGGGCATGGGTTCTCCCACAGGGACCATTCATTGTGCTGGTGGGGACAAGGGAGGGAATTCTGAGGATTTTAGATGTGTGACCAAGGACAGCCACTGGTCTGTGGGTCCTTGGCAACTCTCCCCACCCGATGCCTTAATTTCCCTTCTTGTAGGAGGAGCAGTTCCAGGCTGCATCCGAGCTGTCCTAGGCATCACACAGGGCTCCGTGGGTGGAATAAATCTCTCCTTTGCTCTACTCCAAGGATGCCGAGCTGTATTTCTTGCGGCCTCATGGCTGTCTCAGAGCTGGTCCGCCTAGCAGAGACGCTCAGCTGCTGCCTTCACTGATTTGTGGTCCTGACTATGCTGGTGCCGGCTCTGGACATCTTTATGAGGTGAAGGGGTCTCCGCTGAGAACTGTGACGAGCTGGCATGACCTACTGCTTGACTGCCTGGCCCGACCCCTCCACCATTCACCCCAGTGTCTCCCAGAACCAGTCCTGGTCTGGCTTCCATCTAATCCTGAGGCAGGAAGATACTGGTCTTTTGCACTCTTCCTGGGAGCCTGGAATTTGGCTTCAGGGAGTTTTCACAGCCGTCTAGTCTGTTCGAGCCTGGCTCTGGGATGGGCTGAATAGGGTTTGGGGATTTGACTGAGTCCCAGGACCACGCAGGGAACCTAGGTTTCTTGGGGACTCAAAGAGGTGGCAGAAGCTGGCAGTGGCCTGCAGGGAGTCTGTTGTGTGCTTCTAAGATATCCAACGTATCATGGAGGTCAGCCTTATGAGTCATCGCCAGTTCTGCCTCCTGCCCAGGCTTCTTCCCCTTCTAGCCTGGGGTTCTCAGTCTTCCTGATGTTGCTATCCTATATGTTGTGGTGACCCCCAACCATATAGTTATTTTCTTTGATACTTCATAACTATAATTCTGCTACTGTAATGTTGTAATGTAAACATCTGGGTTTTCTGATGGTCTTTGGGGGTCATGACCCACAGGTTGAGAACTGATGCTCTAGCCCCACCCCCACCCCTTGTCTGTCTATAAAAGTGTGGACATAGAGTAGCTATCCTAGGAACAATTGGTCTTGTGACATACATACCTGCGTCCGGCCTCTGCTGGCCTCTGCTCTCCACTCCCCCGTCCAGAGAACATGGCTCCCCAGGGAGTTTCCCCCATTGCCTCCTTCCCTCTTCATTCTTCCCAGAACAAGGTCCGTGGCTTGAGTTTTAGGTGGGTCACCTCTCAGGGATTTGGTCTGCTCAGAAATGGTTGCAAATGTAACGAAGGCTGAACTGAGGGCTTCCTGGAAGGAACTGGCTGGGAATTGGTTCCTGAACCTGAGCCTGGTGGAGGTGAAGGTGGGTGGGCTGTGAGATGGCAGCTTTGGACCCGGTGAGCTACCAGAGGCTGCGCTCTGTAGAAACCCTAAAGGCAGACTGCAGCCAAGCCTTGGGAGGAAGCTGGCCTTTGTGGCGCACCTGTCTCCACATTCTTCGGGGTTCTGGCATAGAATCCACTGAGGCTCACACTTGGCTGGATGCAGCACACACACACCAATGACTGTCCCAGCTAGAATATATCTGCAGTCACAGGAGCCTTTGTGGGCAGGTAATGGACCCCTGCATGGGCTCAATGAAGAGCTTAGTCCTATTGGCTGTCAGCTGCCTGCACAGCTTCAAAGAAGATGGACGGGGTCTATGGTTCCCCCAGGCTGTCAGGGTTTTTCCTTCAGGTTACTTGGGTCTGTGAGGAGACCACGCTTCTGCCAATGGTGCGGGGACAGAGGCAAAGCTCCACACTGTCAGCCTCGTCAACTTGAGGAGTTTCCTTTTAGAGACCTCAGTTCAGGTTAAACATGGACTTGTGGTTTTAACACAGAAAAGAATTCAGGACTAGCCAGTCTGAAACAGTCTTGGGGTCTTAGTAAAAACTAGAAAGGTTCTCAGGGGAAGAATGAAGTACCAGAAGCATGGATGTGGGCCTCTCAGAGAGGACTCACAGCTATTAAAAGGCAGCCATAAACTAAGATGTTAAATGCAGGGGCTACAGGAAGGAGATGCTTGGGGAAGTAAGACCAAGTGTGGGTATGGCTCCTCAAGGGACTAACGTAGCAGTAACTGTATCTACCATTTTGGTGACTCTCCATTTACACCCCCAGAGGACCCTAGGGGACATTGTTTTCTTTTTGCTTTCTTTTTGATAAGACTGTAGGGTGGCTTTGGGGGGACTTTGGGTGTGATTGTGATCTGATAAGTTAAACCAGGAGCCACGAAGATTGCACAAGAGGGTTTGGACATGACTTTTAAGGTAAGTGGGGTTTCTGGTGCAATTCCTAGAAAATTATAGGTTTTCAGCTAGGAGCGGGGAGAGGAGCTAACAGTTATTAACGGTGGTGGAGTTCCTGTCTCTGCAAGTGAGAGACTTCAGGTGACACCTTTGGGGAAGGCATCTAAACACATCTCCCGTTCCCATAAATTTCCTGACCTTCTACCCTGCCTCTGGCCAGCCTTTCCTTGGGCTGAATCTAGGATCAGCCAGCACAGCTGCAGAGCCTAGTTCAAAAGCCTGGGTCTCAGACACGTCTTCAGCAGCCAAGAAAATATTGTCCCCAAGCCTGGGACAGGAGAGGTGTGCAGTCTGTGTCTTCACACTCCTGTGTGATACAGGGGGGCAGTTGGACAGCCCCACATCTCCAGGAGAGACTTGATGCTCATGCCAGTCTCCCTGGTGTGTGTGGTGCTGTGTGTTGTGCTGGTTGGAGAACAACAGCCAGCGCATATGGTGCCTGTCTGGGTCCAGACTCTGTGCTTCCAAAGCCAGATGTGCCAGGGCTTCAGACTGCTTCTGCCAGTTATGGTCTGGCATCACAGCTCAGTGGATCCAAGGGTTTCGGGGGTCAGGAGAGGATCCCTCCCTACCCCAGTTACCTCAGTGTTCTCATGGCTTTGAGCCATGGCCACAAACAGCCCAATGCTCTGGCTTAGTCTCTGCTCATGCCTTCCAAGAAGAAATGAAGAGGCCAGGGAGTTTCCCAGGACAGAAAGTTCCAGGCTCTGCCCTAGGTTTGGATACTGTTGAGTTGACAGCCCCGGCCTGAGGTTGAACCCTAGAACCTGGAAGCTTCTGTGGGAGAGAGAGATAAGAAATGATTTTCAGCCCTACCCCTAATATCTAGCCTCTGCCCACTATGGCCTCTTTAGCAGAGACCCACTGTGTGCTGGCAGCTGGGGAGGCAGCCCATTGTCAACCCCAGACAGCAGAGCAGTGTATCTACACCAGATTCCTGCAAGGCCCAGGGACTTGCCCTTGGAAGGAGACTATGTGGCTTCATTTCAGAAGAGCACATAGAGAAATGACTTGTAGGAATTAGGCCCCAGATAGGTCAGAAAGTGCACCTGTGTGCACGTGTGTTTCCGAAGGGCACCTGTGTGCGCGTGTGTTTCCGAAGGGCACCTGTGTGCACGTGTGTTTCCGAAGGGGACCTGTGTGGACGTGTGTTTCCGAAGGGGACCTGTGTGCACGTGTGTTTCCGAAGGGGACCTGTGTGGACGTGTGTTTCCGAAGGGCACCTGTGTGCACGTGTGTTTCCGAAGGGGACCTGTGTGGACGTGTGTTTCCAAAGGGCACCTGTGTGCACCTGTGTTTCCAAAGGGTACCTGTGCATACCTATATGAACATGCTTGTGTTCTGTGCTCTCTTGTACATGTGGCTGTGTTCACTTATGCATGTGCACACAGCCTAATGAACTGGCCACCTTAGGGAGCCATTCTGGGGAGTCAGGATTGGGACAGCTGGGTTCCTGGGAGGACAGGGACTCATCCAGTAGGCCCTGTCTGTTACCACCTGGACCTCAGGAGATCCCCACAGGGAGGAGACTCTAGAGTGGATTGGCTTAGGGTCTGGGGAGGACAGGTTTTAAGAACCTAAAGCTATGAGATAGGAATCAAGAGGACAGTCCCAGGTGACAGTAGCCCTAGCCTCACTCCATTAGAGGTGGGGTGTGACCAGGACTCTTTGGCACTGGCTGTGGGTGTCTGCTGGTAAGGCTCGGCCAGGATGAGAGGTGGCCAGAGGGTCTATCCAGCAGCTTGTGTTCCAGTGTTTGGTAATTTCCCAACATGCTGATCTCGGGGCTCTAGGTGTCAGTCCGTGTGCTGGTTAAGAAGCTGCCAGGCAGAGCAATGGCTTCCTAAGGTGACTGGATTCATCGGTCTGTATACATACGCCAAAGTACACACAGGAGAGCACAGGAGAGAAACCCGTGTCCACACAGGAGAGAAACCCGTGTCCACACAGGAGAGAAACCCGTGTCCACACAGGAGAGAAACCCATGTCCACACAGGAGAGAAACCCATGTCCACACAGGAGAGAAACCCGTGTCCACACAGGAGAGAAACCCGTGTCCACACAGAAGCAGAAACCCATGTCCACACAGGAGAGAAACCCATGTCCACACAGGAGAGAAACCCGTGTCCACACAGGAGCAGAAACACATGTCCACACAGGAGAGAAACCCGTGTCCACACAGGAGCAGAAACACGTGTCCACACAGGAGCAGAAACACGTGTCCACACAGGAGCAGAAACACGTGTCCACACAGAAGCAGAAACCCGTGTCCACACAGGAGCAGAAACACACGCCCACATAGGTGTACTTTCTGACCTATCATGTTCCAATGTCCAATTCCTACACGACACATCTCTGAATTCTCTTCTGAAATGAACCCACAATTGCACTTGATTAGTGGGGAACCCACTAATGTGCTGGGCGTGTAAAGGACTCAGTGTTTCCTGGCTCACAGTGAGTATTAGCGAGCTGAATAGATGTGGGGCATGGGTAAGTACAGTACAGGGATGTCACAGCCTCCCCGCTGTGTGTCCTGGGCTGGCTACTTACCCATTGGTTAGTTTTAAATGTCAGCTTGCCATCTAGAAGAGAGTCTCCAGTGAGCAATTCATGTCAGTTAGGTCTGTGGGCATGTCTATGGGGTTGTCTTAGTTAGGGTTTCTATTGGTGCATGAAACACTATGAACAAAATGCAAGTTGCAGTGGGGGAAGGTCATTTGGCTTATACATCAGCATTGCTGCTCATCACTGAACAAAGTCAGGACAGGAACTCAAGAAGAGCAGGATCCCAGAGGTAGGAGCTGCTGTAGAGGCCATGGAGGGGTGCTGCTCAGCTCACCCTCTTATAGAAGCCAGGACCAACAGCCCAGGGGTGGCACTACCCACCATGGACTGGGCCCTCCCCATTGATCACTAATTGAGAAAATGCCTTACAGCTCAATCTCAAGGAGGCATTTCCTCAGCTGAGGCTCCTTCTAGCTGGTATCAAATTGACGTGCAAAACCACCTAGTATAGGGGGATTATCTTGGTTATCAGCTGAAGCGTGTTGGACCAGCCCGGTGTGGGTAGTACCATTTTGTAGGAAAGGGGTCCTGAACTATATGGGCCAGGAGGGCTCTAGCTGAGAGAGGTAGCCGTCGACAGGCAGCGGGTGCGTGTTTCTCTCTGCTCAGGACTGGATGTGATGTGACCACTGCTTACAATCTTGTGTCGACTTCCCCTCAGTGATGGCCATTAGCCTGGAATCGCTAGGTTCCCATCAAGTTGCTTTTTATCACAACAGGATTTTATCATAACAGTTGCAATGAAACCAGAACACCCACTGAACTTGCCTCCCAGTGGAGGGAATAGAAAATGCCCTGCTGACAGCAGGAAGTGGTGGGGACCAGGAAGCCCCGTGTGCTTCTCCACTGCCAGCACCGTGGGCCTTAGTCAGGGTCCCCTCCTCTTCAGGAGTGAGATGCAGGGGGCTAGGTCTGCCCAAGGTCAGAAGGAAAAACAGGCCTAAAGCCTAGGCTCTGCCTACCAGCACCCTTTGGCTATGAGGCCTAGGCAGCCTGCTGACAGGCTCCTCAGGGACAGCTGCCTCTCTGATAGCACCAGTGTGCGTGTGGGCACATGCGTGTGGATACAGACAGCGTCAGGCTTGCCTGGAAGTCCCCTGTCGGGGTGAGGGAGCTGGAGAATGGTCCCCTGTGGCACTCTGCTGGGGTAATCATCATGACCCCAGGGTCAGGTGATGATCAGAGGCCTTGTCCACTGTGCCTTCAGTTGCGCAAGATGGAGACAGAAGGACTCTGGGTCAGTTTATCCCTGACTCCATGCCTGCCCGGGAGACTTGTCAACATTGAGAGGTCAGTTCAGTGGCCTGGCTGCTCGAGTCTTTCTGTGTCCCCATGGCAGCTCTTCAGCTGGGCCAGCATTAGCTTGGGGCGATGCCCCATCTGAGACACCCTGCCGAGATGGCCTCCATCCTGTGCTCTAAGCAGGGGTGAGTCTGTCCTGAGCTGAGCATTCATGAAAGCCATTCATCCAGTCAGCATCACAGCTTTGGGTGCTAACATATGGGGTGTGAATGCCGGAGCTACACAGGGCAGTCAGACTTGCAAATGAGCTCAAGGCTGAGGGAGTGCTGCCTAGCGTGGGATGCTGCCCCTTCTCCCAGAGTGCCACAGTCCTACCCGTGTCTGAGGACGAGCCCTCTATGGCTATCAAGGGAGGGTGAATCCTCTGCTCTTATTCCTTTTCCTGACTCTTTAGCCTCCTGGGTGTCTATTTGGTGACTTTCTGTTTGGCTCCCAGGCCCCTCCTCTGTCTACACCACCTTTGTAGGCTCAATATCCATACCCTTCTCCCTAAACCCCAGGTCTGTGATTCCATAAGCTTCCGGGTACCTGGTAGACATCTAACCTGCTTCTCACCTTAGGGCTGGGGCTCCTCACCTTCATCTCTGGGGCTGGCATGATAACCCCACTGCCTCAGAGACCCCCAGGCTCAGAGGCAAGTCCGGGAAGAACCCAGGGCTTAGGGAGGGGGACTGGTGGGCAGGAGTGGGATGAGGAGGAGTGGGATGAGATGGGAGGATGTCTTCCTACTGCTCCAAAGGTTCCTCCTGGCTTAAAATCCAGTTTCCCACCGAAGAAGACACAGCTGTGGATTGATCTTGAAGTCACGTGACCCCTTCAGTTCGTTTCTCCTCGTCCCTGGCTTGTGTGCTCCGAGAGCTCCTAGTCTCCGAACAGCCTGGCCGTCCCAGTGGGGCTCACAGCTCAGCTGACTTAGGCCTGTTGTGGGTATACAGAGTCTTTATTTATTTACTTACAGTGTGTGTCTGCGGTCATGTGCACACATGAGCATCAAAGGACAGCTTGAGGGAGTTTGTTCTCCTTCAGTGTGGGTCCCCGGAATTGATCTGGGGTCATCAGGATTGGGGACAAGCACCTTGCCTGCTGAGCCATGTGGCCAGCTCTACAAGGACATTCTTTTCTTTTAAGGAAACAAAATATTAGCCCAAAAAAATCAGGTACACCAGGGAGGCTTCTGGCCAAGGACAGACATTTATCAGGGGTGGGCGGTAGAGGGCTGAGTCTGGAGACAGAGCATTGGCTGTGGCCATCATGGGACACGAAAGAGCCCTCAGTGGGAGCCAGGCCGGGCTGCCCTGGAGTGAATACCTGTCTTACTGCCTTCCTGAATGGAGCGTGCCATAGGTCCTGGGCAGCTGGCATCCAGCAGCAGGTCCACAGCATAGACTCTGGAGTAGAGGGTGGGCTGGGCTCTCTGTAGTGTCCTGGCTGGGAAGTTGTTTTTTTCCTAAAAATGGGAAAGACATTCCTGCCTCTTGGAGGATGACAAGGACAGCTGGGTACAATGATCCTGCATTCTCAGCACATAGTGGGCTCAAAAGGCTGGAATTTATTTGGGTTTCTTGAATCTCCAAACATAAGCTCTTGGCATGGCTGAGTGGCAGGTGGTGCTGAGGGAGGCATCAAAGATGGTGACCCCAGAGCTAGTACTGCCCCACAGTGACAGTGTGTGGGGGGAAGTAGGTTGGGATGGAGCAGTGGAATCCAGACCTGTGTGACAAGGAGGCTGTGGGTTCCATGGTACCACAGTGGTTCTGGTTTAAAAGTCAAGGTGTGAGGCTGTGGCCTGCAAGGGGTCTGCTTAGCCTGAGACGTCTTCAGTAGGTGGAGGCAGTGTCTTGTGCTGAGAGACTTTGTTTCGTCCTCTGTCCCTCCACCCACCCATTTATCTGCCCATCCCTCCATCTAACCACCCATCCACCCACGCACCCACTATCATCTCCCATCCCACGCACCCACTATCTCCCATCCATCCATCTACCCACATCCCACCCACCCACACACCCATCTTTGTATTTATCTATTCATGTCTATCTCTCTACCCATCCATCTGTCCACCCACCTACCCATCCCATCTACCTACGCATTCACTTACAGTGGCAAGCAGGTATTGCCGAGGAGCCAACTGGCTACTGGCTGCTTCTGCTGCCAAAATGCAGTGGCTACGTTTTTGGAGGTTGCTTGAGTCAGTTGCCGAGTATTCACCGCTAAATAATGTGGAATAGTTCAGGTCCTGATCCTACCCCATAAAGAAGCTACTGAGGTCTGTGGGGTTAGCGTTGTATGGTTGGTAGTTTTAGTTGAATGAATTAAGTCTGTGTAAGGGGGAGGGCAGTCGAACAGTAAATTGCATGTCACACCTAATAACTGATTTCATTTGGAAAAGACACATGGCTTCATTTGTCAGACATGAGAATGGTAGCCATAGGGCTAGCTGTATGGCTAGAGGCCAGGTGCAGTATACAGTCTGTGTGGCTCTCATCCCTCATGAAGGGCACACACAGTTTCTGTAGCAGGGACACTCAGGCAAAGCTGTCTGCCTCACACACGTTTTCCCAAAGAGACAGTTGTGGACTGTTTACTGGCACCTTGGGAAGGCCTCAGGGAGTGGTTGGGACAATCTAAAAGGTTAGTACATTTGGATGCTTATAGACAGAGAAGATGGGGGCAAGAGAGGGGTAGGCCCTAGAGAGCTTACAAAGACGAGAGACCAATTTAGGGAAAGGAGGGAATGGGCAGTGTTTGCCGCCGGCTAGAGAGGGAGAGCAGAGGAGGCAAGGCCAGGGTAGGCCTTGGTAAGGTCACCAGGGTACCTCAGGCAAGGGGCTCTGGTCTAGCAGATTTGCTCTCCTTTCTGAAGCCAGAGGCCAGTTCATTCCTTCAGGCTGTTCTCTCTCGGCTTCCTTTGGCCCTTTCTGTTTGCTTCCATCCTTTGTGACAGGTGGCAGTGGCTTTTATTAGCGCCTGCCCGCCTCAGCACGCATTCACCTGACCCCTGCTGACAGGTGCCCCCTGAGAACCAAGCACAGGTGGGACATGCGCGTGAGGAACCTTCCTGCGCATGTCAGTCCACAGGACAGCTGCTGCCCTTCCAAGCAGCCACTTCCAGCCTCCTTCTAGGCTGCAGAGAGCCTGAGAGAAACAGACCGGCAGCAACCTGGGCTTCTGCTGTCAGTCAGGAGGATGGTGGCGGGGGCAAGGGGCAGAGACTGCTGCAATTCCCTGATTCCTCCTTCCCTCCTTTCTCTCCCTGCCTCCATTTTTGCTGCTGAGAATTGAACCCAAGACCTTGTGCACACTAAAGTATGTTTCTACACCCAAGCAGTACGCACACATCTGTTTGATAACTATCTATTGGGTGTCTCCATTCTTCCTGGACTAGAACAAGGGTGGTCTTTGGCCCTTTGAGGGCCGGTGCTGAGTCTCACACGCCGTCTGTGCATCTGTCTGTCCAGGCCTCCTTCCTCCTTCCCGTCTTGTCAATAACTATTTCTGTACTCTCTCTCACCTGTCCGTGGTGCATTCAGCCATCTGTTATCGGGTAAAGGTTTCTCTTTGGCCTTTGTCCTCTTGAAGGAAAGAATTCAGCTCAGAGATACGGTCTGAACAGTTTACTTAGCAAGAAAATTGACTTGTATGCACCAGGGAAAGACTGAGGTGGACCAACCGAAGGGTGACAGGAGCAATACTGTGGGTTCTGTGTGGTGGGTTTTAAGGGGATTTTATGAGGTGGGTGGCATATTTCATGGCCTAAGATGCCCGTTCCCTATTGCAAATCATGGTATATCGGATGTCCCCTTCCATGGGAGATGTCTTCCTGTGGCCCAACAGCACAGTGTAAAAGACAGAACAAAAATAATGTCTTGTGAGGATTCAGACCCTGTGTGTGTAAACTGGGAAAGCGCCTGGTGCCTGAGTTCCTGATAGAATGGGAAGAGCCCATCCTAACCCATGTCACCAGCCCCACTATTCTGACACTGAATTATCCGTGATGGCCTTGAACACAGAACCCTCCAGCTCTAGGCTGGAGTTCAGGGGATTCCGGCTGTGCTCTGCCAGGGTGGAGTCTACATTCAGAGATCCCAGCCCCAGTGCTGACCACAGTGGGCAGGAAAGAGCTTCCTGGAGGTTTCAGGATTTCTCTGATGCCAGGGTTCAGGCAGTTGGGGACTTGGGCTCAGCGAGGCACTCTCAGGGAACCTGGACTCTGTGTTTCCCAGGCCCACAGGACCGGAGTCAGCAGCCTCTGTGTAGGTGTGTGTCCACACCTGCTGGGGTGGGAGTGTCTTAGCAGACCCACACCAGAGGAGACAGGAGAGAGAGCAGAGCAGATAGTGCAGCCCCTCCAGCAGAGCCTATGGGCTGCTCCAAAGACACCGTGTAAAGGGGGTGACCAAATTTTACAAGCAAAATTGATGTACTCAGGGTTCTACTCGGAGTGACTGCGTCTCATATCTGGAACCTGCCATTCCCTGAGAGGCTTGTCCACTGCCCTTTGGGGTAGGGGTGCAGGGGGGTCAGTGGGATGTCGGCTGTGCAGGTAGAGTTCTGGGAGCCTGGGCTGCACAGAAGGTGGGCTGTGTGCCTCCCAGATACAGGCTTTGGAAAGGAGCCGAGTTACACTTCGTCTGTCTCGGTGATTTGTGGGGACCCTGTGCGAAGCCACATCCTGAATCATGTTGGGCGTGTTGAACACGCATCACCAACAGACTCATTCCTAAATTACCTTTTACGATCACCAGCGAATCTGTGGGTGGTGGGCATCTGTACCCAAACCCAGGCGTTATTTGTGGTAGCAGACGAAGCATTAATTATTGATGCGCCCAGCCACCTCCTCGCCACCTCCAGTTAAAATTCATGGCCCAGACACTCTGCAAATATTGATTCTGACCCAAGCTGATGCCTCCCCTTTAACATTATTATAATGAGGGATAAAAATCAAATTGTCTTCACTGACACTCATTCCTCGGTGCCGTTCCTCATCGATCTTCCTTTCCCCAGGTTTTACCATAAATTATTCTATTCAATTAAGTAAACTCACACATAATGGCATTTTGCAAACTGAATAATTTATTGGCTATTTGGCAAAGCCAGGTTTGGGTGGTACCCTGAATAGTTTTATGTCAACTTGACACAAGCTAGAGCCATTTGGGAAGAGGGAACCTCAACTGAGAAAATGCCCCTATCAGACTGGCCTGTGGTGACCGATGTGGGAGGGCCTAGCCCAAGGTGGGCAGTGCCATCGTGGCCTCGTGGTCCTGGGTATTATAAGAAAGCAGGCTGGGCAAGGCATGGGGAGCTTTTTGCTGGGGCAGTCCCAGACACTAAGTAGGCTTTTGTTCCAAGAGGTGAGGCTGAGGCGAAAGCCAGCTGGCAGGCAGAAGGCAGGAGGATGGCATTGGTGACCCTCTATTTCTCACACTAGCTGAGGAGCCAGTGCCCCTTCTGAGTGACCTCCTCTCCCTTTCTCCCATCCTGATGCCAATCAAGCCAATCCTTGCTCTCACTGGTCCACAGTCACACCCATGCTTCCCTGTGCTGCCCACAGCGCTAGGGATGCCCCTGGAGGCAGAGTCTCTGCCCCCCATACCTCAAACAGTCCACCATGTCCAGCTCCGCCAGCCTGGGGAATGAAGGTCTATCCTTCTAAAACACCTGCCTTAGGTTCTTACTGCTGTGATAAATACCACGACCAAAAGCAACTCGGGAGGAAAGGGTTTATTTTAGCTTTCTGTTCCAGGTAACGGTCCACCACTGAGGGAGGTCAGTGCAGGAACCTGGAAGCTGGAGTGGATGCAAAGCCATGGAGGGGTGCTGCTTACTGTAGTGTTGGTGGGTGCAAAGCCATGGAGGGGTATTGCTTACTGTGTTGGCAGGCTGGCTCCGGAAGCCTCTCTGCCTTTTCTCTGTGTCCACTGAATTTTCCTGTGTGCATGTGTCCTTTTCTCCTTTTCTCGTGAGGATACAGACTAGGTGATGTTTGCTCTTGGACCTCACTGTCCGTCCTAGTTAGGGTTTCTATGGTTATGACAAAACACTATGACCGTAAGGCAAGCTGGGAGAAGGGTTTATTCAGCTCACACTTCCATATTGCTGTTCACCCCTGAAGGGAGTCAGGACAGGAACTCAATCAGGGCAGGATCCCAGAGGCAGGAGCGGATGCAGAGACCATGGAGGGGTGCTGCTCACTGGCTTGCTCCTTATAGCTTGCTCAGATTGCTTTCTTACAGAACCCAGGGCCACCAGCCCAGGGATGGCACCACCCATAACAGGCTCTCCCCCATCGATCACTAAATGAAAAAATACCTTACAGCAGGATCTCATGGAGGCCTTTCCTCAGCTGAGGCTCCTTCCTCTCTGAAGACTCTAGCTTGTGTCAAACTGACACACACAGCCAGTCATTACACTATCTTGGTCACTTCTTTAAAGGCCTCATCTCTCCGTATACTCCCATGCTGAGGTCCTGGGGACAGGGAAGTTTGGAAGAGGTTGCCATTGGGCCAGAACACCCCTTAATTATCATCTAACCCTCTGACTGGCACTTAGTGTTCTGGTCCAGCTGGCTTCCTCCGTGGCCATCTGACATTGTGGGAACCATGTCCTCCTCACGTAGGGTCCGGCTGCTCCTCACTTCCCCTCTGCTAAGCAAACCTGTGCACCCCGCTCCCTCAGGACTTCTGTCAGAAGCAGGTGCTGAACCTCCTGGTGAGGAGCTGCCATGCAGTCAAGCATGTGCCTTGAAGTTCTGACCCAGGGACTCAATGGGCCTCCAGTCTTCCTGGTCCTTATCATGCGATCTCAACCACAAGGCATCATAGCCGGGACTCATTCCTGTCCCATCCTGCCTCTGCGCCCAGGTCTCACTCTGCTCCCTCCAGGGTAAGGGGCTACACGTACTTCACTTCCTGGGTCTCTGTTGGAATTGTCTCTGGGACCTGACAGCATAGTAGCAGTGCTGTGTGGGTGGAAGGTCTCTGGCCACCGAAGACACCAATTGTCACAGCTCCAGTCTAAGGCTACTTTCCCCAAGGGCCCCATACACTCAGGGTAGTGCCACTTGTGGGCCAGTGGTCCTGGGTTCTTTAAGAAAGCAGGCTGAGCAAACCATAAGGAACAGGCCAGTTAGTAGCACCCCTCCACAGCCTCTGCATCAGCTCCTGCCTCCAGGTTCCTGCCCTACTTGAGTTCCTGTCCTGACTTCCTTCAGTGATGGAGGATGGTGTGAAAGTGTAGGCTGCATAAGCTTGCTTTCGGTCATGGTGTTTCGTCATAGAAATATCAGCCCTGCCGGGTGGTGGTGGCACACGCCTTTAATCCCAGCACTCGGGAGGCAGAGGTAGGCGGATCTCTGTGAGTTCGAGACCAGCCTGGTCTACAGAGCTAGTTCCAGGACAGGCTCTAAAACCACAGAGAAACCTTGTCTCGAAAAACCAAAAAAAAAAAAAAAAAAAAGAAAATAGAAAGAAAAGAAAAAGAAATATCAGCCCTAAGACAGATGGGATGCCATGGGCAGAGGATGGCACTGAGCATGGGGATGTGGGTCATGGAGGTCATGGAGGCACACAGTGGCAGGGGTCAGCTGGCCTAGGCCAGTGTCTGCTGGCCACTCTAAAGGATCCTTTTATGCACCCGGAAGGACTATCAACACTCAGGAATGTAAGGTCAGAGAGGGCTAGCCTCTGGGAAGCCCAGCCCTGGTGGCAATCCTGAGGGTACCTGGACCACTCAGAAGTTTCTCTTTGGAGGACTAGCATTGGACTAAGCAGTGCAGGGTTCATGACTGTGGGTAATTAGGGTTCTTTTCTCTCAGAGCCACCCAACTCCAGCTCAAGGCTGTTAGTGCTAATCACTTCCCTAATTCACACGTAAATCACACGTCTGTCTTGGCAGGGCTCTGCTGGCACTGGCTGGGGTGTGGCTGGGCGGCCTTCCCTGGGGACCTCCCCTGGACCTCTCTGTGACAGTCTGAGGCCCTGAGGGGGTGTATGAGGTGCTAAGAACCTACCCATTTGCTGACCCCCTACACAGGTCCTCAGAGGTAATAACACTAGAGAGTCTAGGAAGGATTCAACCCCTGGCCTCCTGCAGTTCAGGGCAGAGGGGGGGGGGGGAGTGGGGTGAGAGGGGAGATAACCATAGCAGGGAAGGTGGACAAATGCAAATGCAAGGCCCCACAGAGGGGAGTTACTGAGGGGTGAGGGCAGAAATGGGGCCCATTCTCTAGTCTCCCCATTTTGCTCAGGAGTTCATGGACACAAAGAACTCTGCTTAGATGCAGATTCAGGGCCTGAAGTGTGGAAAGCCACATGGGTGTGGCTGTTGGCTCTAACTCTGGTCTTTCAGAGACAGCCAGCAAGTTTGTGGATGGCAGCCTGAGCTCACGTCCTCCCTCCCGTAGGACAGGGTGCTGGTTTGGTGTAGGGGCTCCTCTCCACTCTGAGTGTCTC
Organism: Microtus oregoni; assembly: GCF_018167655.1. Classification (NCBI taxonomy): domain Eukaryota; kingdom Metazoa; phylum Chordata; class Mammalia; order Rodentia; family Cricetidae; genus Microtus; species Microtus oregoni. The sequence goes on along the minus strand of NW_024543210.1, from coordinate 1,013,109 downwards.
AGCCCTCTGGGGTGCTAAGGGGTGGGATGTCCCAGAGTGTTCACACATTGTGTGCACGTGTGTAAAACATTGCATGCCATGAGCCCCTCAAGCAGAGATGTTTGTGAAGTGTTAATTGGATGAACATTGAGTGGATGCAGCCTTGAGGCTGCTGAAGAGCCAACCGTGGTCATGTGTTGAGCAGGAAGCTGCTGTCCCATTGGTGCTCTCTCTGGCCCAAGGGGTGGAGTTTCTGCTCACCACAGCCTTCTGCCTGTGGACCAGGCAGTGTTAAGTATCTCTGCACCCTGCCTCCACCCTGGAAATGCTCACTGGGAACCACAAATCCTCTGTTAACCCCTGCTGCAGCCTGGGGAGCTGTACCCGGACCCTGTCCCAACTAGGCCTGAGGCTGGACCAGTGGCAGGCTGCGGCACTAGAATACGAGTACACTAAGTGCACAGAGAGGTGTGGAAGTGGCCCTTTTGGGGTGTGAAGGGGTACACAGGCTTCCTTACTGTCCTTATTTTTACTTGAAGCTTGTGTGGTCCTCCATTGTCTTGCTCCTTCCTGCCACACTGTCGGGTTAGAAGTGTCTGCGGCCTCATGAGTTGGGGCAGAGGTCATATGTGCCTGCCTCTTGCCTGACACAGATACCTGGGAGTTGGCCAGGGCCTTAGGCACACTTGGGTCTTTTGCCACCAGGGGCAGATTTCTTCCCACTGTTTCCCATGCTGTGATGGGTGTGGCCCATGAGACAGAGAGCAGAGCCCTGATATTGGGGAGACAGGGGTTCCAGGAAGAGCTGATAGCAGTGGATCGTGGTGCATCAGCAGTCTGTGAACCCAGGGCATTCTGGCCGCGAAACTGTACACTCCGCTGAATTTTCTACAATGATGTTGAGCAGTTTTGAATCAGGGGAAATAAAGCAAAAAGCGGCAAACACCCGAGGGTGAGAGACGGCTCTGAATACTTGATCTGTTGTGAGCCACGGCTCACTTAGCCACCGACCCACACTCAGACTGCTCAGCAACCTTAGTGCAAGCCTGCCTTTGGGATTGAGGACAGTGTGGCCAGAAGGGGCCAGGTAGCTACTGAAAGACCCTCAGAGAGGACCTTTTCCTCCAATGAAGTCCCCAGAACCAGGACACTCCAAGTCCAGACCACAGGATGTAATTAGCAAGAGGTTTATTGAGTAAACACAGGTACCTGCGGGCAGCAAAGTCTTTCGGAGGACTCGCGCCTGCCAACTGGAGAGCAGGCTTTTTATAGGGAAGAGCAAAAAGCAAGTTTACAGAAGCAAAAGCGTGGTTATCGGAATGAGGTGGGGGGCATGACTGTTCCTGTCTCATAGATATCCTGTTTTGCAGTCAACCTGCTTTGTTGATGTCCTATCTTATTGACATCCTGCCCTGCAGTCTTCCTATCTCATAGACATCCTGCTCTCATCCTGCTCTCTTAAGCACATGGGATGTTCTTACGAGAGCAGGCTGGCTGCTGATCCGGAGAATTTTTTTTTTAAAGCAAACAGGACGTTTCCCCGGGAGCATGCTAGCTGTGGGTTTTGAGGAGGGGGTCTGTAGGGTCTTTCAGTTACATGTCAGCTCATTAGCAAGGGGCAGGCAGGTCATGGTGCCTCTCCCCTCACGCCTAGTACCCTTCAGGCTGATGTAAGTTATTCATGATGAGACATAGTTATAAAGCCTTATTTCCAACCCCAAATGCTCAAACCTCTCTAGAACTGAGCCCTGGCACCTAACTGGAAAATTGGCACTTGGATTGGCAACTCTGGTGAGGAAGCCAGAGGGAGCTGGGTGGCGTGTGCTGGCAATGCTGCTTCTTCAGTCCCATTACCTCTGACACTTAATAGATGGCCACTCGTGAGAATACAGAGCCTGCTGGGCCCACCCTGGCAGCTCTGAGAGAGCCAGCATACCCGTCCCCACAAAGACTTGACATCTAGTCTCAAGCTACCCAGTAGTGGAGCTGGTTTGCCCAATAGTAGTGCTCTGGCCACTCTCCTCTGCTCCTGGGTCCTCGATGCAGAGACAGGTGCTCAGAGGGAAGCTTTATTCCAGGTATAAAATGGCCACCCAGGATAGACACTTTCTGATGTCCAGGAGGGCTGGTAGAAAGAAGAGCCATCCAGCCCTGTTCTCCGACTTTAGCTAGCTGTATGTGGTCAGGTGCAGCAAGCTGGAGGCATTGGCCTTGGGATACACACATAGCCAAGCCGAGTTCCCAGAGGGCAGTGGGCTGCTGGCCAAGGCTGTGGGTAAGTCAGGCTTGCACTAAGGTGGATGAGCAGTCTGAGTGTGGGTCGGTTGGCTAAGTGAGCCGTGGCTCAACACCAAGTCAAGTATTCAGGGCTGTCTCTCACTCTCTGGTGTTTGCAGCTTTTTGCTTTGTTTGCCCTGATTCACTTCCCCTTCTCCTAATTTGCAGTCTGTCCCCCACTGTGTCTGTCCTGCAGTCTGTCCCCCACTGTGTCTGTCCTAGCTTGATTTCTATTATTATCATAAAACACCATGACCAAAACCAAGCCGGGGAGGAAGGGCTTATCTGTTTACACATTCTTATCATTCTTATCATGATCTTTCATTGAGGGAAACCAAGGCAAGAAGACATGGTTTCTTCCAGAAGCTTCCGTTCCCTGAGCTGCTGAGCCATCTCTCCAGGTCCCTAGAGCTGGTCTCTCTTGAGGCCTGTCTCTCAGGTTCATAAATGGCTGCTTCTCCCCATACCTTAGTGCAGTGTCCCCCCGTGTCTTGGTTGCCAGTCTCACTGTGTTAGGACGCACACTAGTGACCCCTTTAACTTGCTAATCTTGAAAGGCCCCATCTCCAAATACATGGCAATGCTGAGGTACTGGGGGAGGCCAGTGTACAGTGGTGGCCTGTCCCCCACCCCTCGCCTCTGCACTCACGTGATACTCCCTTCCAAGCTTTCTCCTTACCCACAGAGACCCGCCCTTTCCTCAGGAGCTGTCACAGGTCCTTGGGATGTGAGGGTGCCTCCTCCTCCACAGTTGTCTGTTCCTTACCAGGCTTTAGAGCACATTCCCACTGCAGCAACAGAGGAGAGTGTCCGAACCATGTCCCTCCCAAAGTGATGAGCGGGGCTCAGATTCCAATATCACTTAGACCAGAAGCAAAGGTCTGAGACCTTGGCCCTGCCCTCCTCTCCTCTCTGAGCTGCTGAAATTCTCCCTCCCTGTGGGAAGATTGAGGGTGCCCACCTGCCTAAGACATCCTGATTTTGGAGGAATGGGATTCCTCTGTGGCCCTGTCCCTAGTTGGTGTCCATTGCCCTTGTTTTTTCCCCTCCAAGGGCTCTGCCCCTCCCCCGGGTCACCCTGCCAGGTTTGTCCTTGTTGCAAAAGCCACTTCACCTGCCTCGTGTGATGTCCAGCACTGGAGAGCACACGACACCAGTTGTCAGCCAGAAAAGAGCTCACAGCACTGCTGAGGTGTGGGAAGGGAGGAGGGCGGAAGAGGCGGAGAAGAAGGCTATGGCTTTATCAAGTACAAAGGATACCTGTGAGGACCGTGAGTGTGGAGCACTCAGCAGGAGATGAACTGCTCAGAGGTGAGAGGTAGACAGAACCTCGCAGGGAAGATCCTGACTCACCCTCTTAGTGCTCGGCTGAGGAGTTAGAAACCAGAGAAGAGACCAAGGTGCTTGGAGCAGGCCTGAGCCAAGCTGAGTCTCATGGCGTGTAGGGTCTCCCAGCTCCCTGTTCCTCGAGGTCTGTGGCTGTGGGGACTGTCTTAGGGGTTCTATTGCTGTGAAGAAACACCACGATGGCAACTCTTATAAAGGAAAGCATTTAATTGAGGCTAGCTTAAAGTTCAGAGGCTTAGCCCATTATCGCCATGGCAGGAAGCATGGAGGTGCATAGGCAGACGTGGTGCTGGAGAGGAATTAAGAGTTCTGCATCTGGATCTGCAGGCAGCAGGAAGAGAGAGTGACATTGAGCCTGGCTTGAACTTCTGAAACCTCAAAGCCCAGCCCAGTTCCTCCAACAATGTCACACCTCCTAATACTGCCATTCCCTATGAGCCTATGGGGCCATTTTCATTCAAACCACCACAGGGACCATGGTGTGGTAGACTCTAGGACACCAGAGAATTGAGTGAGGGACTCCTCTCAGGGTTGTCCCAGAGGGCTGCTAGGAAGAGTTGGCAGCAAGGTGGGGCAAACGTCCTAGATGAAGGACGACTGGTCAGGAGGCGAGAGGCAGGTGGGAGCTGATCTATGGGGAGAGGTGGTGCTGTGCAGGGTGCTGAAGATGAGATGGGTGGCAGAAGCTATGTTTGGTTCTACAGGGCCTGGCATATATGGCGTTCAGATAGGTGTCTGTTCTGGCCTTACACTAAGGAGGGTGACCTAGCTGAGTGTGCAGGGAGATGAGTGTGCAGGGAGACAGTGTGCAGGGAGATGGTGTGCAGGGAGATGAGTGTGCAGGGAGATGAGTGTGCAGGAAGATGGTGTGCAGAGAGATGAGTGAGCAGGGAGATGAGTGTACAGAGAGATGAGTGTGCAGGGAGATGAGTGTATGGAGATGAGTGTGCAGGGAGCTGAGTGTGCAGGGAGCTGAGTGTGCAGGGAGATGAGTGTCAGGGAGCTGAGTGTGCAGTGAGATGAGTGTGTAGGGAAATGAGTGTGAAGGAAAATGAGTGTATGGAGATGAGTGTGCAGGGAGATGAGTGTGAAGGAAAATGAGAGTATGGAGAGGAGTATGCAGGGAGATGAGTGTATGGAGATGAGGGTGTAGAGAGATGAGTATGCAGGGAGATAAGTGTGCAGGGAGCTGAGTGTGCAGGGAGATGAGTGTCAGGGAGCTGAGTGTGCAGTGAGATGAGTGTGTAGGGAAATGAGTGTGAAGGAAAATGAGTGTATGGAGATGAGTGTGCAGGGAGATGAGTGTGAAGGAAAATGAGTGTATGGAGATGAGTGTGCAGGGAGATGAGTGTGCAGGGAGATGGATATGCAGGGAGATGGATATGCAGGGAGATGAGTGTGCAGGGAGATAAGTGTGCAGGGAGATGAGTGTATGGATATGAGTGTGCAGGGAGATGAGTGTGCAGAGAGATGAGTGTATGGAGATGAGTGTGTAGGGAGATGAGTGTGCAGGGAGATGAGTGTGCAGGGAGATGAGTGCACAGGGAGATAAGTGTGCAGGGAGATAAGTGTGCAGGGAGATGAGTGTGTATGGAGATGAGTGTGCTGGGAGATGAGTGTGCAGAAAGATGAGTGCGCAGGGAGATAAGTGTGCAGGAAGATAAGTGTGCAGGGAGATGAGTGTGCAGGGAGATGAGTGTATGGAGAAGAGTGTGCAGGGAGATGAGTGTTCATGGAGATGGTGTGCAGGGTGATGAGTGTGTAGGGAGATGAATGTATGGAGATGAGTGTTTAGGGAGATGAGTGTGCAGGGAGATGAGTGTATGGAGATGAGTGTGCAGGGAGATAAGTGTGTATGGAGATGAATATGTAGGGAGATGAGTGTATGGAGATGAGGGTGTAGCGATTTGAGGGTGCAGGGACATGAGTGTGCAGGAAAATGAGTGTATGGTGATGAGTGTGCAGGGAGATGAGTGTGCAGAGGGATGTGTGTATGGAAATGAGTGCATGGAGATGAGTGTGTAGTTAGATGAGTATGCAGGGAGATGAGTGTGCAGAGTGATGTGTGTATGGAAATGAGTGCATGGAGATGAGTGTGCAGGGCGATGAGTGTGCAGGGAGATAAGTATGCAGGGAGATAAGTGTGCAGGGAGATGAGTATATGGAAATGAGTGTTCAGGGAGATGAGTGTATAGAGATGAGTGCGCAGGGAAATAAGTGTGCAGGGAGATACGTGTGCTGGGAGATGAGTGTATGGAGATGAGTGTGCAGGGAGATGAGTGTGCATGGAGATGAGTGTGCAGGGAGATAAGTATGCAGGGAGATAAGTGTGCAGGGAGATGAGTGTGCAGGGACATAAGTTGCAGGGACATAAGTTGCAGGGAGATAAGTGTGCAGGGAGATAAGTGTGCAGGGAGATAAGTGTGCAGGGAGATGAGTGTATGGAGATGAGTGTGCAGGGAGATGAGTGTGCAGGGAGATGAGTGTCCAGGGAGATGAGTATGCAGGGAGATGAGTGTGCAGGGAGATGAGTGTATGGAGATGAGTGTGCAGGGAGATGAGTGTGCAGAGAGATGAATGTATGGAGATGAGTGTGTAGGGAGATGAGTGTCCAGGGAGGTGAGTGTGCAGGGAGATGAGTGTATGGAGATGAGTGTGCAGGGAGATGAGTGTGCAGAGAGATGAATGTATGGAGATGAGTGTGTAAGGAGATGAGTGTGCAGGGAGATGAATGTGCAGGGAGATGAGTGTATGGAGATGAGTGTGTACGGAGATGATGTGCAGGGATTTGAGTGTGCAGAGAGATGAGTGTGCAGGAGATGAGTGTGTAGGGAGATGAGTGTGCAGGGAGATGAGTGTCCAGGGAGATGAGTGGCAGGGAGATAGATGTTCAGGGAGAGGAGTGTGCAGGGAGATGGATGTGCAGGGAGATGAGTGTGCAGGGAGATAAGTTTTCAGGGAGATGAGTGTGCAGGGAGATAAGTTTTCAGGGAGTTGAGTGTGCAGGGAGATAAGTGTGCCGGGAGATGAATGTGCAAGGAGTGTAGAAGTGAGTCCGAGAACCTGTGACCACTGGAGAGAAAAGAGCTGGCTGAGGGGGCCTTTGGACATCTGCTGAGCTGGCCAGGGCTTGAGAAGCAGAGAACCCAGGAGTGCTGCTGGCAGATGGCAAGCAGGAGGCCTCTAATTCATGGGATGGGGTGGCTGTGACCCTGGTGAAAAGACCCCTCACACACACATATGAACTGAGGTTGAGAGTGAGCTAGGAGCCAGATCATGGCTAGCATGGCTGTGGTAGAGTTAGGCTTGGCCCTGAAGTTACAGACTAAAGTGATCTCTGTCTGTTTTGCCTTTGGCAATTAGGGCCAGTGACCAGAACCAGTAGACCTGCGAGGGTCATTGGATGTCAGCAGCAATGCCCCCTGTGTCCTGGCTGTGTGGCTGGCCTGAGGCAGTGTCTACATCCCATCTGGTGACTCAAGTATGCCCAGCTGGGTCATTCCTGCGCCCACACTGGAGTGCTGTCCCCCTGGACCCAGGATGGACTTCCAGAGTGAAGGATTAAGTTGTTGACGGTAATCAAGCTCCCAGCAAAGCCAGTAAGTGAATTTTACTGATGGATCAATTGTGTAATTGGCAGCTAGCCCTTCTCCTCTCACCTTAGTCTGCCCTCTTTGCTCTGGTAACTTGTGTCTTGGGGGGGGGGGGGGCAGGTGTCCTGGGGGCGCATCTTGGGAGGTCATTCAGCAGAGCCTCCTGGCGAGAAAAGCCATTAAAGCAAACGAGTCTTGGACCATCTTTTGGTTTTTCCATTAAGCCCTATTTGCTTCCATTTCATGAAATGGTTTCCTAATCCTATTTGTGACAAGTCTGTAAGCCACAGATAAAAACAGGGCATTTGCATTGAAGAAGCAAGTGGTACTGAGCCCGCCTTCCCTACAATAATATTAGTTCCTCCATGCACCACTGTTCTGGGGTTTGAAATTTTTACACGGAGGTTTAAATATTCAAAGACTGTGTAGGACTTCCCCTTTTCTTCTGCTGACTATTAGAGACAGATTAAATGTAAAAGAGATTTAATTTGTCAGTTGTCTCGAACAGTAATGGAGGATAAATTATGCCTGCGAAGGAGAATATGCTGCATATTGTCTCACTGGGCAAGGCTGCCCAGGTTAACAACTGGTACAATTAAGGATTCGATGCTCACATTCTGCCCAGTCTCTCCCTGGCAGGCCCGAGACCATAAATGGCCTCTGTGGGCATCTTCCTTGGCTCATGGCAGGGTTACTTCCCGTGGAACCCTGGGTGGAGAGTATGAGTGACTGGCCGTTGTTCCATGTAGAGGCCCTGGAGGAACTGCCCAGGCCTTCAGTGAGGGAACTGCCCTGAGTACCTGCCAGGGCTCTGTGTCTTCTTGCTCTGGTGAGAAGACATCTGAATCTCTGTGCACATGTGTGCTGGCTATGTGCCTGGAAGAGCTCTGCTCTGTGTGGATCTGGCAGGGATGGCTACCCGCACTGCCACCACTGGAACAGGTAGGCTGCAGTTTTCCCTTGGAGCTGGGAGGGGTACACTCTCCATGTGGCTGGCAGTAGAGCCAGCAGGAGGTCTCATCTGGGGGTGAGGGGGTGAAGGAATTGGAGCGGTCTTCTGTGGTTTGCTCAGACTCACTTTGTAGAATGTTAGCTCTGGCTGGGGAGAGAGAGACTCGGGGTACAGAGACGAGCAAGGAGCTGTGGATCCAGGATGGACCATGGCCTTTATAGAGAGGTCCCTGGACCCCATGGTAAAGGAAAGTCCTAGCTTTCTGGGTTTCTGACAGAACACGGGAGCCGGAGTGAGTGAGGTTTTAGGGTCAAGAGACCAGGGCCTCTCCTCTTAGGTGTCCTCAAAGTGGCACACAGGATTTTTGTGGTGACATAGTCAGCATCCCTTCCCCAGGTGGTAGGCCAAGTATGCTGTAGGCCAGAAAGGGGGCCACAGCTGGGTTTTCCAGACAGACAGCCTGGATTGCTGGATTGCTGCAGCCCCCTCCCCTACTGTGAGGATTAACTCTGACCATCAGCTTGACTGGACTAAGAAACACCTAGGGCATCAATACGGCACATCTCCAGGTATACTTGATGGCATCTCCAGAAAAGTTGGGCAGGCAAAACCCTGACCCTTTTGTCCCAGGCTCCGTGGTAATGGCGGTCCTCATTTATGGGACCGGAGGCAAGCCCTCAAGGATGAGATGGATGCAGGATCCCACTCTAGGGTAGGGGTGACGCCCCCTTTAATCCTCTTTCTTCCACCTGCGCTCCAGTCCTCAGCACCTCAGGGAGAGCTTCTGGGGACCCGCCCCATGCAGACCTTCCAATTAGAGTCTGTTAGTGAGGCCTGGCCCAGCCCAGGCACCTGGGCACCCCCTGAGGGACAGGGATATGGATTAGAAGGCCACATTCAGTCTCCTCTTTGTTAGGGGATCAGCCAGTGGGTGCTTTGGGTCCCCAGGGCCTCTAATTACAGCCCCCGAGAAGGAGGCAGCAGGGCTGGGCAGGGGCCTGAATGAGCCCCATGCTCTCTGCTTGTACCTCAGCCCTTATCTGAGTCCCTCCATTGACAGTCTCAGTCCAGCCACAGTACAGAGGAGAATGTGGCAGGCTCCAGGGGCCTGGCCCTGGTGGCTTATGGTCCCTGTGGTGGGGTAGCCTGGGAAGTCACAGATAATCACTCAGATTGGCACATCTGAGGACCTGACCTTGTACTTTAACACAGTGGCTTCCCCTCTGGACATACTGAGATCGTCCAAACTGAGGTCATCCTGAAGAAGTTTGGGGATGTGGGTGACCCACTGGGCAGCTACTGGGGATGTATGTTGGCTCAGAAGGCAAGACAGGGCACTGGGACCAGTCTCACGGTCATTCCTCATTCTGTATAGGCAGGTATCTAGAAAGGGCACACAAGTGACAGGAACCCATACAATGGACAGGAAGGGTCCTGTTCTGGCCATGGGGCCTCACCTACTCTGGTGATACCACTTTAGGCATACTGTAGAGAAGTTTCTCAACTTGGCCCCCATCTCTTGTCTTGTTGTCCCAAAGCTCTCCTGGGCAGGTCTGACCTAGGAAACATAGGGGAAATGGGCACATCACTGTTGGATAACCCAGAAAGGAGGGGAGGAGGGTACGTGTGATCTCTGTCTGAGGTGCCAACAGTTTCTCCCCAGGTGCATCATAGAGTCACTCTCTGGACTTGTTTCTTCTGCTTCTTCCTCCCAGCACCCGCCCCTCCCGCTTTCTCCTTAAATGGACAGTATTCCTTGGGAGGTGAGGGTATCAGGAAGGCTAGGAGGAGATGGGCTCAGGTCTAAAGATTGCAGGTTGGAAGGCTCCCCGGGTCTCCCAAGGCTGATATATGAGCGGATCTGTCCAGCACACAGCTGCCCGACGGGGCTGCACATAGGTGACATCACACTGCACTACAGCAGTTGTGAGTTTTATGCGGTCTGGTTCGGCATTCACCTATTGAGCTGGCCAGAGAAAGGGAAAGCTGGCTGCTGGCCATTCACGGGCTCCTTGCCAAGGCAGGCAGCTCTCGCTACCACATGGCTTCATGCTCATGGGCACCTGCTGAACGCCAAGCATTCTGGTGGCCTGGCCCAGCCATTAAGGGCCTGATTTGCATCAGCTATGGCCCAGTATTGGTTTGTTCACACTTCCTGATGACTGCCCCGGAGGTACTCGATGCTGCTCACCCTGAGGCAGGTTGCCATGCTTTTGGATACTCCCTAGGCTATTGGAGGGTGTTTATCAGGGCAGGGATGTAAGAGTGTGCTTGTAGGCTGAATGAAGACCTGCAAGTGGAGGACAGACAGAAGATGAGGCAGATCACCTCTCATTTTAGGAACCTCCAAGTGATCTCCCATCCAAGGCAAAAGACGGGTAAGAGGACCATGAGCTCATTCCTTCTTGGGGTGCTGGCTGAACCAGAACCAAGGATGCCTGGGCTTCAGGGACTTAAGGAGTTTGGGTAGGTATAGAAGATGCTGGCACACACTGTTAGCAAAAGGAACAGGATCAGATAAAGTGCTAGAAAGAGGAGTTCTGGGCCATTAGAATGGGGGCCGGGGGCCAGAAGGATCCAGAGAAGGTCCTGGTGCAGGCTGGGTATGGCAGAGGGGAGTGATGGGTGCCTGACCAAGAAATGGGGACAATGGACAATGACCTAGTGGGATGGTGTTGGGGAGGGCTACAGTCCGTGTAAGGGAGGATGGAGGGTATATAATACCTCCTTCAGGAGGGGAAGCACAGGCCACATGTACTCACTTTGGTCCAGGCTGCTAACCCTGGACATGTCTGGCCATGGGACTCACTAGGTGCCAACCCATCCCAGGAGTCATAGATCTATCTGCCGTGTGTCTGTTGTGGCCGTATGGTCTTGTGGGGAAGGTAGATCCAGGCAGATGTCTATTGCAGTCTTTGTGGGTAGCTACCAGCAGAGCTGGTATCACTGGGAGTTCCAAGGGTCTTAGGACCATCTTCAGGGAAAGAGCCTGATATGGGTGTCCTTCCAGGCTCCAGCACTACTTCTCTAGTTGATTTTCTTGTTCTGTCATTCGTCCATTCTCAAGGATGGAGGTGGGCAGGGCTCACAGTAGCTGTCCAGCAAGGCCATGGCTAGGTGAGGGCTTGACGCCAGAGCAGAGACAGAGGCAGAGGGAACAATATGACCTGTGTTTCCCTGCTTCCCTGTACCTGGACTCTGCTTCTCGATGTAGTTGGGCCTTGATATGGTTAGGCCAGCGGCTATGAGGTCAGTAGGCAGGCGACCTGGCTGTCTTTGTTGTCCTGGGGCCATTTCTCTATGTGGGCTCCTGCTGAGCTAGGTCCCAGCCTAGGAGTCCCCATTCTTCCCTTTGATGTGCACTGGGAGCTGGTGCAGACAACTGGCTCAGTGTCTTGGGGACCTATCTAGGACCCATCTGTGCAGTCCTGAGATTTGGTTTCCTGGGGGAGGGCAGGGTCTAGGAGCATCAGAGTAGACATGGGGTTGAGACACTGACTTAGGGCCACAAAGGGCTAGTCTGGTGAACAGAGGCTGCACCTGCACTTGGTCACCAGGCTGACCTTATTTCACAAGTGGTTTGGGGATAGCTGGGCCAGGTTTCTACTGCCCTGGTTTGCCATAGTTCTGGGCCTTTGCTCGCCACCTCTCCAGTGGTGGTTACACATTCAGTTGGGCATATCCAGGGCTGTTCTGGGCTTCCCGGAAACTTTTGTGATGGGAACAGGCTGATCCAAGCCCATGGGAGGTTGGTCAGTAAATTAGAGAGGAAACTGCCTGCCCTGCTTGGGCTGGGTCTGAAGGCTCAACACCATGGGTGAGACAGGAGGACAGGGAGGGGCAGCTGAGTTCCCGCTCATGGCTGCCAGCCCCAGGAGGAGAGATGAGAGCCTGCAGCTCTGCCTGTCCTCTAGATGAAAGCTAGCCCAGCAGGCAGAGTGCAAGGGAGGAGACGCCAATTACAGATGAGCGCACACTCCCCAGGCAGCCATCCTCCCCTCCAGGATCAAACACTGCCCTCCTCACTGCCGGGCCCTGGCGGCAGCACCATGTCCAATTATGAGTCTAACAGAGCGGGTGGTGGCCTAATGTGAATCCAGCCATTAACTTGTCCCCAGCAGCTTCTAATGGGCCCTGCTGTGTGTGTCCATGCGTGCCCACGAACCAGTACATGCGTGTGTAAATTTATGTGCAAGTACAGCACAATGCTTAGTTGTGTGTGTGTGTTCAGGTGTGCGCATGTGCCAAGCACATATGTGTGTGTGTATATATGTGTGTGTGTGTGTGTGAATACAGCACAAAATGCTTAGTTGTGTGTGTGTGTTCAGGTGTGCTCATGTGCCAAAAGCATGTGTGGTGTGTAAATATATATATGTGAGAATACAGCACAATGCTTAGTTGTGTGTATTCTTCAGATGTGCTCATGTGCCAAGCGCATGTGTGTAAATATATGTGTGTGTGTGTGCATGAGAGAGAGTACAGTGCTATGCATGTGTATGTATGTGTGCGTGCATGTGTATGCCTGTGTATGTGTGTGTGCACATGTGCTCAGGTAAGTCAACCCTGATAGATGCTACACTCTTATTGATTGGGGATAAGCTTGTTGCCTGCTGTGTGAACAAGCTAGCTAAGCCTCCTCTTTTCCTCTATTCCACCCATTCCCTGCCCCTTTCCACACACCATATCATCTCATCTACCCCCACAAATCACACCCTACCCCACATCCCACCTCATACCTACCTCAACAATCATATCCTATCCCACCCAAACGCCAACCCCAACCTCACCCCACCTATCCCTGACACTTCGCACTCACACTATATCCCAATGCTCTACCCTATCTCATACCCCCTACTTCACACCATATACCTAACTATACCCAACAACACCCCAACCTGTGCTATACCCTATGCTCCACTATACCTCATATCCCAACACACTCCATGTGCCCCACCCCCACACCCCATCCATACACCCCACATTATACCCTAACCCACACCACACCCCAACACATACCGTACCTCCTATCCTCAGGCACCGCTTCGCACCATAACCCATATACCATTCCACACCCCAGCTCCTAGCATCACACATCATACCCTACTTATCTCCCCAAACTCTACTCCACACCCCACCACCATACTCGACCCCACTGAACACACCATATCATACTCCAGTTCTTCTGATCACACCCCACACCCCAATGCCAGTGCCATGCCCACCTTGGAGGACTCTGAACCCATTGTTTGCTTGCCTCATGCTTGAGAGAAAATAGTTCTGGTAGAACCTGCACTTAGAGGAACAAAGCCTCTTCCTCAGCTGAGGAAACCGAAGCAAAAAGAAGCAAAATGAGCCACCTAAGGTCACAGAACTCGCTGTTTTCATAAGCAGGTAGATTCCAGGCCCAGCTCCAGGGCCACCTTGTCCTGGCTTCCTCTCTCCTTGCCTAGGCTTTGTTTCCCCTGGAGAATCAGGGACTGAACCTAGACATCCAATTCCAGAAAAAGCCCAAGTCCCTGGGCAACTGGACCCTGCTGTAGGCAAACAGAACTTGTTGACCCAGATATTGGATGGGTGTCTGCCTGCTCATCCTGGGTTCAGGCCAGGAAGGCCGTTCCATGTTTGCCCCTTGTTGGTGCCTCCAAGAATGGTCAGGGCCTGTCTTTAAGACTGGGGTGTGGGACTTACATATGGCAAGAACTACCATTAAAGCCCACAAGGGCGAGCGATGTTTTCACTTCATATCATCTCTGGGTACCTTCCAGCTAAGCCAACTTTCTGAGCCTCCTTGGGCATCTGGTCCATTCCGTATACTGTGAGGTGTGGAGGAGTTGAATGCTTGCCAGGGAGGGACCCTGTAGCTACGGTAACAGGACAAAGCTCTCCTTGTGGGAGCCCCTGGAAGGATGTAAATAATACCCCCCCACCACACACACACACTCTACCTACCTGCCTGAGCTCACAGTGCAGGGTCAGCAACGTGAGTGGGTGGGTCTTGCTGGTGTCTTGTTTTGACTGGGACTTCTTGCTCCTGGCCTCCACACACCTTCCCAAGGCTTTCTTCCTGTGTGGACCGGTTGGCCCCTCTTCAGCTCTCTCCACCTATCCTAGCTCTATCCTGAGATTGCAGTTTATAGAGTCCTGACACCTGCCCAGGCCTGTCCTCTCCACATGAGCCCCCTGGGGTTTTAGGCTCTTCACTCTGCATGCTCTAGGCCCTTATTGCTGTTTCCTGAGCTCTGATGAATCCACCCCTCGGTTCCTCGATACCAGGTCCTGCTGCGTTCTGACATGAGAGCGCACACACCACTGAGTGCTGGCAATGTGGAGCGCCGGTTCAGTGCAGACACGCAGCAATTGAATCCTCAGGCTGACGAATATCTCAGCAGAGCTGTAATTAAAATGCACTTGGGAAGCACTTACTTGTGTCTAATTAGACCTTGGGTTTCTATGGAGATCTCTTTAGTTGTAATAGCAACATCCTCTTCTGCAATTGTAGACCATGGGCCAAGGGGCCAAGTGCAGACAGCACTGGGCCATGGCTAAGCACCCCTCCCTCCCTTCCACCCGTCAATACAACCAGAATGACATCCTCCTCCCATGCTCCTGGTACCCAGGAGGATCCAAGCTAACAAAGACTGGCTCTTGGAGTTGATTGGCTTCTCAGGAGACATTCCAGGCTCTCTGCTCCTCAGGACCTTGCCCAATACTCTCCCAGAGAGGGAGGATCCAAGCTGAGGAGGTGCTGAGCCTCACAACACCCACAAGCCCTCCCTGGCCTCCAGCCAAGCCCAGCCTCTCCCAGCAGAGCCCAGCCATGTGAAATTTGCTCACCTTTCTCTGTAAAGAGTGGGTGGTCCCAAGGATCAAAACCCTGAGACAGGGCTGCAGGACTGGGAATCCTCCGAGGGAGCAGTGACTCACCTTTGAAGTCCGTGGCCTGCAACATTGTGTTACACAAATCAGGCTTTACGGCAGTTAGGGTCTGCCAGGGAGCTACAAGCAAAGGCGGTCAGCATCAAAAGGGGCCACCCAAGTGGTCACCCTGTTTGATTGATGAGGAAACCGAGTCAGAACAGCTTGGGCCAGGTGGAGGCTCCGAGCCAGCTAGAGACTGGCTTTCCAGGTAGGGCAGGAGCCAGAGTTTGGGAGAGGAGGGTGCAGATAGAGGTTTCTGTGGGGTATGGGAACGTTCATTAAGCAGGAGGAAGGGAGGAGGGCGATGGTGACCTGTGCTCAGGTGGTGACTTGGTCTG
Source organism: Microtus oregoni (assembly GCF_018167655.1). NCBI lineage: Eukaryota > Metazoa > Chordata > Mammalia > Rodentia > Cricetidae > Microtus > Microtus oregoni. The sequence continues at coordinate 997,705 of NW_024543210.1, read as the reverse complement.
AGAGGGAGGAAGGCAGGGAGGAAGGGACGTGTCCATTAAGAATCCCCGTGACCCCTCAGGACTAAGACTAGGCTGTCCTGAAGGCCCGTAAGAACAAAGGGATTTTTCTCCTCCAAGGCCACACCACACAGGTACTCAAGCTGAATCTTGCAGGTTATGGGGTATTGAAGTGGTGGAGTCAAATGCGGTACATGGCATGGGACAGGGTGACATATATGGGCATTTGCCATCTGCCCTGTGATACTGTTGAGTAACAGCACCCTCTTTAATAGAGGGACCAGTAGGTATAACCATAGGAAAAGAACGGAGATAGAGGCTGGGTGGTCCCCAGACCCAGGAAGGCAGGATACAGGCCGACAAACAGAACATGCCATGAAAGAGTTCCCTGCCGGGCCCGGGCAGCCACCAAAGCTGGTCTCATGCCCCAAGTCCCTGTCCTTCTCTGTGGCAAGCTGACACAAACCTCTAAGACCAACATTCAAACCTGCCTTTAGGGCTAGCCCCAGGAGAAGGTGGGTGTGGGCAAGCATGAAGCTGAGCAGGGAGGGTACCAGGCTGAGGAGGGCTGAGTGAAGACTCCTGGGCTATCTGGGTGGAGAGAGGATAACCAGGGCACATGTCTGAGAAAGTGTTACTAAAGCCATCAGCACTGGGGACATCTTTGTGTCCTCAACAGCACATTGCTGGCAGTAGGCTGATGCTGCAGGGCCCCCATTTTCATCACAAGCTCCCATGATTGTGTGGGGACAGGGAATCTACAGGTGTCCCTCCCTCCTGCTCTCCCGCCCTCCCTCCCTCCCTCCCTCCCTTCCTCCCTCCCTCCCTCCCTCCCTCCCTTCCTCCCTCCCTCCCTCCCTCCCTTCTTCCTGCCCTCCCTTCTGCCCACCCTCCCTCCCTTCTTTCCATTAGCAGTCCTGCCAGGCAAGCACTCTACCACTGAGCTACACCCCCAGGTCTCTTTTTTGTTTTGTTTTGAGACAGGGTTTCTCTATAGCTTTGGTGCCTGTCCTGGAACTCACTCTGTAGACCAGGCTGGCCTTGAACTCACAGAGATCCGCCTTCCTCTGTCTCCCTAGTGCTGGGTTTAAAGGCATGCACCACCACTGCCTGGCTTTCCAGGTCTCTTTTTCCCTCTTATTTGGAGACGGGTGCTCACTAAGTTTTCCCATATTGGTCTTGAGTTCACTCTGTAGCCCTGGCAGGCCTTGAACCCACAATCCTCGTACCTCGGCCTCCCAAGTTCTGGAAGAGTGCTTCTCATTGAGTCTCTCTTCTCTGACTTTGCTGTCTGGGTGTTTTTAGCTGGAGGTAGGCTGCTGTGCTGACTCTAATCTGGTAAGATGTTGGTCAGGTTCTATCCAGTTATGTCCCTGCCTTACCAGAAGCATGCTGGCTGCCACTTAGCTGTTTTGTGTTAACCCTCAGAGCTCTGGTTCATTGGATAATGGGCTGAGTCTGGCATGGAGGACTCAGGTTGACTGTGGGGAGGGGCTCTTGACCCGAGACAGCTCTTCCTGCCTTCTGCCCACTGTTTCCTCCTGGGATAGCTCTAAGCACCTTGGAATGAACTGTAAGAAGCCACTGGCAAGGCCAGCAGGACACTGACTATGCCTGGGCTGGGGCAGTGAGAAAAGGCTCTGCAGGTGAGATCTTGCCCCTACTCTGCATGTCTACAGACTGACCCTAGGCCTCAGTTCCTCCCCCAGAGCTTGCAGGGGACACTGAAGGCAGGAACTGGAGTCTTCAGATTTGCAGGGTCAGTAAACCTACACACCTGGAAAGGCATTGTCCCACCTGGGGGAGCCAGGCCCACAGAACAGACAGGCATGAAGAAGCCTTTGTTTCTTGATGGGCATTGAGCACCCTCAGTGACAGCCCCTAGCAGCCAGGCCACACATGGCTCTGGGGCTCAGGCTGGGCAGCAGCTAGGGTTCTCAGCAGACTCCACTCGCACTCCACTGCAGTTCTAATGTGAACCCCACGAACCCGACCAGATTCCCAGCTGCTCTTGCAGTGGGATCAGTGCCCAGATCACACACAGCTCCAAGCATCCTCAGCGGCCTTCCTTCCCAGGGCCCTGCCTTCATCACAGAAACAGACAACACATCCTGTATTTGGTTCCAGGAAGCACAATCCATTCTTACTGCCAAGCAGTGGTAAGTCCTGGAAAAGCTGATAGGGTGGAGGATTTCAGTAACCCCACCCGGTTGGAGAGCAGTCTGACACTCAGACTTCCGGTCCTGAGTTCTCTGTGCCCGCAGGGTGGTAAGGATGGGAATGTGAACCCAGATGTGTGGCTGAGGGAGAGGTCAGCTGCCTCAGGCACTATGGCACCTGGCTTGAGAGGGGCTTTCTCTCCTTTCTGTAGTAGGTAGAGGATGGGAGCCCTGGGTTCTAGACTAAAAACAGAAGGGCTGGTGAGGGTCAGTGCCCACGCTGGGTCACTCTACTCAGTCAATTCTAGCTTCTGGACCGTCTTGGTGGATCAGCCTCAGACGTCAGCCATTTTCAGCTGAAGGCACAGGGCCCTTTCGCCTGTTTCTCCTTAGCTAGGAGGCCAGATTGGACTCCTTTCTGCGCCTGCTTTAGAAGTGGGCACAGAGGAGGGTCTAGGCCAGTGCGGGAGGGGTGTGGAGGTCACACTCTGCCGCTGGTTCAGAGTGCAGCTCCGCGCCCACCCGTCTTCCTGGTTGCTTGGCTCAGTGAAGTGCTTTTACCTTAGGAAGCACCTTGCTGTACCCAAAAAGTTGCTTCCTAAGGGACTCCAGGGAGTCTTTATTTTTTTTCCCTTTTCTTCTTTGAGACAGTTTTGCTAGAGAGACCAAGCTGCCCTTGAACTTTCAGTTCCCCTGCCCCTGCCTCTTGAATGTCAAGATTGCAAAGGTGTCTGGCAGGTCCATCAGGCACCCACTTTTGAGAGAGCAGAGAGGGTTTATTGCTGCCCCTAAGGCAGAAAGCACAGCTGGAGGGCCTGCTGCCTCTAGTCGAGGCGGAGTGTGGTGTAACTCCACCTCAGCCCAGCTGCAAGACAGGAGACAGTGGGGGCAGCACAGGCTACATTCAGGACAAAATCAAACAGTGTAGGATCCCCAAGTAATCCAAGGCAACACTGCTGAAGGGTTAGAATATTCGGGAAGCTCCCTAACCTCAAAAGGTAGGAAATCTCCAGAAGCTTCTAACCTGATACACCCTCTCCTCACCCCAGTCTCACTGCTTCTGGTGGTTACTGTTTGTAGGCCGGTTGGGCTGCCTTAGGAGGGGTGTGGTTCAGGCCACACCCTCCCCACTTAAGAATCCCAGTGGTTCTGGCCTTGAGTGTCCGTGTGGAATTTCCCACCGTGTTTCACAAATTTTAAATATTTGCTCCACAAATTGTTTTAAAGCAATAAACCACAGTACCTCTGTTCAAAAATAGCAGTAAAACCACTGGGCAGAGGCTGCTATGGGCTTTTCTCTGATCTACGTGGCCCCTCCCTGGCTCTCTGAAGGCTGGAGAGCCAGGCCTGGCCATTGATAAGTCATTTGCATAGTCCTCTCCTCTCTTCCTTTTATCAATATTTGATGACAGGCTTCAGGAGGCTTTTGGTGGCAAGTCCTTCTGGAGCCCCTTCTCATGTGACAATGATGGAACAGAGGTCTCAGCAGGAGCCCACATCACAGGTCACCTCCTTCCTGAGGCCAAGGTGGCCAATGATTGGCTGGGCAGCTGTGGCCGGAGCCAGGGGAGCATGGTGATGAATCTTAATGATCTGGGAAGGCCCTGGCAAGCCACTATGCAATTAGCAGCCTGTGGATGTCTGGGTGGGTTCCAGACAGAGGCAGGGCTGGGGTCGGGCGGGAGCCAGAGCCGGGAGGGCCTGCTTTGCAGGTGGATGGGGGTTTTACATGGCACGTCGTCTCAGGGAGGGACATTTAATTAAGTCCAGCAGCTGCTCAGAAACCGTAGTCACGCCAGAGCGCTGCCTGATGTCTCTTTACAGGTTACCGGGAGGGGGACCCTCCCCGGTACGATAGCACAAATGCTGCCCACCCCCTCGGAACACCATCCTCTGCAAAGTTCATCTTTATCTACATCCATTACACTGTTTCTTTGGCAGTGAAGCAGCTCCGTCTGGTGACAGGGGCTGTCAGTAAATAAGGGCGTAGTGACAGGTTCTAGGGGCCAGGGATGAATATACAATGTCAGTTTCTCACCTCATCCTGGATGAAAAGGAGGGGGCGACAAGGCAGGCGGGCAGGAGGGTCAATTTGCAGCTGCTGGGCGTCTCTGGTCTGGATTCCTAGTCCGTAAATAACTCACTGACTTCAGGAGGCCTGGACACGCGGGCATAGAGCCTGCGTGGGGGGCCACAGCTGCCTGTGGAGAAGGTACATCTGATATACAGATGTTCCCCGGCTCAGGGATTCTTCCGAATGTGAATTTATTGTCCTACAGGACAAAGGCATGACATTCTGTTGACTCAGCCCTAAGGACTTGGCTTTGGGACCAGAGGCCTGGGCTTTCCTCTCTGGAGGTCAGCACCTACAGCTGGCTCACTCGATAGGTAGGGGCAACCCCAAGACATCTTTGGGATACAGGGGACCACTCATCAGCCTGGACAGGTGGCATGCTCCAGACTTCCTCCCTTTCCCTAAGGTAGGCCCAGCATGGTCAGGATGAGACAGCAGACTCCTTCTCCTCTATGAGCCGTGTGCTCCCTCCCAGGAAGGACAGGTAGGACCCAGAGAAAGAGCTGGCAGAAAGCCTGAGTCAGGCACCCTTCTTTGCGTTCCCTTGCGGGTCCTGTGACACTGTAGGTCACTTCTACTCGTGCTAGATGTCCCTGTCTGTATTTGTGACCGAGGAAGCTGCCTCTTGGCAAGAGTCAGAACACAAGGTGTTCAAGAACTCCCGAGCACCTCTCTCCACAACATGTGGCCCAGGTCTGGAGCTGTGGCCCAGGGCATAAGGCACCTACCAAACCCTTCCCTATTCAGGCCCACCCTTTTCCCCACCCATCTTCCCATCAGACCATGTGGGCCTTCCACACCTGCCCAGGGCATCCTTCCCTATTTTCCCCAAGCTCCTGCTCTGTTGGCTGGGCAGCCGTGGAGCTGGTGCCACTGTGTATGAATGGCAGTCTCAGGGCCACACAGCATATGTCCAAAGTTCCTTGTGTGCCACTTAAGGGCCCTGGGTCCTTGAAGTTCTGATTCCTGTTCAGAGAGTCTCATGTTCTCTGAGCCACAGTGGAGTGCCAGGCTCTGGGGGGCACCAGGGCCTTAAAACAATGGGAGTTGGCATTAGCCACAGGGGAGCTTAGTGTCTAGCCAGAGAAGGGCCAGGGCAAAGAGACAGAGGTTCCCAGGTGTAAAGTGAGACTTGTAGCACCCGGGGTGGACAAACAGAGGCACAGAAGAGGGTTGAGGCGCACAGGGGAAACTCCAGGAGCAGCTTGGCAGGCAGGGTGGGCATTGGAAGGCATCCTAGAGGCTGGAGCTCAGGGTACCAGGTAAATATGTGAGCTTCCACCCTGTATGTGGGGAGACTGTTTGCAAGACCCCAAACGAGGGCCATGTACCAGGGTGGGATGTGGAAAGCTCTTGGGTAGCGGCTGGCTGGGTGGCACAGAAAACCTTTGAACTTGGGCAAGGTCGTTTGGTAAGCCGCCTTCTTGGGTCAAGAGCCAGGCAGCATCTTACTTCAAAGCTGGTCTGCTGGTGACCGAGTCCAGCCACAATCACTTTACACAGAGGCAGCTCCTCTGGGCCTGACAGGAAAGATAAAAATGATGAAATGTTTGTTCTCTGACATGGAAAACCAGACTCCTGTGTTTGGGTAATTGGAAAAAGATCTTCCGGATTCCACCCACATGCTGCAGGTTAAAGACCTATTCTCTTGACCGCTCCTTGATGGCGCACTGTGTAGGCTCAGCTCAACAGCCTGATCAGGTACTGTAACTGGCTCTGCCCGTGGCGGGGGCATGTTTATACAAGCTGGGGTATCTGTACCACGTCCCCTGGTTCTGTGCTCAGCTCTGGATGGGGAAACAGGAGTCCCACTATCTTGATTCATAATTGGAGCCGCTGAGGGGTTTAGGGAGTACTTCTGTCCCATGCCCTGAGGTAGCTCTCTGAGCTGGGACTATTCCTTCACCTATCTCCTGGGTTCCTAGCTCAGCATTCAGGAATCACCAAGAAACGTTTGGTGGAATGAGTTGACCCAGAAATGGCAGGTAGAAGGTCTACAGCAGTTTGAGACCCATGCTAATGCTCCCACATTAGGCCCGCCATACCACTGGCATGTTGGGTAGTCATCTCTCAAAATCCCAAACTGCACAGTCAATTTGCAGCTCAGAGCAGTCTGTGAAGTGTCAACACTCCTGCCCAGTGAGTTCCCTTAGGGTCATGGCTATTCAGAACACACCCGGGGGTGCCCAGTATAAGCCCTCAGAGCTTCAGATGACCGAGTGGGGTGAGGGGATGCCTGTGTGCAAGGGCCTGGCATAACAGCTGAATGTGGAATGCCACCAAAGTGGAGCAAGTACGTCAGTCACCACATAGCAAGTGCCCACGCCTACACACCTTCTATTCTGCAGGAGATGGCAAGTTGTGTCAGCCATGGCTGCTGGCTCAGGCCATCTAAGGACAAGGAGTATTTGGCTAGCCCTCCCCTTGGGCTCCCTAAAGTTGATGGGCTGGGGAATGGCAGTCTGCAGCTTGGAAGGCACCCATGCAATTCTGCTCTGTTGTCTGGTCCCTGAAGTGCTGCTTTGGGGTATAGCCCTGGTGGGTGGGACCGGCCTGGGCAATGACACTGTGCTGCCCTAAGGGCCCTGTGCAGAGAATCTTAGAGGCCCAAGCTGAAGTCTCACAGAGAAGTGTCTTGACCCCGTCAGATCTGGCCCAGCCATCAGGACACAGGGACCTTCTCACTCTTCTTCTGGCTGGTTCCTGAGCTTCCCAGCCATTGCGTCCTTTACCCTGGTGGTGGCTGTAACCATGGCCATGAGCCAGGTGCAACCTGTTGGGCTGCCATGTGCCATATTCAGTTCTTCCTGGTGAGCCAGATATCTGCTCTGGGTCACCTGCTCAGCAACCAAGGTGAGCAGGGGCAGAGGACACCATTCATACTCTGACCCCTGAACTGCTCTGCCAACTGTCTTTTTTCTCCTCCTCTCCCCCTGGCCTGGGGAGCTCAGGTAGAGGGAGGCACATGCCAGCCATTCCCTGGGACAGGTGGGGACTGAGGGATGCTGGGAGAAGCTGGTGGATATGTTAAATAGGCACCTCAGACATGTGTCCAGGGGAGACTCAGCTGGGCCTACACACATCTGATAGGGCCAGAGAGAACCCTGCAAGGGCTGCCAGCCTGGAAAGGCTGCATGGTCCCTGGGTGGCAGAAACTCTCAGCCTGGGACAAGGATTTTGCTGGATAAACCTGAACAGTTGTGGAGTCCAGCTGAAGAGGCTTGGCACGGAAGCCCTTGGGGTACTGGCTGCCGGCTAGGCCTTTGGGTCCCCTTCTTGTGGGAGCTGGGGGACATCTGGCCACTGGCCAGGCTTCAAGCCCCGAGGTTTGTTCCACACTTGGCAAACATGGGGCTGGAGGCCCAGAAACTTCACCGGCTGCCTGTCAGTCTTCTCTTCAGAGAGACCAACTTCATCTCCACTTCTAAGGAGGTTTCAGGAGCCCTGCAAGGGGCTCTGGTGCCCAAGTGGACTCTGGTGACCTCCCAGGGTCATGTAGCTCTGGTTAGCAGGGGGCATTGTACTAATGCAGCAGCGCAAAATATCTGTGAGGTGAGTTGGCCAGTGATAGTGGTGTTTTCTGACCTTGCCTATGTTGCTGCTTGAGCTTCCACTCCCCTGGAAAACAATGAGAAAGATCTGGCTGCCCCCTCCTCTCACCCTGGAAAACAATGGACAGCCTCATAAAGGAGAAACATTTGAGCTGGGTCTTGCAGTATCAATAGGAGTTCACTAGCCAGAGCTTGAGGATGAGGTAACTTAGGGAGAGCTATCAGATACAGAGGTGTTGGGAAGAATAAATAGTTCTAAATCTGGTGTTCAGACCCTGCACCGTTGTGGTGGCAGGAAGGATAGGAGAGAATGGGAAGAAGGCTGGGGTGGCATTGTCAGAGTTGGGTTTCTATCACTGCGATGAAACACCCTGATCAAAAACAACTTGGGCATGGAAGGGTTTATTTTGGGTATGAAAGGGTTTGTTTTATGGTTTCTAAGTCCAGCATGAGGGAAAGTCAGGGCAGGAGCCCAAGGCAGGAACCCGGGGCAAGGGCTGAAGCAGAGGCCATGGAGGAGCAGCCCGATCACTGACTTGCTCCCCGTGGTGCTTTCATTTAGCTCTGCATGGCTCTTTCTCACTCAACTCAGGACCAGCCGTCTTGGGTGGCACCACCCACCTTGGGCTGGGCCCTCCCACATCAATCACAAATTAAGAAAATGCACCCCCAGGCTTGCCCATAGACTAATCTGCTGGGGGCATTTTCTCAGTGATGTTTTTTCTTCTCACAGGCTTGAGCCTGTGTCAGGTTGACATAACCTGCCTGGCACAGGCATTCAGGGGTCTTGGACTTCAGTGCAGAAGCAGTGAGATGCCACAGAAAGCCATCCTGGGTGGCACACAGTCCTTATATTGTTGTGATGGAGGTGCGCAGGGAGGGGCACTCACAGATGGACCTGCATTGGGAGGCATGGTTATGAGAGTGTGCATGGCACTGCTGTGTGTAATCCTGAGGCAGACGCTTGAACCCACTCTCTTCAGGGTAAACTGAGGCTTGGTAAGGACGTACCTCCCACTGGTATTGTGCTGCACTGACTGGTCTCTGCACCTGCCCCCTGGGACACGTGATGCCTGGTAAGTGAGCAAACCTGAGAAGTGAGGTGGACCATGAGACTTGCTGGAAAGACAGGGGCACCCCTGCCTCACTCCTAGTTCCCTCGTGTCTACTTAGGGAAAGGCCTGTCCCCAATGACGCCAGCACCAGGCAGTGTCACACCCTGCTCACTCGCTCACCCCTCTCCAGAGCTCCTGGCTGTCATTCAGCTCTGGGAGGAAGCCTCCCAGGGGCAGGAGGCTATGTGAGGACATTTCTAGCCAGCTCTGTTATTTACTTACAGTGTGTAATGTAGTTGCACCCTGGACACATAGTATTTCCAGTGTTTGATTGGCTTTAGCTGCTACCTGTCCGGGAACATTTACTGGGATTGTGTGCAGTGCCCCTGGGGACACCCCACGTGCTGGCATCAGATTCCATGTGGCAGCTCTGCCACCTGAAAAGGAATGCTGACATCTGGTGTCCAGGGGGTGTTCTTAGGGCACAGCTAAGGAGAACACGTCCTGCTGACCTTGCCCTACATCCTCTGCATGAGTGCGAGCAGCTTGACAAGGTCGGTGATAACTGGCATTAACATAACTGGTACATGGAGCTGTTAAAGGGAGCTGATGGAGCTGCTTTTTATTGAGCACCTACTGTATGCAGGTCACAGCTAGACCTTTGCTCTCTGCTATCCTTGAGTGCTCGTAGTAGCCTTGTGAGGTCAGAGTCACCAGTGAGAAACGACCAGAGTGGCAGGGGAGATGCTAAAGTGATCTCCCTGGGGACACCACATGGCAGCTTCAGCTGGCTCTGTGATGAAGAGGATCAGCCAGTGATGAGCCATAGCCCCTTCCCCTCCTGTTGCCTTCTCTCCCGTCCCCCTCCTCTCCTCTTCTCTTCCTTCCTCCCCTTTCCTCTCCTATTCTCTCCCCTCCACTCCTCTCTTCCCTCCTTCCCTTTTCCCTCTTCTCCTCCCTTCCCCTCCCCTCTTCTCCTCTCCTCTTCTCTTTCCTCTTCTTTCCCTTCTCTCCCCTCCTCCCCCACCTCTCCTCTCCCCTCTGCTCTCTCTCCTCCTCCCCTCTTCTCTCTTCTTCTCTCCCCTCCTCTCCCCTCCCTTCTCCTCTCCCCTCTTCTCCTCTGCTCTTCCCTTTCCTTTTTCCCCCTTCTCTCCCCTCCTCCCTCACCTCTCCTCTCTCCCCTTCTCTTCTCTCCTCTTCTCATTCCTCTTCTTTCCCTTCTTTCCCTTTCTTCCCCCCTTTCTCTCATCCTTTCTCCTCCCTCCCTCCCCTTTGTGTATCTGTGTGGATGCAGGAGGCCGGCAACAGTAGACTCACACCCATCTCTATCCCCCAAGCCCAGCCTGCGACCAGGAGCAGATTGGCTGCACCTGGCCTGATAAATCAGACATAGGGCTGAGCTGGAGGAGAAATCCTGTTTATTACTGAAGACCAAGCTGGGATGCACAGCGTGTGACAGGGGGTAGTGCCTTGAGGCAGTGTATCTTGGGGTGGCAGAGCAGTCAAGGCTTTTAAAGAGGCCCCCATTTATGTGGGAGGCAGGGACTCCGCTGGGGGCTTTGGGGGAGGAGTGGGGCACGTGTCTGCGGGCTGTAGGAGGAAAAGTGATCAATGCAGTCCATCGATTTGCATCTTTCCCGGGCAGTGATCAGGAAAGCTACGGGATGAGGCGTGGGGAGGGGCTGCTGGTGGCTTAGGAAGTCTTTCATGTTTTGGGTCTGAGGGCCGGCCACAGGCTTTGTCAAGTGGATGCTAGTGAGTATTGATCTGTATTAGAAATGATAATGAATTGATCAGACTGCCTGGGAAGCTTTAACTACTTCAGTGCTTGAAGTTGTTCAAGATGGCATATAAACTGAGGGCTTGGTCCTCCCTACCAGACCTGTAGCTTCCAGATATGTGTGTGTGTGTGCGTGTGTGTGTGTGTGTGTGTGTGTGTGTGTGTGTGTGAGTGCGAGCACATGTGCACATATATGGAGTGGAAGCTCAGACTGGGAGTCTATGACTACGATTACCAGGTAAGAACCGAGAGGCTTGCCCAGAATTTGGGAGCTCTGGCCTTCATCTCCTCGGCCTCCTGTGTGGAAGGTGAGATGTCACACAGCACAGAAGACAGGGAGGCCTCAAGTAGTGGAGGAGAGAGTGACTGTCTCTCTAGCACTCTGGGACTCTATAGTCCTGGGACCCACTGCTTGCTGAAGAGCTCTGAGTTACTGCATCCTTCAGGGACTCACTTTTCTCTTCTGTAAAATGGGAACCCTCTGGGCTGGCCACGAGAATCCAGACAGTGGCAAGGACAGCTTTGTGTGCAGCCGTGGAGCCACACCGCAGTGAGTCCCAGCCCGAGTGGCGGACACAGCTTCCTTTGACGTCAAGGCCTCCCACCTTGTCACTACAGATGGATTCTGATCACACACCAGGGACCATGTGATCGAGGAAGGGGCAAGTGTTTCCTTGCTGTGGTGTGTGGGAATAGTTTTTCCTTGTGGAGGTTTGAATGAGAATGACTCCCATAGGCTAATAATACTTGGTCCCCAGTTGGTGGAATTGATTGAGGATTAGGAGTTGTGTCCTTGTTGGAAGAAGTATGCAGAGGCTTGGAGTGTGTGTGGGTGTGTGGTATGTGGTGTGTGTGTGGGGGTGTAGGTGTGTGGGATGTGGGTGTGTGGATGTATGTTGTGTGGGACTGTGGGTGTGGAGTGTGTTGGTGTGTGGGTGTGTGGGGTGTGTGTAGGGGGTGTGGGTATGGGGTGTGTGGGGGTGGGGTGTGGGTTGTGTGGGGGTGGGGTGTAGGTATGGGGTATGTGGGTGTGGGGTGTGGGTATGGGGTGTGGGGGGGGTTGTGTGGGAGGTTGTGTGTGTGTGGGTGTGGGGTGTGTGAGTGTGGGATGTGTGTATGGGGGTATGTGAAGGTATGGGTATGGGTGTGTGGATGTGAGTGTGTGGGGTGTGTGTGGGTGGGTATGGGTGTGGTGTGTGGTGTGTGGGTATGTGGGTATGAGGTGTGTGAGTGTGGGGTGTGTAAGTGTGAGTGTGTGTGGTGTGTGTGGGGGGGTGTGTGAGTGTGGGGTGTGGGGTGTGGGGGTGGGTATGGGGTGTGGGTGTGGTATGTGGGTGTGTGGGTGTGAATATGGGGTGTGTGAGTGTGGGGTGTGTGAGTATGGGGTGTGTGGGTATCAGGCTTTGAGGTTTCAAAGCCTCCTGCCATTCCCAGTGTGCTTTCTCTGGCTGCTACTTACAGATCCAGATGTGAGCTCTCAGCTGTTCCTGCTGCCTTGCCTTGTCTCAGCCAGCATGGACTCTAATCATCTGGGACCTTAAGCCCAATAAACACTCTTTTCTAAGTTGTTTGGTCGTGGTGTTCTGTCACAGAAGTAGAAATGTAGTTAAGACACCACTTCAGCCTCAGTTTTGCCATCTGTACACTGGGACTGATTGTCCCTCTCCTTTCCCACTGCTCATGGGTGCGGCTGGGCGGAGAACTGGGACTGCCACGGTTATTTAAGCAAAGACCAAAGCCAAGACAAGGCTGTGAACTCTGAAGGGCAGAGCCTGGCTGGCCTGCCTCAAGGCTAGGAAGTCCATCTCAAGCTGATAGGGTCTGACCCTGCCTTCATCCTGTCCTCTCCAGCTGGGGTCATGAGGTAGCTAGGCTCTGAGGCTAGGTTTCTGTGTCAGTCTGTAGCCTAGCTCAGGGATGGGGGGCAGTGAGCTGTGGGAGGGAGAAGGAGGCTGGAGGTGCACTGAGAATACAAGATGCCCAGAACAAGCAAAAAGACCGGGGTGGGGTGATGTTTACAAGGGTCTGTGCCCCAGTGTACCCTGGAAGGCTTCAGAGGTGGGCAGGGGTATCAGTTAGTCCTGTGGGAGAGGGGGAAGGAAGAGAGCTGGAGACAGGAGCAGAGAGAGGAGCCGAGCTGTCTGCTGCTGTCGTCTGCAGGGCTGCGTGAGCAAGTGGCTGAGGGACATGGTGACCCCGTGTAGCCAACCTCAGCACGGCAGGATGGGTGACTATACTCTGTCATTTCCACAGGAGGGGGAATGAGGAAGCAGCTTCCTTACCCTTATCAGTCAGATCAGCTCCTTGTCAGGCCAAACAATCTTTTTTGTTCTGATTAATTATTGATCATCGATGCATAGACCTGACTGCTTGCTTTCGGTTGGCCATGTAGGACACCTGGGGGTGATGGTAGCATCAGGCCCAGACACATAGGTTGAGGTGAAAGGCATGAAGGTGGCAGCTTCCCTTTGGGACTTGGGGCTGCTCTAGTCAGAAAGGCACAGTGACCTGGGGTCAAGCCCTAGTTTGGACCCTTGTGATGTTGGTTGGGCCAACTCTGGACACCTGCAGCCATTTCTGAGTGTGACAACCAGGTTGTGAGAGTGGATGTGTAGGGAGTGAGTGAGGTCCTTGATGGGCACAGCAACCATGTCACGGACCAGTGCTTGGTCCCCGGAGAGACAAATCTTTCCCCTGGAGTCCCAGAGGGGCGGTAAAGCCTCCCTCAGGTTCGCGTGCAAACGCTGACAGAGTGAGCAGAAAATGTCCGCAGAACTTTCTCCACCCACCGCCATGTTGACTGCCTGAAGGCTGCTCTCCCCGAGAGCCTGTCTGTGCCTTGTTCAGCTGTGTGGTGATATTTTGTTAATTGTCTAACAAATAAAGCTTGCGAAGGATCAGAACACAGAGGCCAGTGAGTGGTGGCACACACCTTTAATCCCAGCACTTGGGAGACAGAGGCAGATGGATTTCTGTGAGTTCAAGGTCACCCTGGGTCACACAAAATTGATCAAATCTAAAAGAGAAACAAAGCTCACACGGAGGTGGTCTCAGCACTTGGGATCCCACACCTCTAATCCTAGTGCTAGGGAGGTGGAGACAGGAGTGATATGGCTGGGCGCAGAGAGGAATATAAGGCAGGAGGAGACAGGAGCTCAGGGCAGTCAGTCTGAAGCAGTCTGACGGTGCAGTCTGAGGACAGGATCTCCCCTTTGGTCTGAGCATTGGTAGAGGTAAGAGCTCTCTAGTGGCTGGCTGTTCTGCTTCTCTGATCTTCAGCAAGCTTTATCTGTTAGATCATAAACAAAATACCACCATCCTGCCTCCTTGTTTATCTATAGGCAGTATTGACACACCCCTGTCCAGCTATTATCTCATGAGCATTCTGTGCTGTGGCTTCTCAGCATCAGAGACACCAGATTGACTCATCCCAGCTTCTCTGTGTCCATGTGTCTGTCCTCTCTCATTCCTGCATCACCCCTGGTCAGGGTTCCAGCACCCACGCCCCTGCAAGGACGATGCAGAAGTAGAGAAGCTAGGACTCAGAGGCTTACAGAACCATGATCTGCACCCCACTTTAAGCAGAAAAAAATCAAATAATAGAACAAAGTCCATTTTCCTCATCTTAATGCTGATTTTATTACAACACACACGAGGAAACATGCCTAAATCATAAATGTGCAATATGCCAGAAGGGATAAAGCGGGCATCCAATCACTCCCATTAGGTGAGGCTCTCTAGAGTAACAGGACCAGCAGAGTAGATGTCTTCACTGTAAGAGTGGGTTGATTAGACCAGCTTACACGACGGGGGCTGGGCAGCACAGCAATGGTACACATATGGAAAGGGCTGAGAACCCAGCGTACAGAGCCAAATGCTTTAGCAATCCCAAGCCATTGTGGAAGGCTTGGGATTCTCTGGAGAGTCAGCTCACGTTCGAGGGCCCAGGAGGTTGGGTCCGGATGTTAGTGGAAGATAGCAACAGCAACAGCAGCTTTAGTAGATGCAATCGACCAGGAAGAAGACGTGAAGGCAGGCACGTGTGCTGCTCTTTCCTTAGACCTCTTTATATCTAGGCTGCCTGGTGGGAAGCACCATCACCTGGAGGGTAGAATAAACCCTTAGTTAATCCTCTCCAGAGAAACCGTCGCACACACACCCGGAGGTGTGTCTCCCAGTTGGTTCTGTACTGCTGGGACTACCACCGCAGCCAGCCCAGTCCCTTCCGCTGACTGTCTGACTGTCTTCCCGCCACCTGTCACGCCTGCGCCAGCTCTCTCTAAGCAGTAGCTTTGAGCTGTCCTGCAAGCGTACATATCGTCCCTGCTGGAATTAGACTGATTACACACATCTTTCTTGTTTCTTTCACCGGCTTTCTGTCACGATACTCAGCCAGTCTTCCTAACTGCGTGCCTTCAGGTCCACAGACATGAGACAATGCTTGGCTGGCCGGTGTGTCTGTCATCTCTGGTGATAATCTATGGGCTTGCATAGCTACAGTTTGCTACACGATGCAAACACAGAGCAGTCTATTTATTCCTTCCACTGTAGACCAAGATGGGACATTTTCCAGTCCCGTGTGGCTGGTTGGTGTGACCGGTACTTCCCTGAACACACACGCGAGGGTTCACAGGTGAACCTGTGTCATGGCTTCCAAGACTCCTTCTTGATAGCCATGTTAGTAACATTAGGGGTATATGTTTTTACTCCTTTAGCTGATGCCCATCTGGTGGCTTTGGGGGAGAGCTATTTTTTTCATAAACTATTTTTTGAGTGGTTTTAGATTTACAGAAGATACAAGGAAGAAGCACAGAGTTCCTGTTTGCCCATCGACCCGGTATCAGATAGAGTTGCTCTCTGTAGCCTGTGGTTCACATAGGAATTACCCTTTGCGTGTTACAGTCTGGGTTTGACAAGTGCAGTGACCACACCCCATATCATACAGGTTGGCCCACAACCCTAGAAGATTCTGTGATCCACCCTGTCTGCTTTGCTTCTTTAGAAATCAATTGAGTTAAAACTTTAATTTATGCTGTGTGCCTGTGTGGAGGCCAGAGGATGACGTGCAGACGCTTGTTCTCTCCTCCTCCTACGTGGGTTCCAACTACCACGCTCAGGTTGTGGCGGGCACGGTGACGCGGCAAGATGATGCAGAGCTGCCTCCGTCTTGCATCCTTGCTGACGTCATTCCAGGTTTAGCTAGAATCTGATCTCCTTGATGGAAACTACCCAACTCTACTCTGGGAACTCGAGCTCATGATGTCCTAGCTAACTGCCTGTTTGTGCGAGCCCCCTCCAGCTAACCACTTACTGTAGCTTCTGTCAAACTGCATTGTGAGGCTCAGTCCCCTCTCTTCCACAGCTCCTGAGCAAGGTGGTTTCTGCCTTTAGAAACCTGTGTTCTGGATACCCAGGGATATGCAAAGTTCCCTTGAACACTTGAGTGTGGTCCCAGCTGACTGGAATAAAGATTTTCAATTGACTATACAGCGCGTCTGAGGACTGAGTTATCCCTGGTGACCTTTACCTACCTAGTCATCTTGTGGTTCCCTGCCTACTCTTCTAGGAGGATGCACCAGAAGACTTGCTGCCAATCCAGGCTTTTTGCCAATTTGATGGGCATGCAGAAGGATCCTGTTGTGGATTTCTTGTGTGTTACCTAGTCTTGTAGTGAGATTGGGTACATTTTGCATGTTTGATGTGTGCATTCTCTCCTTGGTGATGTCTGGAGAATGATCTTCAGGAGCTATGTTTTCAGTTATGAATGACACGTGTTTGTTATGTGTATAACAAGCAGAAGGAAAGGAATGGTGAATAGTGGAGAGAGAGAAGTAGCAGACAGCAACACAGTACCAGATCTGGCTCTCCCAGCATCCAGCAGGTGCTAGCCAGGGATACACTGTTGCAACAGTGATGCTGCAGTTCTGACAGTAGAACCGGATTGTGAAGGGTGGGCCTCCAGCATCTCTTTCCCACTGCAGACAGTTTTATACCACGGGATAAACAGAGGTAGCCACTGTTGGAGATGGTTTGCCTTCTAGCTGTTCTCAGGGACTTCAAGTTTCCAGCCCCGGACAAAAGGCTGAGTTGTGCCTTTTTAACATATCAAAGCAGCGGACCCTAGCGTGTTTCAGGGTGTGTCTGGCAAGCTCCACCCTCCTCCCTGAATTCTGCAGCCCAGCAGAGGTTTCCCTTCCTCCAGCAGCTCTTTCCTATATAATCCAACCATTTTGGTTACCAGCCCATTTTGTACCTTTGGCCTCCTGGCTGCTGCACCTGGTTCCCATTCTCCCCACTTCCTTTCCCTCTCTTTTTCCTTACATGGCCCAGCTCCATCTGGTCATGTCCACTCTGTACTCTCCCAGATGTCCCTGTCTCTGCCTCTGGCTATGTTCTCTCTTTTATCTACAACACACTTTCTCCTCCACCATACCTAGGAGCAGTCATGTCCTTCCTTTCCTTTTTTGTCTTTTTCTTTCATTCAGACCCGGGACAAATAGCTGCGGTGCCTGTTTAACAAGGGTCACAGTGTTTTTCTCTTGCTCTGTCTGATGTCCTCTCCCTGTCAGAGTTAGGCAGGCAAGTCCATGCCTGGACAAGAGGCCTCGAAAGACACTAAGAAACGTACTTAGATCTGAAACGGGCACGCCAATCCACTTCCAAAGCAGCTTGGTGTGAGCTCACGCAGCACATGGCAATTACCAAGACAATGTACACTGCAGCTGCTTGGTGCCTTTATTATTATCATTGCTTTCAACTTGTGTGTACGTGCGAGCCGGTGTTCCTTTTGTGTATGACATGCATGCAGGAGCCTGCAGAGGCCAGAAGTGGCTTTGGCTTCCCCTGGAACCAGATCACAGGCCATGGAGGTTCTGGGAACCAAGGCTGGGTTCTCTGCAAGAACAGTGAGCACCCGTATCCCCTGAGTTGTCTGTCCGGCCCTGGGGAGATTTTGGATGGTCTTAGATGCCTCCTTGATTCCGGGTCTTTGCTGGCTGTGTCTCTGGCCACTGTGTGGGATGCCTTTTCACACTCATTGTGGAGACTTCCTGGGAGCAGAACTCCCTTACATTAGCGCTGCTGAATTCATTAACCTTTCCCTGTCCCATGACTTCTTTAAAAAAAACCGCCTCCCACCAAGGAGGTGATGCTCAGCATCTCTGCAGCCTTGCCTGCCAAGCACAAGTCACCTTGGTGTTGCTGGAGAAGTGAGCTGAGCCCCTCCCCCGATGCTAGCCAGTGGTTATTGTTGAAGGGAGGTCTGTGCCCCCAGTGCTGTTGGCCTGCCAAGGTCACAGAAGCAGTGGCTGCAATTTCCAAGTCTTTGTGTGGCCCCCCTGTTTTGTGGGTTCTCTGCCTGTCCTCAGGTACGTATCCCCTCCAGATGCCTTTAAAATAAGCTTGGGGCTCCAGCATACAGGTTTTCCCCACTCTTTATCTTTGTGATGTTCTGGTCAACGGCCCTGTGTAATTCCCTGGATATTTGAGGGTTAGTTTATCCAGCTCCTTACAGACACTGAAACAAGCCCCAGTGGGATTTTGGTTGGAAGTGTATAGAATTGAAGCAGCCCGGGGAGAAATGATCTCTTTACAATGTCCTATTTTCTAATATGTGACCACATGGGGGGCGCATAGATAGGGTCTCACTATGTAGCCCACGCTGGCCTTGACCTTGCCATGATCCTCCTGCTCCTGCCAGGCAGGTACCACAACACTTGTTTATGTGGTGTGGGGGACGAAGCCCAGGGCTTCAAGCCTGCTGGTGAATGCAGCACCTCCAGCCCTAGTTTCAGACACTTCTGTTTGATTCGTTTTCAGATCTTCTCTGACAAATCTTATAGCTTTCAGTTTCCTGCAGATATTTTAGAATGTTTTACTTTTTAAATTTAGCAAGCATCACAACTATATCTTGTCTGTCAGAATCCCATGAAGTATTTCTTTCCTTCCTTCCTTCCTTCCTTCCTTCCTTCCTTCCTTCCTTCCTCCCTCTTCCTCCCTCCTCTTCCTCCTCCTCCTTTCTTTTCCTCCTCTTTCCTGCTCTTCCTCCTCCTTCTTCCTGGTTCTTGGTTGAAGAATTTGTTTCCTGTGTGTGTGATTATCTGGCCACACACTCTCTGACATTGTATTTTATAAAGTACTTATGAGAATGAACTGCGCTTTAGTGGGGCAGCATCTACCTTGGTGACCTTTGTGCCACTGAGAACAGCCAAAAGGGAGGAATTACCTGTTTCAGCTCACAGTTGGAGGTTCAGCCCAAGGTAGCAGAGCATCATGGATGGGAAGGAAGCGCTCATCTTTCAGAGAGAGGATGCAGCGAGACAGAAGGGGCCCGTGACCCACCTCCTCTGACCCACTTCCTTTGCTGAGGCCTTAAGTGTTTAGATCCCCAAGTAGCATCATCACCTGGAGGATCAGTTTATGAGCCTTGAAGGGACATTTACATCCAACTCATACATTTCTCTCTAGAACTGACACTGGACTGCGTTTTTCTCTGGGCACCTGGGGCCTTGGTCCAGGCTGTCCCCATGTAGAATGACTACAAGCTCAGACAGGGAGTTCCCATGGAGGCCGCTGCGGTTGGCACAGGACTGACTTGTTTCTGATAGATAGCGAAAGATCTATCCATGGGGCAAATTTTCAAGCTTCTAGTACATCTGAGTACAGCACTGGAGAATGCCACCAGCAGCTTCTGGGAGCTGTGACTAGCTCCTGCCACACTGCTTCTGCTTCACCTGCAATCAGTGGTCCAATCAGTGGGACAGTGGTTGGCCAGGCACAAGGAGCCTTGGGTTCTGGGTTTCCCTGCAGGCTCTGGCTTCCGCTGAGTTTTTGGGAACTTGTTCCTTAGTACTGTAAAGATAATCAGAGCTCTCCAAGTGATGCACGCCTTTAGTCCCAGCACTTGGAAGGCAGAGGCAGAGGCAGGCAGATCTCTGTGAGTTTGAGGCCAGCCTGGTCTACAGAGTGAGTTTCAGGACTGACCCCAAAGCTACAGAGAAACCCTGTCTTGGGGATAAAAAATAAAAATAATAAAAAAAGGATAATCAGAGCTCTTGAGTCCAGCTTTGGTGGCTGTCTGCAGTGGTCTTCTGTCCTGCTGTCCTGCACCTGCACAGTGACACACTGAGTCCAGCTTTGGTGGCTGTCTGCTGTGGTCTCCTGGCCTGCCGTTCTGCACGGTGACACACACAGCTGTCCTCATTTCCTGTTGTGATGTGTACACAGCATCCACTGCCTCCAAAGCTGGCAGCTGGAACAGAAAAGGGGGGCATCTTCAAGGATGCTGGTCCCCAGTGAGTGCACTGTTCTTGCTGGGGGTTTCCTTTCAGTCTTATTATTTCTATACCTAGTAGCTGGTGCTATGAACCAAATGGGCACAGTATGGCCATAGCCACCAGCCAGTCCCTCTGGCTCACAGCTACAAAAGTTGGCCAGCCTCTTTGAACTTCCAAACTTGAGTTGTCAAAGGAACTGAGCCCACTTTCTGCAGCTGCTGAGGGGAGCCGAGTGAGAACAGATTGCCTCTAGGCTTCGAGGTTCCTCCAGGCACTGCAGCTGCAGCTGTGCCCATCGTAAAGGGCTGTCCTGCAGTCCCGGATTCCAGGGATCTGGCCAGCTGTCGGCCTCTTTGGAATCTGGGTTTGTGGGGAGCCCGGGCCTCATAAATGTCAAGGAATGCATTCTCGGCAGCCCAGGAATCGGAAAATGTGTCTCTGAGGGGAGCATTCCTTCCACCCTGCACAGCTGCTTGGCTGCCATTTTTATCCTTAGGCCATAATTAGCCCTCTCCTCTGCTCCTGGATTCCTGCTCGGGTCAGAAACATGTGTGGCCCCCAGCGCCACGGTTCTCTGACTCTGTGCCCTTCAGCTACTGCAAGGCCACAGCAGGTGAGAGAGCTGGAGAGCAGGCCAGGCAGGAGAGCAGCTGGGAGGGAGAAGGGCTGGCATTGTGGGATCTGGAAACAGCAGGCGCTGTGGGGCTCTGAGGAGGATGTCGTCAAGGGGCTTGAGCTCCCAGCCCTCTCTGGGTCCTTTCTTGGGATTGTCACCGCTCCAAGGTGTGTGAGCAGACTCCAGGGCCCCACCAGCACGATGCCCAGGCCTTTCCATTCAGAATGAGGACTTCAGTCCAGAGCAGAGAGTTACTGAGAACCCTGTCTGTGATGACAGGTGATGCCCCCCTGTTCATAGGGATGTGGTGTGGTCCTCTCTGTGATGACACGCGACAGACCGGACACAAGGAGGCTGAGGTCTGTGTGTGTGAAGAAGCATTGGTGAGGGGGCATTGCCCCTGGTCTCAGCAGTGGGCAAGTGAGGGCGTTCTCCACTGCTCTGGAGAACAGGTGGCACCAGCCCCAGGGTGAGCCCAGCACAGTCTGTCGCCACATTTCCTGCTTGCTTCCCTGGCTCTGCTCCTCCCCTTAGCTGAAAACCGGCTGTGGATGGAGAAAGCTTCGTAGCCACTCATACCTGGCCACCTTCCTTAGTCTGGTTTGCCAGGCAGAGTCAGCCAGGACTTAGTAGGCATCAGTAATAGTCACTACTGGGCACAGAGAGGGCTCTGAGCATGGCCATCGTGGGCTCAGGAAGACTCCAGCTGTGCAGGAGGGGACAGACGGGACGCTGGACAATGAGCCATCTCCGTTCTCTTCTTTGGGGGTGCTATCTTAGTAAGTGGGGGTGCTTGTGATGAAGACTGCCTTCCTGGGCTTCTTCCTGATTGGGGCTCAGGGACAGTCCCTGGGAAGAGGCTCCAGCATACTACAGTATACAAGGTGACATGGTGGCTCTAGACACCTGAGATGGCCCCTATAGAGGATCTGCGACTGTGGTGTCCTGATCAGGCTCTAATGCTAGCTGCCTGCTAGGCCAGAGCACATGAGTATGAACTGAAGTGTGACTGTCCCAGAAATGGCAGATATCTGCGGGTGGCTCTGTTCTGGGAGTCTGTGGAGCAGGTGTTTGCTTGCCTAAGGCCTCCAGGAGTTGTGCCCTGGGGCTGTGCAGCCCAGCAGAGGTACAGGTCATTGGTAGGTAAAGTCTCCCCTTCCGTGGGTCCTAGACATCTCTGGAGAGCCAGGCCTGGCCCTGGGGCTGTGTGCCTACGGCACAAGAGACCTCAATCCTTACCCTGTTTCCCAGCTCTCTGTGCAGCAGTGGAGGTAGGAGGAGCCGGCCAGAGAGTAGAGAACAGCAGGGAACCCGAGGGCCTTTAGGCTGGAGAAATTGGGGCAGCAGCTGTTTGGAGCATATGTGCTCAAAAGGAAGTAGGTGCTCGCTAGCCTTTGCTCCCATGCACAGCGCACAGTAGTGTGCAGGAGGAAACGAAGTTCTTTGAGTTGGGGCAATCCAAGCACTGGCCAGTGCAGGACGAGGGTAGGGAGGTGGGGGCTCATCTGGGCTCCCAGCTGCAGGGAGAGGAGGCTTTCTTTGCCACTCGGCCCTTTTTGAGGGTGGGGAGAGAGAATAAATCCCAGCAGACGGTTTTGCAAACGTAACCATTCTTTTGTGGGTGTTCTACCCCTCTGGAAAGCCATGCAGACGCCCAAGGTCTTGGACCCTGATGGTGTTCAAGGTCTACTACTGCTGGGGCAAGAGCCGATCTGAGTGGCTTGCGCTGCTACCCTGGGAACGGTGACATCCAGACCCAGCTGCTGCCGAGGACCACATCTGTGTCCGTGGTCTACCTCGGCTGGAGTCTGTGCTGAAGTCTGAGTCCCGCATTGCCAAAGGTCACACAGAAGCCCAGGGTTGGAGCTAAAGCTTGAGGCCTTGGTGGTGTCCTGGGGCCATGCTTCTGCCAGAACCATTCTGACCTGAGTGGCCAGTGATTCCACCACCATCAGAGCCAGAATGTCATCTGGGCCCAAGCTACTGGGAGCGTCATGTCTGGGGCTGTGGTCCAGCTTCCCCCTGGGGCCTGTTGATGATGTCTGTGGCCATAGGACCCAGGTGAAATGAAATCAGAGGTCACGCTGAGCTGGTCCTATCCTTTGCTGACCCAAGGAAAGCTGGCCTTGTCTCCCACTGGACACTGCAGCAAGAGAACTGGCCCCGACCCTCACTGGAGAGTTGGTCCCAGCACTCAGGAGAGATGGCCCCACCCCTCACCATAGGCAACAGTGAACCCACCCTGAGGGCATGGGTATAGGTTAACTGACTGCCCCCTTGCCTGGGGTTGGTGGCCGCAGTGAGTGGCTGGTACTGACCAGCTCAGCTCTCACCCAGGCCCACAGGTGAGTCTTGGGTTGGCCTACCCTAGCATCTACCCCATCTAGGACCAGCTGGAGCTCTTGAAGGGACTGGTCCTGTGGAACAATACCCCAAAGATCTCCATGACTTGGGAGACTGTGGGATGTCCCAGAGGAGTTCTGGTGAGGATCTGGTGATGATGATGTACCAGAAACCAGAGGCCTCGAACCAGGCCAGTGTCTCACCACAGTGAGCATTGGCAGTAAACCTGATTAGAGATGGCTCCCAGTGCCAGGGTGTATACCATGACACGCCATGGCTCCCAGTGCCAGGGTGTATACCATATGACACGCCATGGCTCCCAGTGTCAGGGTGTATACCATGACACGCCATGGCTCCCAGTGCCAGGGTGTATACCATATGACACGCCATGGCTCCCAGTGCCAGGGTGTATACCATATGACACGCCATGGCTCCCAGTGCCAGGGTGTATGCCATGACACGCCATGGCTCCCAGTGCCAGGGTGTATACCATATGACACGCCATGGCTCCCAGTGCCAGGGTGTATACCATATGACACGCCATGGCTCCCAGTGCCAGGGTGTATACCATATGACACGCCATGGCTCCCAGTGCCAGGGTGTATACCATATGACACGCCATGGCTCCCAGTGCCAGGGTGTATACCATGACACGCCATGACTCCCAGTGCCAGGGTGTATACCATGACACGCCATGGCTCCCAGTGCCAGGGTGTATACCATGACACGCCATGGCTCCCAGTGCCAGAGTGTATACCATGACACGCCATGGCTCCCAGTGCCAGGGTGTATACCATGACACGCCATGGCTCCCAGTGCCAGGGTGTATACCATATGACACGCCATGGCTCCCAGTGCCAGGGTGTATACCATGACACGCCATGGCTCCCAGTGCCAGGGTGTATACCATGACATGCCATAGCTCCCAATGCCAGGGTGTATACCATATGACATGCCATGACTCCCAGTGCCAGGGTGTATGCCATGACACGCCATGGCTCCCAGTGCCAGAGTGTATACCATGACACGCCATGGCTCCCAATGCCAGGGTGTATACCATGACATGCCATGGCTCCCAGTGCCAGGGTGTATACCATATGACACGCCATGGCTCCCAGTGCCAGGGTGTATACCATATGACACGCCATGGCTCCCAGTGCCAGGGTGTATACCATGACACGCCATGGCTCCCAGTGCCAGGGTGTATACCATATGACACGCCATGGCTCCCAGTGCCAGGGTGTATACCATGACACGCCATGGCTCCCAGTGCCAGAGTGTATACCATATGACACGCCATGGCTCCCAATGCCATCAGGATGATGATGCGGTGTTGGACAGGCAGGAAAGAAGGAGAAACAAGGAATTTTTTTTGTTTTGTTTTGTTCTTAGTTTTGCTTGTTTGCTTTCTTTTTTTTGGCTTGATTTTTTTTAATTTATTTATTTATTAAGGATTTCTGCCTCGTCCCCACAACTGCTTCCCATTTCCCTCCCCCTCCCCCGATCAAGTCCCCCTCCCTCATCTGCTCGAAGAGCAATCAGGGTTCCCTGACCTGTGGGAAGCCCAAGGACTGCCCACCTCTATCCAGGTCTCGTAAGGTGAGCATTCAAACTGCCTAGGCTCCCACAAAGCCAGTACGTGCAGTAGGATCAAAAACCCACTGCGATGAAAGGAGACAGAGACAGAGACCCACACGGGAGCACCGGACAGAAATCTCAAGGTCCAAATCAGGAGCAGAAGGAGACGGAGCACGAGCAAGGAACTCAGGACCACGAGGGGTGCACCCACACACTAAGACAATGGGGATGTTCTATTGGGGTCTCACCAAGGCCAGCTGGCCTAGGTCTGAAAAAGCATGGGATAAATCCGGACTAGCTGAACATAGCAGACAATGAGGAATACTGAGAATTCAAGAACAATGGCTTGATTTTTTTTTAAATTCTCTTTTGGTGGGGGCATTGCAGGATTGAGGGAAGGGTATGGGGGGAAGGGGAAGTGAGCACAACTGGGGTGTGAAACTCCCAAAGAATCAATAAAAAGTTAAATTGAAAAAAAAAATACCCAGGTAAAGGCCTTCAAGGGAACATGACAGCGTGAGGCAGGGACATCAATAGCCAGACTTGTTCCTTAGGCTGGCGTTGCCGGAAGCCCAGTGGCCATCATTAAAATCTACTAACCAGACAGGCACTGGATGCAACCTACCTCTGAGAACCCGAGGCTGGATCTGAGGGACCTGCATCCCGAGCAGGATTGGGAGGATTTTATGGCTTAGGCCCAGGCCTCTGATACCCACTCCCACCTCAGACTGTCATTGCCACTTCAGCTAATGGAGCCCTGGGCTGGGGTCCAGCTTCAGAGCCTTGGGCTAAGTCTGGAGCCTGTCGGAGGGGACACCAGCCACCAGGTTGGCCTCATAGAGAAAGGCTGTGGGGTGGTGGCCTGGCCCTAGGGGTCTCATCTGCCCTCTCAAGCCATCAGATGGGAGAAGTAAAGAGACACCATTAATGACCGAAGGAGTGGACTGGGTCCTAGTTTCCCCAACGGCAAGGTAAATCGACATAAAACTCTGCTTTGCTGAAGCTGCTCTCTTTCCTAAGCAAAATCACCTGTGTGTTTTAGGGATTTTGTGTCCACAGGTGCTCCCCCCTCCCCCGGAGGACAGGAGAGGTGGCAGGAGGTAGATTCTCCTTCCCAGGGCCTGGAGGAGTTGGAGGCCAGCCTAGGCCAGCATATGTGCCCTGTGCAGAGCCAGCTCTCCTCAGGGCTCCTGCCCTATGTGGGCGTCTTTAAGGGAGCGATGGAGGGCTGAAGTGGGGACAAGCTTTACTTTGCCTATCTGACATTTCAGAGGACCCCAGTGGGAGAGCCGCTACCTGCACTTTCACAGGGGAAACTGAGGCTCAGAGGTGGGAAGGGATCTCCAATACCTGATGATCAGCAGCGCAGACATGGAGTTGTGGGGGGGATTCATTCAGCTTCCCATGGAAGAGGCTGGGGTAGGACAGGAGGACACCAGCGACAAGAGGGACCAGGACAGCAGGGCCTGGTAGCAGAAGTTACAGCATAGATGGGACTAGACATAGATGGTTATAGCCTGTGGAGGAGGTTAGCACTCTTAGGGTCTGTAGGAGGTGGCCAGGGTAGGCCATGGAATAATCACCCTCCTACAACCTGGATAACTGTATGGGGGTAGTCAGAGTTTTCCTTTCCCACCCGCCAGTTCCCAAATAATGGACACGGAGTTTTAATATTAATTATAAATGCTTGGTCAATAGCTCAGACTTGTTACTAGCTAACTCTTACATTTTCAATTAATCCATATTTTTATCTGTGCTTTACCACGTGGCTTGGTATCTTTTCTCAGTATGGCATGCCCATCTTGCTTCTCTGAGTCAGCTGACAGCTCCAGACTCTGCCCCTTCTCCTTCCCAGCATTCTTGGTTTGGTTCTTCCACCTAACCTTATTCTGCTTCTTTATTAAACCAATCACAGTGACATATATTCACACAGCACAATGGACTATTCCACACGTGGAGGTCTGGGTCCTGTGTGGTTCACAATGGTGCAGGTCGACCTTTAAGGGAGGATGGCTGAGGGTCCTTGAGGTCACAGTGCTGTGGAAGGGCAGAGGTCAGGCAGAGGTCAGTGGGGGCAGGCTGGAGTTCTCTATCGGAGCACCCTGTGGTGCTGTGGGGGAGGGGAGGGGAGATGTGGACAGAGGGACCCCCCTTCTAAGGTCCTGAGGGTTGGTCCAGCCTTCCCAGAGGGTCAGTCAGTACATCCCACCATCCTTTTGCTCACAGTGTCCACCAAGACCTGTAGGGTGCACCCATCTCAGATGGACTGGGAGACTGGGATGAGGATACTCCAGACTTAACTTTCTGACCTGGGGCCGGGTCAGGAGAGGCCAGCAGCAGTGTGCCTGGACTGTGGGTGGGCCGTGTCTCTCTTGACCTGCACCCAGGCTCCTTGGGGCACCCTTTGTCCACTGCATCGCAGCTGCTGTGCTCCTGTAGCTGTCAGCTCCTTTCTTTGTCTTTTTCCAATTAACACTCCCCCCCCCCCCAACACACACACCTTGGAACTGGCCCAGTCATCTCCCCCACAGCGAGCTTGTCTCCCAGGCCAGTCCTGCCCTCAGTTTGAAGACAACCCTTTCTCTGACCTGTTGGCTGCCCATAAGATGCTGGGCAGAGAGGGTGCCAGTGTGCCTCTGATTAGCAAGATGATGAAACAAATAGAGGCTGCAGGCACCCTGAGCACACAATCCAGCTCTGGGAAGAGTCCTCAGCCAGAAGGTCCTCTGGGAGCCGATCCTAGGCTGTTTGATTGTCCAGAGCTCTCTTAGGCTCCCGAATTGGTGGTGCAGACGCTTGCCCCTGCCTGGCCATGTTCATGCAGCTACAGTTCTGGGCTGGCCTGGGAGGTCAGGAAAGGCCTGGGCACCTGCCCCACAAGCCATTTCCCAGTGCAGAGAGGCAGTGGTGGGAGCTCTGCTCATCCCAAGGCTTAGTATCCAGTGTAGAACAAAGCCTCAGCTGATGGCTTCTCTCCACCTTGACTTCAGGACTCGATTCTGACATTCTGCTCCAGGTGATGCTCATGGTCACCTCCCTGCTCTCATACCCCAGCTCTACCAACTACCGGTGGTTGTGCCGAGAGTGTGGTTCAATGAGAGCGTGGCCTAGCGTGCCCAGGCACTGAAGTGAAAGATAATGTCTCTGAGTCTGGAGTTTGTAGCCTGAAAATGGCCACAGGTGAGCCATTGCAGGACGGAATGTCTTCAGTGCATGCGGCTGTAGCCTTCCTCCCCTCACAGACCTCAGCATAGGGCACTGCCTCTCCTGAGCCACATCTCAGCCACCCCAGTGACCTCTGCAGGTTCCTGCCAACTCAGCCCCCTGTGCTGTGGGCTCTTCTGCTTTGCTCCGTGATCCCAAGGCCCTTTCACATTTGACACTGTGACCTCTGACATGGACACTGAGATCCCAAGCTCTTGGCATTCAGGGGGATGATTGGAGAGGAAGGCCGTCCTCATAAGTCGCTGATGGTGGTGGAGGAGCCGTGTTGTCCCAGCCTTACTTTCCTAGTGCCAAGGCTGTCACCTGAGATGCAGGGCCCACTCAGGAGGCTGAAATCTGACACCTATGTAGAAATGCTGACTGTGAGCCTGTGTTTTAAACCAGGGCACCGGGGAGATGGACAGCCAGTGGGGGAAGATGGAGACTAGGGGTGGGGGAGGAGCCAAGGATGAGATGACAGGCATCTCCAGCAACTTCAGAGCCATCTTCAGGGTTGTGAGCAGGAGTGTGTTGAGATCCACGCCGGCACCACATCAGGCTAGGTTCAGTGAGCTGAGGAGTCAGGCATGGCCCCAGAGGCTGGAACTTTCCTCTGTGACCTGCCATAGGGCCCAGGCAGAGGCAATTTCAGTCTTAATCCCCACAGCACCATGCAGCAGAGGGAACGCTGTCCCATCTGTGGTGGGAGAGGGGTGGGGTCTGCTGTGCTTGTACATCCCACCTCCGGCTTATCAGGCTGGGGCCCCTGGGACCACAACAGCCCCTTCAAGGGAGGCTGTGGATACAGACCGTAGTCCTCGCTCTGGAAGGCACTTGAAGGCTGTGTTTCTTAGTATTTGCATGTGCATGTGTGGTGTCTGAGCAGATGTCTGCGTTAGCTCTGTGTAAGGGTTTGCGTGCATGTGAGTCAGTGTGTATCTGTGTGTGATATGTCTGTGTATGTGTCTGCTAGCTCTATGTACAGGGTCTGTGTGTAACCATGGAAGTTAGAGTGTTATCTGTGTGTGCTTGTGTGAGTAAGTGCATCTTATCTGTCCCGGTGTGTCTATGTGTCAGTGTGTGTCTGTGTGAGTTATCAGTTACTTGTCCCTGCGTGTCAGTGTGAATCAGTGTGTATCTGTCCCTGCATGTGACTGTGTGTCAGTGTGAATCTGTCCCTGCATGTGACTGTGTGTCAGTGTGTATCTGTCCCTGCATGTGACTGTGTGTCAGTGTGTATCTGTCCCTGCATGCGACTGTGTGTCAGTGTGTATCTGTCCCTGCATGTGACTGTGTGTCAGTGTGCTGTGTGAGTTATCAGTTACTTGTCCCTGTGTATCGGAGTGCCTATGTGAATCAGTGTGTATCTGTCCCTACACGTGTCAGTGTGAATCGTGTATATCTGTCCCTGTGTGTCTGTGTGAATCAGTGTGTATCTGTCCCTGCATGTGTCAGTGTGAATCGTGTGTATCTGTCCCTACACGTGTCAGTGTGAATCGTGTGTATCTGTCCCTGCATGTGTCAGTGTGAATCGTGTGTATCTGTCCCTGCATGTGTCAGTGTGAATCGTGTGTATCTGTCCCTGCATGTGTCTGTGTGTCAGTGTATTCCCATGTGCGTCATCAGTTACCTGTCCCTGTGTGTCTGTGTGAATCAGTGAGTGTGTGGTGTCTGCTCCCACAGGTATGCCCGTGTGAGTCAATAGTTCTCTGTCCCTGTGTGTCTGGCTATGTGATAGCACCTTTGGTGGGCTGTCAGTGGTCAGCAGGATTTGGAAGCACGATGCTGTGTCTGTCATTGCTGTGGGTGAGTGGATGAGGGGACAGCAAGCTTAAACCTGGAGCCCCCAGGGATAAAAGCCACCCTCAGTCCCATAGGAGAGAAACCATGGCTGAGCCAGAGGCTGGGAAACAGGAAGGCAGGGAATCGTGGTCATGAAACTGAATGGTTAGGACTGCTCAAATCATCAGATGTTACAAAATCAGCCATGACCAAGGAGGAAAGGGTGCTGGGAGACCCTGTCCTGCCCCCTGCTGCCCTGGAACGTGCCTCAGTTCATCCCTCTGAAATATGGGTGTTAAGCACCAGTCGGCAGCCCTGGCTTCCACTTACTGTGGGAGCATTGCACTTGGGGAGGACACAGCCTGAGCCTGAGAGTCCCGAGGATGTTCCAGATGCCTCTTTCCAGCTGTGAGTGGCCTAGACTTCGGGAACAGTGATGTTTAACTCTGACCATGCCAGAGCATGCCTAGCGGCTTGTGCACTGGGCACCCGCAGTGAAATGCATGAACTTTACTGCAACCACTGATAACTGTGCAGCATTAAACACAGTGCTGCGCCTGCACTGAAACTCCTTCACCATTAGAGCCACTCCATCCTATTAGACACTAACGCTCCCTTTCCCGCCACTGCCCCAGACACGCGTTCTACTGCCTTTGCTGTGGCTTCCATAGTCCAGGAACCTCGTGACAGCAGAGCCATTCAGTCTTTGGTCCACTGTATCTGGCTAATTTCACCAGTGTAGTTTTTAAAGATTCCCCCTGCCTCCCCCGTGATACAGGACACTAGCATCTTGTTACTTCACTGTGGGCTGGACTTGGCCACTAGTCTGTCCTATGCATTCACGTTCCTGCCGTCATTTGCTCGTATGGATGGTTCTGCTATGTATGTATCTTCCAGGCCCCATTTTCAGTTCTGTGGGCATGTGGCTATACTGGAATTGCTGAGCCACATGGGAGTCCACCACTTAACCTCTGCTATTAGACACGGGTCACACATGTCACAGGGCACAAGTGCTGCAGTCCCTCACACTGTATGACATCCCAGTGGACGGGCAATGATATTTCATCGTGATTTTGATGCATCGGTCCCTAATGGCTGGAGACATCATGTGTCTTTGCATGGATGTTTTGACCACTGTATAGCTTCTTTGTATTTGTTCTTTCAAATCCACTGTTGGTTTGAATGGGGACATCCAGCCTTTTGTACTTTCTTCCTCAGTCTTGAAGAAGACTTTGATGGCTTACGTTGGCTGTCAACTTGACTTCATTTGGGATCAACTAAAACTCAAGCACCTGGGCACACGTGAGGTCAGCTATGTCTGGGCTACACCTTCTGATGGCAGCTCACCATAAAATTGCATGGAATAAGGGAACTTTCCCTGCTAGCCCTCACTCACTGGCAGGTTCATCTGTCCTATCAGTGAGCCATCCCTCCACTGGTATTCGAACCCATTTCTTCAGGAATCTGACACAGCCTGCAGACCAGCAGCTCTCTAGGAATCCCCTGGGGCTCCAGCACCAGACTGAGCCACTACTGCATCCTCAGCCTTCGGTGCAGACAGCCACCACTGGATCCTCAGCCTTCTGTGCAGACACTGCTGGATCCTCAGCCTTTCTGTGCAGACAGCCACCGCTGGATCCTCAGCCTTTCTGTGCAGACAGCCACCGCTGGATCCTCAGCCTTTCTGTGCAGACAGCCACCGCTGGATCCTCAGCCTTCTGTGCAGACACCCACCGCTGGATCCTCAGCCTTTCTGTGCAGATACTGCTGGATCCTCAGCCTTTCTGTGCAGACACTGCTGGATCCTCAGCCTTTCTGTGCAGACACTGCTGGATCCTCAGCCTTTCTGTGCAGACACTGCTGGATCCTCAGCCTTCTGTGCAGACACTGCTGGATCCTCAGCCTTCTGTGCAGTCAGCCACCGCTGGATCCTCAGCCTTCTGTGCAGACACTGCTGGATTCTCAGCCTTCTGTGCAGACAGCCACCGCTGGCCTAGCTGGACCACAGCCTGAGAGGCTCTGATGAACCCAGAAATGTGCTTCAGTGTGTGTGCAGTCATCTCTTCTGTTTGGGCCTGTGGTGAGGTCGCACATCCTGGTGGGAACTCCTGATGGAGCAGGCTGCTCATCTCCCAGTGGCCTCTAAACAAAGGAAGAGGGGGAGACCAGAGTCCCCAGTTCCCTGTGGCTGGGACCAACCTTTATCAC
Source organism: Microtus oregoni (assembly GCF_018167655.1). Taxonomy (NCBI): domain Eukaryota; kingdom Metazoa; phylum Chordata; class Mammalia; order Rodentia; family Cricetidae; genus Microtus; species Microtus oregoni. The sequence continues at coordinate 966,083 of NW_024543210.1, read as the reverse complement.
AGGGGTCTCTCAGGGACAGTTGTCCACACTACAGCCATCTAAAGGACCAAACTGTTTCCAAGGGAACTAATTACATCCTAACAAAAGTCAGGAATCCAACACTCAATAGTGGAACATCATGATGTCTGGGACCCAATAAAAATTAACAAGCATGTAAATAATCAGGAAAGCGCGTATAACAAAGAGATAAGTTATCAAAGCTGACTCAGAACTGACGTCTGGATTAGCAGAGCCAAGCATTAAAGCAGCTGTTATGACGACATTCTGCCTGCTCAGAAAGTTAAGCAGAGATAGGGAAGAGGCAGGGAGGAGGCACAGTGAACCTCTGGAGGCCAGAATGTCAACATGTGGGTGAAAGACACACAGGCTAGGAAGAATGGCAGATTAGATGTCAAAGAACTGGTTGACACACCTGAAGACAACGGTGGGTGGGAGGGTTTTCTGGGAAACAGAAACAAATGTGAATTGAAAAGTGAACGGATAAGGGCCCATGAGATGGCTCAGCGGGTAAGGGTGCTTTTCTTTACGCCTGAGAACCTGAGTTCCAAACCCAGGATCCACATGGTGGAAGGAGGGGACCTATTCCAGCAAGTTGTTCCCTGACTTCTACGCGTGCATACATGCCCGGCCCTCAAATAACTAAATGTAAAAAAGATAAAAAAAAATTAATGAGCGATCAGTGAACCTCAGGAAAACTTTAATTAGCCACAGCACCATGGAGCCCATGAAGAAAGAGAGAGGGCTGGAGACAGAAGAATACAGAGGGAAGAGTGGAATACGGCAATGATAAATGATAGCCCCATAGCATTCGCCCGAGCCCAACGGTGAGCCACTTGGCAACAAGCACCAGGCAGATCCCAAACAAAAACAGCAATTAGGGAGAAGTCTGGATCCAGAACCGTCAGATTTGCACGGCAAACTACAAGCAGAGGTGGCTGCAGGAGCCCATGCAAGCCAGGCCAAGGTGGGCTGACATCGTCACAGTTGAAAGGAGAAACAGATCCACCACCCCTGACTCCAGCCGGTAAAAGTAGTTTTCAAAAGCAAGCGTAAAGACTTTCATTGATACACAGAGCTGAGAGGATTAAGTCACCAGAACCCAGCACCCAGGAGGGTTTGCTGATGCGGCCGAGCAGGCTGAAGGAGGTGACCTTAGATGAAGTGAAAACCCACCTAGTGGATGCAATGTCGGAAGTGGCATGCTCCGAGAGGCAAGCACACAGGTTCACTCTCACTAGTTAGGCCTCTCCGAAAGATAATTGGCTGTTAAACAAGAATGGCAACCAGTGTGGGGCAACCAGTGTGGGATTGACAGCACAGACGAAGAACCACGTGCTTGACAGGGTGGCACAGGGCTTGGAGGGAAAGGTGCCATCATAATACCCTGTGCTAGGAAGTGGCATAATCTAACTCGAACGGAGACAAGCTATAGTACCTGTGTATGCTGTAAGCCAGAAAGTCTCAATAAGTCAAAAACAGCTATAACTAATGAGCCAACCAAAGAATTACACAGAACATTTAGCTAGTGAGAAGACAGCAGAAAGAGATTAAAGGGAAAATTGACTTTTAAGAATTACATCACCCAATCACCCAGCTGGGTGATGATGGCAGACGCCTTTTAATCCCAGCACTTGGAAGGCAGAGGTAGGCGGATCTCTGTGAGTTTGAGGCCAGCCTCGTCTACAAAGTGAGTTCCAGGACAACTAGGGCTGTTACACAGAGAAACCCTGTCTCAGAAAACAAAACAAAACAAAACAAAACAAAACAAAGGAAAGGGGAGAGAGAGAGAGAGAGAGAGAGAGAGAGAAAGAGAAAGAAATACCCATTCTTTTCTGGCATACACAGAACACTAATGCAGATGATATTCTAGATTATTAAAGAAATCCCAAAGATATAAAGAGAGATATAAAGAGTTCTCAGTCGTTGAGAGTGTTGAATGGTAACCATGGGGTTTAATTAGAAAAGAACCCATGGTGGCCTAGGTGTCCAGAAGACAGACACCCTATCGCCAGCCTGGGGCAGGCAGGTGCCACCATAATGAACAAGTATGTGATGGAGAGAGGGGAAAGGTAGAAAAATGGAGGGAGGCAGAACTGGAGATATGGACGGCAGGGGCAGGTGAGGGAGAGGGCTGGGGTCTACATGCAGTCGTTGCCCAGCAGGGTCAATGGGATGGTGCCCAGCAGCCTGGAGCATATGCAGACACAGGCTCAGCCCCGAACCTGCCACTCGGCTGCAGGATCGCCCTGGCTCTGGGCAAAGACTGAGGCCCAACACGAGCAAAGCTTCACTTTCTGGCTAGGACCTCCTCGAAGGACCACGTGGTCTGTGATGCCACTGGAGGTCATGCTGGGTCGGTGTCCATGCTGCTGCCCAGACCTCGAGGAAGCCTGAGATCCATGGGAACTTATGCTGCCCGTCCGTGCCGCTGCCTGTGTGAGGCCTTAGTGACGTCCTAGGGCTTAGCTGTCTTGGGGAGCCATGCTGGTGTGAGGGGACTGTGACCATGTAGAGGCTCTGGTTTGTGGAGCTGCTGAGGGACATGAGTGGGTCAGTGGCCATTGTTGCCAAGGGCCGTGTTGACATCTGTGGCCTGCATTACCACCACTGTGGTTAGGGCTACTGCCTGGACCCATGCTAATATCTGCAGAAGAGCTGGCCCCGGCAGCTCCCTAATAGCCCTCAGCACTGTGTTTCAGGTAGAGAAAGACTCATCCTCCCTCGGGGGGCTGACCACTAGGAATTCGACCATGCTCCCAATATGAACCACACAAAATGGACCTTTTTTTGTTGGAGGGTGATGTCATGGGTTAGAGGTCAGACATGGGAAGACTGGGAGGTGAAGATCAAGGGGGTGCATGATGTGAGATCCCCAAATCAATCAATCAATAATTTAAAAAATGTATTGATATGGAATGAAACATATGGAAATTAAAACAAGAATGTTTTAATTTAATGAAACAAAACGGTGAAAATAAATTTTAAAAAAATTGGAAAAGGAGGAAAAGTCCCAGAAAGACTAATGATTGCTTGGTGACTGTGATGGCTAACCTTGATGACGGTCAACTTGACACTCCTGGGAAGAGGGAACCTTGATGGTCAACTTGACACTCCTGGGAAGAGGGAACCTTGATGGTCAACTTGACACTCCTGGGAAGAGGGACTGCCTCCATCAGATTAGCTCACGGGCATGTCTGTGGGCATTTTCTTGGTTGCTAACTAGAGGAGGGCCTAGCCACTGTGGATGGCGTCACTCCCAGGTAGGTGGTCCTGGGTTGTATAAGAAGCCTGGCTGAACAGGAGCCCAGGTGAAGCTGGCCAGCAAACATTGTTCCACCGTGGCTTCATTTCCAGACTCGAGTTCTGCCTTAGTGTCCCTTGACGATGGACTGGAAGCAATAAGAGCCCTTTCCTTTAAAACTTGCTTTTGGTCATGGTGTTTTATCAGAGCCACAGAAGCCGGACTAGGACAGTAATTTATGGGCCAAGGGAGAAATCAAAGCTAGAAAGCATTTTAAACAGAATCAAAATGAAAATACCAAATTCATGGATTTATCTATAGCACCATACCTGAGTTAGAAAGAATAGTTCAGATCAATGACCTCAGCTTGCACCCAAGACGCAGAGAGCAGATGAAGCCAACCTAAGATGAAAGCAAGGCGATAGCGATCAGAGGGAAGGCAGAGCGTGAGCGGAGGCGGGGCTCTCTGAGTGCCTGAGCCCCAAAGGTGGTTCTTCCAGGCGATCAGTCCCTTAGAAGCTGGATCAGGAAAAGCAAGAAGACAAAGCATTTCACATCTCAGCAGCGCAGGAATGCTGTCTCGCTGACGCCACTGATACAGGATAGGTGACTTCATGGCAATGGCTGCATTCTTCGAAACACACAAGTTGTCTAGGCACACGCAAACCCGGCTCAGACACTGACTTCTAAACCTTCCTGCAAAGGAAGCTTCGGGGTTTGTGTTTCCTGAGAATCCCACTAGATACAAGGAAGAAAAAGCCACCTAACCAGGCACAATCTTCAGATGGCAGAAAGCACAGAAAACTCACAACATCACCAGTCGATAGAGAACAAACCATGTGATAGCATATAGCCATCTGCACGGCTAACGGAGAGGACCTGGGAAACGGGGAGGTTTCGGACCTCTGGTGGGTACGTACCATGGTCCAGCCCTTGGAAAATAACCTGGCAGTTTCCTAATTTGTCACATACCCATCTCTGACAGGGTCCAACCGTTCCAGACATCGAGAAACTAAAGCACGTGTTAGTCAGTTTTCCATTGCTGTGACAAATGCCTGGGGAAAACAAGATGGAGGAAAGGTTTCAGTCTGTGATGGACTGGTTCTGCTGCAGAGGGGTGTGGCCAAGGAAAGCTGCTCCCTACTGTAACCCACAGACAGAAGGGATGGAAGCAGATGCGTCCTCGCGGGCTCCTCTCCAGTGACTTTCTCCCTGCACCCTGTGCTGGCGCTGGAAGCCCCCATCACCTGGCAGCAGTGCCACTGAACTGATGAAGTCAGGACTGCCAATCACTCCGGACACCCTGTTTTTACCCATGCCTTTCATAGAGGAGGACCGCAGCAACCCCAGACTACAAAGAGCACAGATGTGGCTGGATAGCCCTGTGGATGGATACAAGGCGACATGTCTGCACCTCAACTCTTTCTCAGCAGCAGAAGGTAGCGGACACACAGCAAGGACAAGTGGCAAATGCCCTGCATGAGAGAAGCTTGACACAAAGGGAGATGATTTATGGTTCTATAAAAGATTAATATAAAATTCTAGAAAATGCACACTAATTGGAAATGACAGAAAATAGATCTGTGGTTTCCTGAGGACCGGGCTCTGGGTCAGGGAAGAGGAGAGGGCAGGAAGACAAAGGAGCTTCGGCACCGTGGGCATATTCCTAGCCTTCCTGAGGCACTGGGACTGCCGATACATGAATGCCGTTTGTTTCTGTTGCTGTGGTAAACACCACGGCCAAAAAGAGACTCAGGGAGGAAAGGTCTATTTGGGGTACACTTCCAGTCCACAGTCCATCATTGAGGGAAGCCAGGCCAGGAACTAAAGCAGAAATCCCAGAAGAACGCTGCTTCCTGGCTAAGCTCACTAGATCATACTCAGCTTTTAAATGCAAGCCAGGTCCACCTGCCTAGGGATGGCACTGCCCACAGTGGGCTAGGTCTTCCTATGCCAGTCAGCAATCAGGAAAATGCCCCTCAGACGCGTCCACAGTCCAATCTGCTCTAGAAAATTCCTTAGCTAAGGTTCCCTCTTTCCTGGTGACTCTAGTGTGTGTTGATGATAAAAACTAACCAAGGCAGCGGGTATAATAAACACGGTGTGCTTCAAATGTGTGCGGTTTATCCCATGGCGCTAAAGCTAATGAATAAACATGCAAGCTCCTCGTTTACATTCGCCAAGTTTCAAATGCTCATCCATCCTAGAGGCCAGTGACAACCCTACTGCATAGCGCAGATGGTTAGCATGCCCCCTATGGACAGTGCTGGTCTAGAGGGAGAGAAACACAGTGGACATGGCAGTGGTCATGGTCATTGCCATGGGTGAGTATCCTGAGAAAAACACCAGAAAAGTGCTGTGGGGATGTGGTAGTTTGAATGTAATTGGCCCCATATGACCATTGGAAGTATGACTTTGTTGGAGGAATTGTGTCACTATGGAGGTGGGCTTTGAGGTCTCCTATGCTCAAGATACCACCCAGTGTCTCAGACCTGGGTTTCCTATGGGTCAAGATGTAAGAACTCTCAGTTCCTTCTCCAGCACCATGTCTGCCTGCGTGCTGCCTTCCTTCCTGCCATGATGATAGTGGACTAAACCTCCGAACTATAAGTGAGCCACCCCAATGAAATGTTGTCCTTTATAAAAGTTGCTGTGGCCATGGTGTCTCTTTGCAGCAATAGAAACCCTAACTAAGACAGAGGACCGTGGCAGATGCTGGTGCTGCTGACCATAGATGTGTCCAGGTCTCTGGGGACCCTGGTGGGAAAAAGACACTTCCTCTGTCCATGCCAACAAAGGCAGAGGTGTTGGTAGCCCTCAAATAGGGTGGTGACAATGTCAGATGGTTGTGTCATTGAGAGGTTTGTGCTGCTGTGCCCTAAAGCTACATGGATGGGAGGCATGGAGGATCTGTGGGGCTGGGAGAGGTTGGTACCATTGCTGCAGAGTCTCGCTTGGGCAGCATGTAAGGGGACTGGGGTTGAGCTGATGTCGTCCTTGGTCCTATGGGCTGTGCTCCTGTCCCTTACTGCTCTCCTTTGGCTGCAGCAGGGCAGGAGGGAGGAGTTTCTGGGGATCGATCACCTGGCAAGTGAACTTATCTGGTATACAGGGACACGGGAGGGAGCAGATGTCAGGGTCAAGGTCAGGGCCAACAGGAACTGCCTGAGGAATGGTGGAGGCCCCCAGTGCTGCTTGATCTCCTGCATTTTTATCCCTCTTGGCCATGCCTTAGAATGTTAATACAGAGGTGAAAGAGGCTGAGCCCTGGGCGAGGCTCTAAGTAACTGGCTTCCTGTCTCTATCACTGACTCTCAGGAGTTAGAGACCAGGTCTCGGGGGTGGGGGGTGGTCAAGCACTAATATAGGGCAGACACCAGTCATAGCTTAGACACTGGACCCCACATGGGGCAGGTGAGGTGGCAAAAGCAGGCAGCTGAGAAGCCTGTCCTAGCCCCACAGGGGAGGACCCCTACCGGGGGCTGGGCTGTGGTTGAAGCCATATAGATATTGGCTGTACCCTGGACGCCCAGGTAGGAGAAATATCATTTGGGCCTCACCTGTGGGCAAACATTTCCTGAGCTGTGGGAGTCAGATGCATGGGTCGCAGGCTCTGCCCGGGTGCAGCAGAGTTCTGTGTCTGGTTAGGCAGGGCCTGGGCAGACAGAGGATGATGACATTCCCTAGGTCGGTGGCCTGGCCTTCGTTGTCCTCTGCTCGGAAGGATGAGGTGTTTGCTTCTTGTTCTGCGCTATCTGTCCCCTGGGCAAAATTGAGCAAACCCATAAAAGCCAATGGCTCTGATTGCAGAGGATGATGTGCTGCCCAAATTGCATCGTGACGCGCGCTGCCAAGTTGATAAAAATGTAATAAGCTCCGACAAGAGAGTTCCTCGCTGACAGGTGTGATTGGCTGTCTGTAACCACACTCACAATTAATCGACTTTCCACGGAGGCCATTTAGTGCCATTATTTATGAAGCTTGGCACAGGGTGACCAGGAGCCATGGAAAGGAAGGTGTGATTGACTGTGGGGTGAGGTGCCCCTGAGTAGGAGCCTATGTGGCATCCCGGCAGGGTCCAGTGGTTTCCAGCAGAGCACACTGTGCCTGGGCCTCGAGGGCGCAGCTGCTGTGCTGTAGGATCATCCCCTTTCTGATTGGAAATGATTGTATTTGTGGTTTGCACAGAAATTCTGCAACATATTGATTTTTCAATTACGTTGGGAAGAAAACGAGAACGAGATGGAAGGATTGCACTCACTCCTGAGTGGCTGAGCGGAGCTGTTGGCAGCATTTACAGTGCTGACCCCAGGAGGCTCGGGAGACCTGTCCTATGCCAGGGACCTTGAGTAGGTCACCATGGGGCCTCAGAGCTGCGCATGCCTTTAGACGTACAACCTTTGTGCAGCTAGGGAAACTAAGCCAGGGTGGGAAGGGCCTTGCCCTGTGCAGCTAGCGGCAGAGGTAGAGCCAGAGCCTGACCAGCACTTAAGACCTGTGTCCTGCTCTGGGTGAGCATCTGACTAGAACAAGCTGGAACTTTCTGTCTGAGGATTCACCAGAGCCCCCAGACCTGTAAGAGCAGCCAGTGTAGCCCAGGTTAGGACTCAAGACTTGGCATAGCCACCTCCGCCAAGGCCCACTGTACTCCGGTCCTGTCTTGGACCACCACTACTGTGACCTCTTCTCTATCTTCTTCGGGCATCTCAGCCTTGGCCAGTGCCTCTTTCCTTCCTGGGGCCCTTCAGGCCCTCTGTCTCCACTGCATCCCTCTGTACTGTCATTTTGCTGTGGGGCTGCTGAGTCTCTGGTTTCCAGGAGATTGAGGGAAAGGTCTCAGAGCAGGGCCAGCTGTTCACTTGAGGGCGAATCTTGCCGGATTCTCCCCAATGAGCAGTTTGTTAAGATGACCGAGAGTGGGGGTCCCTGGGAACGGGTACCAGGGTTCTGGGTATTTGAAGAGTGGAGGTTATAAATGCCTGTGCCACCTCCTCCTGTCCAATACCTGGCTCCCTGAGCCTTCCAGGTGTGAGGATGCCAGAACACAGCTGAGCCAATTTGAGACTTTGGGTGTGGAGTGGAACCTCGCTGGGTGCCAGCAAGCTAAGACTTGAACCCTGGAGGGCCCACTTGTCAGGGCAGTGCACCCCAGGGCTCCCTGAGGGAGGCAGGAGCAGGGCAGGGCTGGTCCTAGGGTTGCTGTCAATCTGCAGCTGGGGGTTGGGGACAGTTGTAGCTGGAGACAATGCTGCCACCAAGCTGTTGGCAAAAATGAATACTTCTCTGAGACTCAATCTAGGTAGGACTTTAATTGGAAAATCAAACCTTATTTGCTCAGAAAGGCTTGCTCCCTCGAAGCCGTGTAAAATGTGGAGCAGTTACTCTTTAAAGAAGTAGAAAGTGTGCAAAATGGATCACACACTCATTATACCAGCAGGAGTTCTGGGTGTCCTGTAACATGGGGAATGTCTTCTTAGCTGGGAGTCCTGCTGCGTGGGACAATGAGACAGCTGTGTGGAGGTGAGAGTGGGCATGTGTGGCAGCAGGCAGAAGGGGCTTCTGGGTCAGGGCATCCTCTCCAGTTGGGGCACATCTGACTTCCAGTGAGGTGATTGGGAGACCTGTCCGCCTCCCACTGAGGGCAGAATTCCCAGCTCCTCTTACAAGAAAGCTGACTCTCTGAAGCAACACACACGCACACACACATGCACACATGCATGCATGCACGCACGTGCACACACACATACATGTGCACGCACGCACACGTGCACACACACATACACAAACACGCACGTGTGCACGCACACACACACACTCATGCACAAGCGGGTCTGGGAACTTGGTGGACCTGACGCTTCTTCCCAGCCTTTAGCTGGGTACAATTCAAGGCAGGCAGCTGCTGTACCTCCTTGGAGACCACTGCCCTGCTATGGCCCAGAGCCTGGAAGGTGCCTGCATTCCTCTGGCACACACCCATGCTTCCGGTCACCTTTTCTGCTCTGGGAGCTTCCAGTGCCAGGCCAGAGGAAAAGAGAGCAGAATGCCTGGACCAGCTTGTTTCTAAGACGCCTTAGGGGGTGAGAGTCAACCTGCATAAAAATTGACATTCATTCACCTGTAGGGTCTGCAGCAGAGAAGGGTGACCTGGGACTTTCAGGGACATGGGGAGGACAGCGAGCAGGAAGGAAGGTCCCATATAGGGGAGAAAGAAGGGCTTGGCGGCACAGCTCATCCTCCTCAGACACAGGAGCTGAGTCCCCAGTGTCCTAGTAGCAAAGAGGGCTAAGGACCCAGCATACCAGGGAGCTAGGCTGGAACATATGACAAGGGTGGGGTGGGGGGAAGAGCCACACCCAAACAGTGACCTGAACTCCCCAGGTAAGGGCACCTTGCCTCGTGACCACACAGTCCTGGGTCCGTCTATGTATTCCCTCTGGGTCACAGAAGGAAGTAGGCCCTGAGAGGGTAGCTAAGGTCCCACAGCAAGTTGGAGGTATGCTTGAACAAAATGCTGTTCTATTGGGTCCTGAACTGGTCCCACCGAGGCTGCCTCTGAGAAGAAGCAGGGCTAACATGGTCTTCTGTAGGAGCAGTGTCTCTATTAAAAGGACTGTGGGTTCAGGACAGGACAGACACTGAACACGTGTCCCACACCGTGGTTCACCCGGCATGGTCGTGCACAACATTGAGCTCATAAATAATCTCACAGGTAAAGGATTTAATTTTCTCTCATTCGTCCTGTGTTCTTGCTGCCTCGTAAATCACAACCGTTTATGACTCTCTCTTCGGCACTTTTGCGATGGCCGATAATGGTTGAGTAAGTGGCAGCGAGGATGAATTCTGCAGCAGATTTTAAACAAACGTGCACATTGGAGCCATAAATAACCTTAAGCAGTGTTGGGGGGGGGGGGTGGAAGGTGTTCCTTCGCAGGCCACCCCTGGAGCACAGCTGCAGCCCTGGGGTGGGGTTCTGCCTCCCTTCAGAAGAGTCCCTTTAGAGAGTAGGACTCGTTCTTCAGAGTTTTTAGTTGTAATGTAGAAGATCCCCCCAAAGTAAACATGCTCGTGTGTTTGCACGTGCATGAGTTTGGATGTGTAAGTTTGTGTGGTGTGCACACATGTGTGCATGTATGTGCAGCACGAGTCTGTGGACTCCCCTTTCCAGCCTAGATTTGTAGCCCAGAGGGAGAGCTGCTCTTTGGGTTTTGAGGTATCTTTCTGTAGGCTAGGTACTATGTTGACCCTCAGGCTGTGGTGCTCAGCATCTTGGGAAAAGGTTGGGGTGGATTCTCAGCCTATTGAGCTCCAAACTCTGTTCCTCAAGGACTGTGGTCCTACTGCCCTGACCCAGAAGCCCCTTGACCACCCTATGTCCTGCCAGGGTTCTCCAGCATCTGTCCCAGCTGAGGGAAGTGGGGATGGACAGTCGGCCCATGGAGAACCTGTGGCCAGAGCAGAGGTTCTGGGTACTGAGGCCTAGAAGAGGCTGGCCTAGACCTGTGGGTGTCCCTTTTCAGGCTACTGGCCGAGGGATTGTGTTGAGGCTGGCTTTTGGAGAAGCGCCACCTCTGTTCTTTCAGGAGCTTAGTGGCTTCTCCTTATTCCTAAGGAGTCCTTCCGATCTCACCTTCCCCTTCCCAGGGCTATCCACTCAGAAGAAAGCAATCGGCTCAGAGGGCATCTCCTCTAGCACCTGCACACACACATGTGCACACAATCAGAACCCATGTACACGTATGCATGCATGTTCAAATGCAGAGGGGTGAGTAGACATGCACACATGCACCTGTTTCCAAAATGCAAGGGCTCCCGACTATCCGTACCGGGCAGCTGCACAAACACCACTCGGACCATCTGAACCCACGGGCCCTGGGACCCCTGAGCCCCTCATTGTTTGTTCTTTGCCAGGACCCGCTTTGCCAGCAGTGGGCTTGGGCATCTCCTCATGCAGCCATAAATGTAATTGATATTCTCAGCATTTCAAGAAAAAAAATACGAGTATTAAAGATATACAGTACACCTCATAAAATTCTCTCATATTTCTTCTTTATGGTAGGTTCTAAAATTGGCAAAATAAATTCCCTAAAACCCATTACACTTAGTGCAGAGTGTGTTTTGGAGGCAGAAGGCGCAGAGCTGGAGCCTCAGGCTCCTTGCATAGAGCAGCGCGGTTCCAGCCTGGCCACGGGGCCCTTTTCCCTGACACTGGATTAAATGGGAGCAGTAATTGCCTTGTTCACAGCCTCTGAGCACGGCCCGGTGCCCAGCAAGCTTAATCTCCATGCTGGGGCCTTCTGTCTTTCTCCAAGGAAAGCGAATGCTGTTGACTCCCCCACACAGGTTCTGTCTGGCTCCGGGGTGCACATCCCTGGGAATAGCACCGTGTAATTATGTGGGTTCCCACCCCCACAGGTGCACTGGGGCCTGGTGTCCAGGTGGCTGGTGAGCATCAAAGCCGACTGTCTGTGAGCCCCTGTACGAGCTCTTCGCTGTAGCTGAGCAACCTACCCACCTCAGCTTCCTTACAATTCCCTCTTAGTTTAATTCAGATTGAAATTCATAACCCGTGATTATAGATGCCTGGATTCATTCTTTATTATTTTTGCCTTTCATAAGACTCGCTTCCAAATAGCAGCGGGCCACATTATTTTCCTCCATGTTTAAAACCAACTTTATTGAGGAATGGTTTTACAGGCCATAAAATACATGCTTTTTTAACAAGGTAAACTTGGGCTGGGGTGGTTCAGTGGGTGCTTGCTGCTAAGACTCATAGCCTGAGCAGAAGCCCATGTGGTGGAGGAGAGACCTGACGCCTAAAAGGCGACCTCTGACCCCCACACCCGTGCACGAGCACCTGTGCACACACACACGTTATAAGTAGATAATGGCAAACTTTATTTTCCAGATTTGCTTTACGTTTCCAGAGTGAAGAAAAAGTGAAGACAGCATTGGCACTTCTCATGTACCCCAGAACTTGCATCTCCCACTTTTCTGGCATGGGAAAACTGTTGGGTGCCATGTAGGCCGCCCCTGACCTCCACGGCATGCCTGCTGTTTTGTCCCTGGCTAGATGGAGCTGCAGTTTTGGAGCAGCCACAGAACCCTGAGCTCCCCCACATCTGTTCAGGGTGGGCACCGTGGCCACGAAGGCAGTCGGTGTTGACCTTGATCAGCTGGCAAAAGAGGACTTAGGTGACCCAATCGTAATGTGGCCCCTTTGTGCTGTCCTGTGGAAGAACTTTGTTTCATTTCCGAGCATGGACCACATCTGTAAATTACCTGTTAGTTTCCGCTGGTCTTGTCTCCATCTCTTTATTTACCCATTTGTCTTTGGATGGACTCATGGGTTTTAATTTCATATTTTGGGCCATGACACAAAGCCACATTTAGTTGTTGCTCAAACTACACCAACTCTGGCACCTGGAGGCTCTTCCTGCCCCAACTGCCATGTTCTCTGCCTCGCCCACCCTCGTGTCCACACTCCTTCCTAGCAGGTCCATCTCATGCGTTTCCTGCCTTGATTTCTCCTCAGGGCTCTGTCTCCTGTCCTGGAGGATCCCACTAGACACCACGATCTGGAGGCTGGATGCTGATATCCCCACTGGCTGTCAGGTGAACCAGAGAACTATTGGCCACCTGTGTCTCGCTCAGCTCAGCACATGTGGGTCTGATGTCTTCAGTTCCAGGCCACCCAGACAGACAGTTCAGCCTCTTCCTTTGTTTACGCCAGCAGTGAAGAACTTGGTACCACCTGCTCTCTGTTCCACTGACTTCGAATTCCAGCCTGTGGGCAGTGGTGGTCATGATATATTGTCACTGATATGGATGGACTCCTCTGATGTTCAGGGAGACTTAAGGTGGCCCCTTCTCTGCATCCTAGGGAGGCTGCTTCCTACGTTTGTACTGGTGTGCAGTTCCCTGGTTACTGCCAGCCCTTCTTTCTGGAATCCAACCTCTTCAATGATGTTTCAAAGTTTTTCAAATAATAAGGGCTATTCTTGCTGTAAAACTCTGAAGCCACGACAAGTGTACATTGACATGTGTTACAGTGTGGATCCAAACTTGGATTGGGACTTGGATTCTCAAAGTCCTGTATGAAAAAGACTTGGTCCCAGCCTGGTCTCCAGCCAGAAGGTGGTAGCAGCCTGGGAGATGCCTTCTAGAGATGTTCAGATCATCGTGTATGCGTCTTTGACCAGCAGTGTCCTGGGTTTCTTCCTCTGTGATTTTTTTTTTTGTTCCTGGCCATCAGGCAGAGATTTCGCCCCAGGTCCAAAACAGTAAGTCTGATTAGGTTTAGATCAACACTTCCAAAGCAAGTCTTTCGTCTTCCTAAGTGGTTCATTTCAGCCATGTCCCCTCCAGAAAAAGCTGGCTAATACCCCATGTGTCCACCAGGACCGTGTCACACACCACTGTCTTGTCTCACTGCCCTGATGTCCCCTCATCCAATCATCTCCACCTCTCCCTGATTCCTGGTCAATGGTTTGTTTGTTTGTTTTTAACTGTCTCCAGCATTTGTCTTTTGTAGAACTCTGTATTGTGGGAGCCCCACAACCTATGACTTGCAGGTCTTCGGTTTCTCTTCCTTTGTAATATTCATTTCAGGTTCCTGCATGCCTCTGTGGCTTGATAGTTCCTATCACTGAATCATAGTCTGGTGCACGGATGCAGGCACCAGAAATTGCTTATCCAGTGACCGACTGCTATCTTGGTTGCTTCCAGTTTTTAGCAGTCATGAATAAAGCCGCTATAAATATTTTAGACAGGCTTTTGTGTGGACATAAGTTTTCTAAGGAGTTGGGTAAACACCTAGGGTCTCAACTGCCAGATCATATGGCACAGCTATAGTTAGCACCGTAGGAAAGTGCCAAGCTGTCTCTTAGAGAGGCTGCTCCGCTCTGCAGCCCCATCAGCAGTGAAGAGAGTTCCCGTTGTCTTCACATCCTCAATGACTGTGGGTATCTCTGCGTTCGGGAGCTTGGCCATTCTGGGATGTACACAGTGGTACCTTGTTGGTCTACCTTGCACATCTTCAGTGAAAATGGATGCTGAATGACTTTACATACCTAGGTTTGATATTGCTCATCTTTTTTGCATGAAAATATTTTGCTCAGTCTTTCTCCTCATGTCTAAATCTGATCTTTTTGATATGCGTTCTTTGTCTGCTATGCATGTGCTTTATAAAGATCTTCTCTAGACTGTGACCTGCCTGTTTGTTCTCTAGGTGATATTGCTCCAGAGTAGAAGTTTTTAATTTGCAAAGGTCCAAGATGTCAATTTTTCCTTTGCATTTGTGTTTCTGTTGTAACTGAAAATCATCATCAAGCTTGAGGTCACTAGGCTCTCCACGGTCACGTCTAGAAGGTTAGGATTCTATAGTCTGAGGTCACTAGGCTCTCCACGGTCACGTCTAGAAGGTTAGGATTCTATAGTCCGAGGTCACTAGGCTCTCCACGGTCACGTCTAGAAGGTTACAGTTCTATAGTCCAAGGTCTCTAGGCTCTCCATGGTCACATCTAGAAGGTTACAGTTCTATAGTCTGAGGTCACTAGGCTCTCCATGGTCACGTCTAGAAGGTTACAGTTCTATAGTCTGAGGTCTTTAGGCTCTCCACGGTCACGTCTAGAAGGTTACAGTTCTATAGTCCGGGGTCACTAGGCTTTCCACGGTCACATATAGAAGGTTACAGTTCTATAGTCTGAGGTTACTAGGCTCTCCACGGTCACATCTAGAAGGTTACAGTTCTATAGTCCAAGGTCACTAGGCTCTCCAAGGTCACATATAGAAGGTTAAAGTTCAATAGTTTACATTTACGTCTATGGTCCTTTTGGAGACTGTTTTTGTACAGAATGTCTCTGTTCTGAGTCTAGCTTGTGACTGTTTGCATATCATCATCTATTCAAAAGCCTGTCTTTCTCACGATTGCCTGCTCCTTGTCAGAGGGTTGGTGACAGCTGTGTAAGGGTGTCCTGCCGGGACCCCGCTGCCTTCCTCTGAGCCATGCAGCTACCTCGCCAACCAGGCCTTTGGGGTGGTGCTGAGCTTTGGAACTGGGGTTTGTCTTCCAGCTCCTTCTTCCCTCCTTGCTGCTCTTCCCGTTTTCCTCCCCTGGGGAAGCTGTGGAGTCAGACTGTCGGTGGCCTTCCAAGTCCTCAGTGGCTGCAGCAATGCTGGGCTCACACAGAACAAGGGCAGCATAGTTCGGGTCTCTCTGTTTGACCAGGGGACCACCTTCCCTTTAATTGGGCAGTTTTTGATCCTTCACTGAGTTTTGTGACTCTCAGCGTGCAGATTGTAGATCCCATTCAGACTTTGTTAGCTTCTTTTTAGGCATTTCACCTTAGGGGGTTGTGCTGTGACTGGCATTTTTTTCTTTTTAATTTCAAATTCCAATGGCTTATCGCTGCTAAGCAGAAAACACTGGACTTTTAGATGTGAATCATGTGTCTTGCAACCTTGCTCTACTTATTTCCCCAGTAGACAGAGTCATTCATTCATTCACTCAATCTCTTTCTCATTCATTCATAACTTGATTTTCAAATATGGGGATTGTATCTGGAATAAATCTCACTTGGTATTTAATGAAACTTCAGTTTGCCAATTTCCTAGTGAGTTTTGCATCTCTATTCTTGGTTCTCCCTTTCCTGAGGCCGTCCTTACCTGGAGTGGTTGCAGGGTGGGTGAGGTGTGGTCTGCATCTTTTCTGTGAGAGCTGGTGGAGAGGCAGCCACCCCTCACGTAGCTGTGAGGTCCCGCTGAAGCTGGGCCTGCCACTGCTCTTCTCTGATTAATAGGGGATCAATAGTTATTTCAGTTGCAAAAATAGACTTCCCATCTCTGGGGCAAGCACCTCAGGGAAGCAGTTTGAGGAAGGAAGACATTTTGGCTCTCAGTTTCCAAGGTATCAGTTCATAGGTGGATTCTTTGCTGCGGGCCTGGTGGAGGTGCCGACAATCGTGAGAAGAAGGGTGTGGTGGGCAGAGGATTGCCTCAGGGCAGCAGGAAGCAGGCAGAGAGAGGAAAGGGCCAGGAGGGGGATGATCCTTCACAGAAAGCCCAGCCATCTGTTTCCTCTGGCTAAACTCTATTTTTCCATCATCTTCCTGGTGGTCCATTCAACTTTTGAGTTTGTGATGGTGTGAATTTTCATGTGTGTATGTATGGTATGTGTGTGCGTGTGAGTGTGTGATACGAAAATGAATGTGTATGTGTGTGCATGTGAGTGTGATATATATGTGAGTGTGTGTGTAGTGTGTGCATGTGAGTGTGTGATATGTATGTGTGTGTGATATATGTGTGTGTGATGTGAGGGTGAGTTGCTAATGATGGATGTCCATCCTGACACAGGTGTTCTGCCACTGATCTCCATCCGAACCCTATTCAGATTTCGAGCCTATCAATAGATTAATCCATTGATTAGGTCAATGCCCTCACAATCTAGTTGTCTCTAGAAGCGTTTCACTGACCTCCTAGGTTTCTCGCAATCCAAGCAAACTGCGCATCAAGACAAACTGTCACACAGCCCGTTTAGTTTCTCTATTCTTCCTTGTGGAGTTTTGGACCATTTCCTCTTAAAATTTCAGACTTGTAGGTACCAAGTTGCTGGCTGACTGTATTTTATTAGTGTTCTTGTGTCTGGATGGCCACGGCTTCTGGCTTTCACTTCTGAGGTTTGTCTCAGACCCTTTCAAAGAACAAGCTTTGGGTTTCATTGATTTTTTTTCTAATGCCTTTTCCTCCTTTAAGTTCACTGATTTCTGCTCCTTTTTAATCTTCCTGCTTGCTATCATCTTAAATTGTTGTGTCTCTGCTTGCTGGGATGGGGGCCTGGGATGCTTCCTTTGGGCCTTTCTTATCTAGCATGTGCACTAGCGCTGCAAGTGGCCCTCAAGCTGGGCCGCTGCTGCAGGCCTGCGGTTCCACGTTGATGTTCATTTCCTTCCCTGAGACTTTGCCTTTGACGTGAGTTGTTCAATCTTCAGATATTTGGGGGAGTTCCAGCTATCTATGGCTGAGTTCTAGGCTCACCTCTCTGTGATAAGAAGTCGTGTGATGTGTACCTGCCTGTTCCTTGGTATGCTCTGTATCCCTGGGAGTGGCCCAAGCTGGTGAGTGTGCCACGCGGACTTGAGAAGAGTGTGTTCTCTGCCACACTGGGTGGAGTGTTCCGGAACTATCTCTGGGTCAAGCTGATAGACAGCACTCCTTGTCAGTGGGATGATGTCTCTGATTGGAGCATCAGGCGCCTTTGTTCTTAATAGCTTTGTGAACTTTTGCTCACTTACTCTGGCTAAGGAACAGACTGAAGACTGGGTAACATGCACCCTTAGAAGGTCCCAGGGCTCTGTGGTTCCCGAGCTGCCAGGAAGCCCTGACAGTTCCAGTGATGCTGGGCACCCAGATGCCTGTGAATCTGCCTGCGGAATCCATCTCTCGGGTCCCCGTTCCCCACTTCTGGCCGCTGTCATGGGGGCAATGCTTGGTCTAGCCTTGGGTCATGCCTTCGGGGAGGGTGTAAATGATTGCAGAAACCCAAGCAGACAGGCTTTCTCCGTGAGCATAGAGCAGCCTGTGGATTACTCTGTTCACAATGTCTGCAGGCAATGCAACCCAAGTGGGAACAAGTTTCTGGCCATGCGCACAGGCCAGCTCTTGAGGCTGCTGAGGCCATAGAATAGTCTGGCATTCCCCGAGTAGTAAGGAAACTAGGGCCTAGAATGGGCGCTCACATGTGTGAACCCTGAAATCTGTGTCATGGCTAAGGCTGGTCCAGGTAGAGCAAGGAAACTGTGATGAGGCCGTGCTTCTGCGTGACAGAGAGACACTGGGCAAACCGTCATCTGAGACTCCTGGGAAGATGGTGGATTGGGCCACACCACTGATGGATCCCGAATACTGTTAGATGCAGTAGGTAAGGAACCACAGGGGAGATCAGCTCACGTGCAAACTGTGTGGCTTGGAACGGCCCTGGAGAGACATTCTTCTTCTGTGTAAGTTGGAAAAACCCATTGTTCTCCAAAGGCCTCCAGGACACAGCCTGGTAGATGAGAGCTGAGGGAGAGCATCCAGGGGAGGCCACCATCACGCCATCACCTCTGCGGCTCGGAGCTCCTCGTGCCAGGCACAATTCTGCAGAGCCAGGATAGCTAAGACATGACTGCTACAGTGGCCATGGACACAGGAAGCCTCGAAACCACAGAGATGCTGCTGCTAAGGCGGAGAGCTGCATGTTGAACTCAATTACTAGCAACATGAAGGTCCTTGGTTTGTGTCACACGGTAGCTTTTGAGCTTCCATGAGGAAGGGAGGGACTGGGACAAGGATAGGTTTTCCTCCACTAGAGCCATAGCCAAAGGGAAGATGCCCCCAGTGGGGGACCTTAGAGTCGGGAGAGCAGGCCCTAGGTGCCCCCTGAGGGAGCAGTCAGGCGGGGACATCCTCATCCTGGCTAGCTGTGGCATTCCTGGCTTTGATGGTGAAAGTCTCACTCCCAGTACTGGGAAAGCCACTCTAGTTACACTCTGCGGACAAAGGGTGGGGGAGCTGGAGAATACGTGTGTTCCACAGGGTCGTGTGAATAGCTGGCTGCCAGACACTTCTCCCAAATTCAAGAGAAGAGTTTATTCACTCACCATTTCCCCGTCCCTCTGTGGCTGAGTGCCACTCAGCTTTCCGGTTTCTAGATGGGTCAGCAGGACTTGGAGTTTAAGTTGGGTGTGACTCCATGCAATAATCACAGTACTTGGGAAGCTAAGGCAGGAGAATGGTAGGGGCAGGAGGCCAACCTGGGACACACAATGAGACTGTCTCAAAAAACAAACAAAAATGAAACAATCCAGAGTCTGAGCTGGATGCCACGCTGGGCAACGCGGACGGCCATGGGAGTGGAGAGCCCCATGACCAAGCATACACCATGAGGGTGTTCCACGGCTCTGCCCAAGATAACCTTGCCCGTGTGTTAGAAGTCACAGATTCTGGGGGATGTTTGTTACTACAACAGACTTTACTATCACTGACTGATGCTGACTATCCTCGCATTTTCTCCTCCCTTACCATTTACTGGTTCCCTTGGTCCCTTCTTCCCCTCCCCCATCCCTTCCTTCATTCTGTCTTTCTTTTTCCTTTCCAAGACAGGATGTTGCAGGACCCTCCTGCCTCCAACTTTTCATGCTGATGTGCACCACAACATCCAACTCTGTCGCTCTCTCTTGTGCACCGTCAATGACCTTCGTCTTGCTCAGGCCATTGATAAGGACACAGGTTTTCTCCCACCCACTTCACTGGCTCTGGCCCTCTGGTGGGTTCCTAGCTAATCTCCCCTTTATGGAAATATGCATGAGTGGATACAGGAGCTGGGAAAGCCCCTTTCCAAACTGGCCTGGAGTCTGACCTGGGTGGAGGCAGTGTGGTCCAGACATGTCAGCAATGTGGGCAGCCCCACGCCTCTGTGGCTGGCCGTCCTTCACACCCGTGCTCCTGCTTCAGTGAGCGCCTTAGGGCCTCCAGTTGCAGGGATTCTGCCTTGGTCTTGAATATGCATGTTTGAAAGCACTTTGCAAAATTGAGACTCTCTCACGTGTTATTCCAATCCTCCAGCTATTAGGGAAATCGGGGTGCTGTATAGATTAGGGAAAAATTACTTGAGGAGATGGAGGTAGAAGCTCAAATGCTTATCTCTACAAATAAATTCAGTGCAATCCACAATTAAGCAGCATTTGACATTTAAAAAATATTTGATCCATGTTTTGGCTTCCAGAGCTGCTTCAGGGAGCGGCAATGTGCAAATTACATTCAAATCAGGGTTAAATATAGTTCTCAGAGAAAGATTGTATGATTTCAATTGCCTAATTATTTGGGGGAAAAAATCTGTTCTTCAATAATTAAGAGATGAAGATGCTTGGCTTACAGGAGAAACAGAACTGGATATTTCCCCATGATACCCAAGGTGCTAGTGTGGTGGGTGGAGCTAGCAGGCGAGCCTAGTGGAGGAAGGAAGACCAGATCTGGCCCTAGCCAGCTTGTCCAGGTCTATGGCTAGGCAGGACAGCCATGCACTGGAACGGACCAGGACGGGAACAGCAGCTTAGGTGCTGAGCCAGAGGGGCGGGCTGGCAGCCATGCCAAGCAGCGTGGAGAGCCAGCTCTGCCTGGCAGGACTCACTGGCATATGTGAACACCCAGGCTATGGCCAGACACATCGGGGCGGGGGATCTGGCAGTGTTGACAGCCCACAATCAGTTAATTAGGTGATATTTCTTAAAAGTCATGTAGAGGAGGGGCAGGCATGGCTGTCTGCCTTCAGGAAGAAGTCCAAACCAGGGCAGCCCCACCCCCCTCCCACCCAGAGCAAGAAGACAGGGCCAGCCCAGCGTCAGCACCTACTTCACAGGCGCTGAAAGTAGGCCTGTAACCTTGGGCCATGTAGGTGGTTCTGAGTCCTGCTGCCTCATCTGTGAAATGGGCAGAATTACACACTCTACCAATTGACAGGAAGACTGGTGTCAGCATAGACTGTGGGGCTGTTAGAGTCGGGATCCAGAGCAGAGATCCAGGCCTTGGGTAGGTGACTTAATTTCTCTGAGCCTTAGTCCTGCACCTGGAAAATGGGATAGTAACGGGAACCGCCTCCCAGACGGTTTCAGGATTAATTGCATCCTATTAGTGGGATGCTGTTTATGTATGGAGGTGTGAGCTTCAGTGGTGTCTGGCATGAAGCAGGTGCTCAGCTCTGATGTCTCACAAATATTTACTGAGCACCTGTGAAACTCAGGCTTTAGTCCAGGTGCTGGAGTTTCCAGAAAACAAACTGAGTGGGAGGGTCCTGCTCTCCTCTCAGCAGAATTAGCTAGCTCAGCAGGGAAGATGGGGCCAGTGCAGGAGGCCGGGAGGTGATAGCTGGCTGGATGTGTGCGAATATCCCACCCCTCAAGAGCAGAGCCAATGCTCCGCAACAGAACTGCAATTGGTGGGTAGAGGTGGCCCTTTGAGGTGGCGGCCACAGGAGGAACCAGTGCTGTTCCCAAAGGCAGGAAGCCATGGAGGATTGTGAAGCACCTGGCCACCCTATCAAACTGACTGGTGGGGGCTGGGATGGCGAGGGAGCCTGTGCATAGAAGCCTGCCTGTGATGCTTTGCCTGGCCCTGTGGCGAGTGCTGAACCTCAGTGCTCAGATAACGGGCCTCGTGTCCAAGGTCGCCAGCTGGCCAGAACCAGTGCACCTTGCAAGGTGGCCTTGGTGGGGCCTGAGACTTCCAGTTCCTCATGCTGATGTTGGTCTCCACTCCAGAAACTCTCTGGGGTGGCTCAAGGTGACAGGCTAAAGTTGCAAGCTATCCTTGGGCATAGCTGGGTCCCAACCTTCTCCAGACTCAGGATGAGCTCTTCAGAGCAGAGGGGTTATAGCACTGGGGGCAGATCTGGTTGCCTCTGTCTTTTCCTATGTCCCTCAATGGCCAAGACCAAGCTTATGCAGTATCTGAGCTCGCAGGCTGTGGATGCTCTTCTGGGGCTGGTGTGAGTCTAGGATCTATAACGGAACAGTCAACAATGGCCACAGCTTAGGATACAATGACAGCAGATGTTAGCGGGCAGGAAGTCGCTACCGAGGAAGTGGCCCTAGGATCCCAGAGCAGGAACACTGTAGGAAGAGGACTGTGGCCATGGTAGGTGCAGCAAAGGTTTTCCTTTATATGTAGGGGCCTGGATTCCCAGGCCAGCCCACTCAGAATCCTGGTTCCCAGAGCCTCTATATCTGGCTGTGGAGCAGAAGGCATCACTTGTGCCAGGCTCCAAGATTCTGAGATTCTGGGAAGAGAAGCTGGAGGTAACCTTGGTCTCTGGCCCTTCCCAACCCCCGCCCAAGTATTTACAGGAGAGAAGGGAGGTGTGCCAGCTGCCCACGCCACATCCCATCTCAGCACGGTGGATGGGTCTGGTCTTATAAAACCTGTGGAGGTAATTGAATCTGGGCAGAGTCCTTGACAAAGCCGTTAAATGCAGGAGCAGATCAAGCTTATATTTATGGACTCTTGTCCTCAAGGCCTCTTTGGAGGGGCCTGGCCAGAGTTTCTATAGGCCTCTTAGGGGCAGGAAGATGGATGCAGGACTCTCTGACCAGCCATGGGGACTCTGTATGCTTCCTTCGGCAGTGGCGTCTCAGTTTGGCTGTCTAGCCCGAGCTCTTAGGGCTGGCCTCTCTGCAGATAGTAGCGGTTCGTGGATGGTCTCAGCTCCGGGCTTGGGCACTGGCCCTGAGCTTCTGTGGAGCAGAATCTGGACTAGTGAGGGGAGGAAACAGTGAATACTATCCTTCCAGGACACTACACTCCAGGAAGGTGGGAGCCCCGAGCAGATGGTCTAGGCTTCTGGCGCAGTCTGAAGGAGACTAGATGGTCAAAGGCGCTGTTTCTGCAGAGAGTAGCGGGTGTGGTGGGCACTGCAGTCAAGAGCATCTCCAGCTAGAACAGAAAGATTGGAATCTGTCCCTGGAGTGGCTTGGCGCATGTGTGGCTGCACCCAAGTAGGAATGCCCTGTGACCTCAGAAAAGGCTGGTCCCACCTTCCAGGTAATCGGGGGACGGGTCACTCAGCATTCATGAGGTCTCTGCCCTCGCGATTCTGGAGCTGCCTCACCTCAGAGCTAGGGAGGACACGGCTGCTCAGCACACCTGGTGTGGATGAGGGGGGCGGACTGGTGAATTATTTAGAATTGCCAAAGGTATCGAGTTAGCAGCTAATTAAAAAAAGCGATCCTCCGTGCAACACTATAAAAGAATCATAAAATTCCAATCTCATTTGTTCCACTCAGCTTCCTTGGGTGCAGAATGCCCCATAAAAGACGGAGACGTGCCCATGGTCTGCAGTCTGCTTCTAAGAGGCGGCTCCACTGGGATGCTCCTAAACAGGGCAGAATGAAAACTTTTGGGTCCAGGGGTATGACGAGCCAGGAGGTGGCCAGGCCAGGGTGGGTAGAGTCATAGGCCTCAGGGGGCCAATGACACTGGGCAGTGGTGGAGTTCAGTGGCTTTAAACTGAGTACCAGTCCTCCGGTGGCAAGCTGGAGTCCACGGGGGACGCCATGTTCCTTGTTGGGCCACGTCAAAGTCTTTCTGCTGTCTTGGGGGTTACAGAGGATCATGGAAGGCTGTGCATGTTTCTCCCTCCTAAACTGGGAGAAAGTAGCTCAGCAAAGTTGGTGCAGGGGCTGCGGCCCCACGGTGTCTTTGCTCTGCATCCACCGTGTGCAACTCGGCTGCAGGGGCAAAGGCTGAGATGAGAGCCATACCCTATGCCATCCAGGGTTCCAGCAGGACTTCGAGTTTTCAGACATGTGCTATGCTGACTGAGCCTCAGCCTGGAGCAGATGGAAGACATGAGACCTTCACTCTCTGACGCGGGAATGGAGGGACCAGGGCAGGAGAGGAGGGCACACTGTGCAGGCCATGGTGGGACCACCAAGTATTGGCTCTGGCTCCTGCAGGTGGGACAGTACATGCCTTCTGGGTGCAGCAGCTGGGGGACTCACAGCCCTGCACATCTGTGTGAGAAGGTTCATGGATCATCTAGCCAGGCAGAGGGGCAGGGATGTCCACCACTTCACGGCCTTCTCAGAAGCAGCCTCTTGTCCGTGGGGCCACCAGATGCAGCCAAGTCCCCGCAGGCAGCCTGCTCAGCACATGGGTATCCCAAGCAACTTGGGCTTTGGACTAATTTAGCATCAGAAGTTTCCATCAGTGTTCTCTGGAGCTAGACACCTAGCATGCCTCCTGGCTCCTTCCTGTCGTTTGCAGCCTTTAGCTCTCTTTGCCTCCATTTCCCCATCTCATCTATGTAATGGGTTTGCTGTGGTGGCTGTCTTTTTTGTTTTTTAATTCTTTTAACCTGTGACGTTGATGAGATGCATGTACATCCGTGTACACATGTTGCATAGGCGTGCGTGCGTGCCACAGTGCACATGTGGAGGCCAGAGGACAGCTTTGTGGAATGTGGGTTCTCTCCTTCCACCGATATGTGCTCTGGTTTGAACTCACGTTGTCAGGACTGCACATCAAAATCCCCTTTTCTGTTGAGCCATCTCTCCAGCCCACGGTGGCTGCTCTGCTCTGTGGTTGCAGGGAGGCGTGGCTTCCTAATGTGCACAAGTTGCAGGGATGTGGTTGGAGAGTGCCTGGCTTAGGGCACTGTTGTCTCCAGCTCTCAAATACAGATGGGGTGCAGATGTTCAGAGGTGAAGTCGGGGCGGGATTGTTTATCCTGAGGAATAGGACCGTTGTCACTCTGCACCAGGAAGTGAGCTCTGCCCCCACCCCATGGACCATATCATCAGGGCTGAGGTCATTTTCTCCTGTTGCAGGCGACTGCAGAGTGGGCAGGCTGAACAGCTCTTGAATTCCGATGCTGCCACTAGGTCTCTTCTGGGAAACCCTGTGGCCACTTTAGAGGGTCTGTCCTTAGTGAGGGATGGAGTTAGGCCATCCTGGGTCAGTGAGGCCCAGCTTTGGATGCCCTGGGTGTGCTGTGCCCACATGGAGGGCAGGGCTGTGGAGTGTGGTCCTTACGTGTTCTCAGGGAGGAGTGGACCTCAGTGAGCCCTCCCCACCAAGAGAATGTCAATAGTCCCCATTCTGTGAAGTCAATGTGACTGATCAAGATGTCAATAGTGCGTCATGTCTGAAGCACAGACTTCCACATCAGTGAGTCACCTGTGTTGGGTGACAGAGCATTTCCTGGGGAGAGACATGTCTGCTCACCCCAGCTGGGGAGCCCATGACAGACACCACCAAAGTCCAGCTTGGTGACCCACTGAATTTTATTGGGGGTACTTACAGAAATATGGGTGAGAGGTTACTTATAGGAGCAGAAATGACTCAAAGACATACATCGGTATCACCAAAGTCACCCCAGCATGGTGACAGCTCACAAAACTGGGAGCCTGGAGCACACTGCACAGTCTGCAGGCAGCTCACCAGGTTAGAATGGCCTTTCCAGGTGCCTGTTGGTCTACACCTCTTCCAGGAAGCTCGCTGGTTTCTGCTTGCAAGCAGCTGATCTGGTCTCTGGATCATCTTTCCATCTTGGTTCCATTGGGTCTGAGGGAACAATCAGCTTTTATTGCTTAGTCTTGCAGGGAGAGGCCTAGTGAATTTGGCCAGTTTCAGGAACTTCTTCAAGCTGATTTGAGTTGCTTGCCTTCCTGTTTAAGGAGTTTCCTGTAGGATAGAATGTTTCAATCTTGAAGGAAGCTTTTAACCAACGACTTAGAAGACAGAAAAGTCTGACTGGGCATGACGGGGCATACTTTTTGATCTAGAAGCCAGAGTAGGACCAGGAGCTGTGGAGACCTGGTACTTACCTGGACCCTTCAGACCAGACGCCAGAGATCCACACCGTGTAGATGGATCCCATAATAGAGGGCAGGCTGAGACTGGAATGACAGGAGATGGGTTAATGTATGCGCCTGCACATATGAATGGGTGCAATGGGCAATGTGTGGCCGTCAGCCCAGGCCTCTGTCATGTGGTAGCCTGTGTGTGTTTGGGATTCTTCCCTAGACAATGGAACCTCCTTGCTTCCAGATGAAGCATGCAATTGATTCTTCGCTCTCTGTTTGTAAAATGTGCACATGGTCCCCAGCAACAATGGCTTCATGGAAATCTGGTAAGCAGCCTGAGTGAGCTCACTGGCTCGTAAGGAACAAGAGGAGATGCTTGTGGAAAAAGGGAACTTAAGATTTAATGCTGGCGGTAAGTGGACACCCAGGATCGAGGTACTAGGAGATGAGGGGTCTGGAGAGGGACGGCTTCCTGGTTCAGGGAACATTTTAAAATTAAAAAAAAAATTGAGTATTCATTTCAGTCCACACTCATGTGAATGTGTGTATGTGTGTGTGTTGCTTGTGGAGGTCAGAGGCAGCTTATGCAAGATGATTTTCCTTTGACCATGTGGGTTCCATGGATTTAATTCAGGCTGTCAGGCTTTGCAGCAAATGTCCTTACCCTCTGGGACGCCTCACCAGCCACAGAGGCCACCTTTTCAATATGTGACCTCGTGTCAGCTGGTGGCAGATGGCAAACAGAGGGTGAGGGAGAGAGAGAGCCCTTAGAGTTGTCCCTGAAACACAATGGCAGCTAAGCAAAGGGACACCAAGCTGAGCTGTCCATCTCGCAGCATGCATGTGTGCATATATGCACGCAAACACATGGAACGTTCTGGAAGAGCACACGCTGGCTACAGTAGCATGAATTCTAATTGGTACTGATAATAAAAACCCAGAGTCGGATATAGGGGTTAATGCTGAAGATCAGAGAAGCAAAGTGGCCAGCTGCTAGAGAGTTCTTTTACCTCTGCCAATACTCAGACTGAAGGGGATGAGATCCTGTGCTCAGACTGCATCCATCTCCACTGAACCTCAGACTGCACTGAGTTCCTGTCCCTTCCCCCTTATGTTCTTCTCTCTGCCCAGCCATATCACTCCTGTCTCCACCTCCCTAGTGCTGGGATTAAAGGCATGGGATCCCAAGTGCTGGGGTGGCCAGGACTGTGTGAGCTCTGTGTGAACTGTTTCTCTTTTAGACAGATTCAGTCTCACGTAGCGCAGGGTGGCCTTGAACTAAAGAGATCCCCCGTCTCTGTCTTCTGAGTGCCACCACTCCCTGGCCTCTGGTGGCTTAGCTCTGTACTCTTGTCTTCAGGCAAGCTTTATTTGCTAAAACATAGAATACCAACACAGGCTGCTTGAGGCAGCTGAAGGTATGAGACGGGTTGAAGGAGAAACAATAAGACTTTATATCTGTGCAGTGTGAATTTTTTTTCTAATAAATTATCAAAAACAAATCACTTGCAACGCTTGAAAAGCCTACTGTCAGAGCACAAAGGTTGAGGACAGAGACACTGGCACAGAACCTGGGTACTGTGGTGTGGATGCCCCCCACCAGCCCCGTGGGGTAGTGCTGTCCACACTCATGGGTCTTCCCATTTAGTTTCTGTCCCTGCTGCCCATCCTTTCTGCAACTGCTCAGAGGAGGCTGTGGACACCAGAGGCCCTGCACAGGACAGCAAAATCTATAGACCCAGGGTTCCAACCCTGAAACAGCAGGCTTGATGTTATAGATGCGTGTCATCATCCCTGGCTTTTATTGGGGTACTGGGGATCTGAACTCAGGTCCTCATGCTTGCACAGCAAGCACTGAGCTCTCTCTCAGCCCTCCCTGTGCCCTTGACTGCTTGTAACTGATGTTGACTGGAGCATTTACAAACAGATTGTGGCCGGGCGATGGTGGCGCACGCCTTTAATCCCAGCACTCGGGAGGCAGAGGCAGGCGGATCTCTGTGAGTTCGAGACCAGCCTAGTCTACAGAGCTAGTTCCAGGACAGGCTCCAAAGCCACAGAGAAGCCCTGTCTCGAAAAACCAAAAAAAAAAAAAAAAAAAACCCAAACAGATTGTGGGCTGCTTGCTTCTTCTCTTCAAGACTGCAAGGTGAGGCCCTGGCTTCTAGCTGCCCCGTGCGGCTAGAAGGAGTGATGCTAGGCCCAGAATCTAAGGTCTACTCCTTTTCCACTTCTGTGCAGTAACCTCCAGTCCTTGCCACAGGCTAAGCGGCAGGCAGCTTGGGCCCATTGAGTTAGAGGAATGGGCAGGTTTGGGGATGAGACTCATAACCCCTTATATCAACTCCCACTGACAGTGTCCCTCTGTGCATCAAAGAAGCTGCCTGGGGACAGACAGCTTCCACCTGTTAGAATACAGTGTGTACTTAATAAATTGTGCCTATTGCGCCACCAGGAATGTTCTCCTTTCTTTGGGAGCTGTTTGCTGCCAGGCTAAGTACAAGTGTAAGGGGTGTGTGTGTGTGTGTGTGTGTATCTGTCTCTGTGTGTGTGTGTGTGTGTGTGTGTGTGTGTGTGTGCGTGTGTGTGTGTTGATGGACGGGTATCAAAGTGTGTCTCTTAGCCTCCCTCTCCCTGCTGTCAGGGGCTTTTCTTGTGTTCTTTATAGGAGCTCCCGAGTGGCCTTGCCTGGGCTGGTGAGAGGGCAGTAGTCTGGGGTGGCGTCACTTCCTCCATACTTCATCCTCTCTGTCCCAGCTCAGGGGTGAGGATGATGTCCAGGGCTACCACATTGTCACGAGTATTGGAGGAACTGGCCAATGGTGAGCATCTAACGATGAGCATACCTCTGCCGTTAAGAATGGGGCAGCGTGTTGGTTGATCCGTTCACCCAAAAGCAATGGAATGGGCACCAGTACTCGGGGACACATTTCTGCAGCAGGTGTCAATCAGTGACCCCAGGAAGCCACAGGGAGATCCTGGAGCCCAGATCAGGCACTAGGGAGCACAAGGGCAGGGAAGAAGGGATGGGCAGAGCTTGGAAACCCAGCTGTGTTTAGGCCCTTTCCTCTGGTGAGGACTCCACAGAGGAAGAACGGGGCAGTGATTGAATGCAGCTGAGCAAATGCTGGGACGTGGGGCTTGAGCCCAGAATAAGAACAGTGGAGTGGTCAGGTCAAGCGGTGAGAGTATGAAGTTGCCCTATGGAGACCTCGGCTGCTGTCTCTCAGGGAGGGGGTGTTCAGAACACAGGGAGTCTTAGAGGCCCAGGGAAGACCCAGCCTTGTTCTGCTCTCCCGCTCTCAGTCCTCTTCCTGTCATGCTTTCTCCCAGGGAGAAGGCAAGTCCTGACCCTTAGGCGGCCACTTCCTCTCCAAGTGGAGGTGCCTGGCTATGTGGCCCCACAGGAAAAGGGTGAGGGGGTCCCCTGCAGCAGAGATTGGGGTGCTGTAAGAGGAACTGATGGCATCTGTCTCAGCGTTACCCCCTTGTCCTCAGCAAGTGCAGGACACTGTCACCTCCTCGGCAGGACTTGGAGAGTGAGCGACATTGGTTAGTGGAGGCCCATCGGTAAGCAACCGACTGGGGTAGCAGGGCATCAAGCTGAGAAAACTGCTTGAGACATAGGGACACTTCCTGGGACAGAAGGAGGTGTGGAGAGTGGACAGTGCCCACCCTGAATCAGAGTGACTGCACCCCACCCAGAGGGAGTAGGAAGAGAGGAGGGATCTGCACACAGCTGAGTGGCCATAGAGGGGCTTCCCACACAGGAAACCTCTTGTTTCTGAACCACTAGAGCCAGACAGTGTTAGGCTCAGTGTGGAGATGGCCAAAGCCCACTCGAGTGATGGATGAGGACAGCCACTGGCAGATGCTGCCCGGCTGCCCCAGCTACAGGGCAAGAGACACATGCCCTCCACCCTGTGCCCTACTCCCGAGACTGGCCATGCAAGAGACTGTACCAGCTTGTCTAGTAAATCTTAGCATTTACAGCTATTGACAGCACGAATGTAGCCTATTGATCCGATAGGCCAGGCCGGGCGGCACATGCAGGGCCGGGCGGCTGCAGCCCACCTTGATGACCTGGCAGATCTCAGATCACGCTCTCTGCAAGCGATTGTTTCAGTGAAAATGAGAAATAACGATCAGAGCGAGAAGCTGGTTATTAAGAGAGACTTTCAGCACCTCCGCGCATCCAGGTGGCTCCGTGGCTATTCCAACCACCGGGGCTTCCCACAGAGAAGCATGACTCCAGGGACATAACTCTCCCCAAGGAGATGGGCTGTGGCACGATGCTCACAAAGACATTGTCAACATCACTGTGGAAATGGGGAACAGCGGCAGGGGTGTGGGTGGCACAAACCTTTGCACCCTTCTCTGACTCCTAAGGAGGCTCTGGATCCCCAGATGGGCCTTGGGAAAGAGGAGAGGGGGTCACCCCCAGTCCATGCCCTTCTGCCCACAGCCACTGAAAGAACTAAAGTAGGTGACACTGGGTGGATCCGAGTCCTTATTTCAAACAAGGCCTAGGGGCCTGTGGGTCCTTAGAGTGACTGTGATGGTGAGTTAAAGGTGGGGAAATCTAGACGGAGTGATGATGCATGAGTTGCTGAGGAAAAGCCTGGAAATCTCTCCAACTTCTTCCCTCCCTCCTACAGAGGCCACCCCGTCATTCTTCAGTTCTCCCTAATCTGGATGCGGGTCATAGAGGGGCCCTTGTACTATTCCTCCTATCTTGGGGGTTCTCTCTCAGAGCTGAGACAAGACAGGAAAGGGTTAAAGCCGGGCGCCTCTTCCGGGGCTGCGTTCAGAAAATGATATTCTGCAGTTCGACGTCATGCTAATTCCATTTCCAGGGCTTTTAATCTCATTTGCCCAATGACTAATCCCTGGCCTTGGGTGAATTAACATGTGGCCCCTTCTCCGAGGGAAACGGGACCCTTTCAGTGGAGACATAGCGTCATCCTGCCCTGCTGCCCGGCAGGCAGGGCTCCTGGCCAGACACTTGAGGGGTGGTCCTGAGATGAATGCTGACCCCTGGATGAGGAAGAAGGGCTCCGTCTTTCTTTTGCCTTTTGAACTCACCAGGAGTAGAGCCTGCCTTTCCCCTTCAGGCCCTAGGGTGGGGCACACTCATCTCCCAGCCTGGAGACAAAGGATCTGAACTGGGAGCTGCAAGGCCAGAGGAGTAGGTCACAGATGGAGCAGCTCAGAAATGAGATACTGATGGCGGGTGTCTCCAAGGCCATCCGGGTCACCCAGCAGGGCCTTCAGCAGAGCATAGTGGCCAGCTGGAGAGGGCCCCAGTGGGTAGGGATGATGCTCTAGCCTAGGACTTTCTTCTCAGCCCTCTTGGCTCTCAGCGTCTTAGACCCCTGGCCCACCCCTGTTCTTGCAATGACCATCGGATAGAGAACCTGGGGTGAACAGTGAGCCAAGCTGTTTCTAAGAACTAACTGTGGGCTTAGGAGAAGCTGGATCGAACTGTCCCATGCAGGGTCCCCATGAATTTCAGGCTGTGGGACCCCAGGGGAACAAGGAGGCCAGAGGTCCCTGAATGAATAAATATTGTCCAGCCCTCTGAGAAGTCCTGACGTTTTACTTGTCTCAGCCTCTCGGCCAGGCTCAATATGGCTCTTGGGATCTCCTGGGCCCAGGTCAGGTTAGAGGTTTTGAGGAGGTCAGAATTAGGGCTGACTGAGGTCCCCGTATGCAGGGCTAGCTGAGGTGTCCTCCATGTTCTTACCCTGCTCTTCACCTGGCACTAAAGGAGGTGAGAATGTGCCCTTCAAACCCAAAGTTTTAGGGGCTCAGGGGCCTGGCATGGGAGCAGGTACTGGGCCTGGGGGGGAACTGTGGGTGGAGATGTGGCACTCCTACCTCCCTCTGGGACTTCCACATTTTCCAGAAACTTCTGAAGGCTGCTTTTAACACTCCAGTCTGGGCTGGGCTGAGTTCCTGGGGTGTCAGCGGGGTCTGAATCTATGGAGAAGGTCTGAATCTATGTGAGGTGTGCAGGTCTCCAGGGCACTGCCTGCAAGGAAGGCCTGTGTATAGGCTGTAAAGGGTCACAGTGTAGAAGGCCAGGTTGTCCGGCCGGGGTGTGAGGCTATGTGGTGGTTTAAGTCATGTGTTCTTCAGCTCCTAATGTCTGGATGTGGACGGGTGGTCTGAGCCTGCAGCTGTTGGCATATCCAGTTTCTAGTGCGCAGCCTCTACGCTCAGACCCCACAGACCACCTTGAGATGGAAAGTCTCCAGGAGACCTTTCCAGTGGGCAAATCCACAAGCTGAGTGGATCCTCTTTGTGCTGAATTTATAACTCGGGTCCAGAAACAATCCATTCAGTCTTTGGCATCTCTCAAACAGTTGGGCAGGAGAGGCAGAGTCTCTGGGGGATGTCAAAGGCATTCATAGCTGTGAACTCTTCAGGGGGACCCATTGGAACAGATGTAGAGCCCGAGGGTCACTGTGGGACGTGCGCCTGGCACTGGGTGATGCAGGTAGGCACCATCCTCCATCAGCTTGGTCCCTCCTCAGCATGCAGGGATGTGATGCTTACCAGCGGGCGGGCCCCAGAAGCCATGGGTGCTAGAAGGAGCTGAGGGCTCCTGGTTTGCACTTTGCTGTGGCCTTCCTTGGACAGGCATCCCAGAAGAGGACCTGGGGGCCTCGTGTCTGGCCATGGCAGTCTGCAGGGTTCCAGGTGGGTCTGGGGCTCTCGGAAGAGGGCAGGGCAGCCTCACAGGCCTTGTGGGGAGCTGGCGCTCCACTTACTAGATTATCTCATTTGCAAACAATAAATGTCTACAAGCAGAGCTCCTGTCAGGCTCCCCTTCCAGGACCAAATGTAGCTTTTGTCTGCCTCTGCCCTTTGTTAAAACAACCGCAGTGCCAGGCAGATAAACAAGACAATTAAATGTAAATGATGTCATCTCCCTCGTTCATCCGCATTAATGAGAAGCCCAGGCCCTGGCCAGGGCGCTGGCGGAAGCTGCAAGCTACTGAATCCTATTAAAAAGCAACGGAGAGGCAGTGCTAACCTTTGCTTTGAACGCCTGACCCAGCACCCAAAAGCAGGCGGGACAGCTGGCACCCTCAGCTTTGGTTTTGACAAGGGTTGCATTTAAACAGCAAGTTTACCATCTTCCCATAATGATCAGCCCTTTGGTGCTCCAAGGGGGCATAGAGCGCAAGAGGGCGGAAACTGGACAGGGTCATCCTCCACCCCACCCCACCCAGGCTGCTGTCTCCAGCCTGAGGTGGCACTGAGGCAAGGCCTGTGGGGGTTGTGGGGGCTGAGAAGGTCCCAAGGACTCAGGGCAGTGCTTGCTCCATAGCAGCTGGGGGTCAAGCCTAGACCGTGGCTAAAGCAGGTTGCCCCACTAGCAGAGACTGGTTGCCAGATTCCGGAGCCCCTGGGATCTGCTGGATCCTTTGGGTAGTGTTTCCTGGAGGGGCGGGCACTGTGGGCTTTTGGAAAAGCTAGGCATGTGCTGTCCTCCCTGTAAACACTCACTAAGGACAGCTGCTCTGACGTGACCATGGTCACCGCAGCTGAAGCCACTGACCGCCCTTTTTTGCTCATGGGCACAGGCTGCACATAAGCTGGCAGCGGGAGTCAGAGGGTTGGCGACCCCAGGAGGTCTGTTTCACAGGAAAAATTAAACTCAGGATTTCTGTGGGACACTGAACTGACTCAGGGATGCAGAGAGTGTGAACCGGATGGACCCTGGGAGACTGAGGTTTTCTTTTTCCTGAAACTGACCCAAACTGTTGCCCCTCCCCAGCATCAACTGGAGGAAAAGAAAAAAGGGGGAAAAAAGTGGTTAAAATGCAAACTCTTGCTGGGCAGTAGTGGCGCATGCCTTTAATCCCAGCACTCAGGAGGCAGAGGCAGGCAGATCTCTGTGAGTTCGAGTCCAGCCTGGTCTACAAGAGCTAGTTCCAGGGCAGGCTCCAAAATTACAGAGAAACCCTGTCTCGAAAAACCAAAAAATAAAAAATAAAAAAAAATTTAAAAAAATGCAAACTCTAAACCCACATGACTCAAACCCTAGTTCTGGCTTGTATTAGCAATGTGACCCCAGACACGTCACCTTACCTCTCTGAGCTTCTGGTTGCTCACGTATAAGGCAGGGAAATAAGAGCACACCCTTTTCCCAGGTCAGTGAGAGGACCACAGGAACTGAAGTAGGACAGTCAGACAGCAGGGGTTTCTATTATTGCGTTGTTGCAGATGAATGAGCAGTTTCAATATTTCCGACATTTAATGCAGTCTGTTCAGAGTTCCCAGACCCTAGATGCTCAGGCAGAAAAGAGCCAGTGTACAGCTGCCGCAGAAGATGCTGGTCCTGGGTCTTCAGGAGCATTGTGTACTCCTGCACTGCCATCTTCTTGTTCTTCTCAATCCTACAGGCCACCTGCAGGGCCACTGTCCACCCGGGAGGCTATGAGCCTCCAGTCAGGCTATGCCTCAGCTAAGGCCTTCATGTAAGAATTTGGGGCAACAAAATAACCCAGCCCATAACTCCTGAGAGCACAAACCTACAGACTGACAGGCTTGGAGGGAAAGGGAGTCATCCTGGGTCTGACGGTCCCCTGGGCAATCTCCAGGGGCTCCTGTTGGATCCACTCTGCCTAGGGAACCATTGAGATGCTCAGCTGGAGACCAAGGCTGCTAGGTCAGTTCCAGCCTAGGGCCACGCTAGTGAAGTGGGGGTGGGGGTGGGGTGAGGGGGTGGCGCTCAGACTGTGAGGCTGGGGTGTTCACCTGTGGGACAGGGAAAATGAACCTGGAGGCAGTCCTGCCCACAAGATGGCCTTGTTTAGTCCTGCTCCCCACAGGGCTCTGTCTCTTGACCTCACCCTAAGTCCTGTTTTCTAGCCCCACCCCAGCCTCAGGGGCCTCTTCAAGACTGACTTTGACTCTAAGAAGAGAACCCTATCCTCTCCCTGGCTGGAGGTGAACGTCCCCATGTTAGGCTAATCTCTGGAAGACTGTCTCTGTTCCTTCTCATCCCTCTTCTGTGCTGTCCCTGGTGGGAGGCACATCAGCCTGAGCTCTGACCTTGAAGCCCTTGAGCCCCTTTGTCCTGGGGGGGGGGCACTGGCTTACTCTCACTTGCACCGACCTTCTCCGAGGCCCCTCTGCTTCTTGGAGTTCCCTTCCCATTGTGCAATGGAGAACTGGGCAGGCTCATTCTGACATTGAGTCGATGCTGAAATTTACCCAAATTTGAGACATGCCCTCACTCTTCGGTGCTGGAGAAGAGGTTTGCTGTAGAGAGGCCGCCTGCTGCACCTTGGGTGGGTTTTTACCATGTCCTTGTTCCTTAGACCTGATCAGACACCCCATCTGAAACAGTGTGCCAAGGGACTCAGGAGGATGGGGGGGGGGGGGAGAAAGAGAGAGAGAGAGAGAGAGAGAGAGAGAGAGAGAGAGAGCTCAAAAGGCTCTCCATGAATGTAACTGTAACTTCAAGGGACCCAGAAGGGAAGTCTCACTTCAGAACAGGCCTAGTCGGAAGCCAAGGGGTTTGGCATGGGGTTCTAAGTCGCTCTAGGATTCCAGTAACCTGGGGCAGCCCTACACAGAGGTGCCTTCTTCATGGACCCAACAGGAGCCAGCCTGGAAGATGGGAAAGATCTGGGAGAAGGACGGATGCTGTATCCCCTCCTAGGCCAAGCCGTTGTCAGCAGTGGGGATATGGGCTGATGCGGGATCTACCAGGTTTCTATGGTACTGCTGGTTTCCTAGCAGCTGGTCTTCCTGAGGTACTTTAGTGGTCTCCCCTTCCCTGGTACCACTTTCCCCTCCTGGTCTTGGCTCATGATTTCTTCTGGGAATGTTTAGGAGCACTGCCCAGGACCTCATTCTTGGCATCTATAGGCCTTGGGATGAGCAAGTAGCCTAACAGGCAGAGCTGGGAGTTGTGGAGATCGGGAATGGAACAGGCCTGGGGCTGTACATTTGGGATCCCTGGGTACACTGCACCCCTAGTGACCCTCCATTTACTAAGCTCTGAAGTGAGCTGTGATCAGGGTTCTAAGTATCAGGGCACAGTACAGATCAGAGGTCTGAGGATGGGTGGACTGGGCATGTGTCGTGTGATAGGGCATAGGATGCCAAGTGCTGCTATGCAAGAAAGCAGCTCCTAAGCTCAGCTAAGGGAAGTCTGGAAGTTGAGCCTGGGTATCCTTCTTGTCAGAAGGAGCTGGGCACCTGAGCAGGGCGAGGCAGGCAGGGGTGCTCCCTCTCCTTCCCTAGGCACCAACTAAGTAGAGTCCTGGCCTGGTAACCTCTTGCTTCCATAACTTGTTGGCAGTGCCCTGTGCCTCCCTCAACCCCACCTTGGCTATCTTGGTGTGTGCAGTGGGAGGAGGAGGCAGCTTTAGAAAGAAGCAGAAGGAGCTGTCAATCACAGTGGAGATCAGAAGCGAGACACTCAATGGCAGGCAGGTGGGGTGTACTACACCATAGCCGGTGAGGTTAGCAGAGGACCCATAGGCTGGCTCCAGAAGCACAGTGCCTCTCTTCCTTGCTGGACCTCACTTCCAGCCACTGAGTGGCCAAGGGCTCTGGTCAAAGCAGGGTGGTATGGCCGTGTGCAGCCATGGAAGGGTGTGTCAGCAAATGCCGCTGGAACTCACGGAGTCTATCTCAGGGCCCCCTCTTGCTGCACACCCAAAGGGAGCAGCAACTCATCTGCCCACACCTGCCAAATGCCGAGCAGGGATCAGGTCCCAGGACTTGGGGCCAGCTGATGACCTCGGTGGAGTGGCCAGCCTCCCACTCAGGATACCTGTGTGGTGATGACTTAAATAGCAGGCTCCCCAAGGGAGAGGCAGAATCTATCACCACTAATTGGTAATTCCGTAAATTAGACATAAAGGCAGATGCTGGGAGCGCTGGGTGAACACTCAAATAATTGGCCTGTTCTCACAGAGGAATGCAGCCTTCCCCCAGTCAGGCAGAAGCCTCCCTCCTCCTGTTCTGGCTTTATTGGGGCATGGCTGATTAAGCACAGGTTGGAGGCCTGGGACCCCACAGGGAACCAGGCTTCCCTGATGCCCACATGTCCCTGCAGGGCAACCTCAGACACTCCTACCCAGCCATGATCACCCAGCTTGCCTGGATGCTCTGTTCTCCTGGGCATCTTGTCATCCCAGACGCTCTACTGATGCCTGCCTCCATGGAAGCCTCCTGCTTCCTTTGGGTAGCATTTCCCTGCTGCATTTGTGGGAAAAGTAAGTGAAATATACCATCTCTATCAAAGGGTAAAATGAGACAAAAGGAATTCGGTCTTTAAAGGGAAATTCTGTAGAGATGTATACATTCTTGGAAAGGACCCAAGTTCAGTTCCCAGCGTCTATATTAGGCAGTTCACAGATGTCTGTAACCCCAATGTCTCTAGCCTCCATGGACCCCTGCACTCATGTTCACACACACATACACACACACACACACACACACACACACACACACAGACATACACACACACACACTCACTCATAAATTACACACACATACAAATACATACATGTAGGCATACACACACATGCATCCACACAAACATGCATACACACTATCAACATGGACACACACACACTTACATGTGCTTGCACACACAGGCATAACTAAAATGGAAAACTAACTCAAATGAAATTGGCAAAGATGCCATCTGGCAAAAGTCCCCAGGCAGCATCGCTCTACAATCAGCTCATGCGCTCTCACGACTGCATCCTGTTCTCAGGGCTGCACTTCACAGCGGCTTCCCTTTGGCCTTAAGTAAATCGTCCCATCGCAGGAGAGTATGAGGTCATGCTCTCACCCCTCAGATTGAGGAACAGGTCCCCCCCCATTTTAGTAATAAAAAGCCCCAGCAGCAGCCCTGGGTGTGTTTTCCTGCTTCAGCCTGCTACGTGCCCTTCTGTCTAAGGAGAACTTTCACACTTGCCGAAAGACTTCATTCTCCTGAGACCACAGACACCATTTCTAACACTGTAGTACTGTCAGCTCCCACTTACAGATGTGTATCCATTCATGTTGGCGGCCTCCATCCTACCCAGATTCTAAAGGGGAATCAAAGGCACAGTGAGTAGGGGAACATCTTGGAAGTGTCTGTACTTGTGGGGGCATCAGCTTCTACAGCCCTGGTGTGTGATGGGCTCAGCAGCCTCCCTGGGGAGGATTGTCTCTGAGCACAGCAGGGCTGGTCCAGGCCACAGAGATCCTTCAGCCTCTGACCTTCTTCCATTTCTTTATTCGTGTGTGTCTGCGTATGTATGTGTGTGCACATGTGCCACAGTGAGTGTGTAAAGATCAGAGGACGACTTGGGAAACCAAGTTCTCTCCTTTCACTGCGTGGGTTCTGTATCAGCAGCAAACACCTCGATGTGGGAGTGTCATATATAAATCTGTTGATTTCATTGGTTAAGTAATAAACAAACTGCTTGGCCTCATAGCTTAGAACATAGGTGGGTGGAGTAAACAGAACAGAATGCTGGGAGGAAGAAGAAGTGAGGTAAGACACCTCAGACAGAGACGCCATGCTCCCCTCTCTCTGAGGCACACGTGATGAAGCAAACCGCCAGGTCAGACATGCTGAATCTTTCCTGGTAAGACCGGTGCTACAGTTTATTAGAGATGGGTTGATCGGGATATCAGAATTAGCCAGTAAGGGCTAGAGCTAATGGGCCAAGCAGTGTTTAAAAGAATACAGTTTGTGTGTTGTTATTTCAGGGCATAAGCTAGCCAGGCAGCCGGGGTGCTGGGGACGCAGCCCCGCTGCTCATATTATAACAAAATGGCGTCCAGACATGTGGATAACTGAGTCCACAGAAAGCCTGAGAAAGCTTGGAAAAGAATAGAGTAAAGCATGTTTCTTGGGCAATTTCTCGGGTCTGCTCTGCTTGCTAGAGGCAAGCAAGCGCTCTCATCTAAGAGAGGCTTCCTGACTCAGCTTCAGCTGCAAAACGCTGCCACGAAACAGTTAAATGGTATTGAGAAAAGCTGAACCCATGCTTTTCAGTTTTCAGCCGTAGCAGGTAAAAAGCTGAGCCGTTTTAAAATGCCGGCTTTCTGGGCCATCCTGCCAGGGCAAACTCTGACTGTTTGAGGCAGGAGGGCCGGCTACCGAGAGAGGACTTGAGTGTTGTCTGTTGTAGCTCGCGGGCTGGCAGGGACCTTGAAACGCCATAGAGTTGTGGCTATAAACATGGCTACAGCCTGTATCTCTGCCATGAGGCTGGAAAGCTAAAGAATGGGCTACATCTAGCCGGCAAAGCCACGGCTTTAGTCCTATTGAGATTGCTTGGTAAATTAAAGACTCATGTGGTCAGAAAAACAGAGAGAGATACAGTAAAGAGAGCATCAAAGACAAAGAAAATGTTTAAATGATTTACATCGTGTTAAAAATATATGCAGGCTAAAAGTTGAAGTTCTTAAAGTAAAAAAAAAAAAGGAAGAGAGTTGTTGTATGTGGTAGTACACACCTTTAATCCCAACACTTGGGAGGCAGAGGGAGATTGACCTCTGTGACTTCAAGGTATGGTAGCACACACCTTTAATCCCAGTGCCTAGAAGGCAGAGACAAACAGATCTCTCTGAGTTCAAGGTGTAGTAGTGTACACCTTTAATCCCAATGCCTGGAAGGCAGAGACAGGCAGATCTCTGAGAGTTCAAGGACAGCCTGGTCTACAGAGTTATTCCAGGTCAAAGATACAGAGAACCTGTCTCAAAAAGCAAAAAATAAAAGTAAAAATAAACAAAATAGAGGTTAAAATAAAGCACACAAAGATGGAAAATACACAGAGAATTTTGATACTGTATGCTATTATGCTCTGTTTGAATTGTTTGAATGCTGAGGAAGGAGCAACAGCTGCTAAAAGATATTTGTTTATAAATGCTGCTGAACTAATCCAACATAGATATTTTGAAAATGCCTTGGATCTAAGGACATGATGCTTTGGAAAGGAGTTTCTTATTTTGTTTTCACAGAGGATGAGACCCTGTTCATTTCTTCTATTCCGATTTGGTATGATGGACCACGCCCTCCTCAAGATTTGCTGTGAACATCTTCAAAAAAATTACTTCACTCAACTGCCAACTGAGATGACCCTGGCACACAGGTTATACCATGAAAGACCCAATTAATGATGCCCCTATACAGTAGGAAGCAGTTTGGAGAGAAATAACTGCACCCATATTCCCAAATATTGCTTATAAATGTTCTTTTACATTTAAAGGGGGATATGATATAGATATGAATAATTTGCATTGACATGGATTTTGCTTTAGTGATATAAATTTAAGGTCAATATTGTTATATGTATATGTTTTTCTGATCTTGATTAAGGTATTGTGATTGTGTAGTTCACTTAAAATGTAATATATATAGCTTATTAATAGATAATCATAATAGTCAAGCTTGTAGTCATGTTAGTTAAGATTTTCTAGATGTACATAGATATATTTTAGATAGACATTCTTCATATATTTCAAAGACTGCAGAATATGGCATTTAATGTTTTAATAACTTAGGACTTTTCATGATAATGAGACACTCTGCTCCTGAAAACACCAATCTACTTCAAGAAGAAGATGGGCATCGAAGAGGATCCTTATGGATTTTCATAGCCATTTGGGCAAGAAACTGTTCTTGCCTGGACTATTGCATAAACTGGACACAGAGAACCTGCAGAGAGAGGACTGCTAAACTTGCCTAAAGGTGAGATGGTCTTTCGGGGTTCCTGATTCATGAAAGAGTCTGCAAGACATTCTTCAGGACAAGCAGATAGTCACTGTCTTTGAAATTTCCTGCTTTGTGGAAATGTCTGCTGGAAACTATGGGCCTGTAGGCTGAAGATG
Source organism: Microtus oregoni (assembly GCF_018167655.1). Taxonomy (NCBI): domain Eukaryota; kingdom Metazoa; phylum Chordata; class Mammalia; order Rodentia; family Cricetidae; genus Microtus; species Microtus oregoni. The sequence continues at coordinate 925,640 of NW_024543210.1, read as the reverse complement.
GATGCCCCAACGGTACAGAGGAACTTTGGGTGACTGTCCAGGCAGAGAGATGTCTCTGTCATTTCTAGAGTTTGAAAGTTGCCTATTTTTTGTTTGCTTAGGTAATACTGTATCTTTCTGGAGTCTTTGGAGTTGAAGAATAGTTAGTTATAGTTATAGTTTTCCTTAGTTATGATAAAGATAAAATAGATATAAATATTGTAATTTTTACTTGATAACTGTTTTGTTATATGTAATTTTGCTATGTTAAAGTTAAAGCCTTTTTTTTGTTTAAACAGAAAAAGGGGAAGTGATGTGGGAGTGTCATATATAAATCTGTTGATTTCATTGGTTAAGTAATAAACAAACTGCTTGGCCTCATAGCTTAGAACATAGGTGGGTGGAGTAAACAGAACAGAATGCTGGGAGGAAGAGGAAGTGAGGTAAGACACCTCAGACAGAGACGCCATGCTCCCCTCTCTCTGAGGCACACGCGATGAAGCAAACCGCCAGGTCAGACATGCTGAATCTTTCCTGGTAAGATCGGTGCTACAGTTTATTAGAGATGGGTTGATCGGGATATCAGAATTAGCCAGTAAGGGCTAGAGCTAATGGGCCAAGCAGTGTTTAAAAGAATACAGTTTGTGTGTTGTTATTTCAGGGCATAAGCTAGCCAGGCGGCCGGGATGCCAGGGATGCAGCCCCGCTGCTCATATTACAACACGCCTTTACCCACCGAGCCTTCTCACTGGCCCCGGGTGGTTATGTATGTTGAGATGATCGTACAGTTTTAGTTTTCAGCCTGTTAACGCTGTGACTCAGAGGATTGGTTCCCCTGTGTCACACTAACCTGGCATCCTTGGTCACGGCACGCCCTTCTATCCACACTGCTAACTTCTGTGCATAAGCATTTGGTTATGGAGTCCGTGCCGCGTTCATGGAGTTATTGCTGTGGCTTTCTCTCTTTGGGGAGTATTATCCTGGTTTTTATTTCCACGGACACTTCCTTCTTTTATCTATGGTCTGTGTTGTATTAAGGTGGATGATTCTGAGCCAGGTGTGGTCATATATGTGTGGAATCCCAGCACTTGGGAGCCTCAGCTTGACCCAGGCTAGCCTGGCAACGTAGCAGGACTGTCTCCATGGGTAGGCAAGTAAGTCCATCAATGAATGAATCAGGAAATAATGAGGCCCTTGGCCTTGTTTATAATGGCAGCTCTGCTGTGAATAGCCTGTTAGGGATCCCCAGGAGAGGAGCCCTGGCCCCTTGGCAGCTCTGGGCCAGCTTGTGGGGTAGGATGGTACGTGGTGGCTGGGCTTCCCTCATGTGACTGTCAGCAGGGAGCTGGGTCTCATGGGTCCCTCAACTCGTGTAATCTGTAAAAAGAGAGTATAGAGAGACAGAAAGATAACAGGCAGACCAGGGGAGGACAGAAAGGAAGCTGGGGTGATTCAGGGAGCTACCATGCTGCCGTCTTTGTCCCTCTTTCATTCTCTGTCACTTCTTCTTTGTGGAAACAAATTATTTTGGCATCATTTCTGAGCACACTGAAGCCCCAAGTGGTGCTGGCACATCGGCCAAGCATGGGCCTTCTACAAAAGCCCAGAGACACTGACTGACTTTGGGTGGTATACCCCTAAACAAAAGTGATCTGGAAACTGAGTTATGAAGGGAAGAGGCTCTAAGCCAGTTGTTTCTCAACGTGTGGGTTGTGACCCCTGGAGGGTCCAATGACCCTTTCACAGTGGCCACGTAAGACCATCAGAAAACGCAGATATTAACATTATGATTCTTAACAGTAGCAAAATTATAGTTATGAAGTTTCAGTCAAAATAACTTTATGGCTGGGGGTCACCATAGCATGAGACACTGTATTAAAGGGTCTTAGCATTAGGAAGGTTGAGAACCACTGCTCTAAGAACCACTGCTACCTCAGAGACCTGGAGGCACGAAGTGCCCTGAACACCCAAGGTTACAGAGATGTCAGAGAGCCAGCAAGAGGGTATCCTGGACTGAAAGGAGCTGGCCCACTGTACAATTAAGCCTGTGCATCAAGAAAGGGCATCCCAGAGGAAATGGGTACAATCAAACACAGTGCACAGAAAACGGCCAGCTAATATTCATTGTGAATACAGATGCAAAATGCTTAAGAAAACAGGAGGAACAGAAGTTGACGGCATGTAACTATACCCCATGACCAAATGACTTTACTCCAGGGCTATCAGGCCTGTTTAACAAGAGAAAAATCATTCAATTGCAATCCACCAGGTTAACAGGAAAAGGATAAAATTAACATAGTGGTTAGCCTAGAGGGTGGGGGGCTCACACCTTTATCCCCAGCACTAAGGGGGCAGACATAGGTGGCTCTCTGTGAGTTTGAGGCCAGCCTGGTCTATAGAGGGAGTTCCAGGACAGCCAGGGCTACACAGAGAGACCCTCTTTCAAAAAACAAAACAAAATAAATCATACAGTGGTGTAAATCTATGAAGAAAATTTATTTGGCAAAATTTAGTGCCTAGTCAGAGTGATTAACAGGGAGGAAGGGCACCTCACTAACCTACACTGCAAAGCCTACAGAGAAACTAGACTCAATGTTAGCGCTCACCACTGTGGGAGTGTCATATATCAATCTGTTGATTTCATTGGTTAAGCAATAAAGAAACTGCTTTGGCCCTGATAGGTTAAAACATAGGTGGGAGGAGTAAACAGAACAGAATGCTGGGAGAAAGAAGCTGAGTGAAGGAGTCGCCATGGTTCTCCCACTCCAGACAGACGCAGGTTAAGATCATTCCTGGTAAGCCAGCTCGTGGGCTACACAGATTAATAGAAATGGGTTAGATCAATATGTAAAAGCTAGCCAATAAGAAACTGAAACTAATGGGTCAGGCAATGTTTAAAAGAATACAGTTTCTATGTAATTATTTTGGGTAAAGCTAGCCGGATGGCGGGACACAGCCCGCCGCTCCGTATTTCAACACACCACCTCTCTGCTGTGACAAAATGCCAGGAGAAGCAGCCTCAAAGTGGAGAGGAGAAGATCCTTCCCATTCTGTAGGTTGCCATTTGGTCTTCTCATTGCTTTACAGGAGCTTCTCAGTTTCAGGAGGTCCCATTTATCAATTGTTGCTCTCAGTGTCTGTGCTTCTGGGGTTCTATTTAGGAAGTGATCTCCTGTGCCAATGTGTTCAAGTGTATTTTCCACTTTCTCTCCTATGAGGTTCAGTATGGTTGGTTTTATGTCAAAGTCTTTGATCCATTGGACTTGAGTTTTGTGCATGGTGATAGATATGGGTCTATTTTCATTCTTCTACATGTTGATATTCAGCTATGCCAGGATGATTTGTTGAATATGCTTTTTTTTCCATTTTATATTTTTTGCTTCTTTGTCAAAAATCAGGTGTCTGTAGATGTGTGGATTGATATTTGAGTCTGACTCAGTTCCAGAGAACTCTCAACAGAGGAATCTAAAATGGCTGAAAGACACTTAAGGAGATGTTCAGCATTCTTAGCCATCAGAGAAATGCAAATCAAAACAACTCTGAGATTCCATCTTACACCTGTAAGAATGGCCAAGAACAAAAACACTGATGACAACTTATGCTGGAGAGGATGTGGGGTAAAGAAAACACTCCTGCATTGCTGGTGTGAGTGCAAACTGGTACAGCCACTTTGGAAATCAGTATGGTAATTTCTCAGAAAATTAGAAAACAACCTACCTCAAGACCCAGCAATACCACTTTTGGGTATATACCCAAAGGATGCTCAATTGTACCACAAGGACATGTGTTCAACTATGTTCATAGCAGCATTGTTTGTCATAGCCAGAACCTGGAAACAACCCAAATGCCCCTGAACTGAAGAATGGATAAAGTGGATACACAATGGGGTACTACACAGCAGAAAAAAATGATGACATCTTGAAATTTGTGGGAAAATGAATGGATCTAGAAAACATCATATTGACTGTGTTAACCCTGACCCAGAAAGACAAATATCATATGTAATCACTCATAAGTGACTTTTAGACATAAAGCAAAGAAAAACCAGCCTACAGTTCACAGTCCCAAAGAGCCTAGACAACAAAGAAGACACTAAGTGAGACATACATGGATCTAAATAGGAAGGAGAAAAAGACAAGATCTTCTGAGTAAATTGGGAGCATAGGGCTCATGGGAAAAGGTAGAAGAGGAGTGGGGAAGAAGGGAGGGGAGAAGAGAAAAATATATAACTCAATAAATAAAAAAAGTGGAGAGGTTTATTTCAGCTCACCTTTTAGAGCTAGAGTCCAATGTGGCAGGAAAGTCATGGTCACAGGCGCTGTGTGATAATGCTTTTGTGCACACATATTGGTTTAATCAAACGCTGATTGATCAGTAGCCAAGCAGGAAATATAGATGGGGCAACCAGACTAGGAGCATTCTGGGAAGAAGAATCAGCCAGATGCAGAGGAAGCAAGATCAGAATGCCTTACTGATAAAAGGTACCAAGCCATGTGGCTAAACATAGACAAGAATTATGGGTTAATGTAAGATGTAAGAGATAACTAATAATAAGACTGAGCTAAAAGGCCAAATCGTTTATAATTAATATAAGCCTCTGTATGTTTCTTTGGGACTGAACAGCTGAGGGACGGGGAGGGACAGAAACTTCTGTTTACACACAGGTAGTTCTGTGGCAGAGGGAACATGTGGTAGTTGCTCACTTGTGTCTCCGGAAACCGGAAAGTAGACAGTGGGAATACTGGTGCTCAGTTGTTGTCTCCTTTTTATTCAGCCCAGAGCTTCGGTCCTCTGTCATTTCCCTGAGTGCCTATGGGCATGCCTCATTAAAGCCCTAGTGGTTTATTAACCCGCTCAGTTAACTAAAGCAAAAGGCTTGTAACTGACATGGAATCTATACAACCAGGAGCAAGTCAGGTGTCTGCTTTCATCATACTAACACTTGTTTTAAACCCAGCTGGTGTGATAAGGGGGGAAAGGGAAATAAAAAGACCCGCTAGTCTGATAGGAAGAACCAGGATTATTTATACTTTCAGATGACGTAATTGTGTACACAAGAGACCCAAGGGGTCTGGAAAAGCCTAGAAACAAATGTGGCGATCTGGCAAGCTCGTGGCATTCAAGACAAACATGCTGTTTCTGTCCTAGCAATGGAGATGTGTGAGTGCTGAAATGGAAGCCCCAATGCCACTTACAAACACCCAGAGCTGAAACACTTAGGAATCAAGTAGCAGGCCACACAGAACCTCTGTGCTGGCCACCGCACAACGCTGATGAAGGAAATCAAAGCTCTATGGGCTGTGTTCATGGACTGGAAGACTAGACACCGTTTGTTCTTCCTAAAGTGATGCTTAGGTTTAAATGTTGTTTCTACAGAAAGAAAAAAGAACCTCTAGGCACAGCAGTAATAAAATGTGTGTGAAAAGACTGAGTGACTTGAGCAGCTAAAATGATCCTGGGGCAGAGAGATAAAGGCATCCTCTACTTCAGGACTCCGAAGGTGGCTTATTAGCCGTCACTTTGTGGGAGTGGCTGAGGACACATGCAGAGAACACATAACTCAGGAACACACATACACGGTGTGGCCACCTTTGTGACAAGGGAGGAAAGCAACCCAGGGCAGGAGACAGGGCTCCTTGAGCGGCACTGTAGAAGTTGGACCGGACATCCACATGCAAAGCCAAACCAAAGTCTTGACCCCAGTGTCAAGGCAGAACTTCTTCAAAATGGACCATTGACTCAAGGGTGCCGTTAAAACTAAGAAACCTTTTGAGGGGAACAGGATAAAACCTTTGGCCAAGGGATCCCTGCAAAGGATGGAGAAATTGGACTTCTTAGGAACATAGATTTGTGGAAAGGCCCTGGCATAAGATGAGAGGAAAACCAGAGTGGGAGAAAGCCTTCGGAACCACAAACCTTCAGCGGAACTAGTATCTAGAGTATACAAGGGGCTCCACTCTCTGCAAGTGCTTAGCCAAACAAGCAGTGGAGAGAAAAGTTCAGCCTTCCCTGCCCCCACACCAGGAAGGGGTTGACTTTAAGGATGAACAGTTGTGGGGTGTTTACCAGAACTAGCCATTAGGGAAATGCAAGTCCTTGACCTATCAGATGGCCCAGGTCAAGAAGTGTCTACACGCCATGCTGGAAAGATCCACCCATCTCCACCTCTTTGGAGGCCAGGGACTGGTCCAGCTTCACCCCAGCTGGGATGTATGGTGTCATGTGTAGATCTGAGTCCTAAACAACATTCACTAGGCACAGTGGACCACCCCGAGGAAGGCCTGATGGGGGATGAAGGGAACAGTGGAGCATCGAGGGTCCTGCTGCCACCTGCTAAGATCCCTGAGACCAGGAGACAGAGCCACACACAGGCCCAGGACTGTCTTCCTCCTCTGTGTCTGAACCCCTCTCCAGAGCACAAAAGGACAGGAAGGGATAAAAACCAACCATGGCATGGGTCTTCAGGGTGTGTGACCCTAGATCTGAACACTCATTTCTGGTTCCTATCCCATCTCCGGCATTTTAAAACCACGTATGTGGATGTGTATACCCAGGCCCTCATGCTCACAGAACAAACATTGGCCCAGACCCCTCATCTGTCATTTTACTGCCTCATAGCTAGAGCAGAGCGTGTGTGGGGTCACTCAAGCAAAGGGACCAAACGCATGGTCAGTGTGTTCGAGGTGCCATCTGGTTGTCCTGACTTGCTCAGATCTTATCTGCCCCAACTTGCCTGGTCACTGGGGTCTGCCTGCCCTACAATGTCTTGGTCATGCTAGAGTGCCCGCCTGAGGGTTTTAATTGGAATGCCCTATCAAGGGCTTAAATTAAAAATCAAATACTCAGAGCACCAGTGCTTTTTAGATGACTAAAATTAAAACCTAATTGAATTTTCCTAGGGAAAAATATCTTGTGGAATTTAATTACGGAAGCAAAAGACAAGGTTTTTAAAAATAGATATATATGGTTTTTAATTCATGGTTATTTGCAAAGCAAATTAAAAAAAATCACTCTGCCTCTGAGGAGGCTGACTACAGACAAAGGCGCTTAGGGAAGTCTCTGCGTGTGCACAGAGCTAGCAGGGAGCTGAGACAACTGGCCAGGCCATGTGGTCCCACTCCCCCTTGCATGGGCCTCCCACATGGGTGGAGTGACTGCCTCTGCCCTAGGACCTAATGCTGAGTCAGAGTTAGAAGTTCCATGTGGTGTGTGTGTGTGTGTGTGTGCGTGCACGTGCGCGCATGCATGTGTATGTGTGAGTGTGCATATGAACATGCACTGAAGTGGATCCCAGAGGTCCAGCTTACATTTTGAGACAAGGTTTCTCACTACACATGAAACTTGCTGATTCAGCTGGACTGTTTGGCCAGTAAGCCCCTGCAAGCCTCCTGCCTCCCTCCCTGGCACTGGGAGTGCAGATGTGTGCTGCTGTGCACTGCTGTGCGAAGGATTTTGTGTGGTCCTCATCCTCGAGCGGCAGGTGTTCTGCACATGGAGCCAACCCCCAGCTTCGTGCTTTCAGCTAGATGGAGGGTGGGGTCTCATCTCAGGGCCACAAACCTCTCCAGATGGGAATCTGAGATCGATCATGGTGCCTTACAGCACAGAACCTGTCCCCTGCCACAATCCTTGTCCACCTAGGGACAGGGCACACCTGCTGCCCTTTATTCTGTGTGGGGAGAGTGTTCTAGAAAGCTAAAACTCCACATCAAGTAGCAGTTTACAGTGCTTCTCTTTGGAGCATCTGGCCACGGGCAGAATGGACCAGGTCAGCCTTTGACCATAGTGTGGACACCTTGAAAATATGGGATGGCCTACTCACCCCTAATTTTTCTAGATGTTAAGATGACTGAGGCCCAGAAGGCAGAGATGGGGCCACAGGGAGCCTACTGGGAGTTCTGGGGAGGCCGGAATGGCTTTCCTGGGGAGTGGTGTTTGGAGCAGGACTGGGGGCACTAGCTCCCACACGGGTGAAGACTAGGATGTGTTCGAATTGCCCATGAGCCAAAGAAGGACCCCCAGCCTCTTCAAGGCAGCCTTGTCCACGTTTATATCCAATGTTTCCTCAAGAGTGAACCCATCTGCGGATGCCAGCCGGGGGCCTAGGTCTTGCCGGCACTGGCCATGTCTCAGGACGCCTGGTCACCTCCAGGCTTCCCTCCCTGCTCCAATCAGGCCTGCTCTTTGCTCTTCACGGAGCAGAAGGAAGAGAAAGAGAGAAGAGGGGAGAGGAGAGGCGGGGCTAGCTTTGCAAGCTGTTCTATTCCAGTGATGGCAGTGGGGCCTACCAAGTCTTGCCCTATCCTTGGGTATTTTCAAGGACAATCTGTCCTTCCTGGAGCCACATAGCTGATCTGCTCTCCTGACACCCCTTTCCTCCTGCCAAGTGGCAGGGAGGCTGATGCCACTACAGAATGGTAAAGAAGGCAGCGTGCATAGCTTCAAGGTCAGAGGAGTCAGGGAGGTGGGCGTCAAGGTCAGAGGAGGCACCGGGCCCAGCAGTAGAGATATCCATTAATGAGAGCTGACAGGTGTGGGGCAGGGAGCTATAGAGAGACGGTTCCCACAGCACAGTGGCCAGCAAGCCCCGCTCCCTGCCCGGTGTTCTCTTTAAGATGGAAATTCAGCTAACTTTAGCAGGCACAGGACCTTGAGACCATCTGGCAGGTCTGGGTCTCTTGTCTTCCTTCTGAGACAGGTGGATGGATCCAAAGGTCTCTCCCGGACGTTGTTATACCTGCTGCCATGGAGTCAGAGGTGTCCTACCCTGGGGTGGTTGAGGAAGGCCCCCGGCACAGGAAGCTGTCGGCTTCTGACTATTAAAAGGACTTCATGGTTTGTTCAGGGGACCCACCTGGCATGGTGGCAGAGGAATCCTGGCACTGTGATGTTTCTCTAAGGGGCAAGCTGTGACAACAGGACAAGCTAAAGCAGCTTGCTGTGTCCCATCAAGAACGAGTTTTAATTATCACGAAAAGTGAGGTGCTCCAGGACCTGTGGGGCTCTGGGGTCCACCAGTGTCCCCTATGCAGCTATGGGGTCATGTGGCCGATACAGGTGGGACATTGGAAATGGAGAGGCAGGGTCAGACTGGAGAGTACCCAGGCCTTGCTCTTGCATGCTGTGTGACCCTGGGCAAGTTACCAAGCTGTTCTGTGTACTCCAGATGCCTCACTTGTAAGGGGTTCATGAAGAGAAGGAAGCAGGGGCTATATAGACACCTGTGCCGGCACAAGTAAATACTAGCAAGGCACACTGTAGCTGAAAGTCCTCCAAAACTCACCACATTTAGCCGTCAGTGGGACAGAGACCTTTAAGAGGTAGCTAAGAGTGTCACCCCACAAATAGAGACATGCTGGTGTCTGGTTTTCTCCGCATGGGCTCCTGCTAGAATACAATAGGTCACCCCTGCCCCAGCTCCCCAGGGTCTGTGTCTGACTCACTGGATGAGGTCTGCTGGGGACTTACAGCTTCAGACTGTGACAGGACTTGCTTCTGTTTGTCATTTTGCCAGCCACAGGGCTCCATGGCAGTCACGGAAGACAGACTGAGTTAGGTGAAGATCATTTTATCTTCTGGAGTGGGGAAGACTTGATTTGGGAGGAAGGCCCTGGCTGCATGTGTCAGGGCTCTGGATGTGGAATCCATGTGTTCAGGCTCCAGAACCTACAGAGTCCTTTGCAGGCCCTGAGCCTTCCTCCTATACCTTTACTCTTGGGCTCTGCACACACACACAGACACACACACCACACACACAGACACACACACACACACACACACCTCCCCCGTGCCAGGGTTGTGGTGAGCACTCCTGGAGCACCTTCCTGACAGGAGCAGAGACACACACGGAAAGGCATTTGCAGCCGAGAACTCAGGGCATCCCCGACTTTTCCTCCTGGGCTCTGCTGCTGAGACACAGAGTCCCCTTTGGGTGCACGCAGATGGGACTGGGCTTACCTGGGTCCCTCTTAGGTCTGAAAAGTACAGCTATCAAACCAAGGTCAGACCAGAGATGCCTTGGTCCCACGTCAGCTCAGTTGCATCTCTCTCTGTCCCCATTCTCTTGCGGCTTAGGACGGTGGCTGTTGAACTCTCTGGCCATCTGTGGTGACCTGTGGAAGATTAGAAAGTGGTAGAAACGGGCTGAGCCATCACATACCGCATGAGTACTCTCTGGCCTGGTGCATTCTGTTTCTCTAGCTTGTATGGGCCCATTCTAGGCTGTAGGTCAGAAGCCCCGGGCAGCTGCAAGTGGCAGCCCATGCCCCTGAACTCCTTTAGAAGCATCGTGGCCTACACCTCTGTTGATCCTGAGAGGTGGCAAAACTGAGGCCCAGTGAAGTGAGCTGGGTGACTAATTGCCCAGCTTCTCTCCATTTTCCAGCATCCTTTGCCAAGGCCTGCCTGAACTTCTGGATCAACTGTCAAGTGGACCAGCTTGTGCTGCATGAGGGTAGGGGCTGCCAGGAATGGTACCTTCTCAGCTGGCCCACCACACCTCCTGAGCACTGAGCATGGGCACGCCTCCTCCACCCCATCTACTGCTCCAGGACCTGGAACTCCTCTGCTACTGTCATCCCTGCTGGCTGAGGTTGGTGTGAACATTCCTTGGCTGAATCAGTTTCCCAGGATGCCAAGCAAGTATGCATTCCAAGAGAAGCCAGCACAGTGCCAAGGCCTCTGGGTAAATGGGTATTCAGCTAAGAAGTGGGCCAAGATCTGGATGCTGCGTGGTATTTTCTTTCCCCAATGTACGAGACACTCTGTGAACATCTCACCAGTCTGGGTGACATCCTTGGCCTCCTGAGTGCCGTGTCCTTGGCCTCCGTGAGAGACTTGGGCTTTTGTCATGGTGGAACTTGGTGGACTTGTGAAGTTGCTGCTGCCTTAGAAAGACTCTGTTGTGGGTTCAGGCTTGGGGAAAGATCAGCTGGGGTGGACGCCCTTCCCAGGGGACTCCAGGAAGCTGATCCATTCCTGCTGTGTACACAAAGCACCACGTGCCTACAGCACCAAGCAGCAGAAGGGCCCAGCCCACTGTGGGTGGCACCATCCCTAGGCAGGTGGGCCTGGGCCATATACAAAAGGCAGTTGGCTGTGAGTCTGGAACGAGTCAGTAGCAGAATTTCTCCATTGGTTTCTGCTTCAGGCTCCTGCTCTGAGTTCCTCCTATGATGGAATATAACTTCTAAGCTTAAATAAACCATTTCTCCCACAAACTGGATCTGGGTATCATGTGGGATTCCCCTATGTATGCTGTGGATAGCACTGGTGAATAAAGAAATGCTTTGAGCCTATAGCAGAGCAGGGCAGAAGAGAGGTAGGCTGGAAAAACTAAACTGAATGCTGGGAGGAGGAAGGCAGAGTTTGAAGAGAAGCCATGTTGGACACACACGCCAGAACTTTACCCGGTAAGCCATAGCCTTATGGCGATACACAGATTACTAAAAATGGGTTAAATATAAGAGTTATCCAATAAGAAGCTAGAGCTAATGGGCCAAGCAGTGATTTAAATAATATAGTTTCTGTGTGATGATTTCGGGTCTGAGCTGCTGGATGGCCAGGAAACAAACAAGTAGTCTTCCTACAACATGGTTAATGTTTTATCACAGCAAAGGGAAACATACAAGGGCAAAATCCGGGGCCTGTGAGGAGAACCCAGGGCCTCTGTGTGGCACCCAGGGCCTGTGTGTAGAACCCAGGGCCTCTGTGTGGAATCCAGGGCCTGTGTGTAGAACCCAGGGCCTCTGTGTGGAATCCAGGGCCTATATGCAGAACCCAGGGCCTCTGTGTGGAATCCAGGGCCTATATGCAGAACCAAGGCTTGTGTGTGGAACCTGGATATTTTGTGTAGAACTCAGGGTCTTTGTGGACCCAGAGCCTGTAAGCAGAGCCCAGGGTGGGCTGTACATGAATCCAAGCTCCTTTGGCTATACTGGTAAGTAATACTCCAACCCTGGATGCTTCTGTCCTGTGGAGTGACCACCTCAGTTCGTGTGACGAGGTGCTGTTTATTCCCTGGGGCTGTGAGAACCAGAAGACAGCGACAATCTGACCCTTTCCCTCCTTCCTTGGTCTTGCTCCTCTCCCAGGGCAGAAATCAGAGCAGGACAAGCTCAGGATTTTCCTAAAACCCTGTCTGTGTCTTTGATGCCCCTGGAAAGTTCTGTCTTCCCCATACAGAGCTGACCACTCTGCTGCCAGCCTGTGGTCAGCTGTGGCATACCAGTTCTTCCAGTGGGTTGTCAGGTGAGGGAGGAGGCTCTCAGACCCTTCTCCAGAGATGGCCTGGGTGAGGGAAATGCGACAGTGGCCTCCTGGCAGAAGGGTTCTGGGCTGGAAGAGAGTTCCTGAGCTCAGCCCCTCTCCTACCTTTGGCCCCTCCCCTGGTGAGCAGCCAGTATCTTTCAGAATTCATCAGGCTCTCGAACTTTAAAGTTCAGGGAGGTGGAAAAAAAAGAATTTTAAATTAGTGCAAGCATTTTACAGGGGACACTTGTCAAGGATAATCTTTAATTGCAAATAAAAAGATATGAAAAAAAACCCATCTGAAGGCCAGTCCTATGGAGGTCAGCCTGCCTGCATCTGCTTTAACAGGAGAAGGGTAGAGAGATAGGCATCTTGCCTCCTCAGTTGTGGTTCCCAGCCCCCACCCCAACACTTTCTTCCTTTTGTATGTTCAGTCTCCCACAGTTCCCAGGCCATCACTGCCCAGTCCACAGCTATGTCCCACAGCAGAGGCCAGGAGCATGGGAGGCAGTCCTGTAGGCAGGAGGGTGTGTTCAAAGCAGAGCTCCCCAGGCTCAGCTGATGAAGAGCAGAGAGAAGATTCTGGTCTCTGAGATCATTTGACTGAGGCTGGGATGGAAGTGAGGAAGTGTGGGGGGCAAACTGCAGCCCCCATGATTCAGAGGGCTTCCCTGGTCAGAGGCGGGGTCACATTGAACCCTCCGTTGCCAGGAGCACACAGGCAGAAGTTTCTGGTAGGGAGGTGGCTGCCTTGCCTTACTCCTTCCTTGCAGAGTCAGAAAGGCCCCCAGCAGCCTGGGCAGGCAGGAGACCTGTTGATGCATGAGGTTTCTGGTCCCAGGGGTCCACACCATCAGGCCTGTCAATGGGCTTCAGTAGTTTTGCAGAGCTTGTGGTAGAGATAATGACACCTCTTAAAATGTGGTAATTAAAATCCTGTCTGCACACAGCGATAAATCCGCACGGCACCACGCTCCTGGAACAATGACCTTGTGCATAGTGCTTTCTCCTGCGTGTTCATCAATACCATGCCTCACGGCACCAGTCTCATGGATCACAGCTCCTTGCCTTCCCAGAGACTCTCAGCCAGTGTTCTGTCTGTGCGCCCCCATTGGGCACACTCCCCCTGCCCACACCGCCCTGGTCTGGGCTCTCACCTCCTCTGCTGACCTGCTGGTGGCAGGAGAGCTTGTCAGAGCAGTTGGGGGTCACTCCAGTGGTCTGAACTTAAGCTGGGCACAGATAAGGAGTAGTGCTATGTGGTCCTTGCCCTTGTGATGATGGCACACAAATGCCACCATGACACCATGGCACAGGAGGCTGGTGCCAAGCACTGAGTGCTCTGCAGAACCCTCATTCTGAATATCCAGCCTGCAGGACTGTGGGGGCCTCCATTTCTGGATGGGGAAACTGAGGCTTGGCAAGGAAGATCGGGAACCTGTGCGTGCTCTCTTCAGCTAGCTTGGGGATAAGGAGTGGGGGCAGGATGGGGAGACAGGCCACTGAGACAGGCTGCCTGGCAGGTGAAGGCTGGCTCTAGCGGGCCAGCAGGTGGCTCCCGGAAGGCCATATCCTCCAGCATTTTGTAGATGGCTTCATTCAGGCAAGATCTACATGGCACACACTGTCCAGGGAAGTTCAGGATCCCAGACATGGCAGCTATTGTCACAGAGCAGTTCTTATCTCTTCAGTCACCCAGAATAGCGGTCATTTCCAGCCCTGTCCTGCCTCTGGCAGTTCCCACCCACGCCTGGCCCCAAGGACTCCTCTGTTCACAACTACATTCGTGTGAGCCTCAGGGCACCTGTTTCTGAGTTCACCTCTTGACAGTGCAGTGTCCTTCTCAATCCGGTGCTTTTCACAGCAGAGCGGTTCATCTTGTTTTCTCACCAGACCCGTATTGACCCAGCCACTGACACTGTTTGGCTGCCATAGCTGGTGCTCCTGGGAACATTTGTGCAAGCGTGTGTGGGCGAGCTTGTGAGTTCCCAGTGACTGTACCTATGCTATGCCCCTAACTCTTGCCACTTCAAATTATGAAGGATTCTCTTGGGGGTAGCCCCAGACTCCTAGGAAGCCAACCCTCCTGCAGGTGAGACCTCCCACTGAGTCCCCAAACCAGTCTACGTCCTCCATGGTCTCTTGGCTAGAGAATGTGTCTGAGAGCCCCTGTGAAGCACCGCCCCCCTTGTGTGCCCATCTCGGCAATGAACACGAGGTCTTTTAAGCGGTTTAAGAAAGCACGGAGGCTTAATGTATTACAGGAGTATAATTGTATTTTTATTGCTCATTACATTGCGAGTTAATTACATAGCAACTGAGTCTGTGCTGTGCGACATCGCCCGAGCCAGCCTGCGCATCCCTGGTCTCAGGTGGGCTGTAGCCCACACACTTCAGACTCCAGTAGCATCAGAACCAGCACTCAGTCCTAGAGCTATCTGGTTTGAATCAAAGGGACCCCAGATCTGGAGGAGCAGACATACTGGGACTAGCTTTGACTTCCAGGCTCACCTTCCACACCACCTCTCCGTGAGGACTCTGACTCAATGTGGCCCTGCCTCACCCTCGCTGGCTTACCAGCTCTCATGCCTCAGTTTCCCTTCTGGGACTTAACTCAGGGTATTTTCAGTAGAGGGGCAGAGTGCCTACATTTTGACTGAGGAAATCAGGTGTGACGTGGATTCTAAGACTGAGGACAGAGACATGGAAGCTTCGTGTTAGGATACACCCCTGAATGAGGGTAGTTGCATCATCCCGGGTCTTAGATGCCGGCCATCTGTGGAGGCATCCAGTAGAGATCACCCAAGGCCACAGCCCTCTAACGGCTGTGCCACCTGCCTCGTACCGTGAGGGCAGCTGTGCAGCTTGTGTTCCTCACTGGAACCCACCCTTCCTGAAGCCCCTTGTTCTGAGTGTGGCAGAGAAAGCGGTTGGCACGCATACCCAAGTACAAATCAGAAAATAGCCGTAATCTTCTTCATAGGTTGCAGCCACCATTTGTCCTGACAGTGGGTGGAGGGATCTGAAATCTTTATCCAAAGGGAACTAGCTAGGTAGACTATGTGCCCCTGGCAGCTGTGAAAGACCAGAGATCAGGGAAGCAGTAAATCGCAGAAATTCTGCCTGGACTGTGCTCTGATTGTGATGTTATACTAGTGTGCTCCCCAGAAGACCCTCTCTCCACCCCTTCTCCTCTACACAGCCCAGTGGGGCTTCAGCCCCTTCTCACCTGTAAATGCTCCTTCTAACTAGCTCCTCTTGGTGTCCAAGAGAGGACAGCTCTCCCTGCTGGGGCCCTGACTGATAGACAGAGCCATGTGTGTGTGTGTGTGTGTGTGTGTGTGTGTGTGTGTTTTCACAAGAGTGAGAATATGTTTATAGCACACAAGTGTACAAGATTACACAAGCCTATCCATATGCATGCACACCCTCAAGGGATTGTATCTAGAGGGAAATCCGTCAATGGTCCAGCTGCTCCTGTTGTCTAGAATACATGGAGGGACCCTTCCTGAGCGTCCAAGTTGCTCACAGTGGAGACATTTTCTTCTAGACCAGACGGAGTTCATCAGCACCCTGATCCCCCAGAGCCTGAGGATGAAGGCCCAGAACAGCTTCTCAAGCTCAGCCACGGGCATGCACCCAGGGCTACTGAGCCTCCTGCAGTCAGCTGCCTGCCTATGCACGTGATCTACAAGGCCTCAGGACTGACCCTGGCTTTGCTCTACAGAGAGGATTTCTGGGATTCCAGTTTTGGTGGCCTGCTGTCTAGTGAGATTCTGTTCCCTGTGCTGTCACCCACAGGCCCTGTACGCATTCTAGATGTGCCAGTCTTGCAAGTCCGTCCTGTGGCCCCGGCTTTGCCTTACATGGTGTTGGACTGGACAGTGCTCTCAGGGCGTCAGGCTGGTTCCTCTTTATGAAGTTTCCCACAGGCTTCTCACTTGTTGAGGGCGGCCCTCCCCACCTTCTAACACACTGACGTCATTCCGTGTCATTGTCATGGATGCCAGCTTTACTAGCTTCCTGGCATGTATCACTTAAGCCTGGGGACATATGAGAAATACATCCACAGACAACGGTGTTGCTGGGGTGTGCTGGCACAAGCCATGGCGGACATGCCATTACCAGATGATGTAATGTTATGACCAGAGGTGTTGAGGACCGTGGCTGACTAAAACACGATTCTGCAGTGTGTGACTATGTCTGGATACCTGAAACTAGTTGACCCCGAGGTAAGGCCATGTTCCTTCTAGCACTGTGCACAGGGATGTCCGGTCTAGAGTGCTTCCAGAAGGGTCTTTGGGAGGCAGAGACTGGGAAGGAGGTGAAGAAACTTTGGAGGTAGAGAAAGATCGACTTTGGTAAGGAACCAAAATAGCAAACCTATCATCCATGTAGCTTGAAAACATATGTGTATGTACATATATGTACACACACACACACACACACACACACACACACCCCGACGGTATAAGGACTTGGTAAAAGACCTTATAAAAGACGACAGGAGAGCAGAGGTACCAGTCAGTTGCCCTGCTGCTGACGGCTCCGGAGAGAGGGCCTGGGAAAGGAATTGTGGTTTACATGCAGAACTTCACGGGGAGTCCAGGACTGGCTCAGCTGGAAAGTGAAACTGTCACAGACCCAGTCCTCCAACTAGGGGAGTCCAGGATCCAGAGGCCAAATTACACATGTGACCGTAAGACCCTTAGGACTTTCAAAATATTTTAGCTGTGCCTGATGGGTCCAGCCAAAGGGATTTTTGAGACTTCTGAAGAAGAGTGTTGTCCCAAAGTGGCTTCACCCAGGGACCAAGATGGAGAAAGAAAAACCTCAAGGGGCTGAGAGATGGCTCAGTGTGTTAGAGCTTGTTCTGTTCTTCCAGAGGACCCAAGTTCACTTCCCAGTATCCACACTGGGCAGCTCACAGTAAATGTCACTCCAGCTCCAAGGCATCAGATGCTCTCTTCTGACTTCTCAGGGCACCTGCATGCTCTGTCTGACTGCCTCTCTCTGTCTCTGTGTCTGTCTCTCTCTGTCTCTGCCTCTTTCTGTCTCTATCTCTGCCTCTCTCTGTCTCTATCTCTGCCTCTCTCTGTCTCTGTCTGACTGCCTGTCTCTGTCTCTCTCTTTCTCTCTCTCTCTCTCACACACACACACACTTTTTTTAAGTGGCTCAAACAGAATTACAGACACAGGTTTTGGAGTTTAGAACAGGCTTTAATTGAGTGAATGAGAAATTCTCCAAGCTTTAGAGAGAGTTGGATTAGTGAAAACACTTCCAGTTTGAAGGAAAGGAGATGGAGGGCCCGAAGTGAGAGGGAAGGAAGGAAAGAAAACTACACAGCTGAAGACACAGGACACTTGGCCTGAAAGAAGAAAACCACCTTAGAGAACATAGGCAGAGTGCAAGGCAATATGGGGCCATCACCCCATGGAGGAGAGTCAGTCTTCGTGGAGACATATTCTTTCCTCTGCAGTGGGAGAACATGATTGAGCTTCAATGTCACCATAGCTGGTGACCATGCATCCCTCTTTCCACACTGAAGGGTGCGCTGAGGGGTTCTCTGTTCCCCCTCCCCATTATGTAGTGTGTGTGGGAGGCAACTCTGTCTCCCCACTCATGTCTATCTCATGAGCTTTTAATGGGCTCCACTTTTGCATTTTTCTTATCACCATGGTGATTATACAATGACATCGCCTGAGTTCCCACCATGACCTTCTGTGATTGTGTGTATTTCCTATCACTGAATAGTATCCCATTGTCTGGATGCGCCAAGGTGTAATTATCCATCCACGGGCACTTGAAGGACTTCTCACTTGTTCTAAGCTCTGTCCCTTTTGAATTAAGTATTTGTGATTAGCTATGCACACTGCTAAGCTATGGTGCATGGCTAAGTTTTCTGGTCATTTGGAACATGGCTGCTATGGGAGGAATGTGCTTGGCTTTGTATGCGACCGGCAGAATCCTTGATACACTATCCATTCCCACCAGAATGAGGGAATTTCCTACCATCTGAGCCCTCACTTGTTTTGCTCTGGACTTGGGCCGTCCTTGTGGTGACATAAAGGTACCTCATTGTTGCTTTTTAGCAGTTCCCTGGTGATACCCAGCCGAGCTCCTTTCCATAAAATCTGTGATAGTTACTCTTGTCTGCTTGACAGGAACTAATCCCCTTGGAGACAGCTTTAGGCAAGCCTGTGATTGTCTAGATGGGGTTAAAAGAGCCACCCTGTGGCCGGCGTCATCACCCAGGCCCTGAGTACTGGACAGAGAGAGAGAAAGCAAGCAGCAGCAGCGTTCATCTCTCTCTGCTTCCTGGCTTCAGACCATGAGCCCTTTCTTTCCATGCTGGCTCTACGTTCAGACATGTGCCCTTCCTTTCTTACTTGAGTCGCTTTATCAGCTGTTTTGGTCACAGCAATGAGAACCGTTCTAGCAGGCGATACATTTGCCGTCATCCTGAGATGTCTGTTCAGACCGTAGGCTGAGCTCCCGTATTGTTCAGTCTGACACGTGTTTGTGTATTCCGGATGCCAGTCTTTTGTCGGTGCTGTGCTTTGCAAAGATTTGCTCCCCATCTGTGACTTTCCATTCTCTTCACAGTGTCTGTAACAGAGCAGAAGTTTAATGATTTAGTTTTGTTCATAATTACTTGAAATATTTACAAGATTCTGAACTCAAACCACAAAGAAGGCCACATCCAGACACATGCAAAGAAGCCAGGCTTCTCCCTCAACACCTCCCTCCTCTTCTACTCCACACGGGTTGGTTTTCTCCTTTCCTGAACAAAATGCTGGGCTCTACCATGGCTCTGCAACTGGCTTTCTGGCTTTGGGTTCAGCTCCAAAGAGCAGACAGGACCTGGGGGAACTTTGCCTGCACACCTGGCCTGTGTGAGCCGCCCGCAGCAAAATGCCCAGGTGCGGCATGGCCCTGGACAGACTCCTCGTAGTGGGCAGCAGTTGCAGAGGGCACATGCATTTCAATTTTTGTCCCCTCCTTCTGGGCTCACTGATGGCATTGTCCCAGTGCCCGTGTCTAAGTACACCAGCTTAGACACAGTGCGGCTTCCATTGGCATTCCTTTCACGGCCAGGAAGTCGGGTTCTTTGCCTGTGTCTTGGGGCCATTTGCATTTTGGTTTCATGAAGTCTGTTCATGCCAGTGCCACAGCAGATGTTCAGCCCCCACAGCGGTGTGAAGACTGGGCGGTGGGGGGGGGGGGGGGTGGTTGCAGGCCAGCTGCTCTCTGCCCACCTCTGGCAGAGAAAAGTCAGGAAGAATCCCAAAGATGGGCCTGTGTTACTGACTGTTCTAGGACCTGGCCGGCGGGGGGCTGGGAGGGTCGGGAAGAGTGACTGGGGACGAGGCTGGCTCTGGCCCACTGCTAATCTCAAAGACCTGAGTCAGCAGTCTAGCTCACAGTACGAGCTGGGTGGTCCAGCCTTTTTGGGCCCTGGGCATCTCAGAGCTCAGGTACCAACCCATGTCTGTATTCTCAGAGCATCCGGGTGTCCAGCTCAGGGTGTCCAGGAGCTGAAGGCTCTGTGCCAGTAGGGGTACAGGAATGGTGGCTCCTCGTGGCTGGTGCCTTCATTGGCAGAGCCCACATTGGCTGCTCCCAGCCTTGGCAGAGCCTCGTGGTAGTCGAGCCTCAGGGCAGCACTTTTTGTTGTCTGATGAGCATGTCACACCCTCCTCCACCTGCTGCACATGTGTGGTTTAGGACACTGGCAACCCTGGCACTCATGCCTCAGTTGCCAATACCTCACCATGGCTGGATCCGAGTCCCCGGAAACCCCTTCCCACGTAGGAACACGGGCTCTGCTGGCATCCAGGGAGCTCCTGGCTTTGTTGCTCACTGCATGTGAGTGGCTGAGTGCCCACACCTGCCCTGTGTGACCTGGATGAGTGGGCACAGAGCTGACGGGCTGTGGAAGGGAAGTGGTGCTCTTCTTGAAGAGTCCATGTCCTGGAAGGAAGGAGCCTTCTTTCCCTTCCTGCGCTGTGAGGACCCTGGGCTTGAGCAGGTGGACGGTACACAGGAGACAGAGGCTGTCTGGCCAGGACCTTCCCAACCAGAGTTCTGAGCAAACAAATCCAAAGGAGCAGGTAGCAGCCGTGGCCCAGCCTGGAGGAGGATGTGGGCCTTGCCAATTTATTCCTGACTCTGTGACCACTTAAACTGGTACCCAGCCTAGGCAGCCCTCCAGCTGAAGCAGAGATCCACCACCGAGCGTGCTGGGGAAGCTCACCCCTAAAGGAAGAGGGGAGAAGACCACATGTCTGACTCAGCTGCCCTCAGGCCTGCGAGCTTGACTGAGCCATCCATCTGTCCTTGTCCCCATTTCAGCCCCCATGGCGTGGCTCTGAAATGTAGACTGTCTGTCCTCCCACCACTGGATTCTCACAACAGGGAGAGAGCGAGTCGTCGTCAAGCCACAACTCCTGTGCTTTTCTGAGGAGAGCGTGGTCGCCTTCTACACAGGTGCCTCAGGTTGGATGGTGTGGAGAGCTGGGGCCATGCAGGTGGCATGTCCCTGGGTGCCCATCCTGGCCCTTGATTCTCTCCACCTGATTCCTCTCTCTGAAGACCCTTTCCATGGCCTTGTGGTCGTCCCTGTGGCCTCCCCCTGGGGTTTCTTCCCACAGCCTCCATGAACTTTCTCAAGGCTTCTGCCATGGCTGTACTCCCCCCCCCCCCCCCCCCAGATTCCCTTGTAGCCTCCTCCACCCCCGACTCCCGCTGTGGTCTCTCCAGCACTCAGAAATGCTTCTTCCAAGGTAAGGAAATGTTTGTTTCCTTAAAGTCCTGGCCTGAGACTGGTCCGTTGTTGTTCCTGCTGGGTCTGTATCCTCTTTATCAAAACCTGTGATAGGGCCAGCTCTGTCAGGGGGAGAGAACGAGCTCCGTCTCCCCAGGGGGTAGGTAGGGTATTTTCAGCACCCTTGGAAGGCCACAGGTCTCCACTAATCTCAGATGTATGCACAGCACCTGTGTGTGGCTCCAGCCACAGCTCACTGAACTGAGCCAGGGAGGCAGGGCTTCACCTTTTGATGGCAGCTGGCTTGGATACCAGAGCTGGATAGTGGGGTGTCTTCACTCTTTTGAAGAAAGGCCCTTGCAGCCGAGGGAGCAATTTAGTGGCTGGAGGGGTACTTAGGAGGAAGGAGTGAGATGGGAGTGGGGGTGCTTGTTAGTCTCACTTCAGGACTAGACCCCTCCCTACTCTCGGTCCTGTCCACATAGGGAGGTGCAAGCCCCTGGAAGAGCCTGCTGTGGGGGCTATGCTGCTACTGTTTGTGTCTGGCCGTATGGAGCTAGCTGTAGAGAAAGGGTGTGGGGGTGGTGTAAATTTAAAAAAGTATGTGTGTGCATGGCAAGCATGCGTGCCTGTGTGCATGTGTATGTGTGTATGCATGTGTGTGTGCCTGCGCCACATGTGTGTGTGTGTATGCTCACACATGCATTTGCATGCACAGGGGCCAGAGACTGAAGCTGGATGTCCTGTCCCTCTCAGCTTTGGTCCTCTCAGTCAGTGTCTCTCACTGGCCCTGCAAAACGAAGCTGGTGACCAGGAAATCGCAGCAATCACACTGTTCCCACCTCCTGCAACACCGAGGTTACAGGTGTATGGCCACGCTTTGCTGTTTACATCCATCCTGAGATTCAGACTCAGGTCCTCATGCTTATGCAGCAACTGTCAACCTACAGCCATGCCTCCAGCCCCACATGTTCTTTTGAAAGTGGTCACTTGGATTTATCTGGGAGACACATCCAAGGGAAGGATCGTTGGGTAGTGTGTGGTTCCCACACATGTCTAGCAAAAGCTGTGCGCTCACACCGAAAAGAGCACGGCTGAGCACTGCTGACTCCTGCAGGAACGGTGATGAGGTTTGGGGGCCTTAAGGGACCCACGTAGCTTTCTACATCCTCAATACATGTTAGAGGGAAGAACTGTGAGAGGAGCTTGCTCCTTGAGCTTACTTGTTTCATTTCGCCATGAAGGTGCAGGTAGCTTACACCAACCATTCAGGATTTAAGTCACCATGGAGATCATGGGGCTGAGCTTAACTGGGGCTGCTGATTGGTCAGATTTTACCTTTCTTTCAAAGCTGGAACATTTTTGTGCCGTGTTTTAAGCCTCCTTTACATTCCTAGGTGTGGCTGGATTTGAACCTAGGGCAGGAAGCCATCATTGTACTGCCAAGATTGTTGGCTGTCGTTGGCAGGCAGAAGCCAGCCACCATGCAGGGACTCCCTGAGGGATCAAGGGGATGATCCTGCCAACAGAGAGGCCTCCAGGAATCCTCACGGGTGGCCCAGCCTGTCAGCCCTCCTTAGTGCCTCTGCCCACCAGCACCAGTGCAGGGGACGGGCCAGGTCAGTCAACAGATATGTTGCATTCGGCACTATTATCTCCGGGGCCAGCGACGCCGTCTCTGCGAAGCCCAGCAGAGCCCTGGCTGCCGTGTAATTGGACCATTCAGAAGTAAATTATCTGCAGCTGGAAACAAGACACTGCCTTTTAACTCGGGCATTATAAGGTCAGGACTCGAGACATCTCGGGGAAAAGCATTTATTGAAAAGTGATGGGAAAATGAAATTTAAAATTCAAAGTCGCCGTGGGCAGGGGCTGGTGAGGGACGTGGAGGCAGTGGGTTGTTTGGGGCCCTGGAGCCTGGTCAGGGGATTGATTTGCATCTTTATTTTGCGGACGCTGGAGCTCACTGTGTGAAGTGACTGCAGCTGGCTCTGATAGGAACCGATATTGGAACCAGAACTGAGGGGGTTCATCTGGAGCCGCAGAGGAGAGCAAGATTCGGAGCAGATGGCTACCCAAGGCTCTCCCGGGCTCCTGCTCTGACTCCTTGGCATGGGAAAAGCCCATCCTGGCAGGGGGGTTCAGTTCCTCATCCCCATCCTCTTCTGTATGAACGGTAACTGATATCCCCGTGGCACACACTTCACGGACCTGTCTCTTTGGACCACCTGCTTCTTGCCTCACAGGTCTGTCCGTACCATCGCCTCACTTACATACAGGGTCACCCCGGTTTGGTGCTCCTTGCTGTCCTTGTCTTAAATAGGCCCTCTCTGACCTTCTTGCCTTGTATGCAGTGTGAAACACTGTGGGACATACACATACGTATGACTGGGTTGGGGCTTTCCCAGGCCTTTCCAGCCACACTTGGGGACTGCTCCAAGGGCTCTCTAGCTGTGTTCCCATCACAGGAAACATTCAGACTTCTCAGGGAACACTGATGACAATGCTCTGCCAGCCAGGTAGCATGTGCAGATAGGGAGAGGCTCAGGCCTTCCTGGCTGTGCCCCTGAACTCCCAGACCGCCACCCCCCTCCCCCCAGGCCATGGCACCCAGCCCCAGCGATCTCCCCCTCCTCCCTGTCTGGCACAGAGTCACAATTAGTGCTCAAGGGGAAGGAAAGTCTTAGAGATAGAACAATTAGCACACATTGCGGCAGCCAGCAGAGAGCCATGGGTGTGACAAATGGGACAGGCGAGGCACATAGCAAGATGGGAACAGTTCCCAAGGTGGTTGCCAGCTCCTCTTTAACCGCATGCTCTCGGGGGGTCTCCTCTGCTGCCTACAGGAGGGAAGTAGCTGCCTGTCACCTGTCTAGGCCTCAGGCAGAGCTCAAGAACAGCTGACCGAGGAGATGAAGGGACAGAGCGTGGTGGATAGAGGCATGGGGACACAAGGATATTGGCCTGAGGTGATGGCCCCCAAGCCTGGGAACCAGAGGCCAGAACCAGCTGTGTTCTATGCTTTGGTGGCCTTCTGCTTCCTGATGCTGGGGCCACAGAGAGGGACCAACACTCTTTTGCCAGGCGGCATCCTGTCCACGTCTCATGCTGTCTGTGACCTTCTAGAACATGGAAGGGAAGGTCCCTTTGGGAAGGAGTGGAGACAGCCATTCCTGTTCCCAACAGCACGCTATGATGCCGAGTGAGCCAAGTGAGCATTCTCAGGACTTGGTTTCTCCTTCTGATAGATGAGGCCATGTGCTTCCCTGAAGATCAAAGGCCCAGTCCACCTGCTATTTATTTTCAGAGGATTTCCTTTGCTGTCTCGTTCCTATACGGAATTAGAATCAGGCTGTGCTACAGCAGAAGATTCCAAGTAATCATGGCTTCAGGGAGTGTCTCTGCATATGTCAGAGTCAGAAGAGGGTCTGCCAGGGCACTGTGGGGCGTTCAGCGTCAGAAGAGGGTCAGCCAGGGCACTGTGGGGCGTTCAGTGTCAGAAGCCTTGGGCCCCTCACTTTTCTTGATCCTGTGCGTGGTTTTCTTTCCTGTGGCAACAGTGTGGTCCAAGATGGTTGCCGCTACACGGTTCTATGTCTTAAAAATTAAGAATAGAAAAAGAGCAGGAAGGAAACATACCCCACCCCCAAAAGGACACTTCCTAGACACACACACACCCCTCTTACATTCTACTGCCCCAGGATAGCCTCAGAAGCCACATTACAAACAGGGCTGGGAGATTCAGTGTTGAAGCAGGTTGGAGGCTGGGCAGCCTGGGCTAGGGCTCCTGGATGGCCCCATAGTCCGCAGGTGGAGGTGGGAAACAATGTTCCTGGAAAGGAACTGTTGACTCCATGGCTGTGTGTGTGTCAGCTTTACTAACCCTGATCTCCAGTTTTCAAAAAAAGCTGTAACTTTAACTGCTGTGGTTGAGAATTCCTGTGGCTGCCCCAACTCACCCTTTCCTGGGATTGTCCTGAGTGTGTACACGTGTGTGTGTGTGTATGTGTGTGTGTGTGTGTGTCCATCCATGCACATTTGGATGTGGAAGCAGAGGTTGACACTGGGTGTTTTCCTCTCCATCTTACTTTTGAGACAGCCCACATGTCCTCCTCTCTCCAACGCTGTTGTGTTAGGATTACAGACGTGCCCCCCCCCACCTGACTGTTTCCATGGGGACTATGGATCAAACTCAAGTCCTGACATAACAAGCACTTCACAGCCAAGTCACCAATTCAGTCACCCCACTTTAATTCATGCAAATTTGATTGTAGTAAAAAGGATAGTTTCACTTTTATTTTACTAATCTACTATTAGTAAAATATTGTTACTGTTATTACATTATTATTGGGGGATGCCCATACAATATGTATGTGTGGAGACCGGAGGACAACTCTGTAGAGTTGTTCCTTTCTTTCCACCTTTATGTGGGTTCTGGGAGTAGAACTCACGTCACCAGGCTTGCATGGCAACCATCTTTATCTGCTGAACTCTGTTGAAGGTCTTTCTTGTTTTAGTTTTGAGTTAACAAGTAAATACAAGTTAAAATAGTCCTATCTAGTAAATTATATATGACTGAAAACAAATATATTTTAAAAATCAAAATTCCTAAGTACTGACAATATTGTAACGAGATATAATCATCCGCTGGTCTGTCCCAGCTGCCTCTATTCTCCTTTCTAGAATAAGCCATTTGAGGTTTTTATGATATTTTCTTTGTGGCATTCGCATCCACACAGTTAAAATAGTGCTGTCTATGTGGATACCTTCTGACTAAGTTAAGACATAATTTCAAAATTCCCCATTATAGTAGAACGAAAATTTAGTGTTCATATTCCGCTAGCCCCTTTGTTTCCTCTCTGTTGTCTCCAGATGATCATATTACATTTATTGCCTTAATAGTTTTCCCATGTTTACTTCTCGTTTACACAGAATTCCCACCAAACAGGGTCGTTCAGTTGCGCTTCCTTTTCGGCCTCTGTGTTTCCTGAAGTTAACAATTGCCTTGCTTTTCGACTTTTCCTCCTAACTCATTATTCCAGTGTCCTTTTAAGACGCCTTTCTTCCTCATTCCCTGGAGACTTCCTTCCCTTCTGGCCTGAGCTGGCAATTAACTTCACCCTGGGCCCCCCTGCTCATTTTCTTCCCAGCCACAGAGCAGGATCCCTGTTTCTGTGCCTCATTCAGTCTACTGCTTTCTTGGTTTGCTCCCTGGCTTGGCAGGAGCTGTCCTATGGTTTTTTGAAAATAGAAGACGGTCACCAACAGGAGACTGGTGACAGCAGGACTCAGTTCTGGTTCCTGGGAAGGCTGCTGCAGTCTGAGCTGCTGCCCCAGGATCTGTCTCCACTATCCAGGTGGAGGTATTACTTCCCCTGCAGGATCGCATGCCTTCCTCATTTACTTCCTCGTTTTAAAGAAACATTTCCAAAGCTGACTAATCAGGAAGGGGCACACAGGAGGCAATTATCTTCGAGTAATGCACGTCTGAAAACCAGCTTGTTCCACCCTCACGTTGCCGAGTAACCCTTATCAAAGTGGTTGGGACCAGGAGTACTGGGTCAGTTTCTCAGATTTGCATACTATTTGCATAGTCGATACAGGGTAAGCATCTGCATCATAAAACTTTTTACATGTCATGTTAGTGTAAAAGGGTTCATATTTTAGAACCTTTGGAATTTCATCTTTTCAGAGGAGGGATGTTCAGGTACAATTTAATTTAACATAGTCCTATCTAGTAAAGTACATATTACTGAACATGAGTGTATTTTAAAAATCAAAATTCATAAGTACTAAAAGTGCTGAAATGAAATATAATCACCTACTGGTCTTTCCCAGGTTTGTTCAGGCTTGGATGTGCTAATGAGGTAGGAAATCAATTTACTTCAGAGTCGTGAAGGCTTCTCTCCGGTGTTTTCCTGTCTCTGTCACCTTGGCAAGGCGGGGCTGTTCTGTGGGTGAGAGAGCTGCCCCATCACCACATGACCCCAACCTACTGAATATACCCACAGCCTTTCCCTTCCGTTGCTGGCGTTTTCCACGGTGTGACCGGACTGGAGTATATTTGGCCATTAGCCCATGATAAGACATTTTATTAGCTTCCAGAAGGTCTAGGGCTGCTAGATAAAACTGTATTCGGAAAATTGGGATATGCATTTCTAATTTTGGGTGGGGAGTGTGTGACTGGCCAAGAATGAAATTGCTGGGTCATGTGGAACATAAATCTTTCACCCCGGGAAGCCATCAGATGGTTCCAGAGTGATCGCATCATTGTCTCTTTCTCCCAGCCCCCAGCCCAGGGCGCCTGAGTGGAACTTAGATTTCTGGGTCAGCTGGCGACACTGCCTCACTAAGGGCTGCACTGTCCTGTGCCATATGCTAATCCACACTCCGGGATCTGCCACCACCCCTCCTCCCTAGTCCTAGAGACACCTGGGGCTGCCAGCTTCTCCCTGTTGAATATTCTTGGGAACAAATCAGCCATATTCACAGTTTTTCCTTCCTGGCTCAGTATTTGTCTTTCTCAAGTCTGCGAAAGCAGATCCCAAGATCTGTTTTTCAGCTTCCAGAATCTTGTTGAGTTTGTTTTCTCTGCTTCCTGTTTGTTGTTTATGGCTTGGTCTGTTGTAGGGAATGTGTCTCCCTTCCTGTCCTGTTCTGCTCTTGCAAGGCTTTATCTCTTTTCGAAACTCTTGTCATTAGGGTGGGAGTTTGGAGGGAAGTGGGATACATTCTCTCAGGCTGCGACCTCCTCAGAACTCCCTGGAAGGCTTTCAGAGGCTTTTTCCTGAGTACCAGGAAGCTGGACTTCCTCCCAGTGGGTGTTTAGGAGCCCAGCCTCTCTCATCTGTGAAACACACCTTCAGGTTTCTGCCCCCTTCCTTCCCCAGCAGACACCTTTGGCTCCTCCCACCAAGTGTGTGTGTTTCTGTGTATTGTGTGCTGTCTCTGTCGGTTAGACATGTTTTTTCAGCCTGTCACTTCTCTTTCACAGTTTAAATGGTTTCTTTTCCTGAACCGAACGCCTTAGTTTTGATGAAATTGTCTTTGTTAAAACCCTTCCTTTATGGTTAGCTCTTTTTGGCTCTTTCTTGAGTTTGTTGGTTCTTTGTTTTTTGAGACATAGTCTCGCTATGTATCACTGGCTGTCTCTATGTGGACCAGGCTGGCCTCAAACTCACAGAGATCGCCTGCCTCTGCCTTCCGAGTGCTGAGATGAAAGGTGTGCGCCACCATCAGGCTACCTCCTTGGCTTCAGGTTAGGCTTTGAATGCTCGGTCCCTGGGTACTGACTACTAAGCATGGTGTGAGGCTGGGATTCATTTTTGCTATTTCTTACAAAAGCCATCTTACTACACAATCCTATCTGTACTGTGCACTTTGTCATAAATCACACCTTAAGTTTCTGCAGACAGACTCTTTCTGTGTCACGTGTCCTCGTTTTCTAACCTGACTGTGGTGGCACAGGTCCCAGCTCATGCTTCTCCAAGACTTCTTTGGCTACTCTCAAGCCTTTGACCTTATAAACGAAAATCCATTTCATAGGTTTCATGGAATGAATTTTTGATATTTTTAAATCTCTTTAAGCGTTGAGATCAATTTAGCAAAACAGGCACACTATGAAATTTATGCTACATTTCTTTCAGAAGGATTTACTTTATCTCTAATGTATGTGTTGTGTCTGTGGCTATGTGGAAGGAAGTGGAGGTGCTTGTGACTGCCAGAGAGGGCGTCAGATCACCTGGAGCTGGAGTACATGCGGTTGTGGCCGCCTGAAGCTGTCTCTCCAGCCCAACCCAGTTTTCCTTATGAAACATGGCAAGGCTCTCCTTTCACTTGGATTTTCTTTAATGCCTTTAAATAAAGGCTTTTAAAAACTATCCTTCCCATAAAATATTTTCACAATTCCTGCCGGTTTTAGTCCTAAATGTTTAGTCCTTTTGGTTGTTGCTATAAACAGCGTCTTAAAAGATAATTTCCATCGGCGGTTGGTGTGAAGAAACGCAATTGGATTGGAGATATTGATTTTGTGTGTTGCAAGCTGGTTAAACTCTTGTATAGGTTTGAATGATGTGTCGTTTCCTTCTTCCACTTAAATGGCTCTGTTAGGACCGGACACTGACAGTGTCCCACGCCCTCCCCCAAACATTTATTTATTTGATTGCTTTGCTGAAACAGTTGGGGATTTTGCTTATTTTTTTCTTTGAAAACAAACACATTAAACTGCATCAATGGGGGCTGGAGAGATGGCTCAGCGGTTAAGAGCATTGCCTGCTCTTCCAAAGGTCCTGAGTTCAATTCCCAGCAACCACGTGGTGGCTCACAACCATCTGTAATGAGATCTGGTGCCCTCTTCTGGCCTGCAGGCATGCATGCAGACAGAATATTGTATAATAAATAAATAAACATTAAAAAAAAATAAACTGCATCAATGAAGACCACCTCAGTACATTTGGCTGCTGTAACTAGGTGCTGCAGACTAGGTCTTCGTAAATAATGGAAATTTATTGTTCACTGTGCCAGAAGTTGGAAGGTGCTGGAGGATTTCGAGCGTGGTCAAGCCAGTTCTTCATCAATGGCACTGTGTGTCCTCACATAGCCGAAGGCAGGGGTAAGTCCCTCTGGCCTTTGAAAAGGCAACTAATCACCTCCCTAAGACCCCACCCTTTGAGACCATTGGACTGGGGATGAGATTGGAACCAGTGAGCTTTGGTGGCATGGACATTAGGACCAAGGCAACCATAAAAAGAATATAAATTCCTGGTGAACCATCCAGACAAGTGGAGAAGGAAACACATGGGATAGACGAAAAGAACACAAATGAACAGGGAAAGATGCAAATTCTGAAGCGGGGTCATTCACCTTCTGCAAGTTCCGGGAAGCTGTCTGCAGCACCACCTCTGGGCTGGAGGAGTATATGGCAGCCTAGGGCCGTGGACGCAGCTGCTTGGGGCGGGTGATTTCCAAGGACACCCAGCACCAGTCTCACCACCTGGGGCTCAGGCCCAGGAGGTCTGCCTAGCTCCGAGGACTCTGCCAACAATTCTGAGAGGTGCAGGCCGCCCATCATAAAGCGACGGGATCTATAAAAAGCGTTTAATTGTGCACGCGAGGCCAACGTTGCCGTTAATTTATTGCACTGCAAAATTAAAGCTGTTCTGGGGTTTGCTATCACTCATGAAGCATGGAGTTATTTATTGGACACTGTCAGAGTTGAGGAGATCCGGAATTCAGGTCAGGGAAAGTCAAGTTTTACAAAGGCCTCCCTGAGTTCCCAGGGGCCAGATGGCTCAAAATGACATTCCTGTCTTTCATTGCTGAAGCTTGGCAGGATGGGGGACAATGACTGTGCTTGCCTCCCTGATGAGAAAGCCCAGGCTCTGGGGACTTTGGGAGATGTGGAAAGCTGCGATGTAGAGAAATCCACTGAGGAGACTTCGTGCTGTTTACTCTGTAGGTGCTGAGTGGGTGAGAAGAAACCTGCCATGGTGGGTTGGTCCTGAAAGACCCTACAGACCCCCTCCTCAAAACCCGCAGCTAGCATGCTCCCGGGGAAACGTCCTGTTTGCTTTTAAAAAAAATTCTCCGGATCAGCAGCCAGCCTGCTCTCGTAAGAACATCCCATGTGCTTGAGAGAGCAGGATGTCTATGAGATAGGAAGACTGCAGGGCAGGATGTCAATAAGATAGGACATCAACAAAGCAGGTTGACTGCAAAACAGGATATCTATGAGATAGGAACAGTCATGCCCCCCGCCTCATTCCGATAACCATGCTTTTGCTTCTGTAAACTTGCTTTTTGCTCTTCCCTATAAAAAGCCCGCTCTCCAGTTGGCAGGCGCGCAAGTCCTCTGAAAGACTTTGCTGCCCGCAGGTACCTGTGTTTACTCAATAAACCTCTTGCTAATTGCATCCTGTGGTCTGGACTCAGAGTGTCCTGGTTCTGGGGACTTCATTGGAGGAAAAGGTCCTCTCTGAGGGTCTTTCATTTGGTGCATTGGCCGGGAATTGAAGACCCCCACCCAGGAGCTACCGACTCACCACCGGGAGGTAAGCTGGCCAGCACCGATTCGTTAGTCTGTGTCTGTCATTTGTGTTCTTTGTTAAGCTCTGTATACTCAGATCTGAGTGCTCTGAATCTGGCAAGGAAGAAAGGGGCTGACGGGCCCGGACTTTCCCTCGCAGCCCTGGAAGACGTTCTAGGGGTGTCTGGAGCCTTCAGGGCTCAACCCGTATGTGGATCTGGATGGAGAAGGGAGGTCCGGACTCCCATAGTCTCTGTCTGAAATTCTGAAATTTTGCTTTCGCTTTACGCCGAAGCTGCGCAGCGTTTCTGTGTTGTCTGTGTCTAATTGTTGCATTTTTGGGTTTAATATGTTCTTTGTTTTGTATATCTGTTTGAGTCTAAATCTGGTACCATGGGGCAGTAAGTAACCATCTCTTTGACCCTAACTCTGTGAAAATCCAAAAGGAACGCTGACAGTCTGCCCCTCCTCACTTCTCTAGGCTGTGCCTTGCTGAGGCTGTGCTGCTGAACTGCCCTGCTTGCTGTTGGGGGGGGGGGAGGGAGCAGGGCTGTGATCTCCTGCAGCACAGCCTGGAGCCAGGCCTAGGCGGGGCAACCAGCTCCAGCTCTGAGCAAACTTCTCAGCAGGAAGCAGGGCGGGGCATGGCAGCAACCCTGGCCTGAGTCAGAGAAGGGGGCAGCCGTGGCCCCCCTGAAATCCCTGTGCTGAGAGTGATGTCCTCCCTTGCTGACCTGAAGTCCACCAGCACCGCACGGGAGGACTGGGGGAGGAGGGCTGC
This sequence comes from Microtus oregoni, assembly GCF_018167655.1. Taxonomy (NCBI): domain Eukaryota; kingdom Metazoa; phylum Chordata; class Mammalia; order Rodentia; family Cricetidae; genus Microtus; species Microtus oregoni. Next base: position 893,839 of record NW_024543210.1, on the reverse strand, counting down.
CTTAGACAGTCCAAGGTGTTCCCTCCCCCTACAGCCAATGCAAAGGTCTTCCCAGCTGCTACTGGCGGTGTGAGGGCTAAAGAGGAGCCGATGTAGCATCCCCGAGGAACTGAGTTGAGGCTTCCAGATGGCCGACCAATCCTGACCTCACAAGTTCCCTGGAGGGAATGCCTCCTGGGGCCTCTGGAATCCCATTCAGAGAAAAGCTGCTAGATTGCTGTGAGTACTGAGGTGGGGTGTGGGAAGCTTGTGCTATACAACTAGGAGCTCACTGTGGACGGAGCTGAGGCTGAAGCCAGGTCCTGGGAGGATCCCCAGTGGGGTTCCCTGTGGAGAAGGCTTGTTTTCCTTGGAAAATAAGGTGGTAGAGACTGAATGGCAGCCCCCATCTGCAAATGCCATGTAAAACCTTGTGCCAAAGATCTGTGGCCCTTGCCCAGGGGAAGTAGCTGGTGCTAGCGCCAGGGTCACAGAACTAAGGCCTCCTGTGGAGACACATGCCAGCCAGTAGGGTCCAAGCTGGTGCTAATTCCTCCCCACAGGACCCAGTAAGCCTGGGAACCTGCAGTAGGCTATTTCTCTGGGGTCGGATACCCTATTAAAAAGCAAAGGTCCCATAAAGAACCTGGACCTTTTCGTTTTGGCAGTAGGGCAAGAGATTGCAAGTAAATATCCCTGTGGCTGTTGGTAAATGGTGAATGTGGATTCAGGAGTGGCAGGTAGTGGAGTAAGGTGACATTAAAAGGGCCTACCAGCCCTGATATCATCTCTCAAAACTACAGATTGTTGGTTTCTGTATTTCTTACTATGCAGTGTGTCCAGAGGAAAGTAAATTCCCAGCTCTGTTTAGATGGATGCAGGACTACACTGTCTTCAAGAACTATTGCTGTAAAAGCCCTGGCACAGGGCCAGGGCCATATGAACAGCCCAGCTGAGCTTCTAGGCCAGCCCATGTTTAGATCTGAATTTAACACTTGTCTGCTCACAATGCTTGTGATAAGGTGGGGGCCCCGAGTTGCCCCACATGGCAAAGATCTGCTAAAGCCTCTCACCCCACTACAATGGCAAAGGGGGTGTTACTAAATGATGAGGTTGAGTTAAAATGGCCCTTTTGACTCTTTGTAATGTTTATGGCTATTTAAAAAAAACATGGTGAAGATTCTCATTTATTATCAATATAAAAAAAGGTGCATTTTGGGTTGTTTTCAGATTCTGTCTATGATAATATAAAGGATGTCGCTAAGTTTTTAAGGTAAAATGTTATCTAATTCTGAAAATCCACCATGCTAATGTTCAAAGTAGCTGTAAGCATAAATTGTCAAATGATATTTTTAATGTTGGTCAGTTTTACAGGAATAAGATAAAATCTCAGAATTGTTTAATTTGCATTTCCCTAATGATTAAAGATGTTATATTTAAGCAAATTTTAAATATCTTTCAGTCATTTCAAGTTCATTTGTTGAGAATTTACAGTTTTGGTCTGTGACGTAATTGTACTGAAATATTTGTTTTTATGAGGATTAAGTTCCTAAGTTCCTTATATGTTTCATGATACCTCCCCATTCTACAGGTTGATATTATGTTCCGTTGATTATATCCTTTGCTATACAAAAAGCGTCTCAGTTCTAAAAATCTTATTTATTGTTTCTCTCAATGTCTATGCCACTGAGGCTGTGTTTGAAAATGAATTTTAAACTTTTTTTCCTTCTATAAAAAGTTCAATATTGTTAGTTCTATGTTAAGGTCTTTAATTTGTTTGGATTTCAGTTTTGTGCATAGAGATAAATATGGATCTATTTTCATTCTTCTACATGATGATGTTTAATTAATTCTTAAAGGGAGAAACTGGCAGTCAAAATGCTGGGCTCATGGCAAATCTCAGGGGGGGCTGCAAGGCACCCCACTAATCCAGCCAAGGTAAGAGAGGTTCTCCAGGGGCCAGTTAAAATCTGTGTTCCTTAAATGATTAATAAAAGTTTACAGGCATTTTCCCAACCTCTGAAGGTCAGCAGACAGCAGCAGCCATGGCCTACATAGGACAGGCAACATCAGATATAAGAAAAAAGTTACAGCAAGTAGATGGGTTACAAGATTATACCTAGTAAAATTTGGAGAGACAAAAAAAAGTGTTAAACGAGGGACAGAGAAAGGGAAGCGAAAGAAAGATAGGACTCAGACAGATAAGGAGCCTGGGCAACAGAAGATCAAAGGCAAATGAAGAGGGACACTGGAACTGAATAAAGAATACAAACTGGACACCTTATGAACTATAAATTTGGGAAAAAGACAAATAAATGACTCGTTCCTCCCTGGACACTTCTGAATGTATGACCAAAGCCTTTTGTTGACCAAACGAGGGACTTTTGCTTTCGCTGCTGTTTTCAGTTCTGCAGGAGATGCAGGCTGCTTGTCTGCCTATGCCTCTACCACGCCCTCCTCACCAGGATGACCACCTCTCCCTGCCTCCACCGCTGAAGAAATCCTCACCTCCTAGCAACTGCCTTGGTGCTGTGCTTGCTCTAAAGCCTGCGTGAGCCCTGACTGCTCACTCTACAGTCTTGCTCCCCTCACCCATGTCAGACTGTGATACAGCAGTCACCATGCTACCACAGGTGCCCTCCTGTGCCAGACTACTGCTCCTGTGCTGGGCTGACGTCGATGGACTATGGATCCTACCAACATCTGCCTAAAGGACAGGCGAATGGCAAAATGGCAGGCTAAGCTGTGCCAGGCAGAGCCAAAAATGAGGGCGAAGCTTGCCAGGGGCACAAGGCTGGCGGTCCGAGCTAAGCAGGTACACAAGACTGAAGGTAAGCGGAAGGCGGGGGCAACATTGGTGGACAGGAAGCAAATGATCTGGGCCAGTAGCCTCCCTTCAGGGATGGCGGCCTGACCAGAACGCTGAACTTGTGGCTTTGATACAAGCTCTACAGATGGCAGAGGGAACGTCTATACTAACAGCAGGTATGCTTTTGCCCTCACCTATATACACAAAGCAATATACAGACAAAAAGGACTGTTGACATCTGCGGAAATTTTGAGCCTCCAGGAGGCCACACATTTGCCAAAGAAGATAGCCATCATACATTGACCAAGATTGAGACACCCAATGTAATGGCTAAGAAGATCATAAAAAAAAATCATCCTAAGGTTTGGGATGGCCAAGATAATCATGTCCCATAATAGACCTGCCTTTGTTGCCCAGGTAAGTTAGGGTGTGGCCAAGACATTGGGGATCAATTGGAAATTAAGCTTACCAACCCCAAAGCTCAGGTCAGATAGATAGGATAAATAAGATTCTAAAAGAACAAATTGACATAATTGGCCCTGGAGACCAGCAAAAATGACTGGACAGACCTCCCTCCCTCCTGTCTTGTTCTGGGTTCAAAACACCCCGGCAATCGCTGCCACTAGTTCTGTTGCCTGGCTAGTTAGCTGCTGCTCGTGCATCCGCTGACAGTGGCTGACCCTGGTGATGAAATCCTGAGCTCAAGGCTTGCACAGGGCAGGCACATCTGCTATAAGGTGGGCTTACATCACCTTTAAGGCTCTTCTTTCCTAAAGTCAGAAACCCACAGGGCTCTGCTCACTTTTTTAGTGTCTTTTGAAGCACAATATCAGACAGCAGAAGCAAAAGGCAATTCTGTTCTGTTCCTCCACTGTGTGTCTGGGACCTATTGACAGAAATTATTTTGTACAGTTTGAGATTTTTCCGGATCAGACTGTTTTGTGCAGATAACTGTAGAGAAAAGCAAACACACCTAAAGCTTCCTTACCTCTTGACAGGTTTTGTTTTTCTACAGGAAAATCTTACTTTAATCTGTGGGGTTATGAAATGATATGGCTTTCAAAAAATAAACAGATGTGGTTTAGTATATGATAAAATAGATGTCAATGGGATGTTAAAACTTTTTTTAATGCTGTACTTACAAATGTAAAGCCTGGGTAAGGTCAGTCTCAAAAAGATATTTATGCCCTCATTGGCTGTCTCTGGCTTTAGGGCTTTTTGTTTTGTTTTAAACATTTGTCATCCTGTATTGCATTTTCTCTCATTGCTTGTTAAAGTTCTCACAATGGACACAACCCTGTACATTTGGATAAAGCTGATGTTACAGGATGCAATGAAAACCCGTTAATGCCATGTGGTGCCAGCTGGACCGAAACTGACCTCTCCGGCACATTCTCTGGAGTTGAGGATCAACACTCCCGGTGTCTACAGCAAAAGAGATTCGTCTTCATAATACTGAACTTGCCTCTTATGAGAAGGCATCCATGTGTTTCTTAGGGCTGAGTTAAGCTCTTTGTAGTCAATAGACTATTATTGCCACAGTGTTGGGTGCTATTCTCGGGTCTACAGTGGTTCACAATGTCTACCATGTAGTTACTTTCAAGCCTCATTCAGATAATTTCGTTAAGAGCTATTCTGCACACCCTAGAGATGTTCTACTATCTTCTCTCAATACTGCTCTGTAAAGTATAAGTTATTTTGTTCCATCAGTTGTACTAGTTTTCATATGGCTATTGTCTGAGCAAATCTTTCAGAGGTGGTGCTCCATAACAGGAGGGGCCTGGACCTGTTGCTTTTAAAGAAAGGGAGTCTTTGCGCTACACTCAGGGGAAAATGTTACTTTTATGCTGACCATACTGGATTGGTTAGAAGATCCATTGCCAAGCTTAGAGAGAGGTTAAAGTAGAGACAAAAGCTGTTTGAATCACAGCAAGGATGGTTGGTAGGATGGTTTAATAAGTCTCCCTGGTTTACAACTCTATTGTCTTCTTTGATGGGTCCCTTGATTATCCTCCTTCTGATACTCCTGTTTGGGCCCTGCATCTTAGACCGCCTGGTCCAGTTTATAAAAGACAAGCTGTCAGTCATTAAGGCCCTAGTACTGACCCATCAGTATCACTTGTTACCACAACAAGATACCGAGGTTCTGTAATTGCTTTGAGTAAAAGATTTAACTCAATAACAAAAAGAAAAAGGGGGAAATGAAAGACCCTACAGACCCCCTCCTCAAAACCCGCAGCTAGCATGCTCCTGGGGGAATGTCCTGTTTGCTTTTAAAAAAAATTCTCCGGGGCTGGAGAGATGGCCCAGTGGTTAAGAGCATTGCCTGCTCTTCCAAAGGTCCTGAGTTCAATTCCCAGCAACCACATGGTGGCTCACAACCATCTGTAAAGAGGTCTGGCACCCTCTTCTGGCCTTCAGGCATACAGACAGAATATTGTAAACATAATAAATAAATAAATATTTAAAAAAAAATAAAAAAATAAAAAAAAAATAAAAAAAATTCTCCGGATCAGCAGCCAGCCTGCTCTCGTAAGAACATCCCATGTGCTTGAGAGAGCAGGATGTCTATGAGATAGGAAGACTGCAGGGCAGGATGTCAATAAGATAGGACATCAACAAAGCAGGTTGACTGCAAAACAGGATATCTATGAGATAGGAACAGTTATGTCCCCCGCCTCAGTCCGATAACCACGCTTTTGCTTCTGTAAACTTGCTTTTTGCTCTTCCCTATAAAAAGCCCGCTCTCCAGTTGGCAGGTGCGCAAGTCCTCCGAAAGACTTTGCCGCCCGCAGGTACCTGTGTTTACTCAATAAACCTCTTGCTAATTGCATCCTGTGGTCTGGACTCAGAGTGTCCTGGTTCTGGGGACTTCATTGGAGGAAAAGGTCCTCTCTGAGGGTCTTTCAGTCCTTGAGACCGTGGAAGTGAGGGAGCACGCAGGTTTGAAGTGCACGCAGGCCATAGGACTGGTGGACTCCACACACACAGGGACTGAGGGCGGAAGCGGGGGCTTGGCTGAGCCTCTGGGCTCTAATTAGCCAGATAATAAGGCTGTGTATGTCAACATGCCGGGGCAACAGGCTGGCTGTTCAGCAGCTGCCTGCCGTGGAGAGCTGGGTGAGGCCCATTGACTGGCCAATGGGCCGTGGAGCCCTGTGCTCCTGTCTGTGGGGCCCAGCGAAGGCAAGTGGAGTAGGGACAGGAAGGTACTCCCTAGCCCCCAGACTTCTCTTCCATCTGGAGGTGCTCTGTTTCTGGGACTCTTTGCGGTTGCTAGGCAACTGTCAAGTGTCAGGGCACCCCATTCCAGGCCTTCTTCCCTGTGGTGGGATTTTTTGTTGATGAGTTCAAGTACTTTGCCCTATGCCTGGAGGAATAACAGAGGGTCACAGGGAGCTATGTGCTCAGCGCTTTTCCAAATCTCTTTCCACACCAGTCAGACCACCAACTAGGATCCCCAGCAGAGGCAGGAGGAGCTGCATGGCCTCAGGAAGCAGGAAGGAGAGAGGAGGGTGAGGAATGCAAGACCTTCTGGGAGCTGCTGTGTGGTCTCACACACAGCCTTCCTTCCCTGGGCCGGGCCTCCCTCTCTGGAATGCCCCGGGTCTCAGGCTGAGGTTTTTGACCCCTCTGGAGTGTCCTATGCTGGATGATGGCTGGTTTGGGGGAGTGGGAGAGCACCTAGCAAAAACAGCAACACTGGCTCCTCAGCCCGGGGTCCCTCCAGCTGGCCTTGGTCAGGTAATACCGCTCACTTTAGTTCTACGTATATTTCTTTCTGGTTTTTGTTTGTTTTGAGACAGGGTCTTCTGTAGCTCAGGCTGGTCCCTAATTTGCTTATGTAGCTCAGGCTAAGTTTATACTCCCAATCCTTCCTAGATTCTGGGATTACAGCTCTGCACCACCATACCCAGCTTCAAATGTATTTCTGCAGGCGGTGTTCAGTACTTGATGCAGTGCTGGGGGTGGGAGGGAAGGTCCCAGGCTCACAGCCCTGGGCAGACAGGGGTCACACCAGTGATTATGGCAGCAGCATCCAGGCAGGCAGTGCTCAGCTGGTCTGCCAGCACTTTCCTGCCTCTGAGTAAGTCCCAGAGTCTCCTCGCTTAGGCGTGTCCTCCGTGAGTCTGGGCTAGGGCCTTCTGTAGCCCTGCCACCTTCCCGCTCCTGCCCGCAGATCTGTTTGCCCCCAGCTTCCATCCTAATCTCTGCAGAACTCTCTGGCCTGGCCTGCCCAGGCCCTACCCCACTGTTACAGACGCCCCATGCACTGGGCCCAGATCTACCTGGGACTCACAAAGTGGCCTAAGAAGACAGAAAGACAGAAATGTCCCTTGGGAGCTGTGAGCTAAACACACCTACCCTCCTAGGAGGCATCAACTGGGAAGACCTTGCTATTAGGCTGAAAATCCCAGACTGCACCTGCCCTGGTCCTTGGAGTCTGCTTAGATGCCATCTTCTGGAGGCACCCCCCCCCCCCCCCCCCGGCCTCTCTACCTCCTTGTCTTTAGTTTCCTTCGTCAACAGATCATCACCTAGCTGTGCACAGTCTAGTGCATTTCACAGAGAAAGCACAGGTCAGTCCAGCTCCACTAACACCTCCAAATACACTCAGGCTCCACTAACACCCCACTAACACCCCAAATACACTCGACTGATGTGGGTATCCTTCTGTATGCTGTGAATATGTTTTATTATCATTGGTTAATAAAGAAGCTGATTTGGCCAATAGCTAGGCAGAATAGAGCCAGGCATAAAATCCAAGCAAAGATACAGGGGAAAAGAAAACAGAGTCAGAGAGATGCAAGCAGCTGCTGGGGAAGCAAGACATGAGGTAACAAGCCATAAGCCTCACTGTAATTTATTAACTAATAGAAATGGGTTAATTTAAGTTGTAAGAGCTAGTTAACAATAAGCCTGAGCTAATAAGTCAAACGGTTTATAGTTAATATTAAGCCTCAGAGTGGTTATTTGGGAACTGGCAAGTAGGAGAAAAACTTCCAGTTACACTCGGCCTCCACTTAACCCCCCAAATACCCTTGACTCCTACTTAACATCCCCAAGTACATTTGATCCCCACTTAACACCCCCAAACACATGTGGACCCCACTCAAGACCTCACAAAATACTTCATCCCATTCAAGAGCAATTGACCCAATACAATTGACCCTATTCAAACAACCATCAAAATGTATCTGACCTAATTCATTGCACTGGCATCCGGCAGCCCACCTTCACCCAGCCCCCCCACAGCATCCAGCAGCACATCTTCGCCCAGCCCCCCTCCCTGTGTCCAGTAGCACACCTTCACCCAGAACCCCCTTTTCCCCCTGGCATCCAGCAGCACACCTTTGCTCAGCCCCCGCCCCTGGGCATCCAGCAGCACACCTTTATCCAGTCCCAGTCCCCCCCCCCCCCCCCAGCTGTCACCTTGGTCGCGATGCTGTTGTTCACATGGAGTCTCTTGCTGAGTTTGGGGTGAGGCAGTCTTACTTTCGAAGCAGCGAGTGTTTGCCCCGCAGCCTCTCTTTTCCTGTGATTTGCACAGCAGCCCTGTGAGGCTCTCAGTCTCCTGTCAGCCTTCTCCACGATGGCCCCAGCCAGCCCAGGGAGCAGTCCTTTCTCTTCCATGTTACCGCAGGTGGGAGACTTTCTGTCACCGTGTGATTGAGAGCTGGCACCCAGCCTCCAAGAAAGTACCGGCTGCCACACAGCCCCCTCCTGCAGCAGCCCAAGCCCTTCTGGCTTCTACTGCCTTCTGGTCCCCAAATTAAGGAACCAATTTCTTCATATTATTAAAAGCACAAAACTCAGGTAGGAAAGCTGAGGAAACATGATTATCCACAGAAAGGTGGTTTCTACAGCCTGGCTGGTGACCATACCTCTCTCCTGTTTCCGTTTCCGTGAGACAGGAACAGGAAGTACACTCAGCATGTTGCCAGAGTCACGAGCCGCAGTTCCCAGGTCTATGAGAGATCATGAAATGTTCTCAATCTTTGTCTAACTTATTGCGGTGCCATTGTGTCCTGGTCCACTTACAGTCTTGCAAATGGGAGACACAGCCCCCCTTTTTAAAGGCTGAATAACTGTCCATGACTGGTACCTGTACTACAGTTTTTATCCCCTTCAGTATTGATCGACACTGGGGTTGGTTCATGTTCTGTCTTCAGTGAACATGGCCTGCAGATGCCTTTTCCCCACACGGACAGCATTCCCTTCAGATACAGCATGATGAGGAGCAGAATTGCTACTGCCTTGTGCGGTAGTTCTGCTTTGTGTTTTGAGAAGAAGACATTATCAGGGTGGTCTGCTTCTGAGAAACACTAGTCCTCACTTTATAATAAGAGCACTCTCACTTCATAATAAAAGCCCTGGAGACTCAGAGAAACTCAAGCAAGAAACCTTTCCTAAGCTGTTGTTCATGGAGGCAGTGATGTCCCATCCATATATCCCCAAGATTAGCAGAGCAAGACTGGAGGAGAGAAGGCCACCTGCAGCTGACACATATCTGAGGTCACAGGGACCTCACAGCAGCCAGTCTGGCTGGGGGCTGAGAATGAGGGGGCCACTGTCCTCTGTCCCAGTTCCATGTGGTGGAGTGGATAGGATGAGTCCAGCTTTAGTCATCCAAATACTTGGCAGAAGAGTTTAAAGGAGAAGACATTCGCTTTAGCTCACGGTTCAGGGAGCTCTGCAGGGCTCATGTGTCGAAGGCCTGGAGGCAGCAGTCATTACATTTGCAGCAGGCATATGCGACAACTTCAAAGACACAGCCCAGGGAGCCAAGACCAGACCTTCAAAGACACTGAGTGACAAACCTCCGCCAGTCAGGTCCCACCTCCTCAAGACTACATGTCCTTCAGAATATTAAAAGTGAGGACCAGGAATTCAAAACATGAGCCAGAGTCGGGGCGGGCACCATTTCAGAAGAAACCTTAGCAGGCCTCTCATCACTGCACAGTACTGCCTGTTCGTCCCTTCCCCTCCCAGCCCTGCTTGGGACGTTGTCACTGGTGTGAAGACTGCCCTGGACAGAGGTACGGAGGGAGGAGGACAGACAGAAGTGACCTCAGAGGCGCGTGACAGAGGAGGTGGAGTGAGGGCTGCACTGGTTAGCAGAGCGGCAGATGGAGCCCACAGCTCCAAGGTTACACCCCAGTATCCAGGAGGAGAACCTGGGTTTTGCAGGGCGTAGGTGGGTCACCATCTCAGGTGCGAAGAGTGGTCACAAACATAGGACATCATGGGTCGAAAAAGCTGAAGACCAGGCCTAGCCCCAAGCTGAGTAGAGAGCCGAGCCTGGAGTCTAAGCCTGGAGTCCAAACCTGGAGCTGATCCTGGAGTCCAAGCCTTGAGTCCAAGCCTGGAGCTGATCCTGACACTGATCCTGGAGCTGATCCTGGAGCAGAGCCAGGAGCCGAGCCTGGAGCTGAGCCTGGAGCTGAACCTGGAGCTGAGCCTGGAGTCTAAGCCTGGAGTCCAAACCTGGAGCTGATCCTGGAGCTGATCCTGACACTGATCCTGGAGCTGATCCTGGAGCAGAGCCAGGAGCCGAGCCTGGAGCTGAACCTGGAGCTGATCCTGGAGTCCAAGCCTTGAGTCCAAGCCTGGAGCTGATCCTGACACTGATCCTGGAGCTGATCCTGGAGCTGATCCTGGAGCAGAGCCAGGAGCCGAGCCTGGAGCTGAGCCTGGAGCTGAACCTGGAGCTGAGCCTGGAGTCCAAGCCTTGAGTCCAAGCCTGGAGCTGATCCTGACACTGAGCCTGGACCTGAGCCTGGAGTCCAAGCCTTGAGTCCAAGCCAGGAGCAGATGCTGGAGCTGATCCTGGAGCCGAGCATGGAGCTGAGCCTGGAGCTGAGCCTGGAGTCCAAGCTTGGTGCTGAGCCTGGAGTAAACCTGAACCAGAGCCCAGAATCCCACCGAGAACTGAGCCTGGAGCCATATCTGGAGTTCAGCCTTAAGCTGAGCCTGCGCAGCCAGCACCTGTTGCCTCTGCTTCCCTCCCTTCTTTTCCCACCAGCCAACTGCCCCTGACATGAGTCTGTCTGTGGGCACAGCCACCCCTCCTCTCGCCCACGTGGGGTTTCTATAATCCTAGTCATTTGAAACATGGACAATATTTTAACTCGGCTCTACCACCATTATGGATTCATTTGACATTCAGTGTGCAGCAATAACAATGAATTTCCTGGGTACTGAATGTCACATCCTTCCACGAGAGCTAGCCAGTGTCATTACCATGCATAGCAGTGTCCCTGGCTGCTCCCCAGCAGACTCTGAACTCACTGATGGCCAGGGAGCATCTTGGGCACAAGGCCACTCTACCCGCCCACACTGGACCTGTCCCCCGGGAGGACCCCCTGGGGCTGCTGGAGACTAAACACTGGCCTGGCACCCATGGGGCCTGCATTCTAGGGGTTCTAGGTACTTGATGGTGCACAGAGCTTGGATCGTCACTTCTGCGGCAGCTCAGGCCTTGCGGCTCCCCTCTGGGGTCTAACCCCTGTCCTATACCAAATGCCCCAATCACCTCTCAGCAGAGCCATGTGCCTCCTTATCGATCTTTCTGAACCAAGTTGAGTCTCAGGCTCCCCTGCCTGGAGGATTCAGCCTGGCCTGAGCTTGCTCCCTGGGCTCATCTGACACCTGTTCTTCTAGTCCTGACACTGTTGGAAGTGCCGTAATTCTGTGTTTCTCCCTACTGGACCATAAGATAGGAAATGCCTAACCCTCCCCAGGATCCACTGCAAGCAGGACATGCAGATTTGGGCCATCATGTGTTCTGACAACTCCAAGCAGCAGGGCTGCCTTTTGTACTACAGCTGAGTAAACCGAGGCTCTGAGAGCTGTGGTAGGGTTGCCAAGGTCACCAGCCCCAGATAGTGGCGCTCGGCAGCTGCCCGCCCCAACCCCCGGACCCCACCCAGGTCCTGTTCCACCTCAGCTCTCCATCACCATCAAGCCGTTCAGTCTGGGTCTCCCTGTCGGTTCTAGCCTTCCCACCCCATCATCTTCCCAGGAGGCTGTTAGATGGGCAGGGCCCTTTCCTTCATCCATAGACAAGGAGCTTGCTAGAGGGAAGGCTGTAGGAGCAGCAAGGCCAGGAGGGGAGCCATGGCTCAGGTGCAGACTGGAGAAGGCAGACATGAGAGGAATGACACGGACCTCAGGCAGGCCTGCAGGCCCTAACTCCCACCCCCCTCACAGGCTGTGTTCTTTGGGCTCGCAGCTGGAGGGACACACCAGTCACTGCGCTGCAGAGTCAGTCGGCAGAAGCAGGAGGGGGCCGTCATGTTGAGCCCACAGTCAGGACACAGAGTCATACGTGTTGGTACTCTGCAGGACGCCGTCTTTCTCTTTTACGCCATTTGGAACCTGGCCATGCATAAGGCCCTCCAGTCAGAGTATGTCTTACTCCTTCAGTGTCCCAACCAACTGCGAGCCCATATAATCCCCAGTCTTTAATTCAATAAATGTAACAGTTAAAATTAACCACTTCTGGGGTAGGGGTGGGAATATTGGGTCTGATGTCTCAGGAGCTGGGAAGCTGGGCCCTGGCCTGCTAAGCCAGGAATGTGGCAGATCCAGGGTGGAGCAAACACCTTACTTCTCCCCTTCCTTCCTTGCCAGGCCCGCACTGGCCTTGAGTGGTAACTTGTTCAGCTTTGAGATCATGTCAGAGAGATGTCCGGGAGCTCTAAAGCCAGTTCCTAAGAAGCACACAGCTTTTGTCTGGCCCACCAGACAGTGGTCTTGAGGGGCAGCTCATGCGGGAGGTGTTTGTTCCCTTGACACAAGGAGAAAAGCTAGGCCTGAGGAGAGACTACCAATCCCTAGGCCCCCCGCACGAGCAGAGAGGCCGTCTTGGAAATGATGGCCACAGTAGGCTCCTCATGGAGTCAAAAGCCTTCTTTCTCTGTGAGCCTTTTCCAAATGTCTGGCACACCAAATCCAGAGTGAAATAAATTGGGTAATTTAACCAGAACCTTTATGCTAACTCTCATCTTTTAGGCTCACATGTCAGTGAAGACCAAGAATGTAACTGAGGGCTGGAGAGATGGCTCAGTGTTAAGAGCACTGGCTGCTCTTCCAGAAGTCCTGAGTTCAATTCCCAGAAACCACATGGTGGCTCACAACCATCTGTAATGAGATCTGGTGCCCTCTTCTGGTGTGCGGGCATACATGGAGGCAGAATGTTGTATACATAATAAATAAATAAATCTTTAAAAAAAAAAGGATGTACTGAGTGCCCAGAAGTGAGCTACCACTGTGCCAAACACTCCACTCCATCACGTGATCACACCTTGTCCCAAATAAACTCACACTCAGAATGCGTTAAAGACAAATATGAGACTCAAACAAATGAAATTCACAGACGAAAAGCTGGGAAAGATTCTCCCACAGTCTGGGCAGTGACTCTTTGGACACCGTAAGAAGTGCCCAGGCAACGAACAGTAACAAGCAGCGGGCATCAATACCAGAGGCTTCCGCACCACTTGGGAGACAGCCATAGGCAGAAAACGCTACTGTAGATTTGGAGAGAATAATTGAAAACCCAAAATACACATGGCCAACACATCAGAAAGAAAACAAAGCAAAACAAGATCTTACTGACAAAGTTGGTGGAGGACCAAGAAAGACAGATCTCAAAAGACACATGAATGACAGTAGGTCCATGGAAAACTGCTCAGCATCTTAAGCCATCAGGGCAATGATGGCCTCAACCACATGGGGACATCACTTATTAGAACAGCCTTGCCACCAATCCATTATGAGCCAGCTAAGATGTGGAGAAAAGGAAAAGGAGCTCCAGATAGAATCTGATGGCTCATTTTCAAAGACGCCTTGAGCCAGCCTCGGTTCCACTCCAGGTGAACAGAAAGCATTAGATCCCTGGGAATGCCAGCTAGCCTGCCCATCCCCCGACACACAGACACAAACTAGAAGCCAAAGGAGAAAACTACAAACAATTATAATACGTTGGATAAGCTTTAACACCAAACACACAGGTGAATCAGCGCAGCTTCTGCTGAGAAACAGTGAGAGGTAAGCAACAGAGGGAGAGTGACCATGAGTGAGGCAGAATATTGGTTCTTTTAAAGGCTATGGGCTCAGGGTTAAAGGTTTTCTCTGCATCCAGTCCTCATGTTAAAACCAGACTTTGCAAAGTCATAAAACACAGGGCCTCCATTCCACCACCCCTTTTCCTCTGCATCTTGTTTTCCATCTGGGGGACCATCTATATCAGGTAGAGGTGTTTGGAAGCCTGGTGAGGCCTGGTAGATGTTTCTGTGTTAGCCCTGGGGGCGTCCACATGGGAAGACAGGTCTTCACCTTGGAGAACGCCTGCTCCCTCTTCCTTCTCTGTGTCCCTGAAAGGAGGAGCGGAGTAGCTTTTCAGTGTGCCCTGTGCTGGAGATGGTCCCCTTGGTTCCTTGCCTGGGGCTGGATTGGCAGGAGGATGAAGAGACAAACGGATGGACCGGGGACTGTTCCGTCGTTTCCATCCTGGAGTCCACTGTGCCCTTCCACAATCCCAGGCTCATGTCCTGAGCATGCTCCAGGGACAGCCTCCCACACTCAGCCTCACTGTCAACACTGGAACAGCCAATGTGGGCATCTTCCCACCACCCAGAAGATGGAAAGCATCCTGGTCATACTGGGGAGAAACTGGGCTGGCCAGATGGGACCATGACTGGACCAGGACATAGACTGGGTACTGGGGAAATTGTTTTGCTAGGCTGCTCTCAGAACAGAGGCCACATGAACACCAGGACAACTGACCTGCAGGACATGTCCTCTATGGGAAGAGCACTCAAACCCAAAGCCAGGACCCTGGGGACTTACTACCCTCTCCCCCTTTGTCCCAGTGGCTCCTGGGGACCAGTCCAGACCCCAGAACCTGGTGCACCAAGCTGACTTGAGAGTAGAGCAGTTCCATTCTCCAGAGCTACTGCCTTCCTGCCTTCAGTGGCCCAAAGTGACCAGACACATGGCTGTCCCTCCTTCCTGCCTTCAATGGCCCGAAGTGATCAGACACATGAATGTCCCTAGAACATATCTCCTGTGTCCCTGAAAACCAACTGCCCCACACCTCCCCGTCACAGCCTCCTCCCCAGGGTTACCCTCCTGTACCAGTCCCATGTAACACAACAAGCAAAGTCCTGTCTGCCAGCTGTGAGTGGAGTTGGGCTCACTGAACTTAGGACCCCTTTCTCTCTGGCCACCCTAGGCCATCCCAGAAACGCACCTCAGATGCAGAGCTGGCCTTGGTGCTCCTCAGGTTGAAGGGGTCATGTGTATGAAATCCATGGCCATAGGCTCTGCTGCCCAGTGTTCAGTGTCAGGACAGAACAAGGACAGAACCTCTGCTCAGGTGGCAGGAATGACCAGGGTTCACCTCAGGACACTCAGGAAATGCTACCCAGTTCAACAT
This sequence comes from Microtus oregoni, assembly GCF_018167655.1. Lineage (NCBI taxonomy): Eukaryota > Metazoa > Chordata > Mammalia > Rodentia > Cricetidae > Microtus > Microtus oregoni. Next base: position 878,609 of record NW_024543210.1, on the reverse strand, counting down.
TCTGTAACAAGGGGTGCAATCCCTCAGACTTCATAGGGTGCCACCCAGGGCTCTTTCCTACAGAAACATTCGTTTCCAGGACGTCAGAGTAAGGGGTGGGTGCTGTGGCTCAGCCCTGCAGATAGTCAGTTCCTTGTTCCTGCTAGCCTTTGTCCCGAGTGCCATATCAGGGAGAATCTGGGACAGCACACTTGGGCCCCCCATCTTGACTGAGCCATTTCACACTGGAGCAGCCTTGAGTTGGTGAAGTAACCTCACCCTGCCTCAGTTTCCACACCCATACATGACAATAGAGTTGGCCATCCTCATTCACGGAAAATACTTACCAAAAAAAAAATTACATCTGCACTGAACATAGACTTCCCTGTTATTATTCCCTGAAGAGTCCTCCGTGTCAGCCACTTTACACAGCGGTTAGCTGCATTAGCCTTGTTAGAAATCCGGACACCATGTAATGTCAGTGGGAGGAGGTGGGCTCCACAGATGCCCCACTGGCACTTTCGAGGAACTTGAACATCTGCAGATTTGAATATCTGCAGGGGTCCCCGAACGACTCACCCCAGATACAAAAGATAGCTGTGCTAACAGCCCTTAGCCAGGACAGTGGAAGGAGGACAATGTCCAGAAACACCCAGGAAGCGCTTGCAGAAGAGGCTGCCCTCACCTGTGAGTTAGGCTGATTTTTGTTTCATTTCATTGCCTGCAACAGGTGGGACTCAGTGGGCAGCCCCCAAGTGGCAGATTAGGTATAGCCTCCCCTGGGAGACTTCCTGGGTTCCCCGTGGGCCATAGCATCATCCCTGAGAGCCCGAGGCTCTTGGAACGTGCCCCCCTCACATCTGCCCAGATTTCTGAGTCATGTGGCATCTGAGATTCTGGATGGAGACTCTGGATAGCAGGGACCCGGGAGGCCTCAGGCTGGCCAGGTGACTCCACAGGACACCATCCCTGACTGATCTCTAAGGCAAGTAACACTTAAAAAAAAATTCTTATTTTATGTGTATGGGTGTTTTATCTGCATGCATGTCTGTGCACCACATGCACGCAGTGCTTGAGGATCTAGAAGAGGGAGCTGGACACCCTGGGAATGGAGTTACTAATGGTCGTGAGCAGCCATGTGGGTGCTGGGAATTAAACCTGGCTCCCCTGGAAGAGCAGCCGCCTTCACTGCTGAGCCATCCCTCCAGCCCTGCGAGCTGAACTTTTGGAGACCAGGAAGCATCGGTGTGAGGAAGCCAGTCCAAAGGGCCAAACTATACAGAGTGTGTGTTGCCTCGAACACTGCTGCACGACAGGTGACCAAAAGAACACAATCGGAAACACTCAATGCCCGGAAGTTCACCAACAGTCTCAGCTGGAGAAGACACCAGGAGGGAGCTGGAATTTCGAAATAACAATGATCAAGTACTTAGTAGTAAAACTTACTGGATTGCACTTGGGAAAATTCAATCGGTTTAAATAGTTCGATTAGGAAAGAAAAGGGCCTGGTTATTAGTAGGCTAAGCGTCTCACTCAATAAACTGGAAAGAGGGCACCAAAACTAGAGGAAGGAAATGAAAGCAAGAGTAGACATTGATGAAATGGGCTGAACCCGCTAAACAAAGGGACGAGTCAGGCCTACAGATGCCCTGTATAGGACCCGGGTTTCAGCACCTTCTGCAGTACATGTGTCCAGAGCATGGCTGTACATTTCAAAGTCACCAAGAAAATAGGTTTGCGACATCCTCACCACCACCAATGAACCAGAGTGGAGGTAGAGATGTCAATTGCCTTGGTTCCTGTGACTCATACATCAATCAAAACACCACAGTGTATTCCATAAATATGTATCATTATTGTTCATAAATTAAATATAAGTCATTTTTAAAGAAACACTTTTTAAGTTTTGATAATTCTTATTAAAAATGTGAGCAGCAGTTCAAGGGCAAACTCCTTGCTAAGAAACTCTTAAGACCAGAGTTCGAATCCCAGAACCCACATAGATTTGGGGGCCTTCCTGTCGTTTCAGAGTTTGGAAGACAGAGACAGAAGTAAGCTGGCTGGGAAGACTGGCCACATCAGTGAGCGCTGGGGTCAAGAAAGAGACCCGGAGTCAGTGAATAAGGTGGGCAGCAACTAAGGAAGATGCCTGATGTCAACTGTGGGTCTCCGCATGCACTCACACGTGTGCACACACAACCCCACATGCACACTCACACGTGTGCACACACAACCCCACATGCACTCACGCGTGTGCACACACAACCCCACATGCACTCACGCGTGTGCACACACAACCCCACATGCACTCACGCGTGTGCACACACAACCCCACATGCACTCACGCGTGTGCACACACAACCCCACATGCACTCACGCGTGTGCACACACAACCCCACATGCACACTCACGCGTGTGCACACACAACCCCACATGCACACTCACGTGTGTGCACACACAACCCCACATGCACTCACGCGTGTGCACACACAACCCCACATGCACTCACGCGTGTGCACACACAACCCCACATGCACTCACGCGTGTGCACACACAACCCCACATGCACTCACACGTGTGCACACACAACCCCACATGCACTCACACATGTGCACACACAACCCCACATGCACACTCACACGTGTGCACACACAACCCCACATGCACACTCACGCGTGTGCACACACAACCCCACATGCACTCACACATGTGCACACACAACCCCACATGCACTCACGCGTGTGCACACACAACCCCACATGCACTCACGCGTGTGCACACACAACCCCACATGCACACTCACACGTGTGCACACACAACCCCACATGCACACTCACACGTGTGCACACACAACCCCACGTGCACTCACACGTGTGCACACACAACCCCACGTGCACTCACACGTGTGCACACACAACCCCACGTGCACTCACACGTGTGCACACACAACCCCACGTGCACTCACACGTGTGCACACACAACCCCACATGCATACAGGCATGCAATGCATATACCACACACACAAAAATAAGAGAGGACGCACGCAAGCAGTAGCAGTGAAAATAGTGTCTTTATTGGTCTTATCAATATAAAATCTAAGAAAAGAAAAATTAGAAATCCGTATCACAAACAACTTATATTGATAAATGTGGGACATTTGATGAAACAGGTAATTTATTAGTGACTTTTCTCATTGTTGAAATAAAGAGCCATATGTGATCAAAGCTGCTCAAGGAGGGGGTTTGTCTGCACTCTGTCTGAGGGCACGTCGCGGCAAGAGTCCGAGGTGGCTGGCCCACGACTGCCAGGACTCCGAGAGAGATGGATGCCGGTGCTCATCTCGCATTCTGCCTTTATTAGGTCTGGGACCCCAGCGAAACTCCAGTATTTTCCACGATCGGAGCGAGCCTTCCCACCTTTCTTGACACCCAGGGTTAATTCCCATGGTTAAGCCCAGCTGACAATGAAGATTAACCTTCACAGGCAATTTCTAGAAAAATATATTAATCATTATTCCAAACTGCAACATGGAGAAATGGAAACCCGGGACATCCTCACTCTGATTATTAAGAAATTGACTTTATTGTAGAATCTCCCCTCAAAGCACACAGAACTCTGACTTGGGGGTGGGGAGATTGATTGCTTCCTTTAGTCCTACATTTGGTCTCCAGGACCCACATTAAAAAACCAAGCAAGATAGTGACGCTTGCCGTCACAGCACTAGGGAGGCAGGAACAGAATTCTACAGCTCGCCCAAGCTAACCAGTGAGCCCCAGTTCTGGAGGACAGACTTTGTCTCAAAAACCAAACCAAACCAACAAACAAAAATGTAGAATTCAGGTGACAGTGCAGTGGATGAGGTGCTCGCTGTGCCAAAGTGATGACTTGCGTTTGGATCCCCAGCAACAACATCAAAAGCTGGGCCTGGTGGTGTGGTCTGTAGTCCCGGGGGGGGGGGGGGGGGGGGGGGAGGGAGTGGAGAGGCAGAACCCCTAGGGATAGTCTAGCCAATCAGTGAGCTCCAGGCTCAAACTCCAGTCAGACTCCAGTCAGAGACCCTGACTCAAAAACAAGCTGCTGAATGACAGAGGAGGACAAGCTCTGGCCTCTACATTGGCAATCACAGACTCACACACACACTCACACCCCGCACTCACACATATACACACATACACACTCACACACACACATATACACACACACTCACACACACATATACACACACACTCACACACATACACTCACACATATATACACACACACTCACACACACATATACACACACACTCACACACATACACTCACACATATACACACACACTCACACACACTCACACATATACACACACACTCACACACATACACTCACACATATACACACACACTCACACACATACACTCACACATATACACACACACTCACACACACTCACACATATACACACACACTCACACACACATGCACACACACTCACACACATACACTCACACATATATACACACACACTCACACACACATATACACACACACATACACTCACACATATATACACACACACTCACACATACACACACACACTCACACATATACACACACACTCATACACATACACTCACACATATATACACACACACTCACACATATACACACACACTCACACACACTCACACATATACACACACACTCACACATATACACACACACTCACACACACATACACATATACACACACACTCACACTCCGCACTCACACATATACACACACACACTCACACATATACACACACTCACACACACTCACACCCCGCACTCACACATACACACACACACTCACACACATACACTCACACATATATACACACACACTCACACACACATATACACACACACTCACACACATACACTCACACATATACACACACACTCACACACACTCACACATATACACACACACTCACACACATACACTCACACATATACACACACACTCACACACATACACTCACACATATACACACACACTCACACACACTCACACATATACACACACACTCACACACACATGCACACACACTCACACACATACACTCACACATATATACACACACACTCACACACACATACACACACACACATACACTCACACATATATACACACACACTCACACATATACACACACACTCATACACATACACTCACACATATATACACACACACTCACACATATACACACACACTCACACACACTCACACATATACACACACACTCACACATATACACACACACTCACACACATACACATATACACACACACTCACACTCCGCACTCACACATATACACACACACACTCACACATATACACACACTCACACACACTCACACCCCGCACTCACACATACACACACACACTCACACACATACACTCACACATACATACACACACACTCACACATACACTCACACATACACACAAACACACACACACCCACACACCCCACAAAAGAACAAGGTGGGTGACTCCTGGAGAATGTCAGCGCTTCTCACCTCCATATACACATGTCCACACATGCACCCACTCACATGTACACCTGCACACACAGGAACATACACATACCCCCCAAAAGGGACAGAGAACTTTAGTACTTAAGAAAAATGTGTAAAATACTATACACACTTAGAGTGACGGGGGAGTTCATTTGCCTTATTCTGCCAGGTAAGAATTATCTGTTCCTGTGGGTTCTGATCCAATAGCAATAACTGAGAGGCGAATCAGCTAACCAGGACCCAGTGGCCTGGATTTCAGTACTTCCAGCTTTGTTAAATACACATCCATCAGGCAGCCAGGAAGCTGCGAAGGTGGAGTGGTGTGTTGGGATGAGGGGAAGAACCTGTCACCCCGCTGAGGCAGCCTTCCCATGCTGTGGAAACGCACAGGCAGTGCTGGAGATCAGAGACTTGACACTGCCCATTTTCCTTCCCGAGGAAGTCCAGAGACAGAGAAGGAGAGCAGCAAACCCAGGGGTAGGGGGGCAATGAAGGGACGAAGATCTCCCAACAGTTTCCAAGTCCACAAAGGAAAAAACTGAATCTTTGTAAAATACATCCGTGTTATTCATTTATGCCCCTCCTCCTTGTGAACTCATCAGGTCTATAGATTCCCATTGCCCCTATCTGGGCCAGAGCCATGCTGGGGTGGGGGGTGTCCTGGGGCAGAGCAGCCATGACCTTGTGCTGGTTAGTTCTGTTAACTTGATACAATCTAGAATTACTGAGCAAGGAGTCTGGCTTGAGGGCCTGCCCAGATCATTTGGCCTGTGAGGCTGTCTTTAGAGGACTGTCTTGATTGTTAATTGATGTGGGAGGGCCAAGCCCACTGCAGGCAGCACCATTCCCTAGGAGGAGCTGGTTCTGAACTCTAGAGAACAGAAACAGAGCAGGCGAGAGGACGCAGGCTGCATGGGTGCGTTGTTTCTCTCCTAGCTGTGACGTCATGTGACTAGCTGCCTGAGTTCCTGTCTTGGTTTCCCCTTACGCCGCTAACTTGTTTTATTGTCTGGATATTTGTTCCAGCAACAGAAATAAAACTGGAAAAGCCCTCAGGGAAGGAATAGAAAACTCTCAGCCTTGGGCATCCTAGGCCCCTCTTTCCATTGCCAAACAGAAATAAGGCATAGGAAAGAAAGAGGGTGCTTCAGCCCTAGCTCCAAACCAAGCTGGCCCCTCTAGATGTGTGTCCAATACCAGCTGATCAGCCCAAGGTTAAGCTGTCTGGGCCAAGGGTAGCTTGATCCAAAATCTTCTGCCACAAGAAACCTGGGGTGGGAGGAATCTTGGGCGTGGCCCTCAGGACTTCTAGATTTCCCTATGGTGGGCTCACTGCTCACCTCCTCCTGACTCACAGGCCTAGTAGTGATACTAGGATTAAGGTTCCTGAGGGGACCTTAATCCCCCTGACTGTCGCAGAGTTTCGTGGCCTCCTTTCCCACTGGTTGCTACCAGCAGATGTTTTCAAGGCAGGCCTGGGAGCTCTGCGTGCCATACTTGGGACCTTCTGTGCTGCCTCTGGGCCCCTTGGTGCTCACATCAAGGAATCCTTCCCAGAAGGACTCAAGGTGAGCCAGCGCCCTCCAGAGATAAACCGCACGAGCAAGGAGGCTCAGCGGTAGCTCCCAGGCAGGAAGTGGGTATAAATCTCCCTGACAAACGGTCTCCTGGAAACTGGGAACAAAGGCCGACCTGCGTGTTTATCCACCCAAAGGCAGTGCAGACGGCCTGGACCCTGGAAAACCAATCGTGCCAAAATTGATAGCCTGCTCAGAGCGTCTCATTTATTATCGAGATGTGATAGAGACACAGGCAGGCATGACCAGGACAAGCTGAGGCCACACTGGGAGGAGAGGTCAGATGGCAACTGCCTTTGCCACTCAGGGCTCTGGTTCCCCTTCACTGCACACCCTTCACCCCAAGGGCAAACGGGGTCAGGCCCACCTGATGAATGCCCTTCTGTCGATGACACCTTCCTTTCAGGAAAGTCTGCCGCTGTCAACTTGCCTTCCAGGTCCTGGGAACTTCCCCGGCTTGGGTGTCTCCTGTCAGACACCTGTCCCCAGGGTGAGTCCAGCTCTCTCCTGAGCCTACTCTTGTCCCCTCCACGTGTGCTTTGCCTCACAATCCCCATCTATTGTTGCCTTCGTCGCTCTAAAGGACTTAGATTCTTTTTTGTATACCAAGTCGGGACAAGGCACCAGTCCCAAACACCCCTCTGGCCAGTGGCTAGGTCTATGGGGGTGGAGAGGCCCAGAGCTCACTGAAGCTGCCAGCAGACCCTTCCCAGTTGTAGAGGGGTAGCAACATCAACGATGGAGGGTTGGGAAGGTTCTGGAGCCAGCTTCCAAGAGACAGGGGCTCCAGTTATGGCACGTTTCAAACCAGAGGTGGGAAATAATGACAGCCAAGCCCCTATCCATTCTTGTATATGAATTTGAAAATGTGTGTGATGGGAAAGGGTGCTGAGTCCTGGGAGGAGGCTGTGACAGTCCCAGTGTCCCAGTGCTCCCGCCTCCTGCTGCAGCCTTTTCTCTACAGGAGATTCAATCCAAGAGACTAGCATGCTGCAGAGCCGTGGGACAGGGACAGGTCTCGAAACACTGTGGCTTCCGATTTGGCTGTGCTTTCTTCCTCAGGGTCCCTTCTATCCTTACCCTGGGGAGGCCAGCCCTGTGGTACCAGGCAGCCCTGTGTGGAGTCCCAAGGAAATGATGGGTAGGACTCGATGCCCTGGCCATGGGGAGAGCCGGAACAGTACCCCTGTCTGCACTGAACCCTTACATGGCAGCAGCCATGACTGGTTTCTTGGACGCAGTGTCCTAACAGACCTGACCTAGTGGCTTGGGCTAAGTCACACCCATATTCCTGACTCATGGTGCTTGGAGACAATGTGTGTCTTGCTTTCAGAGTTTGAGTTTGGGTGGGTGTCCTGCAGCTGTGGCTGACAGTGAGCGCAAGGCTGAAGACTGCATCCACTGAGGCAACAGGACACACCTGAGGCTCTTGGCCCTGGTAGAGGGGACCTGCCCTCTGCTCTGCTCCTTGCCCTGACTGCTCGGCAACTGGCAGCCCCACCTCTCACTGGGCCTCTGTCTCTCCGGTGGCAATGGAAGATTGGGACATGTGGTCCCTGTGCCATGTGCATCTGAGAGCTATAGTCAACTCTTGCTCTCCATCAATACCACCTCATAGCCCTGGCTTGGAGGAGCCAGGGGGCAGTGTGGGTGCGGAACCCCTGCCAGGGGGTTCTCTCATCTGGGGTGACTCACAGGGAGCACCAGCAAAGCCATGTGTTTGTAGTTGTGGTTACCCAGATAACCAGCCTCACTAAACAGACCAGAGGCCCTGCTCGGATCTGAAACAGTCTCTCTCTCTGGTATTAGGGGTGAACTCCAGATATACCTATTCTAGGCCAGTGCACACTGACTACTGAGCCCCCGTTGGTCTTCTGTGGCCCCCAATACTTAATTCCCAAGGAGAAAGATTCTGTTATCCCAGAAGGGATTCATGTGAGGCCTCGAGCCCCAGCTGCTCTAGAAGCCCAAGGTATTAGGGCTGGTACCTTCAGCTCCTCTTCCGTCCTGGTAGGAGAGTATCCTGGGGACTCCTAGGGATCCTGGCTGATCAGGACCATTTGGTTCCTGCAGTAAGAATGGTGACCAGGGTCTCTCTGGCTTCCCCCTGCAAGGCCCAGTGGGGTCTGAGTTACAGGATAAGCTCACCATGAGGACAGGAGCCAGTGCCAGAAGAGCATCAGGATCTCAGGGACAGCGTGACGTGCAGTGAGGAGAAGTTTGGGACTGGAGGAAACACTGTGTAGCTTGGCCAAGCTGGTGGTCAGTGTAGGACCCTCAGGGAAGACAGCTAACTCAGTAATGTTCCAACAAGACACCACAGGGGAAGGCTGGCAGCCCTGTGTAATGGTCTCTAATGAACACAGCATCAATCCTTCACCATGCTAAGCCATGCCCCTTTGATAGAGTCTATCACAGTTGCATGCTGCAATGAATTTAAGCAAAAACTCCAAGTTAAATGACTTGTGATAAAATTATTAGATGCATTACAACTGTAAGCCGAAATCTTGCCAATGAGAGACAATTATTTTTTAGCAGAAATATCAACAGCGTCAGAATTAACCACCAAACTACTTAATGTAACTTCCGCCAATTTCGCAGATCATTATTCGCTCAGTTAACGGTGGAGCTAATTGATGGGGGCCTGCCCTGCTGCTCTGGGGAGGGATGATGCTGGTGATGAGTCCCAGATGGAGAGAGATGTATGGACAAGGAAATCAGAAAGGACCTGAGGGCTTTCTCCAGAAAAACACAGTCATTGCGAAAGCCAAGTTAGCAGTGGGGGAAGAATGGGCGACGAGGACTGTGGAGACCACATCCTCTGAGGGCGATCCCAGGCCTCTACCCCTGGAGTTGCTGGCTGGTTCACTCAGTGGCTGCTCAGGGAGTGAGATATCTCACCAAGTCCCACCCTGCCTCACTCCCGGGTTGTTATGCTGACTGGAGACACTCTGTGTGGTTCCCTGCTCCTCATACTGTCCATGGTGTCGTTCGGTTGTTCAAGACACGGGGAGACAGATTAGAATACACACAGAGACGATGTGCAGGAGACACACGCACTGACATTTTATATCAGGGAGCTGAGCCCACAGGATCCCAGGGAGTTGGGTAAGTGATCCTTGATGGGCACTAGGGATCTCACGGTGGACGGAAAGGGCAAATATTCAGGCCCTAATGCCTGCCACATTGGATAGGATCTTCTGGAGGAGGGAAAGCTGTGGGTGTGTGGTTGAGCTAAGGATCCTGCTGCCGTCTCCCATACCCTCCATCCCACACCCCAGTTTCCCGGGGCTGTGCCTGGTGGAGCTGGCAGTTTGAGGACTGCAGGAGTTGGAGCCCCAGCTCCCAGCTGAAGATGGTTCCTGTGAACAATCTTTGTGGCCTCCCAGTAATGGCCGAAGAGCATGAGGTGTCAGGACACCTGCCCATTCCCCTCCCAGGGGAGCTTTGGCAGCCTTTCCTCCAAGGTCTAGACTTACCAAGTCTTCCTGATCCCCCTCTAGGCCCAACCCTAAAAAAAAAATCCCTTTCTCCAGAGCGCTGGGTAGCCTTTCCCAAGGTCAGCGTGTCCCGAGTGTTCTGCTGTGCCACGCAGCCCACATTGGCTCCCTACTGAGGACACACAGCCTGTGCAAAGCCTGCACCCTGCCACCCGCCTGATGGTATTTTTATTTATATACCTGGATACTCCAGAACAGCTGCTTTATTGAGATTCATCAGTCACAAGGCTTAATTAAAATAATGCCATGTATCTAACTCAGCGTGGATCACCAAAGCAAATGTTTGCTTTGCTGTGTCAATTAAGGCTTCCCGTGGAAGCAGCAGCATCAGACAGTGAAGCCACACGCGGGTCTCACCGGGACCCTCCCTGGAATGCTGGGATGGGGAAGTACTAAGGGCATCTCTCACTGTTTGTGGGCAGGACTTCCTCAATAATCGTGCAGGGAGGGTAGGTGGAACCATGGAGTGATTCCCCCTCCTGGTGTCTCTCAGTCAGCCCTGTCTTAGCTTCTCAACCCAGCTGCTTGTGTGTGGGTGTCTCCTGTGTTCCCAGGCAGAGACATTGCTTCCCCAAGGAATTGCCAGGCAGATGTCACTGAGACGAAATTCTCACAGGCCCAAGAGGAACCCATGGAGGTCGGTATGGAGGGGGTCCCCGGAGCTGAGGGGCTGAGGTACACTGCAAGTGGGACAGCTGAGTCCCTTGTGGAATTCCTGTTGCAAAATAACTCACCCTAACTTAAACTCATCCCATAACAAAAGTCTCCTAGGTAGTGCCCTGATCAGGACCCAGATGTTCCCACCTGGTCCTTTCTGCTCCTAGAATTGCTATGCTCTGGGCCTGGTACCTTCCCTGTCCTCTGACGGCTTCTGCTGTGTCCACTGGACTCTGCTCCTCTTGTTTCCCCTTTGCTGGGACACTGTGATCACATCTAGAGCCACCCCTACTTCAGGGCTCTCACATTGCCACACTTTTCTTGCTGCTCAGGCTCCAGACACACAGGCTGAGTAGCATGTAGATACCTTTGGGGACAGTGCCTTGGGGACTCATACCTATTGTGGGGAGGACCCGGGCTGGTAGAAAAGAAATTTCTTTTCCTGGGTGTGCAGTGGGGTCAGGATATCTGTCCTGGAAGAATGCAGCAGGGTCAGGGTATCTGCCTTGGAGGGATGCAGTGGTCCTATCCAGGGAGTAGACATGGACACAGAGGAGCCCTGTGGGGCCAGAAACTGCAGCACAGAGGGTGCACTGTGGGACATCCACGAGCTGAGTCTCTCCTGTGGCAGACCCTGGGCAACACAAAGCATGATGCCTATGCTGGAACATTCCAAAGCAAAGTAGAAATGGTGACCACAGAGCCATCATGGGACCCTGGCCTCTGAGGTAGGACCCTGTACACTCACCTGGGGTGGCCATACGGGACAGAGTTAGAGGCTTGTGAGACATCAGACAGAGAAGGGAGGCCCCTCTCTCTCCTAACAATGGTAAGCCGTTGTGTGAAGATTGCCAAGGACACATGGTCCCGGCTGTCATGTACAAAGAGCCCTTCCAGACACACTAGAACCAGCGATAGTGGCTGGGACTCCAGAGCTGAGGGCCCTGTGGCTGCTGTCTGATTTCACACCAACTCAGAGGTTCTGGGGACCTCCAGGCTGTGGTTTAGGGGTCAGACCCTTTCAGGAATCAACATCCTCAGGGAAGGAGCCTCAGTGATTCTGGGGCACCTTAGAGGAGAACCCGGGGGACATTTTCATTTTCATCATCGACTTGACAGGACTTGGAATTGTCTAGGCGACACACGTTCTGAGAGCATTTCCAGAGAGATTCCACTGAGGAGGGAAGGCCCACGCTGAAGGTCACAGCAGCATCCCACAGGCTTAGATCCTGGACGGAATAAAAAGGAAAAAGTGAGCAGGCACCGGCTCATCTCTCTGCTTCCCGTCTACAGACACATGGTCAACTCTCTCATGCTCTGGCTGCCCTGCCTGCTTCACAGTACTGGACTGCAGCCTCCAAACACAAGTAAAAACAAACACCTCCTTACGTAGGCTGCTTCTGTCAGGTACTTTACCATGAGAATGAGAAAAGTAACGGATACACCAGGTCTCATCCCAGACCCCGACACCATCTGCACTGACTCCAGTACTAAACCCAGCCCAGAGCGCAGACCAAGCATCACCTTCTCCAGGAAGCCTCTCAGGCCTGCCTGGGGCACTTAGTAGTGACCCTCCTGTTCTCTCTGCTCACATGCCCCCCTATTTCTGAGTACCAGGTACCCAGAATCTGTCTGGCAATGACGTAATGAAAGCTAGTTGCTAGGCAACCTGCCTCAGCTCAGTCAGGGAAATCTGCTCTGGTTTGAAGGGCCCCTGCCGATTTCTTAAAATATCAGCTCTTAGCGCACATCTCATCCCAGAGCAGAGAGAATGCGCGTGGTGTTGAGAGCGCTGGCAAGCCCCCCAGGCCTCTGCTCCCCGACTATGCTGGCTTCTGAGAGCTGATCGTGTGAGACTAACCTCATTGTCTTTCCTTGTCATGGTCTTTAGCCCGCAGATGAGGGACCTGTGATTGCCGTGACATGGGCAGGCGTCTGCGGAGTCTGCCATGTGGTTCGCGAGGATGAAATGGGAAGCGCATCCCAGATGATCTGCTAAGTGAATGTTGCCTGTTGTATATAATTATAGACAAAGGCGTTAGCTAATGGCCCCGTGTAACCCTGCAGGGAGGTCTGCAGCGCCACAGGGGACTGACATCAGTCCTGCATTGTCTGATACTCTTTATCAGTGATGTAGGCAGGGGCGGAAAGCCTGCCTGTCAAGATGGTGCTGAAACAAAGGATGAGAAGAGCGTACAGGGCAGGGCCATAGCTCAGGATCATCCTGAGTGGAGATGGCTCAAAATGTAGGGTGGGGGGAGCTGAGTACGGGTGTAGCAGAGCCCTGCATACAGGAGCACTGGGTAGGATGCAGCAGGGCCCTGCATACAGGAGCACTGGGTATCATGTATCAGTGCTGTCCATACAGGAGCACTGATAATTGGCTGTAAGCTCAGATGCATGGCTCAGCCAAAACACAAACCAAGAGTTCAGGCTCACAATGCACCTGCCTGATGAAAGACACACACTTAGAATTAAAAACCCAACACACAGTTTCTAAAACAAATCAATAGAAAAAAACAAGCAAAAATATTAGAGCTGAAACTTCAGAAAACGTGGCATCCAAGGGCCCACATGGATCAAGAGAGAAAGGTTAACGTTGGCAGTCATCAGAAGAACCCGAGCTGTGACCACAATGTGACCTGACCTCCACAGTGAGTGACCGCAGGAAAGCGGGAGAAATGTAACCTGCGAGCAGAGACCTGAGAGTGTCCCGTGTCACTTCATTGCGTTTTGGACACTGTTTGGTCAAGCTGAGAAGACACGGCCCTGTGTTCCCATCACCAGGTCTCCTCACCGAGCCACATATTTTTTGTCCAAGTCGCTTGCTCAAAGATGTTAGAGCTGTCTTCAGTAGTTGCAAGCCAGAAATACTCAGTGACCACCCACAGTGACTGGACACTGCTGACTGTCCTTAGCCCACGAGTGACCTACCCACTGCTGTGTGTAGCTCAGAGGATGCTGTAAAGTGCAGTGTGACCCAAGGAAGACAGAGGTGAAGGACATAGTGCCCATATGCTCTGATACAGAACAGTCAAAGCCCGGGGGTGTGACTCGGGGCTTCTGGGAGGCTAGAGACGCTCGCATTTGTCCTAGGCTCTGGCTACAGGTGTTCTCGTCTGTGTAAAGTCACCCTCACTTCCGGGGTGCACATCTGTGAGGATGTGCTGCACCACAATGCAAAATTTAGCTGATGTGCATGGGAGCATAAATGAAACAGCTGTATCTTTTGTTTCTTTTTTTCAGGGGAAGAAATTGGACCCAGAGCTGTGAGCATGCTCGGCACGTCTCGGCCACTGAACTACAGACTCGGTTTGCTTTCCTCTGTTACTTTTTACAGTCTTAAGACAGGATCTCACTCACTGCCCAGGCTGGCCTTGAACTTGTAATCCACCTGCTTCAACACCCAGAATGCTAAGATTACAGGTAGCCTTGACAGTTGCCGTGATCAGTAGAGAACCAGTGAGGTTGTTCCTTTGTTCTAAACAGTAGCAGGCATGAGCCGTTCCTTCCAGAAGGTGGGCAGCAAGCTCGGGGCTGTGATTCCTGACAGAAGGAGGCAAGGGAGGCAAGCCCTGTAAGGTCCCCACCTCCATTGGAGGTGCTATCCTGAATGCAGATCAGGATGGAAAAGCCTGGTTGGGGGTGGAAGTAAGTTGGTCAGAATTTAGATTACGACACCAAGAAGAGAACTGGAAGCAACTCCTGATGCCCATACAAGGTCCCCTAATATCGATGCTAATTAACTCGTAAGGGCATGGAGTGGTCTCCATGGGGATAGTGCAGAGGGTGAAAAGGAAATGAGAGGCTGGACACTTCTAGAGTGGACATGGTGCTGGGACATTTAAGATCTGACTAAGATGGCAGAATTCAGCAGTCCTTAGGGCTAGGCTGTGCTGCTCACATGGCAGAAATTGGTTACTTGTGGTTTGGAGACTGGAAGCATTCCAGGTTCTGGTGGGGTCCACTTTCTGGCTTCTGGTTGGCTGCTTTCTCATTTATATCTTCAGTGATAAGGGGTGGGAGAAGTGGGCAGAGAGAATGGGGGATGAAGGAGAGGGGGAGAGAAAGACAGGAAGGGAGAGGGGAAGTCAGAAAGGGAGGGAGTCTCATCAAATTAGAGCGCCACTTGTGACCTCAGTTGACCCCAGAGACCTTCTCTTCAGATTGTCGTGTGGGGGTCAGGGTCTTCAGCAAATTAACTTTGGAGGGACACAATGCAGCGCCTGCGAACACCCCAGGCACACCGTGGTGAATCAGTCGGAGAAGCCACAGCCTTGCTGCATGATACACTAGAGTCAGAATAAAGACAAGTCACTGCCACCAACCGTGAAAACAAACCTCTGAATTCAGATTCTTGTAGCAGCCAAGTACATTCTTACAAGACAAACCTCTCCATGTCTGAGAGCCCTGGGCAGAGGTAGCGCAGCACTCACTGGTGGCCTACACAGCCATTGCTAGCAGGTTCTGAGGAGGACAGCACAGGGGCAGGTTTCTGAGTGCGCCAACCAGGATGGCATGCAAACAACACCAACCAGGATGGCAAGCAACCAACACCAGCCAGGATGGCATGCAACCAACACCAGCCAGGGTGGCATGCAACCAACACCAGCTAGGATGGCATGCAACCAACACCAGCTAGGATGGCATGCAACCAGCACCAGCCAGGATGGCATGCAACCAACACCAACCAGGATGGCATGCAACCAACACCAGCCAGGATGGCACGCAGCCAACACCAGCCAGGATGGCATGCAACCAACACCAACCAGGATGACATGCAACCAACACCAACCAGGATGGCATGCAACCAATACCAACCAGGATGGCATGCAACCAATACCAACCAGGATGGCATGCAACCAACACTAGCCAGAATGACATGCAACCAAGTCCTGTGAAAAACACACAAGCAGAGCTTAAGGCCCCTTGGCTGCCAGTGGAAGGAAGGGAGGGAGGGAGAGAAGGGGGAAGGGAGGAAAAGAGGGGAAAGGGGAGAAAGAGAGGGGGGAAGCAGGCAGAAAGGAAGGAAGGCTAGAAGGGAAGCAATCAAAGATGGCACATGTAGATTTTGACACTCATCCTAGCTGGTTCCACACATCCCAGAGCAACCAGGAGTGACACGGAGACCTGAGCTGCCTCCAAGGGCAGGACAGTGTAGCCTGAAATGCAGGAAAGTCATACATAGTCTCTTAAAAACTAAATCATGGCTAAAGATTACCTATATTCGAGGATGACACAGGTTTATAGGAGGGTTAGCCTGTGTGGAGACAGTCTCGCTGTGCAGCCTGGGCTGGCCGGGAGCTTTGGATCTCTGACCTCAGCATCTTGTGATGTATCGCACCAAGGCCACTGCTCTGCACTCCTGAGACAGGAGCTGCACCTTCCCATTCAGGGGTGTTTCACCTCCTCCCATTTAGGGGTAGTTATTATATATAGTTATTTACCGCCTCGTTATTATATAGTAACATGCTTATAAGCCATATAACACCTGCCGATTTTCATGTAGGTACATAATGGGTTGGAGTGTATCCCCACCCTCACTGTTGAAGAATGTTGTTGCTAGGGCTGGTGTGTGGGTACACATTATAGTCCTTGAACTTGGAGGGAGGCAGGAAAATCAGAAGCCAAGGTCATCTTTTGCTGCTTAGAAAGTTGAGGGCAAATCAAATCAATCAACAGAATTTGCAAAGGGGTATTGTGAGAAGTTAGCCCAGAACCTTTCTTCCCTTGTGTTTATTGAGTAACTCCTTCTTGGTCAAGATTGTCTTTAATTCACTTCTGTCCAGCTCCCATGTACTTTGTCATGGGTTCCAATAGACAACTGGCTTGGGGCTTCTGTGTATATAAAACCTGTAAGTTGGGCCAGATGGAGAAGCATAAGCCTATGATCCCAGGACTTAATTCATGAGGCTGAAGTAGAAAACTCAAGATTTAGAGACCAGACTGGGTGACAATCTCCCTCTCTCTCTCTCTCTCTCTCTCTCTCTCTCTCTCTCTCTCTCTCTCTCTCACACACACACACACACACACACACACACACACACACAGAGAGAGAGAGAGAGAGACAGAGAGACAGAGAGACAGAGAGAGACAGAGAGACAGTCTCCAACTCTAGCCATCACTTAACCTGTGATCAACTGTTCTTTCTCATTGTCAAGTCCTGAACTTTTGAGTCTTTCCCAGACTCAGGGTGAAGGGAGAAGAGTCCAGCTTGGACCACGCTGGGGACTCATTCATACCTTCATGCAAAACATCTCAGAACATCAGCTATTTGTGAGGGAGCCTGGGTCTTGCCCTCAGTGCCACACCGTGGAGCAGGTTTTACTCTGTCTCCCAGCCTCTGGCTCAGCCATGGTTTCTCTCCTATGGAACTGAGGGTGGCTTTTATCCCTGGGGGCTCCAGGTTTAAGCTTGCTGTCCCCTCACCCACTCACCCACAGCAATGGCAGACACAGCATCCTGCTTCCAAATCCTGCTGACCACTGACAGCCCACCAAAGGCTGTCACATAGCCAGACACACAGGGACAGAGAACTGATGGTTCACATGGGGATACCTGTGGGAGCAGACAACACACACTCTCCGATTCACACAGACACACAGGGACAGGTAACTGATGACTCTCACACGGGGATACACTGACACACAGACACATGCAAGGACAGATAGACACAGATTCATACAGACACACAGGGACAGAGAACTGTTAACTCACATGGGGATACCTCACTGTTCAGTTTTGCCACCAGGCCCCTGAGTACGAATGACAGGACGGGTAAAGGGCTGTCAGGGTAGGAGGCAGTCTCGGTGTAGGGAGTGTGGGAACTCTCCTCTGCAGCGCTGGGCTCCCTGGTTCTTGGAGTCTATTGGGAGATGAGAAGTGCAGGGGTGTGGGTCCAGGGCCATCAAGGCTTCCTTCTGAATTTTTCGGAGTGATTCTCTGTCTTTCCTGTGTCCCTACCTTGTTTTAGGATGGACCTACGGCTTCCTGGAGACGATGGTGGTGGTTTGAAGGCTGCCTTTGCAGGGTCAGGGCTCAGGCATCTGTATCCTGTGTACCTGTTTCCTTTCTGTCTACCACACACCGTGATCAAAGACTTCTCCTGCGGCACATTGCTTATCCCACCTTCCGCAGGACTTAGCTCCGAAGGTTCCCCAGGGCTCTGCACTGGGCCCTCCTGCCCCTTGGCCCCAGGAATAGGGCTTTCCTCAGTGGAGAGTCAGCTGAGGAAGAACAATGACAGATGTCAAAGCTAGTGGGCCAGGCATAGGAGCGGCATACTTGGCGTGTGTGTGTGTGTGTGTGTGTGTGTGTGTGTGTGTGTGGCGGGGGGGGGGGGGGAGAATCTCTTCACAGCTGCCCACATAGGCTGCCTGTGTCCCCACCCAGCCCTTGAATATGGATTTGTGCCTCAGGACAGGAGGCACAGGCTCGGCCTTAATTAGACGTGATGAGTGTGTGTGCCTGGAATCAGCATCAAAGGGGGACAGCCGCCCACCACCCCTTCCCTCTCCCCTTCCAAGGACAGCATCTGCTTCCTTCCTCCCTCCCAGGGCAGGCCAGCTCTGACAGAAGGCCCAGGAGTCCCCTCTATTTAATTAGGACGGAAGTTCTCTCAACCCCGGGAAAGGATTTAATTTCAATATTTCCTTTGCTGGGTTGGGACCCTCCGGTCCCTCCACACCAAAGCCCTTTCATGGCAGTTGGCCCAGCCTCTCCCCTCTCACTGGGTGTCCAAACCAGTCCCAGAGAACAACCAGGAGGAGCCAAGGGCTCTGTGTGTTGGGGGTGGGGGTGGGTATAGGGTGTGTGTGAGTGTGTGTGTATGTGTGAGCATGTGCGTGAGTGTGTATGTGCATATGTGCATGTGTGTGCATGTATGAGTATGCAAATGTGTGTGAGAGTGTGTGTGCGTGCATGTGCATGCACATACATGTGAGTGTGTGACTGTGTATGAGTGCGCATGCATGTTCCCATGTGCGTGTATGTGCGCATGTGTGTGTGCAGCTATGACCAGAAACCCCACCCCAACCTACCGTGCAGTCTAACCCACAGCAGCAGGGACCTCAGACTTGAGCCTCTGGATCATTCCTGAACCTACCACTTGCTGTGTACATTAGCTTGACCTGGTGTGCACATGTGTGTAAGGGTAAGCGCATGTGCAAGCATGGATGTACACATGCACCCAAGTGTGCCTGGGCGTTGATAAGCATGTATGCCACATATGTGCACACCTGCTTGGTGAGTGTATGCACTGCGTGTATGTGAATACACGAGCACATTTGTGCATATTTGCATATGTGCCTGTGAATCTGTGAGCCCAGAACCAGTTGACACTGGTTCCTGTCAACTCCCTTACATCACTGGATGCTCTGACCCTTGGCTCACCTCTGGAGACAGGACCAGCCAGGTCACAAGACAGGTACTAGATAAGTGAGGCCTGTAGGGCAAACACACATACGGGCAGGGAGCAGATTCCTAACTCAACCCACACTTGGGAGGTGGGAGAGGGGCACTAAGGTCCCCAACCTTGCAGAAAGGAGGCTCGGGTTATAGTGACAGTACCCTGGCCTGCTCCAGTCTCAGTTTCCCTGCGTGTACAACATCTCCAGTAGAAAGTTTTGCTCTATCCCCGGGAGTCCTTTTCTACAAGGCCCTGATCAGCTGTGTCCTCCCAGCTTTGCTCTGTCTGCCACCAGCTCCCCTCTACCCCATCCTCTGTACAGGACAAAGATCAGCTGGGACCTGGCTCTCAGCCCAAGTGGCCCTCAGCCCCGTGGAGATCGCTAATGAGAGGTGTCAGCCGGTAGCTCTTCAAGAGAGCTCACCGCCCTGAGCAATTTCTTAAAAGGAAAATTCTAACCTTAAAGAGTCCTTTGAACACATTGTGAATGAGCAACGAACACAGCCCAGACAGCTTCTTAGAATTACCGAAGGGTGCAGATTTGTGAAAAGAGAGATTGATTTCCATTTGGTCTCCTGAATACATTTCCCGTGTTCTCGAGGTGTTTATCATGCCTTGTACTAAAGGTGAGGTGGGATCCTTGGCTAACAAATTATAATCATTGGTATTCTCCCTCCCTTTTCCAACCCCCACCCAAGAATTTATGCATTTTCCAGACAAAGCGTGCTTCCACAGACAGCGCTGGCATCGTCTTCACGCAGTCAAGTATTGATGGTATTGATTGCGCTGTCCCCAGCATACATATGCGGATGGACGCCCACAGCCCGTGGGTAATGTGCAGCAGCTTGTGGGGACCTCGCCCAATCTTCAGCCCTCTCTGCTGCTCCTGGCTCACTGTACCCTGCCCCAAATCCATCCCCAGACTAACCACTCGGTGGACTATATAGTGCATGTCTGCCTTGGGCTGGTTTCTTATCTACCCCCTATGCCTGCCACTTACGCCTATCTTGGGAGAACTGTGCTCACCAGAGAGTCCAGGCCTGCATACCGTAATGACTGTGTATGCATTTATGTGTACATGAATGAATCAGAGGGCAGAAAATGAACGAGTGTGTATTTTGATAGAGAACCAGGAATGGGAGCCCCTGAGCGATGAGGCAGGTATCCTCAGTTATCTGGAGAGAGTCACTGGGTTGGAATCTGGGTCTCAGATCTGTCCCTCCCCAGGACTTCCTTGCCAGGCACTGGCCAGCTAGCGGCCAAAGACTTCCCATCCCCATGTTCCCCCAGAGGAGGCACTGTAAGAACCCTGGAGCCAAGGTGATAAAAGCCACTGAGCCTCTTGCACGGCAGCGCCCTGCTACCACAAGGCTCAGGAGGCAAATTTACAAGGAACTTTCTGGATTGCTTTCTTTTCTGTTTTATGAAATACCTCTCTAAATGTCTGCATATAGCTCTCTTGAGGGATGGAGGGAGAAAAATAGCAATTAAAGTCTTGTCATCAGACTTGTTCAGGCCGTTAAGTTGTTCAATCTTGCATAAAAAATCGGTGCATGTACTTGATGTGGGCGGGAGCACCTGGCGAGGCTAGAAATGTAAATCATGGCGTAATGATATGCATGCAGCCTGCTGGAGGCAGCCTGGCCCATGCTGCCAGGCCAAGATCATCCCTTGCTTCAGCCCTCTACCTTCAGGGATCCCAGCAGAGGTTGGGAGAGGCTTCTCCTGGCATGTGGTAGTGCTGTGGCCCCAACTGTGTCCCCTTTCCCAGCCGTGTTCACAGCTGGAATCGCACACAGGAACAGCTCACGGGTGCCATCTGCTCAGATAAGTGTGGCCACGGTCCTGGACAGAATCGCCACGGCTCTCGGGTTGTGCAAAAGCGCCAGCCAGTCGCCTTGGAGCTCCGATAGGCTGGGCAGTGCTGAGCTCAGGCATGGCACCTGTGGGGAGAAAGAACAGGAGGCAGTCATGACCAGGGGCATTATCTGCACGTGGTCTTTGAGTTTGGAGCATAAATGAAGCCACCAGACGAGGGGCCACAGCCCTCTAAGATGCAATTTTAGCTACCTCCCTGGCAGGAGTCCTCAGGCACTCCTGTCTCTCAAAGCCTGGATGCCAGGTCTGCTCCTCAGTGAATGTCCTCATTTTACGGCCTCTCAGGAGAAAGATGGCTCAGGCTGTAGAGATTCATTCCCCTCTGCAAGAGCGTCGTTTATTTTGACACATGTGGTTTAGTTTCAATTATTTATCATAACACTGGAGAAGGCCACGATAAAAACCCCGAAGTGTGTTTAACTGCAGCCTCGGTGAGGGCGACAGGTGCAGCCGGTGCTTGGGGAAGGCTCCTGGGGAGGGGAGGTCGCCCAGCTCTGGGAGGGGAGGGCGGGGACAGCATGTCTGCCGCCTGGGGAGTCCTCTGGGCTGGAAACACAGTGGCAGTGGAGCTGCCGTGTGCTGCGGAGCACAGAAGTGACATCTTGTTCCAATCCTGTCTGAAGAGTGATTGGAAGCTGAGCCTCTCAAGTGCTGGGATGAAGTGTCGTCTCACCCCCACCCCCTCCCCTTCAGCAGTGACAGCCACCACAGCAGAGAGGAAAGAGCCTTTGGCAAATTCCCAGGGCTGTTGGGATTCTCTAGCCTCGAACCGTACACACCTGTCCATCCATCCATCTGTCCGTCCGTGCATCTACCCGTCTTCATCTGTGATGCAGTTTGCAGACAGACTCTGCCTTGGTACTTGGGGTCTTGAGCAAATGGCTGCTCCTGGTGAGGTGACCACCACTGGCATCTGCTGTGTCTTGGTGCCGTTCTCACCATCCACCCCTGGAGTAGCCATGATGACTCTGGTTACAGCTGAGCTTACCAAGGCTCTGACAAGCTGACTAGCCTAGGGCTGAGTGGATGGGACCCAGAGGGAAGAGAACTTTGCCTGAGATGGGTTGGCATGATCAGTCAGTTAAGGTACCTCCTACTACAGGGCTCCACAGAGCAAAAGACTTGGCCAGGGTATACAAAGTCCCAAGTCCAGGAGTCACCTTGTCTCGGCTTCCTCTGGTCTGGGCACAGGCTAGGGAGACCCCTTTTCTCAGACAAATGTGTCCACACTGAAACAAGCCCAGACCATAGACCAAATGCTTTCATAGACCACGATTGAAGGCAAGTCTGTATCAATCTTGGGGAGGCTGTGCTCCACACCGCCCCCTGCTTTGATTTACAATGGGGAGGAAATGGTCACAGGGTTGACGCCTGGTTCCGGTTTGGATTCTGCACTATTCTCTGCGTACTTGAGCCCAGCATTTATTTATACCACTGGAGTGTGAATTCTATGAATAAATTTTATTATCTCGGGGCTTCGTGATGACAAAAACATGAAAGCCATTCGGATGGTGAGATGCCCGTGCAGGGCCGGGGGAGGGGCCTCCTGGGAGCTTCATTTAGATTTTAATTAAACTGACTTTCCCCAAACAATTTGCAATAAATTAGTGCCAACCAGGGCTTGCAACATCTAGGCATAAGACACAGGCTTAGGGGTCACAGCATGAGCTCTGCCTTGTTCGGTCCTTGGTTTGTAAAACTGTGAATTCCCAATGTCCTCACCTTCCTGGGCCCCACTGTCTGATGCTGGGAAGCTATGGATCCTGAGTTTCATGCTTGGCCCAATCCCAGCTCAGCCTGGTCAACTACACCAAGATGGCCAGAGAAGAATGGACCCTACATTCTATGTCATTCAAGCCAATTCTCCTGAGGGGCAGCAAGATAGCCCCAGAGAGCATAGGATAGCCCCCAAAGAGCCTTATTTGGACTCCAGTTTAACATGTTCAGTGCCCCATGGGGGTCCAAGGATGGGGCTGGGAATGTCAGCGCATGTGATTTCAAAACAACAAACCTGAAAGAAACTGAAGGGGATGGGAGAGCAGTCAAGGCACCAGTGTCTACCCAGAGGGGGTTGTCCCTGTCCTGACTGGAGGATCTGCTCCTACAGCTGGCTGCCCACCACCCAGTGCCACCTGGTGCTGCTGCCAGCCAGTGTCGACACACTGCAAGGCAATAATGTTTCATGGCGGTTTTGCTTGTGCGCAGTCATAGCCCATTGGCTTTATGGAACACCTTCAGAGTGTACTTCCTGAGTCAGGAGGACGGCTGTTTCGCAGGCCTTTGGAGGAACACCTTGAGGGTCTGAGTGTAAAGTGGAGAGGTCTGCCCCAGCAAACACCCGTCTGGTTTTCAGTTGCAGTCACAGGAGGTAGGAAGAACCTGCAGCACAGATGGATCCACAGAAACCCCTGAGCCCAGATGCCTGTTGGTGTGGGGTAAGGTCGCTGTTTGCTGGGTGGCACATCTTCCTGGAGTGACCTTGATGGCCTCAGGGTAGTGAAAGATGGCATCCACCAGCAATGTGACAGGAGACCTGGACGATGGCCAGGAGACCTGAGCCGTTTCCAGCTCTTTTCCTCCCTCCTCCCTCATCCCCCTCCCCGTCTGTCATTTGTGCCTGGACCAGAACTGGTGTCAGTGGGCGGGGAGGGTGGAGAGGACTGAGGCAGGAGCAGAGCTTTGTGAGTCAAATGAGGTTCATTCACTCTCGGGTACATCCCACCTCCTTGTAGCTGGCCTGGAGACCTGTGACGGCTACACTGCTGGCCGGGCTGCGCTGCCCAGCCCAGCCGAGAGTAGCAGACACAATTGTGTCTGGGCTTGCGACAGCATTAATAGAGTCCACACCCTACCTGTCTCCAGGCGTGGTGGGACCTTTGTGCCAGCACGCAGCTCCCAGTGTGATTCTTCTCGTCACTGGCAGCTTCACATGCACTGGCTCCCAGGCCTGCAAGGCATGGCTGGGCCCTGGGCCATCTCTGCCCGGCATTGTTCCCTCTGTGGGAAAACCCCAGGGGCTTGGCTGCCTGTGCCACGCCCTCTGTTTCCCTGTTCTTGTCCCAACCTTGGAGTAAAGCCTGCAGGAAGTATCTGCAACTCTGGCCAGCCTCCTCGGCCCCTGTGTCCACCACAGTCAGTCAGGGAGCTAAGTGGGGCTGGAGCCTGCAGGCCAATGTAAGTCAGAGCCAAGAAGGCTCTTCTATGTGGGGAAACTGAGGCACAGAGGAAACGGAGGACTGCTGATAGCACAGCCCAACAAGAAAGGTAGGCTGAGTGGGGTTCCCTGGTGACCGAGGATAGAAGGAGCTCTTGGGCCCTCAAGTTGTAGCCATGGTTCCCAGGAGCCTTCTGCCTCACTACACAGTTGGGCACAGTCTGGAGCATACTGGGCACAGCACGTGGAGATGTGTTACCAGTGGTGGTTACTGTGAGAACAATTTTAATGCTCCCAGGTACCTCGTGAGAGCTTCCACTCTACAGAAAAAGTAAGAGAGCAGACCAAGATCAAGGGGATCCCAGGAGCCTCTGACTGCTGAGCCCATGGCATATCCAGGACCAAGCCTGAGCCATCTGCCCTGTGTGTACTTGTGTGTGCAGATTTGTGTTACAGTCTACGTGTGAACATGTATAGGCACTTCAGAAGCAGAGGCAGCAACACAACCCTCCCTCTGCAGAGCCCCTAGCCTCAAAGTGCTGCCCCTGTGGTCACCTTCAGACCTCCCAACAGTCCCACTGGGGACTCCTTGTCAGCCGAGCGTGTTCCTTTTCCTGCCATGCACCTGCCAGCCCTCAATCCTGCCTCCTAGGCTGACATTCTTGGCTTCAGGCCCTAGGCCAGGCTGCCAGACCCCAGGGGAAGATGGCAGGCTTGTTCAGCTGTCTGACAGCACAGAGAAGTTGGTGTCAGTCACTGTGGGTGGAGCAGCTCATCTTCTTGGTGGCTCGGCCATTCAGGAAGAGCCAACCTCATCTGGACCCCACTAGGCAGGTGGATTAGAGTCGCAGGTCGCTTCCTATGCAAGGATGGTGTTGACAGCTCCACAGTCACCAACCTGGGGCTGCTCCTGAGGCCTTAACCTGCTCTGCCCTGCTATGCCCAGACCTGGCATGGGTCGAGCAGATGTGTCTGAAGGATCCTGGAAACACAGCATCAGAAGCTTTGGAATCTGCTGGCAAGTTCTACACCTCAGGTTCCTATTGGTGTCAGGAAATGGGTCCATAGTGACGAGTGAAAGCTATCGGCCCACACACGACAAAGCTAACCTAACGGCTAGTGTTGCCTACTGGGGAAATCACTCTAGAGTCTACACTCAAGAGTAAGCTGGAAACAGCCTGCCAGTTCACACTGGGGAGATGTGGTCCAGAGATTTTGTTAGGAACCCACATTCTGAGATCAGAGGCAAGAAGCCTTTAGACAGGGGCTGGCGAGTACAGGGTGGAGGGAGGTTACATGGATGGCCACCTCAGAGGTTTCAAGTGTGAAGCCTGCTGTGACAAACAGCTGGGGGCTGGGGCAGCTCTGCAGGAACCTACGAGATAGGAAAAGTAAGTACAGAGAACACAGAGGGGGTGGGCACCCTTGGATGCTTTCATTGGAGGTGCTGAGCAATATGGATTTTATTTTTAATCAGAGTTGGGGGAAGTGGGGCAGGGTGTGTCTTACCTGCTCTTAAGGATCACTCTGCTTGCTGGGTGGAAAGCACATCTGGAGACTACTGCCTAACTCTAGAAGATGTCAGTCAAGCCTGGAGACATGTTAAAGGGGAGCTCATGGGGTGAGGGGAAGAGGGATACAGGGCAGACTGTGTCCCGATGTGGACAGCATTGCTGGGTTGCAGTCAGGCAGCTGCGACATCTCAGGTGTGGGATGGCTAGTGTGCACAGGTGCTTTGTGGCCTGGTGTGGTGTCAGCATGGAGGGCAAAGCAAGAGACAAATAACAAATAACTACACAGAGGGGCTGGAGAGATGGCTCAGAGGTTAAGAGCATTGCCTGCTCTACCAAAGGTCCTGAGTTCAATTCCCAGCAACCACATGGTGGCTCACAACCATCTGTAATGGGGTCTCGTGCCCTCTTCTGGCCTGCGGGCATACACACAGACAGAATATTGTATACATAATAAATAATTAAATATTTTTAAAAAATAACTACACAGAGGCCACACCTGACGCTGCAGAAAGACAGACATCTCCCAAAACTTGGAGCGGCATGGGGTCAGGCCTGAGAAATGATGTGGAGATAAAAGGCAGGGCAAGGCTGGAGAGATGCTCCACCTAAAGTGCTGAAGCACAGTGTCCCATGAGCTTCCCACACGACCAGGCTGAGATGGGGACTGCCCCTCCTCCCACTGCCTCCTCCCCAGGATATTCTCATGGAATTGCCGGCATCACATCCTTGGAGTCTCAGATCTAAGGTTCAGTGTCTCTCTCAAGTGCGTCCACATGCCAGCTAAACATGGAAAGATGGGGTCCAGCACTCTTGCAGCCTGGCAGAGGCGGCTTCCACCAAAGGCCTATAGAGCACTGTGGTGGTGAGAAACGCTTGCTCCCGCAGGTCAGTGAGCCCCCGGCACAGCAGTTGGTGACAGTGCCTGTAAATGCATGACCTCCACCCTCCAATCCTCCTGCCAATCACCAACTCACGGTCTAGCCAAGGTCTTTGCTTGCTATTGTCCCCATGCTGCCGTGGGCATCTCTGTGCACCTCCCAAGCAAAGAGGAGCAGGTTGAGGCCTCACCGTGTGGGCCACAGTGTGATCAGTCTTGTGCAAATCTCTGCCTTCCAACCCCAGCAGTCACAGAGGCACTGTTATCCAAGAACTTGGTCTGGAGGCAATCAACTCTGACGACCTAAAAGTCACAGTACAGGTGACTGCAAGGGTTTCATTGGGAGAACTTGCCACCCACAAATGTCACCATGGGATAAATGTCATTCATAGGCACAGACACAAAACAAGTCACCGAAGATCTACAATAGGAAAACCTCCACTTGGCAGTGTTTGAGGGCGTTCAGATTCACTATAGAGTGAGGCAGAGCTGGGAGGCTAAAAATAGTCTGCTCAGAAAAAAAAAAATAGTCTGCTCAGCTGGTTGGATGAGTGCCTGGCATCTCAGAAGCCATCATCGTGCTCCCAACATCCCAGGTATCCACAGGGTCACCCTTTGGGGGGCTCTGCCCGGGTTCTCACGGTGGCTCCATGCAAAGGAAGCAAGCTGGGGCCACCTTTCAGAGGAAAGACGAGAAGAGACGCAGAATTACCACCTGGGGTCTGGACAGATGTGAGCCCCAGTCCAGTTGCAGAACCAGGTGCTCACTCCACAGACAGCCAAGGCCAGAGGCCTATACTGAGTCCAATCGGACCTTGGGGTGTAGAGATGAGGGTGACCAGAGCAATGGCGGAAGGCGGTGTCTCAGCATGACATACGTGACAATGGATTACCTCAGCAGGTCTGGTAAGTGGCCTAGGGAGAGCAGGCAGGTGGGGACAACAGAGCAATGCCTAGCATCAACAAGTTCAGGGGGTGGATGGTTGAGGACACCCCAAAGCAGTTCTGAGTTCCTGAGAAGAAAGGAAGAAACAAGATCTAGACAATGCCTGGGGCACACACCGGGGACGCTTGTGTAGTCGGGAAGGGGTTGGTTTTGTTTTTCTATAGGCGCAAAAGACTTGAGTGCCTTTCTGATTGACTCGAGATTAAAAAGCAGACGAGAAAGGGGTGGGCGATTAGGGATGCAGCAGCCACGGGTACGGAGCTCTGCAGAGTGAGGTCACGTTTGGAGTCAGAGTCCGGATCATGTGCTGTCTGCAAGAGACACGTTCATAAATTCTGATATGTGGCCGGAGAACAAAGGGTGGACACGAGCGTGGACAAAATGACCAGAGCGGTGACAAAGCTAATCTCAAAGTGACTCACACAGCACAAATCGCGAATGTTAATAGAGGCATCAGACCTAGCTCAGCTGTGACAAGCTTAAACCTGTCTATGCTCAGCCTTTGACACAATGCACACAGAAAAACTGTTAGATTTGTAAGGAAACCTACTGGACCTAGTTGTAATAGAAACTCAATAGAGCTTTGTTAGTATGAGGGGAGGAAGTGTGTGAAGGAAGAAGGGTGTTGGGGTGCCGCTGTTCGGAATGGAGAGCCCACGGGTGCTTTACAAGCCCCGTTTCATCTCTAATCTTGAAATGCTGCCTGTTTCCCCATAAATTCAAGAAACATAAAACACCACTTGATCTCACTCATCAGGGACATGCAGTTTTAAAAGAAATGAGCCCTTGTCCCACTGTCAGATCAGCAACAGGAAGAGAGGTGGTGACAGAGGGGAGGGTGCAGATTCCAGACACTGACACTCTGCAGGACCCAGCACCACTGAGCCGTGGTGACTGTGCATCCCCTTGTAGAGGAGCCAGCCCATGTCCTTTCTCTTTTCTCTCTGTCCCCGAGACCAGCAGTGCCCCAGAAAGAAGGATGAATCCTCAGGGCCCTGGAAGGACCTGGCGTGGGCATGCAGCCTGCCACAGTGACATGAAGTAGGCTAGCAGCCGGGCGATGGTGGCGCACGCCTTTAATCCCAGCACTCGGGAGGCAGAGGCAGGCGGATCTCTGTGAGTTCGAGCCCAGCCTGGTCTACAAGAGCTAGTTCCAGGACAGGCTCCAAAGCCACAGAGAAACCCTGTCTCGAAAAACCAAAAAAAAAAAAAAAAAAAAAGAAGTAGGCTAGCGAGTGTCCTGCTGTCAGGACTTGGAGCTCAGGGGACCACAGCACGCCCAGCCCTCCCTGACCTGCACAGAGGACAGTTCAGTAGACCCTGTACAACTTTCAGTGGCTAACACGTGAGCCTGCATCCCCTCTCTGGGCCTTTGGCTTCCTTTGAGCAGCTAGAAGCTCCTGATGAGAGGGAAGGGAAAAGACAGGTGGGTTAGACTAAGGCCAGGGGCCCTGGAGGCCAGGGGAGACCCGAAAGGTGGGAGTACGCCCTGCAGGCATCTCTTCGTGAGCTGGCTAGAGCTCTGGACTCAGGCTGCAGTCTAAGGACCAGAGCAGACAGGACAAGAGAGCTCTTGTGGTGGTTCAGCCTGTGGACAGGGTTAGGGAAGTAACGGAAACTGGCTACAGGCTCCTTGGTTCTCAGCTGCAGGGTGGGGAAGACACTCGAAGTTCCAGACCTCTCAAGAGCAGAGCACGGTCCTGAATCCTATTCTTGCTGAAAAGATCAAGATGCCAGTGCGGGCTCTGGAAGCCACTCAGGCTCACATCTGAACTTCTGTGGGGCCACTCTGTATAATCCTTCTTGGACCTAGTGCTCACTCTGTTCTTGAACCATCAGAGGTGGGGACGCATTTCCTGGCAGAGACAAAGCTTCTTCCAGCTGCCAATAACAACCAATAACAGAATGCCAAAAGACACACAGCTGGAGCCAGGAGGAAAACAGGGCCAACAGTGACTTTCATTCGGGACTCTACATGGATCCTAAAATAGCCAGCAAGAAAATAGAGGCAAAGGTGAGAAAATATCTAGAGGGAAAAACGTTTATCAAAGAGATTGGATCTATAAAAAGAGCTAAATGAAATTCTAAATTTCTAAAATAAGAGAACCAATGTGTGGGCATGGGAGAGCTCACCCCTGCAATCCCAGCCTGGGGTGGAGAGCTCACCCCTGCAATCCCAGTGTGGGGCGGAGAGCACACCCCTGCAATCCCAGTGTGGGGTGGAGAGCTCACCCCTGCAATCCCAGCCTGGAGCGGAGAGCACACCCCTGCAATCCCAGCCTGGAGCGGAGAGCACACCCCTGCAATCCCAGCCTGGAGCGGAGAGCACACCCCTGCAATCCCAGCCTGGAGCAGAGAGCACACCCCTGCAATCCCAGCCTGGGGTGGAGAGCTCACCCCTGCAATCCCAGCCTGGGGTGGATAGCACACCCCTGCAATCCCAGCCTGGGGTGGAGAGCTCACCCCTGCAATCCCAGCCTGGGGTGGAGAATTCACCCCTGCAATCCCAGCCTGGGGTGGAGAGCTCACCCCTGCAATCCCAGCTTGGGGCGGAGAGCACACACCTGCAATCCCAGCCTGGGGTGGAGAGCTCACCCCTGCAATCCCAGCTTGGGGCAGAGAGCACACCCCTGCAATCCCAGCCTGGGGAGGCCAGAGTCCAAAGCCAGCTTGAGCTATATGGTGTTGATTTTGTCAAAAAAGACAGGGAAGGAAAAAAGGAAGATGAGAGCGTAGGGAGGGAGGAAGGAAGCGAGGGAGGGAGGGACAGAGGGAGGGAGAAGTAAACAGTAGACAGATTTAACATTATCTGAGTTTTCAATTTTTCACACATACAAAGTGTACATATTCAAAGAATATCATGATGTTCTGATGTATGTGTACATTGTGTGATCTTCAAATCTGCATAAACATCTTTATCTCCTCAAAGGTTCATTGCTTCTCTGTGGAGAAAACAGTCAAAACCTTTCACTCCAGTTTTGAGGATACACACAGAACACTGCTGCTGTGTGCTGTCTGCACCATGCAACCCCAGAACTTATTTTTCTGTCTACCTAGAACTAGAACTACTTACTGGTCAACCTCTATCTTCCCCCATGTATCCACCCCACTCTCCAGCCTCCGGGAACTCCTCTGTTTCTGTGACATTCTGTGTGGGTGAGGTCATGTAGGGTTTGTCTTCAGTGCCTCCTTATTCCCTTTAACATAATGACCCTGAGGTCGTCCATGCTGCACAGGTGACAGGATCGCACCCTTTCCCATCTTATTCCTGTGTTTGCATTGCCTGCTTATGAGTTGGTGGATGGCTGGAGGCCGTTTCACTTCTAGGCTATTGTGAGCATGCTGCAGTGAACACGGGGCTGTGGGTGACTGGTCTGTGGGTTTCCTTGGGTTGTGTACCCACCGTCGGATTGTGAGAGGCTGGCTCATTGTAGTTTTGATTTGTTTCACTAATACTAAGGGTTTTTTTTTTTTAAATTGAGGTACCTGTTGGTCATTCACTTGGGACTATTGCCCATTTTCAAATTGGATTTTTATTGCTATTAAGTTATTTGATTCCTTGTACATTCTGGGTATTAACCCCCATCAGATGTATAATTGGCTGGTGTTTTCTCTCCATTTGCAGAATGATCTTTTCATGCTGTCGACTGCTTCCTTTGTGGTGGAGAAGCTTTTTAGTTCAGCACAATCCCATTTGTCTGTTTTCTGTGCTTTTGGGGTCATCAGCAAAGAGACTTGCCTGAACTAATATCTTGAAGTTTTTCCTTTATGTTTCTCCTAGTAATTTCATCTTCAGACAAGGATAGTTCAGCATATCACAATCAATAAATACAGTGTAACCCGTCTACAGAGGGGAAGATAGCCCCACGTGATGATGCTGATAGATACGAGGGACGCATTTGATGAGGTTCAGCACCAGAACAAAGTAGGCACAGTAGAAACATGCTGTGGACGATAGAGTGAGACTTAGCGAGCCTATGCCCGCTGTTGCCCTGAGCATGGGAACATGGAAGCTTCTGTCTGAGAGCTGGAACCTGACAAGGACTCCAGTGTCACAACCCTTACTCAGCAGGACAGCGAGAGCTCAATGGGGTAGAAATGAAGACCCGAGCCAGAAAGGAAAAGGTAGTCTAACATACGGAACCCTTGAAGACTCTACTCAAAATGATTCCAACTGAAATAATCCTGCAAAGGCACAGAGTGCAGAAGCAGCAGACAGAAGTCGGTGGCTCTTCCATCTGCCGACAGTGAACTAGCTGAAAGAGAAGCCACCGAAGTAAAAAGTGGTTTTAATTGCTGTATCAGTAATAAAGCAATCAAGAATAAATGAATTAAAGATCTTTACAACAAAAGCAGTGTGTGTGTGTGTGTGTGTGTGTGTGTGTGTGTGTGACAGAAGTGGAATAGCACATGGAGGAGAAAAAACACCCCACTTTCAGTGTCACTAACACGTCTCCACGATCTGACATGGTCTAGAGAGTCAATGCAATAATCCCCAGATTAACATCCATTGGATCCTTCACAGAGCTAGGAAAAACAGTTCCCAGTGTGTATGGACCCACTGCAGCCACAAAAACCGAGTAAGTCCCAACAGCTCTCCCAGAAAGCACAAAGTCATGTAAGAAAAAAGAAAGGACCGGGGACATTGCACCTGACTTTAGAATACGGTACAAAGTTTTAGCCATCAAACAGCATGGTATTAGCTTGAAAAAGTAGATGCAGACATTGGGCAGATCAGACAGCCTGGAAGGAACCCACAGATCCACCAACTGGTTTTCAATAGCTGTGCTAAGATTGGTGGCAGGTAGACTTTTCAGTGAACACCACTGAGAAAGTTGGGTGTTTGTGTGCAAAAGAATGAAGTCAGACCTGGATCTCACCAGCTACAGAGATCATCCCCAGACGGATTAAAGACTTAACTGTGGAACCTGAGCAGACAGCATTTCAGAAGTAGTGGCACTCTGGGCTAAAGATGGGGGAGAAGTGAACAAAAGGTGTCAAACTAAAGCATGGAGAGGAACCAGTGGCTCACCATGAACACCCTGCCACATGGGCAGGGGTAGCTGCCACCCAGGAAAAGGGAGAGACAGACAGTGCAGACAGACAGTGCTGAAGCCACACTTGAAGAACAGCCATTAAGAACGTCTAAAACCAAGAGATGGCATGGCTTACAGAGGTGGGAAGGTCTACAAGCCCGAGCAGGATCAAAACAAAGGAAGCCACACCCAGACACCTTCTGGAAAAACCCTCTGGAGACAAAAGGAAAACCCTGTAGGACTGGAGGGTGAACTTGGTGGAAGAGCGCTTGCCTTGCACGGAGCCCTGGGTGTGAACCCCCACACAGGGGCAGGGAACTGTAAAGGCACGAGAAAATGATACATCATTATCTTTCAAAAGCAAAATCAAGACTGAAAGCTGAGCTCTCACCGAGAAGGAAGCAGCGAGCTAGTGGGGTGACAGTCTAAAGTGCTGAAATAAAACAGCTTGCCTGTCTGCATTCCCCATCAGCGGAGACCCTCCAGGGGAAGCAGCGCTCAGGAAGCCATCACCACAAATCCACCAGCACAGGCTCACACTCACAAAATCCTAAAAGCAGCTCTTCCAACGGAAGGCAGCAATCTCCAGCAGAAACAGGAGATGTCGGGAGGAATGAAGGGCCATGGGGGGAGCATCTGTCAGCCGAGACAGGCAGTGCAAAGTGGCCATGAGGAAGGAGGGTTTGGGGTGGATGGAGCGAGCTGTTGGGGAGTCCTAGCAGCCCTGGAAACTGGCCAGGTCTGTATTCACATCTAGCTACCACATATTAGCCAAGGGCGAGTGCCGAGAGCTCTGGATAACCACCCCAAATCGTGAAAGTGTTAGAGCTAACAAGTCAGGACAGGGAACGTGGGAGAGAAAGAAGATTTCGTTAATCTCAGATAAGCCAAGAAGCGCTGGGAAGCAGAGCATGAATCAGGTAAGCCAAACAGAAAGCAGATGCAAGATGACAGTTAAGACCAAAACTTTTAGAAATAATGCTGCCTCGAGCGGGCTCGGGGCCCAGGGAGAAGGCTAATAAAGTTGGACGGATGTGAGACATAAAACTCAAGTGTAAGGCACTTAAAGAGATGCTCCTCCAGTCGAGACGCACCAAAACAGGCTGAAAGAGGAGGGGATGGTAGAATACGCAACCACGAAGCAGGTGGAGCTGGTGACAGCGTCAGTCTAGGTCAGGTGGGTGGCACAGGTGTGTGCCATACAGTCAGAGCTTTGAGAGGCCATTACAGTCCCCAGGGAGCACCAATTAAGGGAATTCATGGAACAGAATCCTAGAGGACAGAGAGAAGGGAGAAGCACCCCCCCACCAACACACACACACACACACGCGCACACACAAACACACACACACACACGAGAACCAACTTGCCTCTCAGCGGCTGATTTCATAAGCAAACAAGTCAGGGAGGAGGCAGAACCGGATGGACGGTCACAGCTGACAGCCTGACCTAATTGACAAGTGATACAGACCACTGCACCCGGCTTTGCTGCATGCACGTCCTTCCAGCATGCAGGAGATCGCCAGAGCTTCCAGGTGCCACCTCATGAAGCCAGGCTCCCCAGCCCTGATGGTTGCCGTGGCTCACAATGTGGTCTCTGACCATCACGGAATTGAGCTAAAGACAGTAACTAATACATGGCTAGAAGGGGCCTGGCTGCTTGGAAATCATGCCTGGTGCCTGTGAATCGAGTCACACGAGAGAATGCGAAGGAATTGGAAAACCTGGGTCTGGTTGATCTGAAGCCATGTGCCAGGTCTGAGAGGCACAGCTAAGGCAGTGTCTGGGAATGGTGATGTCCTCAGTGGGGAGCCTTGTTGCCAACAGTCCAACCGCCTCGGTCTTGAAGCTGGAAAAGGCTGAAGCCAGAGAGGGTGGACAGAGGAGGTGAGAGAGCAGGAATCAGATGGAGAAGAACTGTGTGAGGAAAATCCTGCTGCCGGCCTATTGCTTCTGCGTGTCTAACCAAAGCGATCACAGGAAAAAAAGAAAAAAAAAACTACAGATAAATGATCGCAGAAATTGTTTTTAGAAAGTCATTAGAATGATGCGGACATGCTTCATAACTTTAATAAACTTGGTAACTTAAACAGGCAGAGTCCCCTTTCCGCCTAAAGACACAGCTTATCAAAATTGACAGACAATACTTAATATTACTCCTTTAATGTTTTTTAAACAGTGTCTGTTATTAAACCAAAACAACTCAAATATTGGTTTACCAGGGTGTTTCTCCCAATATTTACTAAATGTTTCATGCATACACTCCTGGAGCAAGAGAGAAAGACGTAGGTCCTAGCTCAGTCTGTGAGGCCAGCTCCCCGATGCTGGCCATGGACATTGGCAGGAGGGAGAATGAAAAATTCAATCCTTCCTGACTGCTTACAGCAAGGGGCTGGCAGACAGAGCCCCATTCTACACTCGTGTAATAATCCACAGAGCCATGAAGGGTTACCCTAAGAACACACAGCCAATCAATGGGATTCGAACCCCAGTGTATAAAACCCCAGTGTAAAAAGTGAGGGCATCTCAACAAATGCAGACTGAACACATCTGGGCGAAGACTGCCTTTAGTCCCCATTAAGATGGTTACAGTGGAAGCCAGGGAGGTGGATGAGTTGGGAAAATACTTGCCTTGCAAGTACAAGGTTCTGAATTTGATCCTAAAGACCCACATAGGAAAAGCCAGGCATAGGTGGTGCACACTTGCAATCCCAGCACTGGGGAGGCAGAGACAGGCAGGTCCCTAGTGCCTACAGGAAGCCAGCCTAGCCTACTTGGCAGGCTTCAGACCAGTGAGACATCCTGTCTCTACGAAAAGAGTTGGCAAAGCAGCAGACAACACCTGAAGTCGTTCTCTTCTCTCCACGTGCATGGACACACAGGCACACATGAGTACATACACACACACATACAAATGATGAAGATACCCTGAATGATACACACATGCACACATGAGTGTGTACATATACACATACAGATGGTGAAGCTACACTGAATGACACACACGAGTACATACATACACACACACAAATGATGAAGCTACACTGAATGATACACACATGCACACGTGAGTGTGTACATACACACATACAAATGATGAGGATACCCTGAATGATACACACATGCACACATGAGTGTGTACATACACACATACAAATGATGAAGATACACTGAACGACGAGAAGACATGGAGCACACAGAGCAGCCACTACATGATTAGAAAGGGGACAGGGTATACACGGTCCATTTTTATTTCCATTCACTAGTGTGGTTTCCAGTAAACACATTCAGGCCCATACAGCAAGTGAACACATGGGAAAGAAGCCATGCAATAACCATCATGGAGGCACCCCAGTGAGTCTCTGGAAAAGCCATGGCCTGGCTCAGACCCTACAGTCAGAAGCACATTCAGCAGCAACAGCAGCTGCAGCTTCAGGCATCACAACAACTGGAAAATGACCAATTTAAACCTACTGTTTGCAAAAGCATTAGAAATACAACCACCCAGGAAAAAATGTGGGAGGAGGTGGGGCAAGCTCTACAGCGAAAATAACAGGGTAGTGCCGAAAGACACAAAGGCATAGAGATGGCCTCTGCAGCATGGTGTGAGTCCGGAGGGCCCATCACCATCTGGGAAACAGTGGAGGAGGACGTCCACAGTCACCTGAACAGTGGCAAGGGCAAGAGTCCCCTGCCTGGGCGTGATAGTTAATCTCCAAAAACAACCTGACAGGTTTAGAATCACACAGGCAGCAAAGCTCTGGGCATAGCTGTGAGGGGGTTTCCAGAAAGGCTTAACTGAGAAGGGAAAGCCCACCCTGAATGTGGCTTGCACCATCCAAAGGCTGGAGTCCTGGGCTGAATAAAAGGAGAAAGTGAACCAAGCACCAGCATTCATCTCTCTCTGCTTCCTGACTGTGGGTCAGTGCGTGCAGCTGCCTCAAGCCCCTGCCACCATGCTGTACCTGCCGTGGTGGTCTGTACCCTCACACTGGGAGACATAACAAACCCGCCCTTCCTTTCTTACACAGCACTCTCAGTATTTTGTCCAAGCATCTAGAGAAGCAGGCAATAGGGGCCCTCCCCACAATGCTGCTGGATCAGTGAACTATTCATCTTTAAAGGTATGTCTTGGCCCTTACCTCTGACCTTATGACAATCAATTCCAGGTTTGGTCTCTTGGTTCAGACCCAGTGTCCTCCTAGCTCTTCATGGTGGCCCCTGTCAGCATTTCCTTCTAGTCCATCCCCATTCCTTTGTTGACCTGCAGAACTCCTCTCCACCAGGGACCCAACAGCCAACACACTTGGCTGGGATCCAGATTGGGAGACAGCAGCGAAATAATGAATACTTGCCCACAAAGATGAGACCAGAAATACCAGGAGACACCCCAAATATCATAACTCCAGATACCTAAATCCCAGCACAAAAACACAAACACGAACAACCAAGACAATACATAGCCTTCAAAAGTGAGCAACCCTACTGGAATCGGCCCTGAGAAAAGCCATTGGCCAAAGCACAAGACAGGGGTTTACAAACAGCAAGTGTGGATCTGCCCAAGGACATTAAAAAGGATATGAATACATGTCTTAATGAAGACTATGAGAACAAAAACAGTCAAGGGGAGCAATGAAAACAGTTCAAGACATTAGAGTTTAACAAAGAAATAGAATCACTAAAGAAGACCAAAAATGAAACATAAACCTGGAAATGAAAAACTTACATTGTGAAACAAAAACCTCAGATGTCAACCTCACCAACAGACAAGGAAAAGAAAATTTCAAGTGTTGGAAGCAAGGTAGAAAAAGAAATGGATAATTAAGTCAAAAAAATGTTAAATCTAAAAAAATCCAAGCATTAAACATCCAGGAAATTTGAGACACTATGTTAAGACCAAATCTTCAAATAATAGGTATAGAGTAAAAAAAAAAAAAATAAGGAGAAGAAATTCAGATTAAAGTCATAGGAAAAAAAATCATATATTTGGTTTTTTAAGACAGGGTTTCTTGGTGTAATCCTGGCTGTACTGGAACTCGCTCTGTAGAACAGGCTGGCCTTGAACTCATAGAGATCTGCCTGTCTCTGCCTCCCAAGTTCTGGGATTAAAGGCATGTGCCACCACCGCCACCCAGCTCAGAAAATATTTTTAACAAAATCATAGAAGAAAATATCCCCAATCTAAAGAAGAAGGTACAAGGAGCATACAGAACACCAAATAGACAGGACAAGAAAGGAAATTTCCCATGACACATAGCAATCAAAACACTAAGTGTATAAAACTGATGTGGGAGTGTCATATATCAATCTGTTGATTTCATTGGTTAAGCAATAAAGAAACTGCTTGGCTCTCATAGGTTAGAACATAGGTGGGTGGAGTAAACAGAACAGAATGCTGGGAGGAAGAGGAAGTGAGCTCAGACTCGACAGCTCTGCTATCTGGAGCAGATGCCATGCTCCCCTCTCCAGGGCAGACGCGATTCAGCTCCGACCCAGGATGGTCGTAGGCTAGAATCTTCCCGGTAAGTGCACCTTGGGGTGCTACACACATGATTGGAAACGGGCTAGTCCAGGTGCGAGAGTTAGCCGAGAAGAGGCTAGATATAATGGGCCAAGCAGTGTTTAAAAGAATACAATTTGTGTGTTGTTATTTCGGGGCATAAGCTAGCAGGCGGCCGGGGTGCTGGGGATGCAGCCCCGCCGCTCATATTACTACATAAAACAGAAAGGATATTAAAAGCTGTAAGGGAAAAAGACCAAGTCACATACAATCACTCATTAGAACAGCACTCAACTTCTCAATGGAGACGCTAAAAGCCAGAAGGGTCTGTATGGAGTTCTGTATACTCTGCAAGACCACAGATGCCAGTGCAGGATACTATTCTGAGCAAACTATCGATCATATTACAGGGGGAAAGAGAAACATTTATTTCACGGCACAAATAAAGTTAAGCAATTTCTATCCACACACCCAGCTTACAGGGGGCACTAGAGAGAGAACGTCAGCCTGAAGAGAAGCACACAAGACACAAGTAGTTGATAATTCCAGAACAGTTAGGCAAAAGAGGAGGTGGGGTATAAACCCAAACCCTAACAGAAAAAATTGAAATTAATAAATACTGTTTATTATTAATTTTCAATACTAATGGTCCCAATTCCAAACAAAACGCATAGACTAGCATACTGGATTAGAGAACAGGATCCATCACATCTTACATCCAGAGCAGACATCACTGTACTGTAAAAGGAAGGAAAAAGATATTCCAAGCAAATGAACCCGAGAACCGAGCAGGTATAGACATTTTAATATCTAATAAGTAGATTTCAAAGCAAAACTAATCAGAAGAGATACGGAGGGGCATTACATACTCATCAAAGAAAACGTTCACCAAGAGGACATTAGAGTTCCAAACATTTATGCACCAAACACAAAGGCACCTAAGTCTGTAAAAGAAACACTACCACAGCTAAAATCACATATCGACCTTCAGCGCCCTCCTCTCACTACCAGACAGGACAGGCAGACCATACTAAACAGAAGATGGTGCTGCGGTCAAACCATGCTGGAAATTAGATGACCCCAGCACATCTACACAACATCCACCACCCAAACACTGAAGATCGCACTTTTCTCTCATCGATCTCTCAGTCCAAATTGAGACAAAGCAAGTGTTAGCACATATAGGAAAAATGAAATAACATCTTGGATTAAAGATGGATTAAAACTGGATATTAACAACAATAGAAATGACAGAAAGTACAACACTCACAGAAACGGAACAACTCACTACTGAAAGAAAGTTGAGTCAAGACAGAAATCAGGAAGGCATTAAGAACAGTGAAAATGCAACATCTCCCCAGTTCTCAGAGGCAAGCTCTTAAGTGCCCACAAACAAAACAGAAACATCAGAAGAAACATCCGATGCTAATAGCCTTATGACAGAGAAGAAAGAAGTAGACACCCAAAGAATAGAGTAAAAGAAGTAATCAAATTCAGGGACAAAATCAACAAAAATACACAGAGGATCAAAGAAATAAAAAGTCGATCCTTTGAGAAAATCAACAAGATTGATGAACCTTTAGACAAATTGATTAAAAGACAGAGAAAAAGGATCCAAAGGAGACATTACAACAAAGGCTGAGGAAATTCAGAGAATCAAAAGGTCATACTTTAAAAATCTGTACTCTACCAAACTGGAAAACCTAAAAGAAATGGTGGGTTTCTTAACAGACATGTCCTACCAAGGTGAAAATAAGATGACATAAGCAATGCAATAGACCCATATCCCCTAGTTAAATAGAAGCAGTAATTAAAATTCACCCCCCCACACACACACAGCCCGGGGCCAGATGGATTCAGTACAGAATTCTATCCAATCATCAAAGAAAAATGCCAACACTCCTTAAATTATTCTGCAAAACAGAAACTGAACAAATACTTTCTATTTTTCTCTATGAAGTCACTATTACCCTATTTCAAAACCACACAAAAACCCAAAAAAGAAAGAAAATTACAGACTGATACCACTTATGACAAGGACACAAAAATTCTCAATAAAATACTTGCAGACTAAATCCAAGAACACAGCAGAAAGATTGATCAAGTTGGCTTAAGCCCAGAGATGCGGGGATGGCTCAACATATGTAGATCAATAAATGCAAACACCACAGAAACAGACGGAAAGACAAAACAAAACCCACATGATCATCTCATTAGCTGTGGAGAAAGCCTTTGATAAAAATCAAACATCCCTTTGTGATAGAAGTGCTAGAGACACTAGGGATACAAAGATGTACCTCAACACAATCGACTTAATAAAGGCGGTTTACACCAAGTCCACGAGCAAGAGCATCCTAAATAGAGAGAAATTAAAGCAGTTCAGCTAAAATCAGGAAGAAGACGAGGATGTCCACTCTCTCCTGTTTAATGTCTCCTTGAAGTCATAGCTGAAGCAATAAGGCAACAGGAGGAGCAAATAAGAAGAGAGGAAGTCAAAGTATCTTTATTCGCAGATGATATGATAGTATACACAAATGACCCTGAAAACTCCACAAGGAACCTCTACAGCTGGAAAACACTTT
This sequence comes from Microtus oregoni, assembly GCF_018167655.1. Lineage (NCBI taxonomy): Eukaryota > Metazoa > Chordata > Mammalia > Rodentia > Cricetidae > Microtus > Microtus oregoni. Next base: position 837,454 of record NW_024543210.1, on the reverse strand, counting down.
TTAACAAAGTAACAGGATACAAAATAGCACACAAATCAGTAGCTTCCTGTATACAAATGAAAACAAACTTGGAAAGAAATCAGTGGAACCACTGTGAAACTGTCTTTCACAATGACCTCAGAGAAACCCTGAGAATGCTAACAAAACAAGGGATAATGCACATTTTAAGTCGCTGAAGAGAGGGTTGAAGAAGACGCCAGACTATAGAACGATCTCAAAAGCTCGTGAATTGGTTGGACTGATACTGTGAAAACGGCTGGCCTATCAAATGCAGTCTACAGGTTCAACGCAATTGCCACAAAGTCCCAACACAACTCTTCACAGAAACTGTAAACCAGTCTTCAAGACTGTAAAATCTATATTTGTAGATCATAAAATCTACAAAAATCAAGACTGTAAAACAATATTAAACTTTATATGGGAACACAAAAAGTTCAGGAAAGCCAAAACAATCCTAAACAATAAAAGAAATGCTGGAGATATCGTCTTCTCCGATTTCAAGATGTACCACAAAGCTGTAGTATTAAACCCAGCATGACATGGGCATAGAAACAGATACACCGATCAACAGAGAGAGTTGAAGATACAGAAATAAGTCCACACACCTATAGACACCCAATTTTTGACAAAGAAACAAAAAAAAAATACATACTGGAGAAAAGACAGCATCTTCAACAAATGATGCTTGTCAGACTGAATGATTGTATATGGAAGAATGAAAATAAATCTGTATCAAAACGCTGTACAAAACTCAACTCAAAATGGAACAAGGACCTTAACATAAGACCAGGTACCCTAATATGATAGAAGAGCAAGTGCGGAATAGGATTGAACTCATTGGCACAGGAAAGGGCTTTCCGAACAGGACGCTGGTAGCACTAAGAGCAACCATTGATAAACAGTCCTTATGAAGCTGGAAAGCTTCTGTATGGCAGCCTATTGGAAGGGGAAAATATCTTTTACCAATTATAAATCTGACAGGTTAGTATCTAGACTATAAAAAGAAATAAAAAATTGAATATCAAGAAAACAAATAGCCAATTAAAAATACGGTACAAAACTAAACAGAGAACTCCCAAAAGATAAAACACAATTGAAACACGTAGAAACGCTTTAAAAATGTTCAGCATCCTTAGCCATCAGGGAAATCATGCTGGAGAGGACACAGGGAAAGGACAACACTTATTTATTGCTGGTGGGAGTGAAATCTGGTACAGCCATGATGGAAATAGTGTGGATGTACCTCGGCAAGGTGGGGATCAATCTACATCAGTATCCAGCAATACCAGTCTTGGGCATATACCCGAAGGACTCTTGATCCTGCTACAGAGACACTTCTTCATCCATGTTCTCTGCTGCTCTATTCATAATAGCCAGAAATTGAAAGCAGCCTAAATGTTCGCCAGCAGATGGATGGATAATGAAAACGTGGTACATTTCTGCAATAGGACATTATTCAAATGTTAAAAATGTTGCGAAATCTTCAGGTGACTGGGTGGGGCTAGAGATAATCATCTCGAGTAAGGCAACGCAGACCGCAAAGGACAAATACTGATTGTCTGTCCTTATGTGCATGTTAGCTTAGATGTGTGTGTTTCAGTAAGAATAACCACAGAGGCTAGGAGCTAGACAGGGACAAAGGGGGAGAAGAGGATCTTCTGGGGAAGGGGGAAATAAACGTTGTATTATAAAGTCAGACATAAAAGGTGTCAGTGTTCTCTTGTGAAGCAATACCATGACAGACACGGTAACTCAGAGCAGCTCTATACAGGAAAACAGTTAATTTGGGCTGGCTTACAGTTTCAGAGGTTTAGTCCATTACTGTCATGGTGGGAAACGTGGAGACATGTAGGCAGACATGGTACTAGAGAAGGAACTGAGAATTCTCTGTCTTGATAAGCAAGCAACAGGAGACCATAGGTCACTCTGGATATAGCTGAGCATATGAGACCTCAAAGCCCATTCTCACAATGACACACTTCCTCCAAAAAGGCCACACTTCCTAATAGTGCCACTCCCTAAGGGCCAAGCATTCAAACACATGAGTCTATGGGGGCATTTTTATTCAAACCACCACATTAGATCTCTGGGCCCCATAGGCTTACAGCAATAACATTATGCATTCTGTCCAACTTAAAAAATTCTCATAATGGTCTCAACTCTGTTAAAAAAAAAAAAACCAAAGACTCATGCAATCTCTTAACTGCAATCCCTTGTAAAATCAAAATAAAGAAGCATATCATATACTTTCAACACATAATAGCACAGGCTATATGTTACTTCTTCAAAAGAAAGCATAGTGAGGAAACGCTGGGCCAAAGCAAGACTAAAAGCCCGCTGAGAAACTCCAGACTCTGCAGTTCCATGTCTGATGCCAAAGTGCTCTGGAGATCTCCAACTCCTTTCAGCCCTGTCGACTGCAACACACGTCTTTCTCTTAGGCTGGTCCCACTCCCTTTGGCAGCTTTCCTCAGCTAGTGTCCCACATCTCTGGCACCGCCAACATCTCCTGACAGTGGTCATCGTGTTGGAAGGTACCATACACAAACTGCACCCCTACTGACAGTGGTCATCATGCTGGAAGTTACCATGCACACTACCAGAAGAGAAAGGCAATCGTCAGTACTACACAGCTACACACCCTGTGACCTACAACAGTGACCTGCTTGCAAAACATACTGGTACAATGGTGGCACACATGGTACGGGAGTAACCAAACACTTTTAAATTTTGGATTGAAGGCTCATGTCACGAGGTGGAACCCACACCTAACACTGTTAATAAAAACAAGAATTAAAGTGGCCTGAGATTAGGTAGGTCATGGGCTGAGGGGAAAACTAATATGATTATTCTACTACAGGATCACAACAGTAAAATGACTCTTAATGACATTCTGCTATATCCATAGATCAGCTCAGCCATTGGAGTAGATGGGAATTAACAACACAGAGACCCACACCTGGACAATGTGCAGAGATAGGAGACTTTGGAGTACTCACCCATAAATGGAATGTGTTTGTCAGACCCCTCAAGGCTCAGGGATCTATGCAGAAGAGGAGGCTGAAAGGTTGTAAGAGCCAGAAGTGATGGATGACTCCAGGAAACAGCATCTTCCAGACTCAAGAGTAAGGATGTACATATGAACTCTGAGCCTAGGACAGCACACACAGACCTGCGCAGGTTCTTCCCAGATGAAAACCTCAGCACTGAAATGGGGACATGGACACCAAGTCCCACATCTGACATAGAAGCCGCTTGGATTAATATCTGCTAAGATAGGGGAAATCAGTTTTCTCCAGTGAGTGAGTGTTTCTGGGTAAACCAACCACACTTCAAGGCAGGCCCAGGTCTAAGAAGAGTTGGCCAACATGGAAAAGGTTCTGCCTTTTGTTTTGTTTGTATGTTTCATTGATTTTTTTGTCTTGATTTGTCTGCTTCGATTTTCTTTTTTTTTTTCTGTTGCTGTTTTTCATGTTTGTTTGTTTAAAGAGAAAAACATGGAGTTGGGTGAGTGGGAGGGTAGTAGGGAAGGGAGCTGGGTGAATAGGGAGGGAGCTGGGTGAGTAGGGAGGGGAGCTGGGTGAATAGGGAGGGAGCTGGGTGAGTAGGGAGGGGAGCTGGGTGAGTAGGGAGGGAGCTGGGTGAGTAGGGAGGGAGCTGGGTGAGTAGGGAGGGGAGCTGGGTGAGTAGGGAAGGGAGCTGGGTGAATAGGGAGGGAGCTGGGTGAGTAGGGAGGGGAGCTGGGTGAATAGGGAGGGAGCTGGGTGAGTAGGGAGGGGAGCTGGGTGAGTAGGGAGGGAGCTGGGTGAGTAGGGAGGGAGCTGGGTGAGTAGGGAGAGAGCTGGGTGAGTAGGGAGGGGAGCTGGGTGAGTAGGGAGGGAGCTGGGTGAGTAGGGAGGGGAGCTGGGAGAGTAGGGAGGGAGCTGGGTGAGTAGGGAGGGGAGCTGGGTGAGTAGGGAGGGAGCTGGGTGAGTAGGGAGGGGAGCTGGGAGAGTAGGGAGGTGGGGAGGATCTGGAAGGGGTTGGAGGAGGGTGGAGAACATGATCAAAATATATTTTTTTGTTTTTTATTGAGCTATATATTTTTCTCAGCTCCCTTCCTACCCTTACCCCTTCTACACTCTCCCAATTTACTCAGGAGATCTTGTCTTTTCTACTTCCCATGTAGATTAGATCCATGTATATCTCTCTTAGGGTCCTCTTTGTTGTCTAGGTTCTCTGAGGTTGTGGACTGTAGGCTGTTTTTTTTTTTTGTTTTGTTTTTGTTTTTTTTTGCTTTATGTCTAAAAGACACTTATGAGTAAGTACATATTATATTTGTCTTTCTTGGTCTGGGTTACCTCACTCAGTATGATGTTTTCTAGATCCATCCATTTGCTCAAAAATTTCAAGATGTCATTTTTTCTGCTGTGTAGCATTCCATTGTGTAAATGTACCACATTTTACTTATCCATTCTTCGGTCAAGGGTCATTTAGGTTGTTTCCAGGTTCTGGCTATGACAAATAATGCTGCTATGAATGTAGTTGAGCACTGGTCCGTATGGTATGATTAAGCATCCTTTGGGTATATACCCAAAAGTGGTATTGCTGGATCTTGAGGTAGTTTGTTTCTTAATTTTCTGAGAAATTGCCATACTGATATCCAAAGTGGCTGTGCCAGTTTGCATTCCCACCAGTAATGCAGGAGTGATCCCTTTATCCCACAACCTCTCCAGCATAAGCTGTCATCAGTGGTTTTGTTCTTGGCCCTTCTTATAGGTGTAAGATGTAATCCCAGAGTCATTTTGATTTGCATTTCTCTAATGGCTAAGCATGTTAGCCATTTTTAGATTTATCTGTTGTGAATTCTCTGTTTAGGTCTGTACCCCATTTTTTATTGGATTATTTGCTCTTTTGATGACCAGTTTATTGAGTTCTTTGTATATTTTGGAGATCAGCCCTCTGTCCAATGTAGGGTTGATGAAGATCTTTTCCCATTCCATAGGCTTCTTTCCCATTTTTGTCTTGTTGATCGTGTCCTTTGCTTTACAGAAGCTTTTCAGTTTCAGGAGGTCCCATTTATTAATTGTACTATATTGAATAGATAAGGAGAGAGTGGACAACCTTGTCCTGTTCCTGATTTCAGTGGGATCCCTGTGAGTTTCTCTCCATTTAGTTTGATGCTGGCTGTTGGCTTGCTATCTGTTGCCTTTCTTAGGTTTAGGTATATTCCTTGTATCCCTGTTCTCTCCAAGACCTTTATCATGAAGAAATGAAAAGGCTTTTCAGCATCTAATGAGATGATCATGTGGGATTTTTTTTCAGTTTGTTTATATGGTGGATTATGTTGTCAAATTTTTATGTGTTGAACCATCCCTGCATCTCTGGGATGAAGCCTACTTGGTCATGGTGGATGATTTTTCTGATGTGTTCTTGGATTCCGTTTGCCAGTATTTTATTGAGTATTTTTGTATCAGTGTTCATTAGTGAGATTGGTTTATAATTCTTTTAATAATGTCTTGATCAAAATATAGTCTATAAAAATTTTTAGAATTAAAATTTAAAAAAGTCATTCTAGATGAATGGGCATACAAATAAACAAAAAAATAGAGAAAAAGCAGAATGCTTTGATGTGACCTAAATAGGCAAATATTTATTGAATAAAAATACAAGAACATTAACCCCTAAAATTTAATACTTGGACCATGTTAAAATAATGTTCCCTGATCTTGTAAAAGCTTCGTGGAGCATGGAGAAGCTAGCAGAATAGAGGGATGTTTGCAACACTCATGGATGTAGTGCGTAAGTTCAGAAGCATCAGAACTCCTGCAGGCCATCCAGAGGGCAAATCACCCCAAGGGAAGCATCAGAACTCCTGCAGGCCATCCAGAGGGCAGATCACCCCAAGGGAAAGGCCTAAAAAGACACTACAGAGAAGAGGGGATCTGTCTTGGTCAGAGCCACTATTGCTGTGATAAACACCATGACCGGAAGGAAACTGGGAGGAAAGGGTTTATGTGGCTTCACTGTCCATCACTGCAGGGAGCAGAACAGGAACCTGGAGGGCCAGGGAAGGGTCTACTTACTGCCTTGCTCCTTATGGCTTGGTTTGGCTTGCTCATTCTTTTTTTTTTCAAGACAGGGTTTCTTTGTGTAGCTTTTGAGCCTGTCCTGGAACTCACTCTGTAGACCAGGTGGCCTTGAACTCACATAGATTCACCTGCCTCCCCAGTGCTGGGATTAAAGGTGTGTGCTACCACCATCCAACTTCATCCTAGTTTCTTATAGAACAAAAGGGACCACCAGCCCAGCGATGGTACCTCCCACAATGCACTGGGTCCTGCCCTATCAATCAGTAATTAAGAATATGTTCTACAGGCTGTGTACAGCCCAATCTTATGGAGACATTTTCTCAGTTGAGGTCCTCCTCCCCAGTGACTCTAGCTTGTGTCAAGTTGACATAAAAACTAGTCAGTACAGTGGCCAAGTGGCCAAGAAATGCAGGGAAAGGTACCTTATGCCTTCCGAGGGAAGAAAATGGCAATTATTGAAGCACACATACACAAGGCAATCTTAGATAGCACAGTATCCATTAGAATGGCCAAATGTAACACTGCCGGCAGGCATGTGAGTTGGCACAAAACTGTGAGAAAATGTTTGTTAGGAGCTACTAACATTTCATACAGCGCTTACACTCTGAGGTGGAGACCCAACAGAAATGGGAACAAGACTATCGGGGAAACTGTTTGCAGAAGCAAAGCAGATCCTGCCAATGGGGACACGAACCCATGATCTGTAGAGTATTCACACAAGGGATGCTGCAAATCCGGACATGGACGGGCTACCACACGCAGAACATGACTGCAGATCCCGACATGGATGGGCTACCACATGCAGAACATAGTGGATAAACCCTGAAGGAAACTGGCTCCTCCTCATCCCACCCCCACCTGAGAGAGCCCACGTGACTGTTTCTTCACCTGAGTTTGCAGGCAGGTGTCATCGGAATCTCAGTTCCTGATTAGCCTGTGAATGTCATGTTTACAGTTTCCTTGCTTTTCTATTTATAAGATGTATTTCAAAGAAAATGGACCAGGAAACCCCAGTAGATGAAGGTGGGGAGGCAAATACAAGGGTGCTCATGACAGCATTGTTCACAACACAAACAAACAAATGAACAAAAGCCAAACAACTAAACTCCACACACAGGGAGAGTGAATCAATCAGCGTTTATCAACACCACAGGGTGCTCGGTAGGCGCTGGGAAGAGTCTGAGGGACACAGATGCGAGTAAACTAAGAAGGGCGGTCACATGAGCAGGGTTTGTGAGCAAACACACCAGGCTGCAACGCCATCCACTCGGGGACTTAACCGTGGACCAGTAAATGACACATCTGTACGCAAGCACACAGAACAGTGTCCCCAAGAGAGCACCGTTACTGAGTGAGGTCTGAGTGCGGGCGACCCTTCTGAAATCCGAACGTCAGAACCCTCTGGCACGATCACACTCAGAGGCAGGCCTTTGCACAGAGAAGAGGCCCGGGGCTCCAACTTCATGAGAGGGATTAGAGCTGTTGTAAGCAGGCTGACCCAAGCTACCCGCCCTTCTGCCTCCTGCGTGAGACTCACAGCAGAGGGCCAACACGCGTGGAACCTGCTGGTGTCTTAGACTTGGGGTCTTCACAACCGTAAGCGAAACATTTCTGTTGATCATATATTATCTCATGCTGTGAGTTTGGACGTGGGAGAGATTTTCCTCTGAGGGGCGACAAGAGCTTGGGAAGGGGGAGGAGTAGTGTAGGTTTACATACATTTGTATTTGTTTGGATAATTAAAATAATATTTCAGATTATGGCAGATTTCAGGCAAATAAATGTATACATTATACATATAAATGTAATATGTACAAAGGGATAAATTTGTACAAATGCCTTTCGTCTCAAAGCAACAAAATCATAAATTATTAACAAAGCTCTAAGTTAAAAGTCCTTCCCAACTGGTAATTAAAAAGTATTCCTACAAACATGTGAGGGGAAATGGGAAGACAAGTAATATTTAAACTCTAGAATATTAGGAAAATAATGAAAATAAAGGAACGAGTTTGTCCAGAATGCTCTGCAGAGATGAAGTCCTGTCTTCAAAGGCATTCATCATCAAACAGGGGGAAAAGTCACAGTTTTCAAGTCAATGAGGGTTTTAAAATGTAGTTCCAAAGAACACCAAAGGGGAGCTGATAACAGAAATGATTAAATTAGGAAAAACAAAACTGAGACCTAATAAATGAATGGAGAGCTCAGTGTGTGAGGAGCCCACGCACAGCCAGACCCTGGCTGCTCCAGTTACCACAAGAAGCAGCCATTAAACAAAATGCTAAATTGTGTAAGACACGAAGCAGGCAATTTAGAAAATGAGCAAGGGATTACTTGCATGGATGTATGCTAATAAATCTGAATAAAAGCACATAAATTGTATAAGTTGGCTTCCAAAAAAAATTGAACAGCATGAATAAACCCTTATTGCTGGAAAAATAATTTTTTTTAAGTAGAAAAGAATTACCTCCCGAAGAGTTTCCTGCCTCAGACTCTTGCTGTTGAGACACTGTGAACTTTTAAGGATGGCTGCTTTCAAAAAGATGTTCTCACTGTGTTGTTGTTTTGTTTGAGGCAGATATTGTGTAGCCCAGGCTGGCTCTGAGCTTGCTATGGCTCCAACAACCATCTTCAACTGTTGGTCATCATGTTTCTAGCACCTGAGTGCTAGGCTTGGAGAAACACACAATTCTATCCGGTTTATGCGGCACTGGGGTCAAGTCCAGGGCTTCGTGCATGCAACAAATGCTCTTTGAACTGGGCTGCATCCCATTCCTTGTATGCAGTTTATTTTTTAAAAAAATTGGAAAGCAGGCTAATTAATTTTGTACAAGAAAGGAAAATCTGAAACCAAAAGCTGACCATGTATTGTGATTCGTATGTTCTTCAAACAACAGCAACAGACATTGTGTAAAAAGAGGCTGTCACTGTCTCAATCAGCTGGCAAAGGATCAAAGGGAGCCAGCAGCAGCCTCAGTCCAAGACCTAAAGGATGTCATATGCGGTGTGCACTGTGACTCTAGTAAGGGGTTCCAGCCTGTGGGGTTCCCAACCTGGTTTGTCTGAAAAAAATAATTTCTACCTGGAAGCAGGGCCCTGGGAAATGGGCCCTGGCAAGTTCTGCCTTAGGACATTCAAAGGCATGCAAATCTAACCAGAGACACCAGCAATTAAAAGTCGGCTGCGTGTTCAGTCAAGGACCTGCAAGGGTTAGTATGGCAGGGAAGGCATCTAATATGGTTATTGAAAACAGGAACAGTGCTTGATATAATACAATGTGCTCATTTATAACACGGCACTTCAATAGATCCTAACAAAGTATCAGAATAAATGTAAAATAGCATGCAGGAAACAAAACCAGAACATTTCTAATAAGACACTTGGTCATTTAGCAAAGCTTCTTTAATGCTTTAGATCACTGGGCACGTAACTACTGAACCACAACGGAGAAGTGGAGCCAGCCAAGTGGATATCAGACTAAGTCTCCTAGTGGGACAGAGCTCCATGTTCACATGTAGAAAACACTGATCAATTCAGAAGACAATGCTGCATCAGAAACAATGTTACCCAGAGAGCAGCACTTCCAGGGACCACAGAGGGGAAGCAGCCCTGAAGGAGCCCAGGATAGAGAAACACGGTAACAACTGTGACCAAGAAGAAAGAAAACAGAATCTTAAGGATGAAACCAATGGTAAGCTCCACAGAAAGAGAACAGTATGCCAAAGAGCTAAACAGAGATGTGAAAATTGTATTTATAATTCGGCAGCTGAGACCAAAACCTCACTAGGGCATACACCACAATGGAGAACACGTAAGTCCGGCCAACTTGAGTTTATGAGACTGAGCTAATGTAGTTGGTGGCTGGAACACGTGACAGGTGGGGCGGTATGGTCTGATAAAGAAGCAGTTAAAGTCGGGGCAGTGTGTCCCTTACTTTTCTCACTGTGGTAAAATACCCAACAAAGCTAACTTGAAAGAGATGAATTCACACCATGGTTTGGGGGTCTGGTCTGTAACGGCAAGGGAGGCACTGCTGGAGGCAACATCACTGTGTCTGTAGTCAGGAAGCAGAGGGAGATGATACAGCTGGCTTCCTCTTCCTTAGCCAGTCCTGAAACCCAAGCCCCGCAACGATGGCCACATTCAAAGTGTGTCTCCCCTGTGAAGTCAAACCTTTCCAGAAGCACCCCTATAGACACATCCGGGGGTGTTTCCATGGTGGTTAGCAGTCAAGATTGAACACCACAGATGGTAAAGACAGAATTGTGTAAAGTGATGTTTTTCTTTCTTCAATGATAAGAAATTCCTGGGCCGGGCGGTGGTGGCGCACGCCTTTAATCCCAGCACTCTGGAGGCAGAGGCAGGCGGATCTCTGTGAGTTCGAGACCAGCCTGGTCTACAAGAGCTAGTTCCAGTACAGGCTCCAAAACCACAGAGAAACCCTGACTCGAAAAACCAAAAAAAAAAAAAAAAAAAAAAAAAGAAAAGAAAAAAAAGAAAAAGAAATTCCTGGACCTGATGAAAAAGATCAATGGAGCGTCAAGAGGCTTAGAGAATGATAAGAAAAGAAAACCACACAGATGGCTAATACAGGAAAAAAGGAAAAACCACAGAGAACAAATCTTGAGACTAAGCAGGGAGGAAGGATAGAAGGCACACCGCTGAAACAACAGATTAACATCTTGGAGGGCTGAAGAGGGAAGAAAAAGTCTGTCCAGGATTCTATATCACACAGAGTTCTCTACCAAGATACTTCCAGGCAAGCGAGTTGACCAGATTCTTCCTTGGTGGACGGGCATGCATCATACACACAGGAGGGCCTCCTGACAGATAGCAAATGCTCCATAGGTGGTCTAGCACATCTTGTTATATTTGTTTTGTGTGTGTATGATGTGTGTGTGTGTCTATATGTGACTGTGGACACGCATGTGGCACGGTACACGCCTGGAACTCTCGACCTTTGTCCACCTTGTTTGAAGAGCCTTTGTTTTCACTTCTGCAGGCACCAGGCTAAGCTGACCTGTGGGTTTCTGGGAATTCTCCCTTTTCTGCCTCCCATCTCATGCAGAACCACTTGAATTACTGTGCACATTGCCACGCCCCGCTGTTACATGGGTGCAGGTCCTTATGCTGATGTAGCAAGTACTTCACCCACAGAGCCATCTCCCCAGCCCTGCGTCTCAGGGCTATAACAAAGAATTAATAGAAAGAAAATTGGCTAACATAGTAGTAAATAAAAAGATTGATTTCTTTTTCAGTATTTAAAGACTATAACTGTTTAAATAAGACTGTATTATGCATTAATAACACACAGAGATGCTCCACCAACACAAATGACTGGGAGTGGCGGTCCACATACACGGTCCTGCATTCACCGCGACACACAGAGTGGGGAGAAACAGTTAGCTCTAAAGAAAGGAACAGAGATGCGGAGGGGGTAAGGAAGTAGAATACAGACTGCAAAGCAGTGATTGACAGGACACATTGTCCGGGCAACGTGGGAGGCAGAGATCTTTAGACAGATGAGGGTGGAGTCTAGAGCTTTGCCTGTGCTGGGCATGGCTTCTCCACTGAGCCACACCTCCATCTCACATATATAGTTTAATAATTGAATTCATAATCACAAGCGCTCCCCTAAAGAAAAGCCCATTGTGTCTCTTCAGTTGAGTTCTACTCGGTAAGTTAAAAATAAATAAAGTCAGCAGCAGGATGTGCACACTCTTCAGAAAACAAGAGGATGCTTCTGTGTCTACTTCCCATGCCAGCAAACCCAGGAAGGATACTGTTTTAGCTGTCTTTCTGTCTCTGTGATAGAATCATTCTGACAAAGCAGCTTAGAGGAGGAAATGTTGCATTTCCAGGTCCCAAACACTATGGAGGGAATGTGGATAGGACCGCAATGGATCTTGAAACAGAAACCATGGAGGGATGCTGCTTGCTGGCTCACTCACAGGTTCTTGCTCAGCTGGCTTTTCTTATGCAGTCAGGAACTGCTTGCCTAGGCAATGGTGCTGCCCACAGTGGGCTGAGCCTCCTGATGTCAATTAAGGCAACCAAGAAAATCCCTCAAAAACAAGATGATAAAGACAGTTGTTTAATCGAGACTCATTTTCCAAGTCATTCTAGGCTGTGTCAAGTTGACAGTTAACACCAACCAATCAGACAATAACAAACCCAGACCAGAGAGTGAGCTTGGGAACCAGTATTCATCTGTCTCTGCTACCTGACTGTGGACACACACGATCAGGCAACACGCACCTTCTCTGTCAGGATGAACTTTGCTCTCCAACCCGAAGAAACCTTTCTTCTCGTAAGTGGCTTTGTCAAGTAGTTTGTCACAACAACGAGAAAAATTGATAATAATTTCATACCAAAAATCTCCAATAGGGATGCAGAGAACATTTGACAAAATCAGTACATATCAATGCTTAAATTAAAAAAAAAAAAAAAAACCTCCCCACAGACTGCAGACAGTAGAGGGCATCGCCAACAGCCTAGAAATGGCACACATCATCCTGTGGGAACCTGCCCTGAGGCCAGCTGTGCTGGAGGCGTGGCCGTCACGGCTGGGAAAGGAAAAACTTGCAGCTTAGGTTGGCAGATGTAAGATGTCCCTGCTCACAGATGCGATTTCTTCTTTCTTCATTCATAGCATACACGGATTGTGCCTTCTTATATTTTTATTGCTCTTTATTGTATGTGTGTGAGTGTTTTGTTTGCAAGTACATATGTGAACCATGTGCACGCAGTACCTGAGCAGGCCTGAATAGGGTGTCAGATCCCCCAGGGCTGGAGTTCTCAAAGACTGTGAACTGCCATGTGGGTGCTGGCAGGGTGAACAGCTAGGGTTCAGGGCTGAGCCATCTCTCCAGCCCTGCATTCAAATATTCTTACTCATGTATATGATGATCTTCAATCATATTCATGCCTTTCCCCTCTCTTGGCAGATACAGCGTTTTAATGTAGAAAATCCTAAGGATTCTATGAAAAAGTTACTAGAAGTAAGGCATGGAATTCAACATTAATACCAAAGATTCCACTCCTCTTAGTGTATTTGGGGGAAACAACAGAAACATAAAATTCAACAAACAATTATAATAACATTAGAAATTAAATGTTGAGAATTTATCAAAAGCTGTGCTGTATCTGTAAATTAAAGGAGTTTTTATTGTTTTAAAAGTCATTGTGAGAGAACTTGAAGATGTAAATCAACAAGAGATCAGCTCCAACCGTGAGGTTGGCATGGCAACAGATCAATACGGTTACAGAGTCAATGCCGGTGAGGGTCAATTCCTCACTAATTGAACTTCAGATTCCTTGTCACTTAATCAAAGCTGCAGGACATGTTTGTGTGGGAACCTTCAGGTTAGTCTTAAATTTTCTCTGGAAATATGAAAAACCTGAAGGAGGAAAAGCAAACTTCTGGAAGAGAACAGAGTTGGAGGGAACCATCCTGATTTCAGGACATAATCTCAGCTTCAGGATCTGGGGCAGTGTGTCTAGGTGCAAGCATAGATGCTGAATGGACCAAAGTAAAGTCCAGAAATAGACTACATGCACGCATGCAATCAGCTGGTCTTGAGAAAGGTGCCCAGCCTCTCCACGTGGAGCGGAAAGCCCATCACCAGCGATGCTGAGCCAAGTGTGGAGTGATGACAAGCTGTACCCTGCATGGGTCCACACAGTTGTCTGGAGGTGCATTTTATATGCAGACCTGAGAACTAATGATGCCGAGTTTCCAGGGAGGGAAATGTGTGTTATTTGCCTTTTCCTGGGGAGACAGGAATGTCTGTTCACCCCAGGTGGGGCACTGGCAACAGATCAAACAATTGATTCCACCCAGGTCTGCCTTAGTGAGCCATGAATTTACTGGGATTATAGGAGCATGGGTGACTCAAAGGCAGCTAAATCCCTAAAATTTCCATCTCAGCTTGGGTAAAGACCAGACATCTGCATCTCTGGGGCTTTCTGCACAGCTCAAGCAGGCTGTCTCCTGAGGAGTCTCCATAGCCAGTGCTTGCTGCTTCTGTAACGAGGGAGGGGCCCGGTAAAGCTTTTAAGTTTCAGAAGCCTTCTGAGCCTTCTAAGTTTTCTTTATTTCCTGGATCCAGTGATTCTCTTTTCATCTTCCCTCCAGAAGAGAATGCTTCAATTTGAGGAAATAGTTTCATGAAGTGAGATTTAAAAAAAAAAAATTCTCATATACATGTGCATGGCCTGCCTGCATTTGTGTATGTGTATAGAAGTGTGTGTGCATGCATGCATGTGTGTATGTGTGTGCAAGTATATGCATGTACAAGTGTGTGTGTGTACACGTGTGCGTGTATGTGCGTGACATTGGAGGCCTAAGGTTGATGCTGGGTGTCTTCCTCAGCCATTGTATCTGTTGGGTCTCTTGCTTTACTAGGGGCTCCTCTGCTTGGGGTAGTCTAGCTAGCCAGCTTGCCTCGGGGATCCTGTCTTTGCCTGTGGAGGACGGGGCTTGCAGGTGGCCCCCACGCCTGCTCAGCTTTCACGTGGGTTCTGGGAATCTGAACTCCAGTCCTCATGCGTGTACAGCAAATCCTTTGTCCATTGTCCTGAGCCATCGGCTCAAGAGAAGCATCTTGATCTGGGACAGGGAATGACTTCTTAGACAGCAAAGCCAAGTGAGAAAACCAAAACCCTCTTCTGGTCTTCAGAAGACATAGTTGGGGAAATGCCCGCAGCCCACAGCCAGCAGAATGAAGACATGCAAAGAGGCAGCAAAGGGGCAAGGGACAGTGAGCCGACATAACACTGAGACTCCCCACATGCAAAGCTGGCTGACACCAGAAATCAGGAGGATCTTAGAGCAGGAGCCATAGTGAGGGGGATGCTACTTGTCACCCTTGAGAGTACCCGAGAATAGGAGACAATGCCAAGCCCCGCTGGTGGAGAACAGCGTTCCCACACCCGTGCAGGAGTGCTGCCCTGGGAAGGTCCTTTGAAAACTAGCTTGGCAGCTTGTGACCAAGTCACACTGGCTTCTCTGAGACACAGCACCATTCCCCACCCAAGAGCGTACCGTTGAGGTTCAAAAACAAAACTGAATAGAAAAAGTCACAATGTTTTAAGTAAATTTATGATTTTATTTTGGGTTGCATCTGTGGGATTCCTTGGACTCTGGGCTGGGCACCTTTGCTTGTAAACCCAGGAGCCAATGATACAGAAGTTCTAGAAAGAAGTAAAAAGAAAACATGAGATTAACAATTCAGTCAAGCTGCTCCTGGGTATTTCCCCATACGCAAGAGAAAGAATTACGCGAGTCTGTGAAGACTTGTGCTGCTGTCTCCAGCAGCCTTTCATAACAGTGGAACCTG
The DNA here is from genome assembly GCF_018167655.1 of Microtus oregoni. Classification (NCBI taxonomy): domain Eukaryota; kingdom Metazoa; phylum Chordata; class Mammalia; order Rodentia; family Cricetidae; genus Microtus; species Microtus oregoni. Next base: position 822,045 of record NW_024543210.1, on the reverse strand, counting down.
GAGAGATCCCAAGTGGGGGGCAGCAGAAGCAGAGTAAACAGCGGAGAGCATGCACCGTGAAAGTGAAATTCCGATCCGATCCACGCAGTGGCTGCCTGGCCTCTTAAAGACTCTGTTGACCAAAAGGAGCCAGGAACAAAAGCACACCCTTTGGCCATTTACATAAAGACTTCAAACAGGTCAACTAGAGAGTCCGCATAGTGGAGATCAGGCCTACTGTTGCCTGGGGCTGGGGAAGCGGGGAGACTAAGGATCTTCAGGGGGTGATGCGGGTACCCCATGTCTTTATTAAAGTGGTAGGGATGCAGGTATCACTGCTTGTTGGAAGTCATCAGATGCTGCCCTGGAGGTCCAGGTGAGCCATTGAGGTGTCCTTTCCTGTGCCATCATCTTCCTTCCCTCCTGCTCCTCTCTCTCTCTCTCTCTCTTTCTCTCTCTCTCTCTCTCTCTCTCTCTCTCTCTCTCTCTCTCTTCCCCTCCCTTGCCCATACCAATCAACATGGACCTCTCAGTCACAGATTGTTTTATCTCTAGTAGCAACTTCTAGGCTTGAGGAAAATAGGCAGTGTTTTGCAGATGGTATGAGCCAAGTTTCTAACTTTCAGAGTGTTGCAGTGCACACAGAGGTCTCCTAAAGAAGACCCTGTGCTCCGAGCTGCAGCACCAGGGACAGCTGCCAGGAGGGTGGAGAAATGAGGAACTAGGAAGCAAAAATGCTACCTGAGTGGAGGGACTGCCCACACTCTGGGTTTTGGGTATGCTGAGGAAGACCCAAGGGCAAAGGTAGAATTCTCAGAGCTAGGCATGTGGGCTGCGGGCTTGATCTATGCAGAAAGAACTGAGCAACAAGGCAGGAGAGTTCTGGACTGAGAGTGGACATTAGCCCCATCTCCGAAGCATCTTGGTGGAGTGTGTTGGGTGAACAGCAACTATAGTGATTTCTTGGACATACAGCACTCATGAGGCAGAGCAGAAGTCCAGCCCCCAGCACCCTGATGCTGCGGGGTGGGTGCTGGGTGTCGAGCCAGCCTTCTACCGCTGTGCTGTTCCCTGGCGAGATTCCAAGCTCCATCAACGCTGCAACCTTCAAATCCTGGCACAGAGACCAACAGGTGCTTACCTGGCTGGCCAATCCTACTTACCACAGTAGAGCACTGGCTAGAGCCTTTGCAAGCCCCTGATGGCACCTGAGATAGAACCCGTGTGGATGTCACCTGAGACAGAGCCAGTGCTAACAGGGAGAGCGGGCCGGTGATAGGTAGGTGTTGGCACCAGGCTTGACTCAAACTTGAGGAGTGTTCCTAAGCTCCCTGAGGGTGGAGGCTGAGAGGATGCCCAGCTGGATACTCCCCACAGCAGCTGGAAAGGGAAAGGGAGCCAGATAGATTGCACAGGCCCGACCATGTGCCACAGGTATGCCTGTGTCTTCTCTGGGATTCTTTCCTTGTCTATGGAAAGGGGAACACAGACACATCAGCTGCCCAGAAACCCTTAGAGAAAAAGCCAGGCCATGGCTGCAGTTTGAGGCTATGACCAGTTCCTAGAGAAAGTTCTATCTCCTAAGAGCTCACCCAGCACCTCAATTTCCAGCTGATGTGGATGCTGCACTGAGACCACACACCCTCTCACCATCTATCTCTCAAAGGCTGCACCACCACCACAGTCAGCCAGGCTGGTGGCCGGAATCACCGAAATGCCTTTGTCTGTACCCACGGCTCCAAAGCACTCTAAGCACAGAAGTATGGATCTCCAACACTTACACAGACCAGGGATTGAGGCGTCTCTACTCAAAGAGCAGGGGAGCACCCTAACCCTTAGGCATACACAGCAGAGACTGGCTACTAAGCAATATTGGAAGTGTGACAGAGTGACTCTGTGCATGCTCAGGACCACAGTGCCTAGCACATCATCTCCTCTGTACATGCTCAGAACAACAGTGCACAGCACATCATCCCCTCTCCGTGCATGCTCAGGACCACAGTGCACAGGATATCATCTCCTCTCTGTGCATGCTCAGAACCACAGTGCACAGCACATTATCCCCTCTCTGTGCATGCTCAGAACCACAGTGCACAGCACGCCATCCCCCTCTGTGCATGTTCAGGACCACAGTGCACAGCACATCATCCCCTCTCTGTGCATGCTCAGGACCACAGTGCACAGCACATCATCCCCTCTCTGTGCATGCTCAGGACCACAGTGCACAGAACATCATCTCCTCTGTGCATGCTCAGGACCACAGTGCACAGCACATCATTGCCTTTGTGCATGCTCAGGACCACAGTGCACAGCACATCATCTCCCAAGCTTACCTACCCTCGGTGACCTGACATTTACCTCTTAGACATCGACTTGCTCTTCTTGCCCATTTGGAGCTCAGCCTATGACCTGATGGCTGGCCACTGGCCAGCTTCATTCTCATCTTCCTGATGGAAGTAACTTAGCTAGAGAATCAGGCCCCTGTTGTAATAGGAGCAGTGGGCTGCATCCCCAGCACCCGGCCGCCCACATGGCTAGCTCTAGCTTATGCCCCGAAATAATTACACGGAAACTGTATTCTTTTAAACACTGCTTGGCCCATTTCTATCTAGCCTCTTCTAGGCTAGCTCTCGCACCTGGACTAGCCCATTTCTAATAATCTGTGTAGCCCACGAGCTGGCTTACCAGGAATGATCTTAACCTGCATCTGTCTGGAGTGGAGAATCATGGCGACTCCCTGACTCAGCTTCTTTCTCCCAGCATTCTGTTCTGTTTACTCCTCCCACCTATGTTTTAACCTATGAGGGCCAAGCAGTTTCTTTATTGCTTAACCAATGAAATCAACAGATTGATATATGACACTCCCACATCAGGCCCAGACTCAGTCTCAAAGTTCTCTTGCCCCGTGGTCCCAAATTAGGTGATTAAGCTTGTGCCCCCAGATGTGGCTGTTTGTAGGGTGTCTGGTTGTTGGTTTACAGGGTCCATTGACAACAGGGCTCTGGTGAGAGAATGGTGCACTCTGTGGAAAGCATCAAGAGAGTACCAGACCCTCTCTACAATGGCAGGACAGGGCTGTCAGGGGGTTCCTCAGCCCAGGGCTCCCATGACAGCCAGAGAGTACAGCTGGCTGCTGAAGCAAGGTGCCTCACAGGAGGAGGAACAAAGGACCTTGTCTCCCACAGTTGGCCGGAAGGCTAAGGATTCACACTGTCCTTGTGTCCTCGGAAGTCCTGCTCAAGGACCAGACAGAGACTCCATAAAATTTTATTGAGTAAGTGAATTCGGTTGCCTGGAGGGACACAGCAGCCCCTGCTGAGCTCCCAAGGACAGTGAAAGGTGTCTGGTGGCACTAAGAAGGTGAACCTTGCCTGTCAGGTTAGCTGTGAGGATCCAATGGGCAGGGAAGGCTCCCCAAAATAGACCAGGCTGCCCCCATCATCCCCATCCCTAGTGTACCAAATGTGGATGTTAGACCAAAAAGTGCCCTGCTGTCATGTGACTGAGTTATAAATGTTGTTATCAAGATGGTTTTGAATTAGGGGAGTTGAGATTAGCAGGCTCTGTCCTCAACACTGTAGGTCTGCCTAATGCTTAGGTTTACCCATCTGTAAATGAACCCCTGTCCTTACACAATGGCCTCCCATCAGCCCAAGGAGTGGCTTCTCAAGTTCAGGGCCTACAAAGTTGCTCAGAGAGACAGGACAGCATCATGTGTCATAGTATCATGGCACAGGCCATTCCCGAATGAGGCCAAATCACGCTTCACTTTCATTCCTCGGTTGGACCCACAGAACCTCCATGTTGTGCTTTTGACCAGGAGTGGGTCCATACTCTTCCTTCAGAGAAATGCACCCTCTGCTCAGGCTGTCCTGTCACTCAGCAGAGACAGTCCTAGCATGGTGGCATCTGCTCTTCTGGGGCTCTGTGTAGGGATAAGTCACACCCCTTAGGGGGCGTGTTCGCCTCGGGCTAATGTTTACCTATAAATCTGGCTCACTGCACTCACTTCTTTTTTTTAAATAAATCTTTTTTTTATATTTATTTATTTATTATGTATACAGTGTTCTGTCTGTGTGTATGTCTGCAGGCCAGAAATGGGCACCAGACCTTATTACAGATGATTGTGAGCCACCATGTGGTTGCCGGGAATTGAACTCAGGACCCTTGGAAGAGCAGGCAATGCTCTTAACCACTGACAGAGATACAGAGCGTGCATCAATGGATAAAACAGGACTGTCATATCCTGCCAAGACAGGGTAAGATAGTTTTGAAAAGTTCCTTGCCTTTAATAATGGTATGTCAGTTATGTTAGGCCTTAGCCAAAGTTGGTTGACTCAACATTGCAAACGAGACTTTGGATGATTGCCCAGGTAGTCAGTTGTCTCTGTCAATTGTTGCACATTTTGGATATATCTCGTTTGTTAAGTAATATTTATTCCCTTCTCGGATCTTTGACGGAGTTGAAGATTATATAATTGTAGTTACTCTCTACATTATTTAGACTCCTTGAGATAGAATGTTCAGCAAAACTTTTGTCCTCAATATTGTTATATTTATTATTTGTTATTATTGTATATAGTTGTATTTGGTTTAGTTCTGTCTTATTTAGACAAAAAGGGGAGAGAGAGAGAGAGAGAGAGAGAGAGAGAGAGAGAGAGAGTGAGAGGTGAGCATGCTAGCCAGATTTATAGGTAAACATTAGCCTTACAGCCCTGAGCAAATACTAACCCACTTTGACTGAGCATTAGATAAAAACAGTAGTGTGACCTTTGCCAAGTGACACCATGCACAAATCCCAGGTGGCAGTAGCTTAACCAACCTCCTGTCTCAGATCTTTGGTCCCAGGCAGCTCTGGAGAGCTTCAACCTTGGCCCTCTCTCTTTGGTAGTAACCTAGTGTATTTCTGAGGTGATGACTGGGTCCACTGAGAAGCTATCCTTAGGCACATCTAATAAGGCTCACCTAGCACCCCAATGCCTGCAGCCACTGGGGAGGTGGCTAAGAAATGCAAATCCAGTGGAGAGGCAGAGAGAACCTAAAATGACACCCAATCAAGTTCTCCTTCTCCTAGGCCTGAGATGGCAACTGAGCCTCCAGCAGGGCACCTGCCCCCCAGCACCTCCTTACGGGCTAGCTCTGTGAGGCACAGTGAGTTGGTTACTGTGGGTGGCATCAAGCTGGAGGAGAGAGAGGCCATGTCTGGGTGTAGGCTCAGGCATGGTCCCAGGTAGAGGACAGCTGAGGACCCACAGCCATGGAGGATTTCTGAGTACCTGGTGGGGAGATAGCTCCTCTCTCTGCCCCTAAGAGCAGGGAGTCTATCCCATCCGCCGTCCCATTGATCCTGCCCCGCCTCCAGGCCTCCCATCTGAGCACACAAGCTACAGTTCTGGAGCCCGTCCTGCATCTTCCTGGAGGCTGCTGGGCTCCTACCATGCTGTACGAATTGTTGGGTAAAGAATTGTTGGGTAAAGCCCCAAGCCACTTGTTCCTGGCCCTGACTGACGCTCTGACCACCCTCTTGTCCCTGATGAATCCAAACTGCAAATTTGAATTTGCAAATTGCACCTCACACCTGGCTCCAGTCTGGCTTTGCTGCCAAATATCCAGGACGTACTGATTGCCCGTCTCAAGTTCACACAGGAGGACTGAGGATGGTCCATGTTGGTAAGGCAGGCTTGAGCTCAGCTGAGTGTCAGCTGCCTAGGTCAAGCCGGGTAAATCAGGAGCTTCTTGGGAGGTCTGCTGAGAGAGGGTCTAGAGAAGGTCTGAGTCTTTGGAGAGACCTAGAGAGAGAGAAAGCACAGGCAAGGGGAAGGCTGTACCAGCTCTCATCTGCTGGGACCTGGTGTACATGGGCTTGGTCTGGGGAACAGAAAGACATCTGAGGTGACAGGCAGAGGCTCACATCAGGCAGTGGGTCCCCACAGCCCTCCTGGAGGCCAAGGCAGCTCTGACAGGGGTGGCGGCAGCAGTATCCAGTAAGCTCCAGGCTATAGCTGGGCTAGAGGGAGCGGCAGGGTGAGATGAAGCTGGGCATCCAGACATGGGCTGGCCACCAGTCCCACTTGCCTTCGGTCAGTCTCTGTCTGGGACATCAGAGCATAGCGCAAAAAATGCTGCTTAAATATTCAAGAGCTGTCGGGCAGGAGACCAAAGGGTGTGGGTTTGAGGTGGGTTAACTCCCTCTCACCCACAGATGGTGGCAGGAAGGAAGTTTCTAGGCTGTGGCTCACCCCCCTCCCAGAAGCTGGAGGGAGGGAGGTGCCTGCTCTCATTTTCCTCCTCACTGGAGCAGGACACAGGAGACTGCCCTTCCTGGGGACTGCTCATGCCTGTTGGTAGCAGCTATGCCCTCCGCGGATCTCACCTCCCTTTGCTGGGTCCCCTCCTTGCCGTGTCCTCCTCAGTCACCTTCACATGCCAGAGCTCCGTCGCACCCAAGGGTCATCCTGAGACCTCCTCCCAGTGTCTGCCTCCCTCAGCTGTTTCTAAGAAAACACTCAGCCTCCCAGGTTCTCAAAAGTGGAGTGGTTCCATAGACAGCAGGCATGGGCAGTGTATACATGTAGCATGTAGTTCTCTCATGTGCCCAGGGCCTGTATTCTGGGAGCTAACCTTTAGGAGGTCAAGTGAGCAACTAGAGCCTACAGGGACAAGGGGAGACCAGTCCTCTCACCTCCCTGCACCTCCCACCCCACAAGCCACCCACACCTCCCACATCCCCAGCCCACAAACCACACAGTCCACCCAAGTGAACTCTGCTTGGAGCCTGAGTGGACTGGGGGTGCCGGTTTGGAAGGGGGCAAGCTACACCCTCTGCGCTGGGCCGCAGCCACCCAGCTCCAGCAGCACCTGGCCCTGGGAACTCATGACCTGACCTACAACATGAGAGGAAGGCTTTCTGCAATCTTGAGGTTCCAGAGCTTTCCTAAGCCTTTGCTCTCACATGGTTTGCCCTGTGCCATCTCTCTGTGTAAGTCTGTATGTTTGCAGCTCTGCAGGCCTCAAAATTGGCACAGGGTCTCTATATGAAGGTGCCAATCATCTCTCTGTGTGTGTGTGTGTGTGTGTGTGTGTGAGAGAGAGAGAGAGAGAGAGAGAGAGAGAGAGAGAGAGAAAGAGGACTCTCATAAGCAAATCATGCATTACACTCCACAATGCATGTGTGTATAAATGCATGTACCACTGTGCCTGTTACATGTGTGTGTGCACACACTTGTATAACTGTGCATGTGCACACACCTGTATGATCACATTTGTCATTTGTGTGAGCACACAATCTGAGCCTGGTGTGTGGGTGCACACACCAGAGGGGGAGCACACCCATTTCTGATGGCTGCATAACCGACCGCCACTCAGTTGGTGGCTTAAACAGCATCCATTTCTGCTTTTCAGGTCAGGACAGAGGCACAGGCCTCTCACACATGGGTCTGCCCTGCAGTCTGGGCTGGGCTCTGGAGACTCCCTCTCAGGCTTCAAGCCGTGGGCAGATCCAATCCCTGGAGGCTATTAGCCTGTCGTGCTTCCTTTCCCTGGTGCTCAGAACACCTGACTGCCCATGCTCAGGACTCTGCTCTTTCTCCAATGGTCATGACTGGAGGCAAGTCCTCTCAACACCTCAGACCTCAGCTCCTCTGCCCCCTGGGATAAACGAAGACCAGCCAAGACCTGTTGGGGTGAGGCCCTTCCAAGAGCCTCACTCCTACTCCATTCTCTCTCCTCCACTTAGCTTCCCATGCCTCAGTTTTCCCAGCTGTAAAATGGGAAACAGTACACAGCTAGCTCATTAGGAAGTTGAGAGTCACCTGGCATGTGTGAGGTTGACAGCCTGGCCCCAGGAGGGAACTAAATAGGCTTTCCATGGTCATCCATGATACATGTGGGACCCAGCCACATACTCGAGTCCAGGTGACTGAGGCTGCCCAGCCACACAAAGTCCCCCCAAGTCTGTGGAGCCAGGGCTGCAACTGAGTAGCCAAACATCCCTGTCTTCCTGCAGGTGTTGAGGTGCTTCTTCGGGCTGTGACCATGGGTTCAGTTCCTCAGACCCTGAATGCCCCCATGAGGGCACACTTTCTACACACCCACACCCAAAGCCCTCCTCCTACAGGAAGCTCTCCACAAAGCATCTGCTTTCTTCCCTTCCTGGACTGGTCACTGGGTTGGTTGAGGGCAGGCCAACCTTTAAGCCAAGTATGGAGCTGTGGGTTTGGGTGAAGGCAGGGAGACCAAAGGCTGCCATGGGGGCCTAGTGTCCCCTTCTCCAGCCTGCTTTTCTTTGTCTATAGCCTAGAGTGGTTGTGCCATGAACCCACTTGTGGAGTTAGAGAAGACAGTGGCTCCCTGGGCCCTGCAAAGGAGTTCTTCCATTCTTCTTATGTTCTTAAGGCCTCTCCTCCCTCCTGAGGTCAAGAATGGATTTGGACTATGAATGAGCAAACGGGAAGCTCCTTCCCTTCCTATCCAGAACTTAAGACTCTGCATGAAGGAGTCACTTAGAAACCCAAGAGGAATCCGACAGAGCCATCCCATGGATGGAAATGTAGCTCACCCCTACCCTGAGGCTGTCTCAGAATCTCCTGGGTAACCGCCCAGTCCCACCCTCTCCCCAGGTCCTGGCAGTGCCATCTGCAGGATGGGAACCTCTCCAGGGTCAGGGAGAGGAAGTCAAGGTGTGCTATGGATTCGCAGTGCCTGTCTCAACAAGGCCCTAGGGTGCGGCTACAAGCCTGGCAGACGGATTCCCAAGCATTGTCTTGTTGGTTTCTGCCGATCAGCACCAAACCCATGTTTATACGCAGATTTCAAACACCCATAAAAGCCTCTGGTGTGGTGCTGCCCGCCTCCTTCCCTCATGGCCTGCGAACAAAGACCAGCAGTCAGCCTGGGCTGTTCCTCTACTCTGCACACAGAAACACTTTTAACCTCGTCCTTTAGACAGTTGAGTTCTACAGAAACATTGCCCAGTAAGCCCATGAAGTTCCCTAGCTGGTTTCCCCGTGTCGGCATCTCAGGGACCCATTCCCATATTGTTAACAAAGCCCACGGCTTGTCCAGATTTCCTACTTTTCCCTGAGGTCTGTTTTCTGTTCCAGGATCCTGTCTAGGAGACATTTGGTCGTCCCACCCTTTCAGACACTTCTTGATGTGACAGCCTCGGCTTACCTTGCTCACAGTGTTTGCAGAGCGACCTTCCACTGGGGTGTGCTGTTGGACCAGGGTGGCGGTGTGGGAGGCAGGCCTCCGAGGCAAGTGTCTGAGACAGTTACCTTCACCATCAGCTAATTAGATTTGGAATCTGCAGGGGACACACCTCCAGGTATGTACACGAAGAGGTTTCCAGAGAGATTTAGTTGAAGAGGGAAAACCTCTGGATGTGGGTAGCACCATCCCTTCCCATGGACAGGGACTCTGGGTTAAAGACAAAAGAAAGCAGGTTGAACACCAGTGTTCATCTCTCTTTGCTTCCTGACTGCAGACACAGCGTGACAGCCACCTCATGTCCCTGCCACCATGCCTTCCCCGCCGTGATGGACCACACTCTTAAACCTGAGCCAGAATACACGTGTTCTCCTATAGCTTGCCTTCTGTCAAGTATTTGATCACAAGAAAAGTAACAAAAGTTACTGCTAAAGTGTGGCTCTCATCCTGGCCGCAACGCCGTCAGCGCAGTGTATAACTGCTGGGGGGACATGTCTACATCATCGGGTTTCAGGAAACTCAATTTGACCAGTGGTGAGTTTTTACATTAGTACATTCGGGTGACCCCCACCCAAGTGGATTCGGACATCACTGTCCCGGAGGCCCCTTTTATTCCTGGCTGTAGTAACTATGCCAGCTCACTATCCTGGCTGGTTTCTGCCGACCTGCTTGTGGGATCCGCAAGCTCTGGGTGTTTTGAACCCCCTGCCTTGCTGCATGGTGTGGTTCCTGCGTCCCTTTCATCCGTATTTGTGAGTGCACATCTGAGATGTGGGCTCCAGCAGAGAGGTGTCTGAGCTCTGGAAGACAGAACTTCTCAACATGCCCTGTGGGGCTCCCTTCTCATCCCAGAGGCTGTGGTGGTTGCTGTCTTGCCAATCTTAGAACAGTGGGGTGGTAGTACCACAGACTTCTTTTCAGAGGAAGGACTTGGACTTTGGCAGGCTGGGTGAGTGTGTGGGTGTCTCGTCTCTCTCACATGGCCCCACTAAGGAATGGCCTGCCGAGGATCGTAGATGGCCTTCAGGAGAATACATACCCCCTCGTAGACTGCCTTCGGGAGAATACACACCCCAGGAGGGTGTCAGCCCCAAATAGCAGAGTCGGAAGCCACTTTCCAACCTCTGCCCAGTCCTAGGAAGGGCACGAGCCTTCTAGCTGGACTTTCTGCCTGCATAGATCTGAGTGGTGGAGATGCTGAGCCGAGGGGCACAGCCTGTGGGCTCCAACTCCTCCACTGCTGCTGAGACGTTCTTACCATACAGCCCGCTGTGTTGCTTTGAAAGAAAATGACTCCCATAAGGAGTGGCACTATTAGGAGGGGTGACTTTGCTGGAGTAGGTGTGGCCTTGTTGGAGGAAGTGTGCCACTGTGGGGTTGGACTTTGAGTCTTCTATGCTCAAGCTACACCCAGGGACACAATTTCACTTCCTGTTGCCTGCAGATCAGAATGTAGAACTCTGGCTCCTTCTCCAGCACCAGGTCTGCCTGGATGCTGCCTTGTCCCGCCCTGATGGTAACAGACTGAACCTCTGAACGGTCAGCCAGCCCAGTTAAATGTGTTCCTTTATAAGAGCTGCTGTGGTCATAGTGTTCCTTCACAGCAACAGAAACCCTAACGAACACACCATTCCTACTTGGGTTTTGCCAGTCATGGAGTACACCTGGCAATCTCAGCCAATCCCCTGCGGGAGTAGCTATGCCCTATGGGTCCTGGAGCCTCTCCCACTGGTCTGGGAGTCTTGGCTAGTGTAGCCCGGACCTGTTCCTCTGAAACATGGCCCCTGACCACAGCCACTCCTTAGAGGGCCCCGTCCAGGCCTAGGATCATGATCAATCATGTCAGCCATTTCTCATGTGTGACCCCTCTCCCATGGAGCTGGCATCCAGCCACCTGGCGCTAAGGAATCCCCAAATGTGCACACAGACTTGCTAGGTGACCCAGGAAGAGGCACCAGCAGCCTCATTTCCTCGGGGATCACAGGGCCAGGTGGAGACAGGTCTGCCGCCACAGCTAGAACATGGCATGACGGACTGAGCCTACTTACAGACTCAACCCAGGCAGCTGTCGATCCTGGGGGACAGGTACCAAGTCTGGGAAAAGCTCGACTTGAATCTGAAATCTGGCCCAAAGCTGATTTTCTGTACCTCTAGGTGTGGATAGGATAGCGGGATAGGGACAGAGGTCCTGGCGGGTGTCCAGTACTGAGGAACCACAAGGCTCTGGATACCTTCAATGGGGAAGGGCAGGCCGGTGCTGTCTTGGGCTCAGAGCCTTTGCTCTGCCCGGCATAGCTCCTGAAACACCCACTTGGGTGGTTCCTGAATTCAGAGGAAGCAGCTAAGGGCTGGGGGCTGGAGGTGTGGGAACTAGGGTGTGGGGTGGGGCTTGAGGGCTAAGGGCTGGAGAAGTAGTGGGGGTTGGGGATATGGGGCCTGGAGGCTGGGGCCGTGGGAGCTGAGGCGTGTAGCTGGGGAGGGTGCATCTAAGTGGAGCTCTTACCTTCAGAAGGTGTCAGAGAGTGTGGGTCCTGACCCTAATCCCGTGAGGGCTGTGAACACGTGTGTAACGTGGGGGTCTGTAAGTGCGTGGCCGTTTCTGGTGGACAAACACAAGGAACATGCGCCCAGCATGTCTCCTCCCAGAGTAACTTGCTCTTTAGCCAGGGCTTTGGTGAGCTGAGGGTAGAAGAGGCACACAATTTCAGTTATGGCTGCCACAAGACAGGCAGGGCCAGGGCCCTTGGCAGACAGAGTTTAGAGCATTGGAGTAGGAGCAGCAGAGGGCAGAGGTGGGGTTGCTCACCTAGGAGAGACCACCAGCTAGGGGCCCTTGTCCTGCAGTCACCTCCTCCCACCTTGGGAGCCATAGTCCTGAAGTCACCTCCTCCGACCCTGGGAGCCCTTGTCCTGCAGTCACCTCCTCCCACCCTGGGAGCCCTTGTCCTGCAGTCACCTCCCACCCTGGGAGCCCTTGTCCTGCAGTCATCTCCCACCCTGGGAGCCCTTGTCCTGCAGTCACCTCCTCCCACCCTGGGAGCCCTTGTCCTGCAGTCACCTCCTACCCTGGGAACCCTTGTCCTGAAGTCACCTCCCAGCCTAGAAGCCATAGTCCTGCAGTCACCTCCCACCCTAATTTATAACTTGATTTCTTGAACAATTTCCTTCATCTCGGGGTGTGGCCTCTCCCACCCAACGAAATGGCTAGTCTTGGGCCAGAAATCACTACCATCATCTGTCTAGTGGGCCGCTTTGGGCCCCTCTTTCTGCCCCAGGACCCGCCTGTGTGGGTGGTCACCCACTGGCACATGTGAGTCCTCTGCCCACCAGCACAGCCCCTGCACTCAGCCAACAGCACGAAGCCTTTCATTACAGAGCACCTTATTATGCAGCCGTGATTGGGGAGGAGGCACCAGCCTGCTTGTCTGGCCAGCAGAGCATTAGCAGAATAGACTCTGTGTATAATGAGGAGACAAGCGACCCCGCGGCTGAGGGAAAGAGCAGGCAGCAATTCCCAGGGGCGGCAAAGCTTAGAGTAGTATTCCAACGAGACTGGGGCATGATGGGGGGACTCATCTCCAGCTCAGGGTTAAAGGTCGTCCTCCTAAAGACCCAAATGATGACTTCCCATCCTAAAATATTGTCCCCTCAGAAAGTGATCTTACTAGGAGATAGACTCGTTGCAGATGTTAAACTAGAGCGAAGTCATAGAGAACAGGGCAGCCTTCCCCACGTGATGGCATTGCTGTGGGCGGAGAGCCTTGGGCATGGATGGGCCCGGAAGGGATGCTGAGTGGAGGCTTCCATCGGAGGGCAGCTTGGGAAAATGGTCCTACAAGCTGAGAAGCATCAAAGCCAGATGGCAATGAGGCAGGAGGCTCAGACAGATGGTCCCCCATCACTTCAGAAGGAGTCACTTGCCCCTTGACCTTGCACCTCTCTCCTGGACACAATGCATTGCTGCTGCTCACACCACCCTAACTCAGTGCTTGACACCATGGTCCGTGTCCCTGGTGGTCCCGGGACATAAGCGCAACAAACATGGAAGGTGGACTGTGGGGTTCTAAGCAGTGCACACTATCTGATGACACATGACAGATGGGGAAATGGAGGCATTGATACTGGGAGAGATTTCATTCACAACCCTCAAAAATCTGTGGTGGAACTGGGCCAAGATCTACCTTCCTCTTCTTTCCCCTCCCTCAAGCCCCATCCTACCTTTCATTTACCCAGAAGGACTGCTCCCCACATTCTGGAGTTCAGTACTGAGTCCAGCAACGCAAACTAACAGGCAGACTGCCCAACCTTGCAATGGTTGAAGAGCCCAGTCAATCGGCACAGGCCAGGCAGCCAAGGGGGGAGCTGATGGACAGGTGGGGGAGGGGCTTGCTAGGGAAGGGCCTCCAGCGGGTGGAGGATGGGCATTGCTGAGTGGGCTGGCCAGGCAGTAGGGGCTGGATGCAGGAGCAGCCCCTGGAGATGGGGGCCTGGAACTCACTGGCATCTACATGGACCAGCAGGCTTGCTGTCTACCGTGGAGACTCCAGACAAGGCCATGAGGCCAGGCACTGCACACGGCCCAGTTCAGCACGCCGCTCCGGCTCCTGCCATACTGAATGTCCAAGGACCTGCCATTCAGGTTTTCATTACAGAAAACGGGGCACATTATCAACAGCTTGCTTCACATGAAAACGAGGAGCCATTTGCTGAGTCCCATCCCACTCAGCATAGCCTGGAGCCATCAATACCCCAGGAATCCACTCAGGCCGCAAATGGAGCCTTTCTGCTCTCCACAAAGGCCCGCACTCACCGGGAAGCTTTTTTTCATCTCCGTGTGCGTGCCTCTGTGAGAAATGGCAGTTTAACACAATGTAGAGTGGGTTCTATTGTCCCTGGCTTTCTCCTGACAGGCTTGAGCCCTGGCCCCTGAGCTCCGCTCTGCCCTCCGTACCCAGCCTGCTCTTTCCAGGACTGCGGAAACACCCTCTGCAGACCCCAGGGGCTGCAGCTGCTGGGCCACCTGCTGCCAGCTCAGGCTGGGCCATGGCTTGGCTCCTGCCCGCCCAAAGAGGAACAGGCCTGCTGTGGCTGGGGATGGTTGTCTCCCAGCATTCATGTACTAGAGTACGGTCTCCAGTGTGGAGAGGTGGAAGGTGATGGGCCCTCTAAGAAGTGTGCCCAGTGAAAGCATTTGGGTGGCCAGGCTCCTTGGAAGGGACCAACTAGGCTCTCCTGTGGCCCCTGAGAGTTCTTGAGAGAGCGTTGTTTTAAAGCAAGCACGCTTGGCCCTCCCCTCTCTTCTCCCTCCTCTTCCCCCCCCCACCCCGCTTGCTCTCCCTCACTCTCCCCTCCTCATACTGTCTCACCATGTGATATCTGCCCCTGCACACACAACATCGACAAGCCATCCACAAGCCACGAGATCCCCATCAGAGTTTGAGATGGTGCCGGCTGCATGCCTCTGAACTTCCAGAATTGTGAGCTACTCTCTTTTTTCCATGAAGTATTTAGCCTTGGGCATTTTTTAGAGGAACAGAAAATAGAGTAATATGAGGTCCCACCCAAGAGTGCTGTGTGCGGCCTGTGCTGGAAGCTTCCTTTTTTAAGAAGGGCATTTGTGCTGCTGGCTCTGGACAAATGCCTCCATCCTGTGCACCCTCACTAACCATGGGGAAAGCCAGGCTGATGCAGGCCTGGAGTGTAGTCGGCCTCCTAGGAATTACTTATGGACCTTGTATTTGGCACAACTTGACGCAAATTTGAAAGGTCAGGTAAGACTGTGGACATTGCAGGGCTGTGACTTCAGGGAAGGGAATTCTTAGAACCTCGTTTCCTCCCTCAAAAGCAGCCACAAGGCTTGCCTGTCTTTGCCCAGAACACACAGAGGGCCAGCTCTGCATTCTGGAAGCATCCAAGAGTGGCTGTGGAGTGAGTGAATGAATGAATGAATGAATGAGATGGCAACAGTAGGGTGAAGGAAGAGCCCTCCCTGTCTCCTGTTGCCCTCCTAGAGGACAGGACAGGAGGAGGCACGGACCAGGAAATGATCAGACATAGGGTTTTGGTGAGGGTTGCTCACACACCACTTGCATGGATAAATGAATTGGATAATTGCTGTTCACACAACCTGCAGGGCCAGGGATAAAACAAACCCCAAGAAGCCCCCTTCTGCTGAGATCAGCACACGGAGTGTCCAACCAACCAGCCAGGAACACAGTCACCGGCTTGATGCAATTATTTGTCTGCCTGTAGTGTAAACTCTTGCCTGATGTAAGACACCTGGCATTAACTTCCTGCCAGGCAACGAAGGTGGGGTTGTGTGCACCCTAGGGCATGGGGCAAGGGGCTGCTCATTAACACTTGCCAGCCTATGCCCACCCCCACCATGAAGCTGATGCAGTTCTTCAGGACCTTGGTCAGCTCTTGACAATGAGTTGTGAAAGAGCAAACCTGGGTTGAGAAAACGGAGGCCGAGCCCCTAACCTGTCTCAGGGCATCTCTAATAGGAACCAGGGAGTCTGGCATGACCTCTAGCCCAGACCCGGACACAGCCCAAGAAAACCCTCTTGGGGTAGATACACCATGCTTCACCTCTCCGGGGTACCTCATCTCCTCAGGGTCCTCATCTCCTCAGGGTCCTCATCTCCTCAGGATACCTCATCTCCTCAGGATACCTCATCTCCTCAGGGTCCCTCACCTCCTCAGGGTCCCTCACCTCCTCAGTGTCCTCATCTCCTCAGGGTCCTCATCTCCTCAGGGGGCCTCATCTCCTCAGGGTCCTCATCTCCTCAGGGTCCTCATCTCCTCAGGGGGCCTCATCTCCTCAGGGTCCTCATCTCCTCAGGGGGCCTCATCTCCTCAGGGTCCTCATCTCCTCAGGGGGCCTCATCTCCTCAGGGTCCTCATCTCCTCAGGATACCTCATCTCCTCAGGGTCCTCATCTCCTCAGGGTCCTCATCTCCTCAGGGTCCCTCACCTCCTCAGGGTCCCTCACCTCCTCAGTGTCCTCATCTCCTCAGTGTCCTCATCTCCTCAGGGTCCTCATCTCCTCAGGGGGCCTCATCTTCTCAGGGTCCTCATCTCCTCAGGGGGCCTCATCTCCTCAGGGTCCTCATCTCCTCAGGGGGCCTCATCTCCTCAGGGTCCTCATCTCCTCAGGATACCTCATCTCCTCAGGGTCCTCATCTCCTCAGGGTCCTCATCTCCTCAGGATCCTCATCTCCTCAGGGTCCTCATCTCCTCAGGGTCCTCATCTCCTCAGGGTCCTCATCTCCTCAGGTCCTCATCTCCTCAGGGTCCTCACCTCCTCAGGGTCCCTCACCTCCTCAGTGTCCTCATCTCCTCAGGGGGCCTCACCTCCTTGTATCTGTCCATTGTCCTGACAGCCCAAAGAAGAGCCAGCAGAGTACAAGCACTTCATTCAGCTTTCCTTGGAGACAGGTGCACCCCAGACTGGTTGGGTAGGACTTTTGAGCTTCCTTTAGAGGGTCCAGGCCTCAGTTGTGTGCTGAGACACCAGCGTGTTCTACACTGTGTTACTTAGCAAAGGATATGCCACAGAGTCAACTTAGATCCAGCAACAAGAACAAAAAAATCAGCCCAGGATTAGAGGAGCCCAGAGCCTCCTACAGTGCAGGAGGGGTAGCTCAGAGGAAAGCAACAGAAGGGCCCCAATGCCATGCAGATCTGGGCTCCTCCTCTACCTTTTACAGAGCGCCTGCGTCCCTTTGTTGGAAGGAAGGAAATACCTTCATCAAATATTGATTGGTTTTCACAGGCCTTGGGTTGTGTGGACTAAAAGATGGAGAAGCTTCTGCACGTAGATTAGCTTTGTGCAGCACTTCCTTAACCCTCTCCTGTCCAGAAATCTGGGCCACCTCTATGGATCTCTACACCACTGTGGATTTAGGCATGCAGAAGGCACATTTGTCCTCAGATGCTGAGGGTCCTCCCAGGCTCCTTTGGGCCTCTCCTGACACCGTGTGCTTGCCTGATTGCTCTTCCACTGGTCCAGAGACACCTCGGGACCAGGCCACGCAAACTCGTGATCAAGTAAGCCTGGTTTTAGCCACCAGAACAGATCCGTGGGCTCGTAAGCAGCCCTTGGCTCTGACCATTTGGAAAGGAGCTAGCTCTGAGGCCACCAAGGGCATTGGCTTGATTCTTTTGTGTCCTAATCCCATCTTACTTGCCATGCTGGACCCAACAGACGGACCTTCCGATGTAGACGACCCCTCTATCCAGGGCTTGGTACAAAGGAAAGGCTTAGGAGGAGAAGGCACCCACTGGACTCAGCTTCCACACTTGTGAAATGGAAAGGGATCATATCTGTGCTGAGGAAATTAAACATGGCCCCATTGGCTAGCACTGTGTATGGCAGACGCCTGCACAGAGAGACAGCCTCACTCTTCACTGTGCACAGAGTGTGTGTGTGTGGGGGGGGGGAATGAGTGAGTGATCACTGCGTCAAGGACTGAGTGGGCAGCCAAGTGGCCCTGTGGGGAGCCATCTGTTCCACAAGGCTGACACTTCTTCAGGAGCCTCCATCGATCCTGTATCCAGCCAGGCTCTGCTCCCCACAACTGTCTTAGCTGCCCACTCTGGGTCCCCTGCAGGTACTCTCTTATCTCTAATCCCCTCTTGAATCCTGGATGTCACCAGGATTTACACGGAGCCCTGGGTGGTCCCTGGGTGCTGAAGAGGCTTGCTAGTCTTCATGTCTTCCCATCACATTCCCCGCCTCCTCCCCAACCACGTCTCCATCCCCTCAACAAACTCAGGGAGCCCAAGCACCTGGGATTTAACAGTTCTGTTGTTGTTGTTGTTTTGTTTTGTTTTTGCTTTCGCTTACTCTTACACTAATGCAGAAAGCAGCTGGGATTGGCTCTGGGAGTCAGGGTTTGTTCTATAGCCACAAAGGTCACAGCCCAATATAAAAACGAGTCTGTGCCTCTCTGCACAGTTATTAATCTGCAGTTCTCCCAGGTGGGCCAGCCGACAGGTGGATAGACAGGCATGGCACACATGGTTCATGCACCTTTGTTCTCCTGGTCTTTCTTCCAAGGGCTTTGGTTAATGCAGCAATGTCTCACCTCCTTCCTCTCTCTTTCCTTGCCCTTGTCTATACTGGAAGGAACCTGATGACCTTTCCAGGCATGGTATGTCCACTAGAGAGCTTCTAAACAAAACTAAGAATGGAATTAGTATGTACCCACAAGCACACAGCGTGTATCTACATGCACACATTCAAATATACACAAGCTTGCAATGCTCAGATACATGCACACAAGTGGATAAACACATGCATGGATGTGCAGAGGAACACAGTGAAAACAGATAGGTATACCAGAAACACATCACGTAAGTCCCCCTGTCTTAGGGTGATTATTGCCACGATGAAACACCATGACCAAAGCAAGTTGGGGAGGAAAGGGTTTATTTCCCTTATACTTCCTTATCACTGTTCGTCATCAAAGGAAATCAGGACAGGAACTCAAACAGGGCAGGAACCTGGAGGCAGGAGCTGATGCAGAGGCCATGGAGGAGTGCTGCTTCCTAGCTTGTTCCTCTTGGCTTGCTCAGCCAACTTTCTTATAGAATGACCAACTCAGGGATGACCCACCCACAGTGGACTGGACCCTCCTCCATCAATCACTCTGTAGAAAATGCCCTACATCCAGATCTTATGGAGATATTCGAGCATTATCCTAAATAATCTTAATCAATGAAAACCATGAATCAGATATCAGGTGAAAATCTGGAAGATCAGAGAACCAGGAGCAGCTGCCAGTTGCTTCTACCAGTTTCCTTACTCAGTCCGAAAGGGCTGAGATCCTGTCTTCACCCCCACCTTGTCACTTCCTGTCCCCACCTCCGGAATGCTGGGATTAAAGGCATGAGCCATGAGTGCTGGGATTAAAGCCATGTGCCACCACTGCCCGTCTTCTATGGATAGCTAGTGGCTAGCTCTGCCCTCTGATCTCCAGGCAAGCTTTATTTCTCAGAACACAAACACAATATCACACAGTTCCCTCCCTTCAAATGACTTTAGTTTGTGTCGAGCTCACATAAACTCTCCAGCACATCGACATTTGTCCTTTTTGTGCTGATATAGCATCCTTCCTTCTGTGAGGCAGAGACTTGGAGGAATACTGAGCATGGGCCGGGGAGCCAGTCTTCGGCTGCTCTCATTGTGACAGCCACCATGGTCCAGGGCCCCAGGACATTGTGCTTACAGGTTCTCTTAGGCTTTATCAGGTACTTACAGCTGTCACCCGAGAAACAGTTCCAATGACAAAGCAGGAGGCACAGGACAGGGTGTGATGGCTCCTGTGCAGCCCAGCAAGGCTGTGGGTGATGGGGGAAGACATTTCCTCTGAATTCCCTAGCACTGGCCCACCCTCCATGCCCTCAGCAAGGAAGAAAGGAGGCATGGGCACAGCTGGCCTGAGGAGACAGTACCAAGGTATAACAGTTCCACTTTCCTTATATTTTTTAAGCCATCTCAAGAAACTAGAAATAAGGAACCTAACCTTTATTTCCTAGTTAGTTAATTTTTAACAGTAATGGGAAATTACTCATTTTTTGGAATAGAAAAATGCAAGCACTCATTTATTTCTTACTACTGGTGTCCTGCTCAGCACCAGGACAGACAACCAGCCTCCTGCTCTATGTGGGTGTGGCTTATGGCACACAACTGTTTTGAGACACAATTAAGTCTTCTGCAGTTTGTCTTTTGGCTAACTTTAGAAACTGAAAAGCAGTAAGAAGCATTCCACATAACTATAACATGGCACAGACTTCACTTCCAGCCGTGACAGAACAACAAGGTGTACTTACTGGCCCATCCTGGTAACATGGTTCGGAAGCTCATGAAACAATGGCGTTGGGGCTTTGGGATCCAGGCAGTTCATGAGAGTGATTCTCTGGGGAAGGTATAATCAGGTGAGTCCTGTGGTTCCCTGGCTTACTGCCTTGGCATTCACAGAGAACAGCAGCTTCCTGAGTTGAGACAGTGCTTGAGGGAGAAGCATGCAGAAAAGGCGAGCTGCAGAGAAATGGCTCCAGGTTCTGAACTGAGGAGCAGTGATGGGTGCATGCACTTGAAGAGGGAACCCAGTGCACACGAGATGCAGCAGAGAAGGAGAGCTATCTCTGCAGCCCTGGGTATAGTGACTGGGGGAAGGACAGCTCAGCCCTGGACCACGAGTCCCAGCCCTGCAGAATGCAAATGTTACAACCGCGAGTCTAAGAGGTCAGAACCCATGCCCGTGGAAGAAGAGAACTAACTAACCTGCTTTAAAGGCTGCTCTTGTCCCAACTGTCAGAGCTCACACACGAGCTGCAAAAAGAGCAATAAGTGAAAATAACTGTGTCCCAGAACAAAACCGAGACATAGTGAGAAAGCAGAAGAATAACCAGCAGCTGCTCAAAACAAGAATCACTGCCTGGCATCCTGCTGAAATCACCAGAAACAAAGAAACAGGAAGATACAGATAAAATGAGAGGAAAAGCCAGTCCACAGAAAGAGATCACCACGCAGTCATAGCTGTAGACAACCACAGTCCATATGTGAAAGTGCTAAGACCATGGAAGAAGTTAAAAGGGATTGTTACACAACTTCATCTGGTGAAAACTGCCCCTACTGTGATGAAAAATGAGTCGGGGACTTGAGGCCTATTAGATGCTGCAGGAGAAAAGGTTAGCAAGTGTAAGCATGTCAACACGGGAAGTCTCCACACAGGAACACAGAGGAGAAAAGTGATCCATGGAAGTCAGGGTGCATGCAGACTTCTTTGGGAGTGTGGGGCCTTGAAAACACAATGGTTGAAAATTTCCCAGAAAGCCTGACAAGCCTCAAGAAGAAAAGCATGAAGCAGGTGTGTGCTGCATGGTTACTCACAAGATATAGTTACACAGAGATATGGAGGATATTAAATACTTTTCTATTGTTTGACAGAATGGCATGGCCAGGACCACTTATAGAAGGGTTTGTAGGCCAGCAGTGGTACTACATGTCTTTAATCCCAGCATTTGGGCAGCAGAGGCAGGTGGATCTCTGAGTTCGACGTCAGCCTGGTCTACAGAGTGAATTTCAGGACAGGCAGGGCTACACAGAGAAACTCTGTCTCAAAAACAGTTCACAGTGTGTGGAATGGTGTCTTAGTTAGGTTTTATGTTGCTGTGAAGAAACACCATGACCACAGCAATCCTTATAAAGGAAAACATTTAATTTGAGGTGGCCCGTGTGCAGCTTCAGGGGTTTAGCCCATTATGATCATGGCAGGGAGGATGGCAGGCAGACTTGGTGCTGGAGAAGGAGCTGAGACTTCTGCATCTTGATCCACAGGCAACAGAAAGTGAACTGCCTGCCATACTGGGCATAGCTTGAGCATTGAAGACCTCAAAGCCTGCCCCCACAATAACGCACCCACTCCAATAAGGGCACACCTCCTAATAGTGGCACTCTCAGTGGGCTTATAGGGATCACTTACATTTGAACTACTGTGTTCCACTTCCTGGCCCCCATAAGCTTGTAGTAATACCATAATGCAAAGTGCATTCAGTCCAACCTCAAGGGTTCCCGTAGTCTATAAGAGTCTCAACCATGTTTAAAAGTCCAAAGCTTCTTCTGAGATTCATGAAATCTCATAACTGTAATCCCTTATAAAATCAAAATAAAAAACCGATCACACACTTCCAACATACAATTGGACAGGATATACATTGCCATTCCAAAACATAGAGAAGTGAGCATAGTGAGGAAATGTTAGACCAAAGCAAGACCAAAAACCAGCTAGGCAAACTCCAAACTCTGCATCTCCACGCCCAATATCAAAACCCTCTTCAGAGCTCCTACTCTGTTCAGCTTTGTTGACTGCAACATTCTCTTCCTCTTGGGCTGGTTCCACTCCCTGTTAGCAGCTCTCCTCAGTAGGTATCCTATGGCTCTGGCATCTCCAACATCTTGGGGTCTCCAAGGCAATCCAGTCTTCACCTTCAAAGCTTCAACATAATGACCCCCCTAGGCCTCCATTCAGGGACACCCCGACACATGTCTGGCCTTAGCAGCTTTTCTTAGTTTTGGAGGAAGATTCTACAATCCCTTCCTTCTATCCTTAAAGCCAGAACCATGTGTCTGAAGCTCCCCCTAGATCCTCTGTTTGTTGGGGCTGGACCATGCCCCCCCTCACTCAATCACTTCACCAACTTTCTGGTTCTGATGGTTTCCTTTGCTGCCTAAACTTGGCTGTCCTGAAATTGGATCTGTAGGTTATGATGGCCTTGAATTCAGAGATCTGCCTGCTCCTGCCTCTTGAGTGCTGGGATTAAAGGTGTGCACCACCATGCTCAACCAGCTCTAAGATTTTCTTTAATTCTTTTCACAAGTGGGAAATTTCGCTGGGGGGCATCTTGCCCTGAGATCACCACTCCCTTTATTCCATTTCTTCATTTGTTTATTTCCTTGAGAACAGGACTTAGTTCCATCTCACTTCCTGGTGCTCCTTCTCTCCTTAAATTGTGCATTTTATATTTTTACTTGCTCTTCTTTCTCCTTTTTGCTATATGTCTTCATTAGAGATTGCACTAATAATTCATGACAGTCTCAATACTAGGTTGTTTTCAGATTTCCTCGGCCAATAGAATTAATTCAAATCTCTTCACTTTAGCCTCAGGTAGACTATTCAGACAAGGGCAAAAAGCAACCTCATTCTTTACCAAAATATCACAAGAACAATACCAAAACTTTTCTCCCTTGAAACCTTTTAGGCCAGCCCCACACTGTTCATCAATCACATTCAGTACCACTGTCTTCCATGCTCCTACTATTGTGGCCCATTAAGCAGCACTTAAAATATTAACTGCTTTTCTAGTCCACAGTCCCATAGTCAATACTTCTTCAAGCAAAAGCACGCTCAGGTCTATTACATAAATACCCAACTCCTAGTATTGATTCTGTCTTGAGTAGAATTTCTAATGATGTGAAGAAATACCATGACCACAGCAGCTCTTTTAAAGGAAAATATTTAATTGGGGTGGTTTACAGTTTCAGAGGTTTAGTCCATTATCATCATGGCAGGAAGCATGTTGGTATGTGGGCAGACATGGTGCTGGAGAAGGAGCCGAGAATTCTACATCTTGATTCACAGGCAGCAAGAAGTGAACTGACACACTGGTCATAGCTTGAGCATAGGAGACCTCAAAGCCCGCCCCCACAGTGATACACTTCTTTCAACAAGGCCACACCTATTTCAACAAGACAACACCTCCGAATAGTGCCATTCCCTACGAGCTTATGGGGGCCAATTACATTCAAACTACCAAAGAGCATTTATTTGGGGCTTTCAGCTCCAGAGGTATATGAGTCTATGACCACCTGGCTGGAAAACATGGCAGCAGGCAGGCAGTCATGGTGCTGGAGCAGGAGCTGAGAACCTACTCCTCAATCCACAAACCCAAAACAGAGAAAAGGGTGGGGGGAGAAAGAGAGAGACTGGGAATGGCAAAGTCTTTGAAGCCTCAAAGCCTGCCCCCAGTGACATACCTCTTCCAATAAGGCCACACCCTCTAATCCCTCCCAAACAATTTTACCAACTAGGGGCCAAACAGTCAAATGTATGCACCTATGGGAGACCATTCTCATTCAAACCACCACAAAGGGGAAATGTGAAAGCAGGCATAGAACAGAAAATCACAGCCCAGGACTACAGCTCAGTGACAGAGGTCTTGCCTAGTAAATGAGAGGACCGAAGTTCGATTTCCAACACCACAAAAAGTTAATTGATGTATTTAAAATACACTGCATATATGAAAATGTACATAAGTGATGCTAGATTTCTTAACATAAGTAAAAAATATTTTTAGTCTACAGAGTGGGGGATGGGGCCGAGGGTAAACTCAAACTAGTGCCTAGAATTCAATACTTGGGAAGAACATCTTTTAAAAACTAAGGCAAAGGCAAGATGTTTTATAATATACATTATAAAATATATAATATATAACATATTATAAAATATTTTATATTATATTAAAATACATTTGCAGTATAAGGAATGCTAAATGAAGTTCTGTAGGCAAAAGAAATAATAAAACTTAATAGAGAAATCTGGAACCATACAAATGAATAAAGAGCACGAGAAATAGTATGTGAGTTAAAGCAAAAATATACTTAAAACAGGGGCTGAGAGGTAGCTCAGCAGTGAAGAGCTCTAGCTGCTCTTCCAGGACCCAGATTCAATTCCCAGCACCCATACAGCACCTCACAATTGTCTGTAACTCCGTTTTCAGGGAATCTGAACCCTCTCCTGGACTCTTAGAGTACCAGACACATAATTGGTGCATATACATACATGTAGGCAAAACACTTGTATCTACAAATTAAAAATAAACATATCTTTAAAGAAGAAAATATGCTTCACATATATAAGGAAGCACTGGTAATGAACTAGAAGAAGTATGATAACACGCTGGGGTTTATAACAAAGCACCCAGCATCATAAGCCGAAAGCCTGTGAAGGGAAAAGTGGGGACGCATTATAGGGGCTCACAGTACTCACGAAGGGGTAGCATCCCTCGCAGGCAGAGTGCCAGGCTACTGAGAAATCCTGCCAAGTCTAAACAAGAACACACAGAAGTACACATAGACAATTAGCCAATGAAGGAAATAAAAATATAGCAACGACTCAGCCCAAATGGAAGAGAAACATATAAAGAAAAGAGAAGGTGGGAGGAACAGAACACAGACAGCAAGGTGGAAAGCATGGCTGTGCACCGATAAAAACAGAAAAACTCCTGCAATCAAAGTGAGAGATGTCTTATGGCAGGGGCCGTAGCCATCGGCAGGCTCCTGGACCAGCCCCACCTTAGACGTCAGAAGCTGGGGAATGTGACACTAACACAGCCTGTGAGAAGAAAGTAGTCACATCACAGAAGTCACGTCACACGGGAGCAGGACAGGATGCTGTCGCCCCAAGCGTGCACACAGGCAGCAACTGGACAGGACAAATGGATTGAGCAGCAAGAGGAAAGATGACCTCGGCCATGGAGCGGTCTCAGCCTTGCCTCAGTAGTTACCCGACAAGTAGATTGGAAATACAGGGAACCACCATCCAGCCTGACCTCTCGGGCATGTACTGACCACTCCACCCAACAGCAGCTGAGTATGTCACTGCAAGGGCTCCCAGAACACCTACCAAGACGAACCACAAGACAAGTCCCCGTGAATGTGCCAGGTTAAATCATACGGTTCATGTTCTCAGCCGAAATGGAAGTAAATTAGAAATCAACACCAGGAAGAGAGCTAGAGAGTCAAAATATCTGGAAACCAAAAAGCATGTTCTCCATGACTCAACATAAGAAATCCAAGAGAAACTGGGGAGCGTTTTGACTTGAATGAAAATGAAAACACAATGAGATGATGTGACTCATATATGCCTGGAGGGAAATAGAGGCGATGCATTAGCTCACCTTCCGTTGCTACGACAAAATACCTGAGGCTGGGAACTTTTTAGACACTTATGTAGCATCATGTATTAATACATGTATGCATACTATAGCTATATGTATATGTGTGTATGTGTACATATGTACATGTGGACATACATATATGCATACATATAGAGAGAGCTCCCTTTTGGAGATTGAGAATTCACTGTCAGGCAGCTCCATCTGTTTGAAGGCCTCTGATAAGGGACTTCATGGCCTGAACATAGCAGTGTGAGCCATGACATGGTGACACAGGCAGAGATTCAGGAGACAGAGTTGACATTATATAACAACTTGCTCTCATGGGGCCGACCCAGGGTCTTGGGAGAGTTACATCAACCCCTTCTAAAGAACTGCATCAATTACTTCATTATCTTGCAGTCTCCACCTCTTAAACAGGCCACTGCCCTTCCCCAGCCCAGCATCAGGGCAAGGCTTCTAGGACGGATGAGCCTTGTATATCCGGACCACACCAAGCTCAAGGAGAGAGCTCTCAGACAACAACCCGAGCTTTCAATGCTGAACACTGGGAAAGGAAGGAAAAACTGACTTCGAAGAAGCAATACAAAGTATATATCAATGAGAAAAGAAGAGCAACCAAAGAAAACCAAAGCTATCCAAAGAAGATGTTAAAAACTTAACCTGTCAGCCTCCTGATCAAGGGAAAGAAAGCTGGCACAAATTATCAATGCCAGGAAGAAATGGTGGACACCTCCAGGAGCTCACAGTCCTCACAAGCAAATGTGTTGTAGTGAAAAGTGCATAGTTCAACAACCCAGATGACACGGGCCAATTTGTCATGCCTAGCAAAAGGAAAGTGATGAACTTAATGTCTGTATTGTCTATATCTATCAGCAAAATTTAATTTGCAAATAAAAGTCTTGTGAGAAATGAATTTCAGACCCAGATGGTCCCAGTGTTGAAGTGTTCTCATATCTAACGGAAGTAGTGCCAACCCTGCTTCTGCCCCAGACGGTAGGAAGGAAGGCCCACCCTATGCGGGCATACGGTAGGCCCATTTTATGTGGGCATGCGGCGGTGCCTGCTAGTGAGTCAGATGAAGACATCACAGGAAGTACCAGAGAACAACATCCCTCAAGAGCAAAGACGCAAATCCAATTACCAACATTTTAGGGATTTTAATCCATCTGATTCCAATTGTGACAGAGCAGCTTATCCTAGCCAGGCGAGGTTGTGTTCACATTCGGGAGTCAATCGACTCTACCTCAGTAATGAGCTGAAAGAAGACCCCATTCAGTAGAAAAATACTTGATAAAATCCAACTTTGATTAAATAATACAATACCCTTTGTCAACTTGGAAAGCAGCTCATCTGGTCAAGGCCAGTTTTGAAAACAAAACAAAATATAAAGCCCTTTATTGCCCCAAGACTGAGGGTAGGCTCAAGGATGTTCCGAACATTGTGCTGGAAGGTTTTTCTTAAGGAACAAGGCAGGAAGGCAGGGGAGTGAGAACTGTCATCTGCAGAGAGAGGACACTGCTTGTCTGGATAGAAGGGCTCTCAGAATCCAGGGTAAACACTGCTGGATGTGCAGTCAGCCACCACCTCTGCTTCTTCCACCTCTGGTCCCTCTTCACAACCATCCCTGCATTCTTCAGACACAGCCGGAAACTCATGCCAGCATGCACAAGACCTGGGAAAGCTCAAGCCAGTCCAAATCCTAGCGTAGATGTGAGGGGGCGGTCATGAAGTCCTATTAGCAGCTGAGGACTTATTGACAGCCAAGCACTGGGAGAGGAGACAGTAGATGGCCACACAGCCAGGAGAACATGGACAGCACAAATTGGACTTGGTAGGTTTAGAAAAAAAGACACGGTTGGGTAGGTAGGGGAAGGGGTGGGAATGGGAAGGGTGGGGATGGATGAATATGACCAAAACACATTGTATGAAATTCTCAAAGAACTGATAAAAAATATAAAAAAAACCTACTGAAATTGATAAATAGGCAAAATGGCAAAGTCTATCAATATGCACAGATCAATCACATTTTCTATATTTATAACAAATAATCAGAAACAGACATGGTAAAGCATTTACAGGCCGCTAACATATTAGTGTTTAGTTAAAACTCTAAGAAAAGACATATGCCATTCGTATGTTTAGAACAACAAAAATGGGCCTTGAGGAGGAAGCGTGGTCCTGCCCAGTGCCATGATGGACTGAGCGAGACAAGGAGATCCACACACAGGCCCGGGGGCAGTCTTCCCCAGGCTCCAAGGAGAAAACACAGGGCCACCTGGTGCCTTTCAGAGCCAGGAAGATGGGCACTATTATGGTGAGCAACTGTTTGGAGTGGTATGGGAGAGAGAGAGAAGGAGAGAGAGAGAGAGAGAGAGAGAGAGAGAAAGAGAAGGGGGGGGGTCATGGCCCATGGACAGAGGCGTATCTGAAGCACTCAGAGCTGTGAAGAGCAGACTGAGATGGACGGGTGGATGGCCACCTAGGGCCATGGTGATGTCTGGACCTGGGCTGCTGCCAGGGCCCATGTCTTGGTTCATGGCCCTGAAGCAGTCACGGTCTGTGTTGATGTCCATGGCTCCTGATACCACTGCACACTTGAGAGGATAGGGCTGTACAGCGTTGGCCACACCCCGTCGCTGGCTGCAACACTAGTGAGGACAACAGAGCTGACTCTATTGAAGAAGGTGCAAGTAAGGCTGCTAAGAACAGGAGTGGGGATATGGCCCCGCCCCTCATGCCGTATGGTGGTGTGGGTGTGGTGAGGGTATCTTTCGCTGCCTGTGACAGGTGGGAGAGCTGGCCCTGAGGGCATAAGAGTGGGAGAGCCGTCTCTGCCCCTCGCCAGCTGCAGCACTCAGGAGAGTGGTCCTTGCCTCATCTGGGCAATACAGTGGAGGACATGAAGGCAGGAGAACTGGCCCCACCCTTTGCTCATTGCTGCAGGGGTGAACTAGCAGGGCAATGCAGGAGAGCTCGCCCTGGTGGTCAGGGCAAAAAGGAACTGGCAGATTGATCAACCCTGCAACTATCAGGCCCATCCCAACATCCACTCCATCTTTGATCTGCGGGAGTATGTGAAAGGTCAGGTCCTGCAGACCCAAAGCTGTAGAATCTCTGTGACTACAGGGCAGTAGTAGTAGGATATCCAAGAGGAGTCCCAGTGAGGGCCCAGCAATGATAGTGTAGCAGAAACCAGAGGCCCCAAACCAGACCAGTGACTCTCTGCAATGAACACTTGCAAGTGAAGATAAATGGACAAAAGGGTTTCCTGTGTGATTCACTGTGTCGTACTACAGCATCCATGATGAGACTGGTTTTTCCGCCTCCTTTTTTCTCTTAGATTTTATTTTATTTTGGGAGGAGGTTGTAATGGTAGAGGGTGGATATGAAGGGACGGGGAAAAGAATGGGATGGCGATGAGTGATGTGAAAGCCACAAAGAATAAATAAGAAGAAACCTAAAGAAGAAAAGAACAACAAAAACAGACACAGTGGATTATATATGGAAAAGAAGACATGAAATTGAGGGAGTTTGGGGATGGATATTATCAAAATACATTATATGTACGCATGAAATTCTCAAAGAATTATTTAAAATATATTTTATAAAACCTCAAAAACATGCAGTGTGAAATGAAGGACGAGCAGATCAAGCGGAATATGGACCACGTTCATGGGCAGGGAAACTTGAGGTTGTCACTCTGAGTTTATTTATGGATCAGTGGATCCCAACCAAATCTCTGTCACGTTCCTTTTGGTAAACATTGACACTTGGAGTCTAAAATATTGACATAACAGAGAATTCTGAAATGATTCATATATACATGGTCAATTGATTTGTGATGGAAATACAGACTATTTGCACCTTCTCAATAGAAAAGGTACAGTTCTTTGGTGAACAGTGCTGGAGTCTTTCCCATTCTATGGTTCTACTGCTCTACTTTTAGGCAACAAAAATATGTCTCCAGAAGATCTGTGTATGAATTTTTATACAGCCTCGTGGGAAGTCTACAAAACTGGAAGCAGCTCAAATGTTCAGCTGGTGAACGTGCTAACATGCTGTGCACACTCTGTTCACAAATGTGCACAGTTCAGAATAATTTGCTGTGGGAAAGAAGCTAAGCCTCTCCCACCACCAAGCAGTGAGACATACTGTCTGCATGCTTCTATTTGTGTAGATCATGGAGAATGCAAACCAACCTTGAGTGACTGACAACTCGGTAGTGGGTTCTGGGAACAAAGCTGAGGACAGAGAAGCAGAAAGGGAGGGGACAGGTGGAAGGAAGAGATGTTGGGAGATATGTGTGCTTTTCTGCCACTGTGGTCATGATTTCACAGGTTACACAATGAATCACACTTTATACTTTTGACCTGTGCAGGAGAGATGGCTGGGTGCTGATTCCTGTGAGGCATGGGGAACTGAGCTGGGATGCCCCAGCACCCACGTAAGAACTGGGCAAGGTACACATCTGCTGCCCAGGGCTGGCAGAATGGAAGCAAGCCGATTACAGGAGCTCTGGCCAGCCAGGTGAGCTGCAAAACAGCGAGATCCAGACCAATGAAAGACTCGGTCTCAGAAAAGTAAAGTGGAGAATAGCAGGGAAAACACATTGTTGATCTTGGCATCTGCACCCGTGTGAAGGCAAGCATACTGGTTCACACACACATACCACACACATGCATGCACACACACACATACACACACTACACATACACACATCACACACACCACACACACCACACACACTACATATATACACACATCACACACACTCACACACACACACCACACACACATGCACATACACCATACACATACCACACATGCTACACGCACACACATACACACACTACACACATACACACACATGCACACACACATACACACAGACACACATCTTGCAATTTGTTTTGTGACAACCATACTTCAATATCACCACTTTAAAAAATACTGTCATTAAATTACGAATTTTAAAAAGATAAGTTGTAAAAGAAACCTACAAGAGAAGCCACAGTTACAAAGATGCCATGGTGAGGCAGATGTAAATATATTCACAAACGCAGTCAAAACCACACACAGAGCAGCTGAGAGGCATGTGTTGACCAAGAGGAAGCAAACCGAACACATAAACACCGGGAAGCCAGTGTGAGGGGAAACCATGCAAGTTGCCGAGAGTAAATACAGAGGAATGTGTATGAGGACCGCAGTGCTTAGTGCTGCTAACTTCAGTATAAAAACACTGGACCCAAGCATGCAGGCCCACAGATGATCACATGGGGGTCCGAGCGGAACAGCCTAAGAACAAAAGAGCAGTCCCTGAGCCCAAAATGAAAACAGTGTCCTTCATGCCACAACCCAGGACCGCCTTTTGAACATCCACTCCACGTTCACCCTTTGGATGCTGGAGAGCCTGGCGGCGAACAGGAGCAAGGAGAAGAAAGGGCAAAGCAAACAGTTACTATCCCCAGGCTATTTTTAAAAAATTATTGACTTTTTTATCTTACGTGTACAAATGTTTTACCTGCATGTATGTCTGTGTACCATGTGCATGCCTGGTGCTTGCAGAGGCCAGGAAGGGCATTGGATCCCTTGGTTCTGAAGTTACAAATGGTTGTAAGCCACCTTGCAGATGCTAGACACCGAAACCAGGTCCTCTGCCAGAGCAGCAAGCATCCTTAGTCCCTGTGACATCTGTCCAGTCCCATCTCAAGCTATATGTAATTTCCAATATAATTCACTAACAACAGAGCCTATTCGAGTCCAGTGAGTAGAAGGAAATCGGCTCAGCATAAGAGATTAGTAGTGAAAGTGAGAGACAGTAATGACATAACCCAGCAATGAAAATAAACCACCATTTCCAAGGTTACATCATAGAATGTTGACTCGGAAGGTCCTTCTAAAGGGAGGGAGTAGCTGAATTTTGTTGGAGGACTTGAAGGAAGACCCGAATACAGGAACAGACATACCATATTCATGGATGGCAAGAGTCAGTAGTGAGTAATGATGAAACGTCCTCTAAGTTACTATAAGGATCAAATATATCTACATCCAAGCAAGTGTATAAGCCAGTTCAAAAATCAGTCTATCATAGTGAAGAGACCAAGGTAACACCATCTTGTTTTGACTCCATCTTGTGTTTGTGTAGACAATTCTCAGCCCTCTACCCCCCATAGTCACATCTACCTTAGCTACACATTTGAGATTTCCATAGCCTCGACCATGGTCCAGATGTGTAACCAAAATAGTATTTATACAAACTTAACATAAACTAAAATCACTGAAGAAGGTATAAATCAAAAATAATTGTCATGTTATGTGTGCACTGATGTTGATGTTCTGCTAAGAACGAATGTTTCAAGGTTACTGTGGCCCTCATCTAACTTTGGTTTAAATTATGGTCTTTGTGGGGTTTGTCTTCGAAAACTCTGTCCCCTGAGTTTCAGCATGATGAGACCCCAGGGCATTAGCTCACTCCTGGTTGCCAGCCAAGACCAAAGGACTCATGTATGCTCTGAACTGGCTTAAGCAACATGGCTGTCTGTAGCTTCTTCTCGTGGACTATTTGAATAGCAGTGGTTTAAAATAGGTGGGTGTCTTCATTTCCAGTTAACAAGATCCTGCAGGTGGGGCCCCAGCTTAGAAGGAGGCTTTGTTGGCTCTTGAGGTCTGTGAGAAGAGAACTCTGAACAGCACTTGGCATGTCACAGTTGTAGAGCTACAGCTTGTAAGAGAACACGTGATGGTTCTGGGATGGACAGGTAAAGCAGAGAACATGGGCCATCAGGAAACCTGACTGTGGTCCATGATACGTGTGCTTCCTGTAAAGAAAGGCTAGATTCATTAGGTCCACAGCACAGGTGTAACAGGAAACAAAATCCACTTTACATCATAAACATAAACAAATCACAGGTTGGTCAAAGCCTGAACATGAGGCTAGGGAGCCGCAAGGGATAGCGTAAGGGTTTATGTGGACCCCACAAAACATAAGGGAGAGGCTGATGCGGCAGACACGTGAAAATTTAAAGTTCTGTTCGGCAAAAGACACCATCAACAAAGAACAAAATACAAGCCTCGGTCTGGGAGGATATATTTACAACCCATATAACCAATAAAGTATCACAACTCAGATACATAAATAATTCCTGAAAATCAATAAGAAAACAGCAAGCAGCCGATGGAAAAATGAGAAAATGATAAGAAACAATAAATATGGGGAGAGGACAGTGCACAATAAATATCTGGAAACATGCTCAGCTTCAGGACCGACACAGAGAAGCACAAATTAAAACAACAAGATGCCATTTTTCACCCATTAGACTATAAAGAATTAGTAAGTCTGATGTCACCAAGTGTTGCCGTGAATTTGTGGAAATGGAAGCTGAGCAGTGCCGGCTGCAGGGTAAATTGGCTTTACCATTGGAACAGCCCTGTCACTACCTAATCATGACCGTACACCACACTCACTGTTGTGTTTACCAAGCACTTGTAACCTGCTGAGAACCGTTCAGAGCTCTGTCCACATGAACCCCAAGAGTCCAAGACACCTCCCTCCTAGTCAGAGCTTCCGCCTGGAGGGTGTTGCCCTGAGGGGTTGCACTCACGGTCTCCAGGTTGCATACAAGGCAGCTGCCTGTCGGGCAGAAGGGACAGGCTGAGAGTTCCTCAGTGGGGAGGGAGAAGACTCCATGCCTTCCTGATCCAGGGGAATGTTCCACTACAGTCGGCTAAAGCAAGCTGGCTTGCCGTCAGACAACACCAGACTCTGTAAGAAAGTTGATGCTACATGAGAAAAGGAAGTCGAAACATTTCCACTATTTGCCCTACGTAAACTTTCAAACCCATCAACTATTTCGAGTGGGTATGTACACATCATAGAGAGTACAAACGTGTGCGTGGAAAAGCATACAGACACCAGCGACAGAGCAGGGACGTCCCTCTACCCGCAGAAGCTGAGCCTTCTCCAGGAAGGGAATGTGAGCTTGGGAAAGCAGGGTCAGCCTGGAGGAGGCAGACGCCAGAGGGAGCAGGCTTATTACAGAAATTCACGGGCATTTGCGGTTGGGAATCTCTGAGGTAGCTGCTATCATTCGTTCAGGCAGAAAAAGCAGAGGCTTAGTACACACCAAAGTAGCCTGCGAGCTGGCCAGGGGATTCCACACGAGGTGGGAGCAGAGCCCTACTCTGAGTGGCCTCTGAGGTCTCTGCTAAAGGTGGAGCAACACGAGGACACCCCACTCCCATTTCTGTTCCTTACGAGGAGCTGGGCCAGCACAGGGCATTTTAAAAGCTGTGGATACCAGAAAAAAAGCAATGCCAAGATGCTGTGGTTCACTGACGATAGAATCAGGTCTAGGAAACCACAAGGTGTAGGGAACGATGCAAAACAAATCAGAGCGCAGTGATGTGGGGAGACCAGCTCTGCACCTCCAAGTCCACCATGTAAAAAGCGGCTGCCCGTTTACAATAGCTAGAGAAGCAGAGGCTCCCTAAGAGAGGAAGAAAAACATCAAAAATGCATACAAAACCCTTGCTGAAGACAGCTATATACTATACTGGCCAACACAAAAGAAGATCCCGGTAAGTGGAGAAACAGATACCTGGTTTTCCTGGGAGAAAGTGCTGTAAAATGCCACGGTCTCCCACAGTGATCTAGGCACGCAGAGGATCTAGCCCAATCAGGCTGCGATTGCGTCTCCTGTAGAATTTGACAAGCTAAGTGGAAGTCCCTGGGAACAGAGAACACTTGTAAACATTGGTTTTTGACAAAGGAGAGCCATGACAACTGGTCGTGCTGACAAGATGCACGTTACAGGTGACAAGGAGGCTGTGTGTCTGCGCAGTGGGGACACTGGGAGGTATCACTCACTGTCGGGGGCCAGGATTCGGGACAGG